>NC_064922.1:831626165-832260331 GCF_023897955.1 Schistocerca gregaria
CATTGTTTAACACATACTGCGTATTTTGGGTAATTATGGCACTGCTACTTCCTGTCGTATTATTTATGCAACTAACACGTACCACCTCTGTCCCCACTTTAGAAAGAAAATACCAAATCATTTGAAGTAGTAAATTAGCAGATCGACTTCTGGTACTAAAAACATCTTAAATATTAACAAAGGTTACATGATGGAATGTTTATTGCCATCAATACCGTTCACTGTGACAAAAAGAGCTCCTGATGTGGGTGACGTTCAGTGTTCGGAGTGCTCTGCGGATGACAGTACAGCTTCTCATAAAAAGCTTGTTTGGCATAGTACTCAAAACACCACATGAGCTCCTAAAATAATACATTCACCAATAAGTGTCTTGTGACTGATTCGTTCCGTATTTGGAACGCTGTACGGACTGACGAATTGACTTCTGAGCAGCCTGTTTAGTTGCTGCAACGTGGTATATTTTGAGAAAGAAGTGCTTTGTTATGATTTTAAAAAACTGTAGTCATTAACGAATGAGCATCTCATGAGTGACTGGTTATGTGGTCGAAACACTCTATGTGCTATTTACGACTGAGCTCGTACGTGCCCAAAACACCACAAACTTTCATGAACGGCTCGTCCTGTGCTTTTTTAAACTCTACACTTTATTTTCGTAGAGAGGTTCGTGATCGGCTACTTCAGTGATCAAATCACAACAAAATTTCATGAATGAATGGTTTCTCATGGACTTGTTCAATGCTCAAAACAAAAAAAGCTTTAATGAATTAGCTTCTCATAACTGGTCTGTTAGATATTTCATAGATCATTTGAACCATCCTTTATCGAAATGCCATAATAAACAGTTAATACTAATTTTGATGAAAGTATTATCCTTTTTTTTACTACTTGCGCAAATACAAGTATTTTAAAGGCCTCCAATTTTTAGATAAAAATTCTTCCGTGTAATGGAAGGGATTGACCAAGAGAAATAATTTTAGGCTAGATCGAAAACCTTTTTTCCTATCTGACAGAAGTATTGTTCAATTGCACAACAATTTTTGTTGCTGCATATTTAACTTCTTTCCGAGCCACTGACAGCTTTAATAATGGGCAATAAAAGTCTTTTTCCTCTAGTGTTGTTAACTATGGACGTCACTGTTGTTCTAAAATATGGTAGGTTATTTATGAAGAATTTCATTAGCGAATACATTTACTAACTCCTTGAAGAGGTAAATACATGATGGACACCACATGTTATTCTCACTGGTAGCTTTTTTGCAAACGATAATTTCTTTCTAAGTGATGAGTTATCCCATAAACTTGTTGTGAAAGACCTTATTGAGTGGAAATATGCAAAATATACTAGAAGGTTGAGTGATTTGTTTCCAAGACTACCAATTACGAGAGTCGTCCTATTTCTATCCGCGGCAGCGTTACCATCGCAGTTCCGAGCATGAGCGGCAGTCACTCTGACTCAAGGAGAAGACATGTACGCCATCTTCAGATCGCTGCTGCCGACGTGTGCTTCGTAGTGCTTCTTTATGTCAGCCGTAATTGAAAATGCCACTGCGTGTGAAATCAGATCTGTGATTCGTTTTCTAAATGCAAAGGAAATTCACCGGCAAAATGCTATGAGTGATTCAGTGGTTAGAAGATGGCTCAGACTGCTCAATGAAGGATGTGATCAAATGGAAGATGAAGAACGAAGAGAACGCCCATCTGTGGTTACTGATGAACTGGTTCACACAACTGAAGAGAAGATTAAGCACAACCGTAAGTTTACACTTGTTGCTATGGACGTTTCGCAAATCTCACGATCACTGATTCATGAAATTGTTACTGAAAAACTGCAATTTTGAAAACTTTTGGGTGCCCAAAATTGTTACTGAGAAAAACAAAAAACAACGGATGGGCAGTACATTTCAGTTTTTGACACCCAACGATGTAGAAGCCGATGGTTTTCTTTCTTGGATAGTAAAGGGGAACGAAACTTGGGTATCGTACGACACCCCTGAAACAAAACGGCAATCAGTGGAATGGAGGCACACTTCATCCGCAACGAAGGTTAAGCCTAAGCAAATCTTGACACCTCGAAAAGTCATGAGCACCGTTTTTAGGGACAGAAAAGGCATTTTGCTGATTGATTCCTTACCATGAGGCCAAACAATCAATGCACATGGTTACTGCGAGACCATTAAGAAATTACGCCGCGCAATACAGAACAAGCGCCGTTTGTCTTTATAATAATGCCCGACCTCACACGGCGAATGTGACCAAACAACTCTTACGTGAATTTCACTGGGACGCGTTTGATCATCCTCCGCACAGCCCAGACCTCGCTCCTAGCAACTTTCGTCTCTCTTTACACCTCAAATCTATCCTTGGTGGTCAATACTTCAACGATATTGACTAGCTGAAAGAACATGTTACCACATGGTTGAATACGCAGGCGGCAAACTTCTATGAAGAAGGTACACAAAAACTTGTGCCACGCTATGACAAGTGCCTACAAAATTTCGGGTGCTATGTAGAAAAGTAGTTCAACAGTTGAAGATTTTTGTCCAATAAATATTTTCTGTATTTATACATGTCTGTTTTATATAACCAAACGGAACTTAGTTTGTGGACATACCTGGTATATGACAGCTGAACTTAATTGTTTCTGATGTTCAGTAAGTTGAAGATTTTTGTCTAATAAATATTTTCTGTATTTATACATGTCTGTTTTATATAACCAAACGGAACTTAGTTTGTGGACATACCTGGTATATGACAGCTGAACTTAATTGTTTCTGATGTTCAGTAATATGATTCTTCCACTTCAAGTTTTCATCGACATGTACACCCAAAAATTTGGAATGTTCTAGCCTGATTACTGACGTCTTTCCATGAACTACATCAGTTGTTAGTATTACTCTATTTGTTCTACAGAACTAGATATAATGTGTTTTTTTCAAAATTTCTCTTTGATAATTCTAGACAATTCTTCGAAAAACAATATTAAAAGCCTCTTCTGTTAGTTTCTCTCTTATGAGATTTATTATAACACTACTATCGTCTGTAGAAAGTACCAACTCTGCTTAATGAATGTTAACTCTGAAGTCATTCAGATACACAAGGAATAGAAGTGGAGCAGTGAACACTATGGGACTCCATTTTGTGATTTTTCCCTGGTGATTAATATTTTCCTCTCCTACGAAAATTGTTCGAATTACTCAGCACAACTTTTTGAATTCTGTTTGTGAATCATTCCTATAAGTAGTGTGAAGAGCCATCAGATCCATTAAAACTAAGTTTTTCTGAAAGAGTAACGTGATTTACTCGGTCAAACGCCTTGGAAAGATAAAAAATTATGGTGATCTTTTGTTACATATGACCTGTAATTTTTGTGGGTGAATGATGAGCAAACCTTATGGAAAGAGTGAAGTGCTAAATAAAAGGTTTCCACTTAAATGTGAGACTACTATTGAGTAAAATACTTTTTCGAATATTTTGTACAACAATTAATAAAATATTTAGTGTCACATTTCATGTAAAGCAGTTTAGTAATTGTATGAAAGTCTCTGATATGGCACTGATGCATTGAAATATCATACAGACATTTTTTATTAAGTTAATAAAACTTTTCAGAATTATGTCTGAAATGCCATCAACACGATATGAGCAATTTTGTTAGAATTTTATTGATTTCAGTGAAGGATGCTGTTTTTTCATGTGCTAAAAGCACTGTGTCATTTATGAATGACTGCTCCATAATGGGTGTATGCAGTGCTAGAAACACAAAAACATTTCATGAATCAATGGGTGATATTACGCTCATTCAATGCTCAAAACGCCATAAATTTCACGACTGAATGGCTCATGGCAGGATCTTCCAGTACTCAAAGCGCCACGCACATCGCCAAATGGGCCTGCTTGGTGCTCAAATGACTGTGGACAGTGACGAATGAGCAGTTCAACAGGACTCCCTCTGTGCAAAATGTACTCAGTGAAAAACGAACGATGAGATCGCTGGTGGGTAAGCATCTTTGTGGCACCAGTTTCAGTCGCCACAAAGCCACATGTTTTCGATAGCGCTCTGAGCGCACGTGTGATGACGTATGAAAAGGTGCACCAGTGCGTGCGAGTGAGGCGACGCGGGCTGCAGGCGTGGAGGGGCTGGCTGTTGGCTGGCTGCGCTTTTTTACCTCAGCGCCTAGTGGGCAGGCAGCCCGGCAGAACAAACGCGCCGCCGTCAGATTTACGGCGTCACACCGCAATAATTACAGGTGCTGGCGCGGACCACCGCCGCCCACCCGCGGCACCACAGGCCGCCCCTTTAAAGGGGATGCGGCCGGCCCTGCTGCAAAGCAGGGGACGTTTCCCTAGCCAGTCCAGTGGGCTGTAGCGCGGCCAGCTGTACTTCTGCAATGACGGGAAGAGTAGGTAATTTCATACCATGGAACTGCCTTTGCCACCAAGGTCTATAATGCACACTTAAGCACTGAAACTCGCCTCGGAGGAAGGCAGTTTAAACTGTGGTGCTGTAATAATTTTGCACCAATTGTAGTGGGAAAAAAATCGTTAATGTAGTGTAGCGAACGTTCTGGAATACATTTGCCTAGGTAATATATCTAAGTGGTTAACACTGCAAGTCCACGGGTTAGCGTAAGCACGAGATAAGCCACTGATAATTTGAGATATTGATACATTAATGAACGTTGTAATTGGCAGAATGTTGAAAATAAGCATGCAAACATGCATGCATTGTGTTGTAAAAGTGTCAGACGTCAGTTTGTGGGGTGGAGATACATGCCTGTGGATAATTCTGGAGTTGTCATCCGATGATGACCCGTATGTGCTCCATTAAAGACATCTTGTGATTGAGCAGGCCAAGGCAACATGGTGACACTCTGTAGAGCATGTTAGCTTACAAAAAACGCCTCCTGGAAAGCTATTCGTGAATAGAAGCACAGTAGGTCGAATCAGCAGGCAGAAGTACAAATTTGCAGTCAGGTTGCAAGGGATAACGACGATAACGCTCCTGCTGTCATTCAAAATCGCACCCCAAAACATAACTCAGGTATATATCCAGTGTGTCCATAATACAGACAGGTTGATTACTTGTGTTCAGCTTGCCTCCTTGTAACCAAGACGTGGCAATTACAGGCACAGTGTCAGAACCAGCTGTCAATAGAAAAAAAGACCTTCACCATGCCCTCCGCTGAGCTCTCGCTTCCTGTCACTAAAGTGGCAAGTGGCAGAGTTGGAGTCATTGGAATGCACGCTACAGGCCTCGAAGCTGTCCTTGAAGTAACCGATTTGTAACAGTTCGTTGTGTCATTGTGGTGCCAGGTGCTGCTCAAACTGCTGCTACAGATGCAGTAGAGTGGTTCGGAGCTTTACGCCGAACGGATGACCTTCTCAGCCGGTAGTGCCATAGGGCTGTCTGGGCTCTGGTCTTCTTACGACTGTACATTCTCGTGACCACCACTCTCAGCATTCATGTACAGTGGCTACATTCCAGCCACGTTCTTCTGCAGTGTCGAGAAGTGACACCCAATTTCTAGTAGCCACGTTACACGACACTTTTCAAACCCAATGAGGTATAGATAATGGAGTCCTCGTCGTCTTACAAACATTCTTGACTAACAAGAAGTCATCACGTCCAAGGCAGCTAAAGCTCATGCCCGTTACGGCGTGTATTCAAAGCAAGCCTTATTTGCATCCTCATAGTGGCGCTACTAACACCACTTCAATGCAATTGGGGCGAAATAGGAATAGACATCATCTTTCAGATGTAGAGACACAGCTAAAAATTATCATTTATGTCTTTGTGGTGTTGCAAATTTTTTTTTCCATCAGTGTATTTCCAAAGCATGAACCGGGCCTTGCAGCCCACGTCCATAAAGCAAGCCTATGCACTGAAATCTTCAGAATCTTGGTGCTGGAATAAATTTGCACTAAATATATTTGGCAGCCAAGTGAGGAGACATGATATCGGACGATCACTAGAATTTTCATGGATTCCGATCTACACTTATTCAGCATCTCAGAAAGTGAGAGCACGCGGCGCCATTGATGGTGAACTGTCAGTAAAGTGGGGAACGTAAGCCTGGGAGTCTCCTTGGTGCCCTTCTGGAAGAGTAGGCTATGTGCCTGCACTGGGTTTCACCCTCTCTCTATTCCTTAGGAAAATTCTACCCTAGATGGGCGAATTGGACTCAACTGACCTCCATGTCATCCTCAGTTAACGGCATCATGAGATGCTGTTTGGAAGGGCACAATGTCAGCTCACCGTTCTCCCAGTCGTTGTTTTTCTTGATCTTGGAACCACTGATAATAGGCCGATTAGCTCATCAGTTGGTCTCACTCGGCTATGTGCACTCTACAGAGTTTATAAGTGGTTTATTCCGAAGTATTGTAAGACCATTAAAGCCCCCTAAGTAGGAGTATGATTAGGAATAAATAACAGGGTGAACCAAACTTTTTGTTTTACCACAACAATTACTCAAACAAGTTAATTTTGAATTAATGGTTCACGCTTCCACAATTCTAATTATATTGTTCGTAACCTGCTGGCCTAGGCGTTGGGTGTGGCGGATAATAATGGCAGCTACACTACCTGTGGTAGATCGTACAAGTTTCTTGTAGTATGGACTAACTAATTCTTCTTGGCGTCGTTTTAACTTCCATAACATGGGCCAACAACTTGTGCCGAAGCCGTAATAATCCAGCAGTCGTCTTCCGATGCTACTGTGCAACAATTTGGAGGCAAGTCACCGCCTGCTCTGTCGGAGTGTTGCCTCTTTCGCTGCTGCAAACAGACTGTGTCTTCTCGTTCCCGATCGCTCTACGGGTAGCAAAAACCAAAGCACCTAACGCGCTTCCCACAGTAACGTCAGTACAGTAAAAAAGCACTCTATTCGCTACACAATACATATCCTACACATTGTCCCTAAGCTTGTGCACAAATAACAAGTTGCACAAATACATAAAATTACACAGACAAACATTATCATTTCATTAATCCATGACAAAATATTATTTAGTAAATTATTCATTTCACATATTTATTTACATTAGTTACAAATATACATTAGCAAAGCACTCTAACATCATATATATCACCTTACTCAAATAGTCTTTGCATATCACAATTATATTACAACAGATTTTAAATGCAAAATGTTTTTGTGAATTTAGATGAGTGATTAAATTACGGAACGTGGTTTGGATCGCATTCTTAACCCTTGTATCTGATGCTGCTTCATCCGTAATAATTGCCCCTTTACTCGCCTGACGTCTGCAATCCGTAGCGGAGCTTGATGAGCGCTTTCATAAAGATCACGTACAAGAGAGTAGTAAAATTCTTGCGTTCTCCGAAATTTCCACGCTCTGTCAGCACACAAATGTATCAACTTTTGTATGAGCCTCGGCTTTTCCAGGTGAATCCACCACTCCAAAGTAGAGGCGTAAAGCGCAGTTGAGAGGAGACTATGGTCCCACACTTCTCGGATCATCTCACCCAGAGAGGGTTCCTCCAAGTGCGCCACATTTAGTGTCCAAGGCAGTGGCAAAAATTTCACCGACTGTCACCAGTGATTTAAAGTAACAGTCACCGCACAGTAATCAGAGAAGCTGGCGGGGATGACATGAGCAGCCAAAATCGTATAACGCATCCTATCAGATGAATAAAATCTGTCAAGCCTATTGCTAGAAGTAGTAGTACAGTATGTCTGTTTGACAAGAGTCGGAGATTTACAGACCCAAACATCTTGGAGTTCTAAAGAACGAATTAAATCCTGCAATTCTCCACAGAAATTGAAATTGGGATATTGGTCTGCAGGATGCAAAACACAGTTAAAGTCACCACCTATCAGCATATTTTGCAGACTTTTCCAACTCTGCTTATAAAATCGGGTGCTGTCTGAAGTGCGTCCGGTGCTGGATCGTGCATAAAGGAGAATCAACCTCAGGCGAAAAAAAAGTACATCCCTTTCCCCTAAAATTATCAATAACTTCAATTACTTCAATGAATGCGTCCTTCCTAGAAAACAGGGCAGTCCCTATGGAACATTCGGAAGCCACATTAAGCGCAGTGAAAAAACGAGGGAGAGGAATGCGACTAAATTGAGCCTCTTGAAGGAATACAATATCAGCACACGAATCATAGATAAATTGAAGCATTTATGCCAGCCGCAGTGGGGTGGGGGAGGAGCAGACGTGCACTATGTGATCAAAAGTATCCGGTAACCTGGCCAAAAGTGACTTACAAGGTCGTGGCGCCCTCCGTCACTAATGCTGGAGTTCAGTAAGGTGTTGGGCCACCCTTAGCACTGATGACAACTTCCACTCTCGCAGGCACACGTTCAATTAGGTGATGCAATGTGTCTTGGGGAATGGCAGCCAACTCTTCGAGGAGTGCTGCACTGAGGAGAGGCATCGATGTCGGTCGGTGAGGCCTCGCACTAAGTCGGCGTTCCAAACAATCCAGAGGTGTTCTAAAGGATTCAGGTAAGACCGTTACGGGGATGTTACTGTCGTGTTACCACTCCGCCACAGGCCGTGCATTATGAACAGGTGCTGCATCGTGTTGAAAAATGTAGTCGCCAACTCCGATTCGCTCTTCAACAATGGGAAGCAAGGAGGTGCTTAAAACATCAATTTAGGCCTGTGCTGTGATAGTGCCACGCAAAACAACACAGGGAGAAAACCTCCTCCATGAAAAACACGACATTACCACAACATCACGGCCTCCAAATTTTACTGTTGGCACTACACACACTGGCAGATGACATTCAGCGGGCATTCGCCATACCCACACCCTGCCATCGGGTCGCCACATTGGGTACCGTGATTCGTCACTCCACACAATGTTTCTCCACTCTTCAATCGTCTAATGTTTACGCTCCTTGCACTATGCGAGGTGTCGATTGGCATTTACCGGAGTGATGTGTGTCTTTTGAGCAGCCGCTCGACCATGAAATCCAAGTTTTCTCACATCCGACCTAACTGTCATAGTAGTTGCAGTGGATCCTGATTGAGTTTGGAATTCCTGTGTGATGGTCTGGATAGATATCTTCCTATTACATATTACGGGCCTCTTCAACTGTCGGCGATCTCTATCAGTCAACAGACAAGGTCGTCCTATACACTTTTGTGCTGTACGTGTCCCTTCACGTTTCCAGTTCACTATTATATCGGAAACAGTGGACCTAGGGATGTTTAGGAGTGTGGAAATCTCGCGTACAGACATATGACAAGTGACATCCAATCAGACGACCACGTCCGAAGTTCGTCTGTTCCGCGATGCGCCCCATTCTGCTCTCTCACGATGACTAATGACTACTGAAGTCGCTGATATGGAGTACCTGGCAGAAGGTAGCAGCACAATGCACCTAATATGAAAAACGTATGTTTCCGGATACTTATGATCATATGGTGTATGCCACTCTTCACCATCCTGCGTACCACGTCTCTTATGTTGTACTGCGGACATTGCCGGTTTGGCAGCAGTTTCACATCGTGCTGCGAGGGGAAAGGCGAAAAGTCGGGAGCCTGCCGCCATCCCTCTGTTGTTCCATTGCACCTGGGGAAGATGTTACACCAACATTGTGAGCAGGGGAAACGAGATCAGCTAACGTCAGTGTTAGACGCTGTTAAAATGTGCAGTAGTAATACCCACCACGAGCAATTAAGTATTAGGTAACCAATTTCAACGCAGGGAAAGCATTTCTCCACTTGCTCACCATACGTTGTATGAATGTGGTACCCACAGACTTCTAGTTGCAACGGAATGCTACGTTTGACTACCATCTCCACTGAACGGATTCTGCTATAACACTGCAACCGGTGTTCAAAAGTGGTTCAAATGGCTCTGAGCACTATGGGACTTAACATTTGAGGTCATCAGTTCCCTAGAACTTAGAACTACTTAAAGCTAACTAACCTAAGGACATCACACACGTCCATGCCCGAGACAGCATTCGAACCTGCGACCGTAGCGGTCGCGCGGTTCCAGACTGAAGCGCCTACAACCGCTCGGCCACACCGGTCGTCGCCAACCGGTGTTCAGTGGAGCAGCTTTGGTGTAAACTGTCGTCAACTTCCGGCTGGAGACTCGGCCATTAATATAATCCAGTTCCACGTTAGCAAGAAGAACTATACTAATAGAACCGTTACGATGCTTAAAGGGAGGTTGAGAACCATGGCGGAAAAGCAACCTACCTAATTGTAGTAGATCCAAAAATGGTTCAAATGGCTCTGAGCACTATGGTACTTAACTTCTAATACCGTCATTCCCACAGAACGTAGAACTACTTAAACCTAACTAGTCTAAGCTCGACACACACATCCATGCCCGAGGCAGGATTCAAACCTGCGACCGTAGCGGTTGCGCGGTTCCAGACTGTAGCGCCTCGAACCGCACGGTCACCTCAGCCGGCAGTAGATCCAAAAACTTTACGAAAAAGGCGTAGTTATCACAATCAAAATAGGCAATATGAACCATATCAGGAGTTACATGAATTGTGTCAACGAGCCAACCATGAATTTCCAAGGATCTGGACCCGTGGATTTGTCGTAATTCAAGCTCACTATACTCTTTCTAGGAACACACTTGGAACCCATGGCGGTTATTATGAGCGGAATACGCCTCTGCCAACGGACACACACGTCAACTAATCCTATGGACCAAACAATGACGCGACGCACACAACTATACAAACGAGACTGAGGAAAAACTGTCCAGGCGCGCGTTACACTGCGATAAGGCGATAGACTAACAACCTTCCCACTCGGAATTCGAGGCCGCTTCGGCTATCCGGACACGGTCTCAAACCGATTCCAATTTCCAACTTACTGAACTCTGCAATGCAGTGTCCCTTGTCCGACAGAACAGATACTACTCAAAAGTATACATTTCTGTAATAACACGACGGTTCCTTGACGTGTATTTCAGTGCTGGTGCCCTAATATCGTCTGCAATCCTAAGGGAAACAATAACTTGCGACTAGTGGGTTAACGGACGAGGAACGCTGCATTCCAGCATGCGATAAGTTGGAAATTTGAGTCGGTCAGGACCGTGACCAGATGGCCGAAAAGGTTAACCGCTCATGAGAAGCGGTAAATTCGGCTTCGTGCCCTGGTCCGGTACAAATTTTCGGCTTTCACCGTTGCATTACCACCAAACCACATTCGGTTGGACGTCACGAACTCCCACCCGTCCCTTTCTTTTCTCTGTCAATTTTTTATTTCACGTAAGTACTCTGATCTTGTTCCTGCGACCAGATAATACGGTGCAGGACAAGCAAGGTGATTTTTCGGCAGTCATATTGTGGTGCTCGGCGAATGGCACACTCTGTCCACGAGGTCGTACCGGCGCTGTGCTTTTCATGTGCATGCGTGTCAATCCCTATCGATTATCGCTGGGTTTAACAGCCGATAGGCAGGCTACAGTGCGGCGAAACGTTCGGCAAGCCAATACTGGATAACTGCAGACGCTGATCTGCCATACTGTCCAGGACGATGGCCTCGCTGTTGGTTACGGAGGCTTTTGTGTTGCGGCGCGACACAAGTTACGCAGGCCGCTGACTCTGACCACGTGCCATGAGGAAACCCAGATCGATGCTGAATCCGTTGTCGAAAACGTAGCAAAGTGTGAACGTGGCAACTGGTAGGTGAGACCTACCTGTCTATTATCTTAGCACAAAAGGTGAGACCCCATCAACAGATTAGGAAATATACAGCTCTTGCACTTTTACCCAAACAGCCTGACAAAATAAGTGAAGAACCCGGAATGAGAGGAGGAAACAAAATGAAAATTCTCTGGTCGAAAAGATGTTTGATGTTATTTCGGAGATTACAATATCGAGTCAGATTTACAAAGAACTTGACAGTGTAAGACCATTTACCAGTACCTCCTCTGGCCTGGGTCCACGGACTAATTCAGTTCGGGATGGTGACACCGTATCCCCTCCTAAAGCAAGCTGCCCCACAACTCTTTACCCGGTCCTTGATATCCCGTTTGTTGCGTAACCGCCCCCTCCCTAATCGGCCTACTGGACTGCGATATAACTGACCGTGATCGCGTGTGCCTAATGAATTTTTATAGTGTGTAAAACTGTATTTAGCAAAGGAAAATAATACCTGTAAGTAGGAGAAAAGCGTACAACAGACCCTTTTGAAGGAAGAATCTGTTCTAAAGCTAATCTAAAAACATAATAATTTTGAAGTGGGTTTAATATAATGGAATCGCTGTCGAACCACACAGGGAGTAAGAAGGGTACCACGTAATGTTTTAATGCAAAAATTACTTATAATACAAAAAATTCTGACTAGTGAAAAAGGGCTAATTAATCGGTTGCCAGTCCACCAGAGCAATGAATATCCAGAATCTTAAGACAAGTAATGGAAATAAACTGAAGCAAATAATCACCGTGTGGCAACGGAAAGTTGTCACGCTTTTCCACAATGCAACAGTTCAAGAGAAAACAAATAAATCAGAAAGCTCTGAGTTTGCAGTTACTTATTCTGAAATACTAAACTTTGAAAGTATTTTTTTATTTATTTTCATCATGGCAGCAACACCAGCAACGAAATTGGCTCGAATGAAAAACAGCCCACAGTTGCATTAATTACGTTTATTCTAAACCTTGACCATGGTTTCAGCTATAATACTATAGCCTTCTTCAGAAGTCCTAGAAAGTGATCAAACTAACATCTAGACCAGTAATAAAATCTATACATAAACTTCTGAAATTACTTGTGTGGTGACATATTACTTACATAAGCTGTAGTGATCACTGTAGTGATGCAAACTTCGTTATACGTATTTGTTAATGTTTGAGCACTTTAATGATCGTATGCAACAGCATTTTAGCTGTTGGACAGCCTTATTAATAAGTATATGGTCCTTCAGTTGAACTTATAGGCTTGTTATTAATATTTTATCGTAGATATCAATTACTTTCCTGATAAATGTTGCGATGTAGCTCAATGTGCGGAGCGCCACCTATGGCCTGCAGGATGTAGTACACTTGACCCTGTGCCTAGTATGAGAGATGTGCTGGCGGGGGACATACTGTGCCATATATAGTTTTACTTATGATCGAAACAGGCTTATATCTGTTAAAGTTATTTTATTTTATTGATCTTGACGTAGCCGCTGCGCTAAGTCATTTTTCATTTTTAAAAGCTTATGTAAGGAATATGTTATCACATACGTAATTTTAGAAGTTTATGTATAGATTGTATTACTGGTCTAGATGTTAGTTTGATCAGTTTCTAGGACTTCTGAAGAAGGCTATAGTATTATAGCTGAAACCATGGTCAAGGTTTAAAATAAACATAATTAGTGCAACTGAGGGGTTTTTTTCATTCGAGGCAATTTGAAAGTAAATTAAATGAAGCTGCTGGTTAAATAAATGACTGACTGTAACTGAAACTTTGTTACGAAAAAAAGTGACTTTCAGTAATCTCATCGTAACGCAATTCAAAATTTGGAAAAAGGCAGAAAGTTTACTTTTAATTACTGAAAGACTGAATTGAATTTACTTCAAGTCAACTCGGTGAGTCCAGGGAAAGGAAAGGGACTCTTCATGGTAATAATGTCTGAGGACAATGACAACACAGGTGCTCTAAAAGTTTTAGCTATTGTATGTTATTATTCATGAGAGTTAGTCCAAATTTATGAAAGACACGCAACTCGGTAAGGCCTATACAACATTAATTGTACTCTGTCAGTTAACAGTCTTACGATGTTGTAGATGTGAGGACGACGGAAAATGTAGCAGACAACAATGCTGATCAGTTGCCAGTTGAGAACCACGAGTCGTATCCAGAGCCACGGGTAATTAGGGGACAGGAAATAGTTGGAATTGGAGCTACGTCCGCCTGTTCATTCCGACCGTGCTCTCTACTCGTGGGTTAATGAATTAGTCGCGCCTACACTGGCGCCGTCATAGCTGCATACCGCGTGTGCGGGAGCGACCAACAAACACTTCCGCAATGGGTTCAAATGGCTCTGAGCACTATGGGACTTAACTTCTGAGGTCATCAGTCCCCTAGAACTTAGAAGTTTATGTATAGATTGTATTACTGGTCTAGATGTTAGTTTGATCACTTTCTAGGACTTCTGAATATGGCTATAGTATTATAGCTGAAACTTAGAACTGTTTTCTGTATGTCTGTGTCTGTGCATGTGTATGCTTTAATTTCCCCTCAAGTTCAAGCGCCCCTGGTGGTATAACTGTGTTAGGGGTGTGCAGCTGGGCTTTACATCCAGGAGGACCCAGGGTCGACAGTATAACAGTATCAGCTGAACTTAGAACTTAGAACCTAACTAACCTAAAGACAGCACACACATCCATGCCCGAGGCAGGAATCGAACCTGCGACCGTAGCGGTCGCACGGTTCCAGACTGTAGCGCCTACAACTTCTCGGCCACTCTTTCATGACTCAAGCTGCTCTGCTTCCTCTCTGCTCACAGCGTGACAGAGACTATCCATACGTAAAGGTAAACAACGGCACAGTTACTGCCATTTCGTTGTTGCTGTCGATACATTTAAATAAAGTTCGTTTGGCTATTACCAAGAAATTTACAATATTTACATTACAGTTACAATCAATTATATACATTCACAAATAAAAGCACTATTACATCCATTACATATTAAATATAGTTTCTGTAATAAGGTTCATAGACTCAGAACTAGAAGTGCAGTACAGATCATCAACGTATATTTGTACTATGGTAGTGGGTTTGTAACTCCACTTTTGACATAAAATTGATATGCAAATTAATTATTTGATCAATTAAACAGCCCTGCCCATTCACACCACCTCCCCCACCCACCCCTGCCGCTAACCACGCCCACCTACGGCCCCACATGATGTCACGTGTTTTTATCAGCCTGAACATGTGCCCCAGCCCCCACCCCCTCTCCACCCTCCCCATCCCCCAACCTACCCCAATGTCGGGAATTTCGAATTTTGGTGGCAATTTCGAATTTTGGTGGCAATTTCGAATTTTAGTGCGATTTTCTTTGTCCCAGGGCTCTGTTGATCGCCCACTCCACCCCCACCCAGGAATTGGCGGGAAATTAAAATTGGCAGTGCCCTCTCCGGAACTAGATCCTGCGTCCTCTTGGATGTAAAGCCCAACCGCACACCCCTAACACAGTTATACCACCAGGGGCGCTTGAACTTGAAGGGAAATTAAAGCATACACATGCACAGACACAGACATACAGAAAACAGAGCAAATGTGCTGCAACTGTAGAATATGCAGTAGTAGGTGACTGGATACATTCGTTTACAGTGCTATACTATGCCACCCGACCACAAAAATAGTGCATTTGTGCTAGGTGCTGGCAGCTGTACTACATTTACAAACAATTTTAGGACAGGGAACGAGAAGTAATGTCATGATCGCATGGATAGAAGTGACGTAAAATCGATAAAACGACGGAAAACACGTACAAATTGAGGGATAATACGCCGAAATGCGGGGAATTGAGGGTGTACTTGCATGTCTTCTGGTTGGTGCAGAACAAATCTTGCACATGGGAACGAGTATACGGCAGCAAGAGGAATACGGGTAAAAGTTGAGATGGAAGCACCGGGAACTGGGGAAACAGTCTTTTATTTTCTGTCGAGACAACATTCTGCTGTATAGAGGTAATAGTGATACACGCGAACTGACTGCTGTCTTTCATACTTTCATGCAAAAAACGCGTACCATCCGCTCTAAACTTACTTGCATATGTGTTAAAGGCTGACAAAGAGTAGATGGAGTTGTAGCGAGGTAGGATTTAATAGTAGACGATGCATTCTAGAGAATGTATTGCAGGTCACTTGATCATATTTTTCCGTTGTTCTGTCGGGATGCCTCAGTTGTATAACATTACCTGCGTTCGACTCTCATACAGCTGCATGTTCTGCATGTGACTTAGAGCACTGTGTACCTCTCGGTCATCAGAGGATTTCCATCTTGTCTTGACACATTTCTCTAGACGAACGAAGATTTATGCGACATACTGCATTCCCTGCCGCATCTTGGGCATAAAATCGAGTCGTCGATAACTACGGTGATTCTATGTTAGCGACAGGTGTTTGTGAGGTATTACAATCCCCGTGTATACATCTGCATGTCAGATGTCCTGTTTACGGAGTTAGTGGTGGAGTGACGTGTAATTTCACTTGTCAAACACCACTGCTGTGCGTTTATCCTTCCTTTGTAAGAGGAGTTCTCCGTTACTAACTATTATTTTATATAAGACTGATGAGAGCCTAGTATAATATTTGAACCGTGAATCGGATATGAATAGTGGGGAGCTACACACCTCTGGAAAGCTATGTTTAGCTTGTATCACAAGGGATAGATGTTTTAAGGAAGTAGTTTATCATTTTACAGTTAATCACTATAGTTTATCGTAGAGAAACCTGAAAGGAGAATATATCTCATGCCCTGGAAATATATTTCTTACATTGGGATAGTAACAGCGTTGCATTCCATATGACTAAAACGTCAGAAACCGCAACGATCTAACATTATCGCGTGTTTTAAGTGCAGAATATTGTAACCTTAGGAGTGCACGTGTTTATGATCTCTCTTACCAGTGCCTTTTTGGTAATGACCGCAGACACTAGAACAATAGCTCAGAATTGATAGCACAGTTGATTTACGTAAAATGCAGGAAACTACGTCCGTCTGTAGCTCCATCATGCATAAAAACCACCCGTTTCTTGTTCTTAACCGTGTGTCATAGCATCACAATAGTTTCACATCTACTGTGCACTGATAAGCAGTGCTAACCTCCTCGACATTCGCGCATCTGGAGAAATCTTGGGCACTTTCATGGTTGCGGGACAGCAGATACAGCCTCGGTTCGCACTGTTCCTACACGGAACGTGGAATGTAGCAGTCTACTTCTGGTCAGGTGCAGGGAGCGTTGGTCAATGACAATGCGAGGAGATCTTTCGGTCTCTAACTTTATCCTAAGAAGGCTAGAATGCCTTGTGACTCCCATCCACATAGAGAAAGATCGTAAGTTACGCACTATGATCGAAGTGCTAGAGATATGTAGTTCGCTGTCTGGTATACTTAACAATGAATGAATGTACTGCACAGTCATCTAATTACATTTGCCATCGTACTCGGAAAGTAGTGGAGGGGTTGTTTAGCGATGATAGGGAAATGACCGCGCGGGATTAGCCGAGCGGCCTTAGGCGCTGTATTCACGTACAGTGCTGCTGGTCCCGGCGGAGGTTCGAGTCCTCCCTCGAGCATGGGTGTGTGTGTTTGTCCTTAGGATAATTTAGGTTAAGTAGTGTGTGAGCTTAGGGACAGATGACCTTAGCAGTTAAGTCCTATAAGATTTCACACACATTTGAATATTTTGAATGATTCTTGACAAGCGTTTCATACGGAAATTGGTAAGCATGCTGCCAAGCCATTGGTCACTGTTGAAATTACGATAAAACTGCTAAAATTGATCGGACTATCAACTACGATTCTTACTATTACAGTACACTGGCCATGAATTTTCCATCCCAACAGTCAACTGGTATACTGTTGATTACCACAACTGATTGACTGACATTGCTTGTTTGAGATGGAGAAAGACTCTTGGTTGAGGTGGCAGCACCTTCCAGGGATGGCTAACACCGAAACAGTGATCTTGTGCATGGCAGAAATATGAGGAATCAGTCAAAAGGAAGACAATGCCATCACCTATCCCATCACTGTGAATGATGAATTTAAATGTAGAGGTCATCAATCACCTAGGGAGAGTAGTTTGTGTGTGCTTCACAATACCTCAAAACTCTTCCAGTTTCTTGATGTTGTAACTGTCTTTTATTTAAATCAGTCAGTGCGTGGGTGTGTTGTCGTACCAGCAGCACCAACATGATTTAAACCATGCCTTGTCTAGTTTTCTGGGGAGCCATTGGACCAAAACGTGTTAATGTCAGTTTAGAATCTGACACAGACGTCGAAGTTGAGGTGAAGAAAAAAAAAAAGTGTTGCAGTTTACAAAGTGTATTACAGCAGAAAAAGCGGTGTATCACACAACGAAACAGGGACTCTTTCCTGCAACTGATAACCTTTGAGAGAAGTTTCTGCTATGGCACAGGCAATGGGACTTTACACCGGTCTGTGGACTTGACGTTGATCACTGGCCGCCTGCTCCAATGGGCAAATACCTGTATGTGTAGAAGCATCGCCGCATGTGCTCGATACCGGCTCGTAGACAGTATTCATTTTCGATGTATCGGAAGAGAGAGATGACGTAAAAATCTACCGGATGAAGTTAGCGAAGCTTTCAGAGTTCGTAATTTTTCTCTTTTGGATGGTACAGAATAACGATTTTAGAGTGTTTGGGTGATAGACGTGAACGGACTCTTAGGGGCGCGGATCTACTTTGGACTGCGGTACCTGTATGATGTTGAGCCTTCCTAATTTTCCCGATAAGAAACACCACCGTAACTGCTCGTATTGTCTTTTATATCACTTTGTGTTGCAGGAGCAGGCTTCATTTGGCCTTACACATCGTACATGGGTGGTGGAGCTACAACAACATGTTTTCATTTCCAGCAAGTGGTCCTATAGCATTAACTCAGCTTGCTCTGTTTCTACGTGGGTTACTGAATGTGGTAGATATACCTCTCCCAACTTCTGGGTAAAATTGCTAAAATTTATCTCACTACCAACTGCAGTGTGTATTACAGCTCATCGTTCCATATCAGTGGTATATTTTCATCCTGACCGTCCACTAGGTACGCTGTTGATTACCTCATAATGACTGACTGACACCACTCAGTTGAGATGGAGGGAGCCTTGGCAGAACACTAGATATCTGCTACTTGTCGCTGTGGAACATGGGATTAAATGTAGAGGTCATCACCTTAATACAGTTGTTTGGAACCGTTCCTCATTGCTACAGACTGATCCTATTTCCCTACGATGTAATGCCCTACACATGTTTTTATTTCTTTTACTTTTTTTCACCAATAAGATAAAGTACCTCTTTCCATTTGTGCTACCTCACGCGTGTCGTGAACAGCACCTTCTGGCCATGGTCAACACTGGAACACTAATCATGTACATGACTGCAGATTGGAGGAACAATGCTTTCCGAAATGGAGCACTGGGACATCAGCTACCCTGTCGATTGGAAGATGAGATAAACTGTACAGGTAATCACCTTCCAATAGCTGTTGGAAGCGCTCTACAATACCGCAAACTCTTCTAGTCTGCATACGTTGCTATGTCACTCACATTTTTGTCAACGAGAAACTTCGCCTTTGTGTTTTATTGCTACCACCCTGTGTTGTGGTAGCTGTATACAGGGTGGTCCACTGATCGTGACCGGGCCAAAGATTTCACGAAATAAGCTTCAAACGAAAAAACTAGAAAGAACTAAACTCGTCTAGCTTGAAGGGGGAAACCAGATGGCGCCATGGTTGGCCCGCTAGACGACGCTGCCATAGGTAAATGGGTATCAACTGCGTTTTTTTTTAAATAGGAACCCCCATTTTTATTACATATTCTTTGTATCTTATTTCGTGAGATATTTGCCCGGTCACTATCAATGGACCACCCTGTAGTGTGCGGTCCTTACGCGAAATGTATGTTGTGGGCTGTAGAATCCCGCTGTGGTCATCTTCTATTGTAATTTCTCAATAGTATTCCTCGAAAAGAACATCGTGTTCCTTCCATGGTATCCCAGTTGTCCTACTTGGTGAAAGTGATCCGATTGCTGAAAAAAGATTACCCGCCATGCAAAGTGGCTCTCATGATCAATTTAATTAATCAGCCTATCAAATTGATATCAATGACGTGCTGCCTGGCAGGTGGAAGAGATGGGTAGGGCGCCATGGAATGATTCTTGACAAGCGTTTTTTTTTTTTTTTTTTTTTTTTTTTTTTTTTTTTTTTTTTGCGGCGATTCCTTGCAACGAAATTTCAATTTCCCACCTACACAGGGAGAGACAGGCTCTAAAGCTTTGTTTCGCAAACGCTAGTATTGTATAGCATCGCACTGGTAAATTGTGACCTGTCATAGTGTACAAAACAGCTACGTTCTCTTGAATTATAGCTTGTTGTTGTCGAATGAAAAGTGACTGTGTTTCTTCCAACATGTGAGCCAATGATATGAAATGTTGTATTCTCTAGTGCTATTTCACGTGCATGACAGTTTATTTACAGACACTGAACGCAAGATATGCTCTCAGGACGTGTAATTTGTTCGAGACGCTAGAAGAAATTGATTAATATACATTTTTATTTTTTCTGTTTGGAGTTTAAATTATCTCTTTTTCTTTACTTTGATGACAGCTTCAAAATAACGAGAACATTCCGTGGTGATCGGTAGTTTTCGCAGCAAAACAGTCAACGTTTTTTTTCGTGATTTGACGCACGATGGACATGTCTCTACCGATCATCTGTAATAGGCGGCAGTACGCTTACCTGGTGGACGTCGCAAAATAATGAGATATGGATTGTATCCTGTAGCTGACTGTAAAAGCTATACCGATTTTGTTCATAAAATTAAAAGTAAACGGACTGTTCCTATTTTTGTGGAAAGAGGACATTTATAATCGTCGCAATTGAGTTTTTCTTTCTTTAATAGATGCTTGATTATAGATGCATTGATGTCAAACACAATTGTTCTCCAATGGCGAACGGTGGGCTGCTGGATGCCTGGGGGGGGGGGGGGGGGGGGAGAATCGTGCCTGCAGTGGTGGGGGAGGGGCGAGCGGCTAGGGCACACATGCAGGCTGAGAAAGGCATGTGAAATCATCTGCGGGTGGGGGTGCGCGTTGTCAGGGTGAGGGTTTGGATGATTAATTGATCACTTTAATTAATTTTCATATCAAAAGTGGCCTGATGCCACCACTAGCCTACCACTGATACTAAATGACAGAAAATTTGGGTGGTTCAGAAGGTACTTTATTTGCAATTTCTGTGTTAGAACTGGCACTAGGACAGAACTGACGTCGGAGCTGGTCGCACACATCTTCTACTGGGGACCGGTGTGGGGATCTTGTTGGCCATGTGAGTGCTGACGGCTCATACAGACATTTGACAGGTGTCAACAAGCATTATCCTGTTGAAAAATGGTATCAGAACATGGTCATGTGAGATATAACCCCTGAGGACACGGAATGTCTGCGACATGTCATTGAGTCCTCAGAGTTCCATCAACCGCTATTAGGCGTGACTTGAAGTCAGTCTGGTGGCTCACCATATCACGACGCCAGGAGTACCACAGTAACACTTCTCCGCCTCTCGAAAACATTGGAAGAATGATATCTCTCCTCATGTCGTTACTGTATTCACTGACGTTGGTCATTCAGGATAGTGGACCAGAATCTTGGTAACTATCATGCTTTCCCACACGTTCCAATGCCGTATATCATCCTGCCACTGTCACATGCCCCACTAATCTGGATAGCACATCATTCGACCAACTGGCGAAATGGGTACACACAATACCGCCCATTTTAGAGTCTCTCAGGTGCTGCTAACGCAGTGCCTCATTTGCGCACGACATTTCCGTGTCCTTCAGAGAGATCTCTGAACATCTGATGCTGTTTGCACCCGTCTATACCCTACCAGGCCTGGCAGGAACACTGAACATGAACAACAGTAAGGCACACTGGTGGCTGTTCTACTTGTCTCAGAAAATTGCATTTCTAGTCATTCATATACTTGCTGATTGCGTGTACTTGTATGTATTTAAATTGGCATCCGATCATGTCTACTTGAGGTCTCAGTTTTTTGTCAGGTAGTGTATACTGCGATTGCTAATTTGTCCAAGGTTGCAGGTCCACAACTTCATGCATTTCCCTTACTTGGTGTAGAAATGTGCATCCATGATAGTGACAGGTGACCATTCAGATTTGGCACCATTTTGAAACGTAGAAAGGTCAGGATCGCACAGTTATTAATAAATGTTACTCGTTTCAAAAATAGACTCGCGATCTATATGAGTTTGACCGAGGGTAGATTGTGATGATTTCGAAAACTGCACGAATTGTCGGGTGTTCGAAGAGTGCTATGGGAGTGTCTTCGATACGTGGCGAAACCAAGGTGAAACTACGTCCAGACGTCTTGCGGTTGGGCGACCACCACTCATTACAGCTGACGGACGTCGAAAGGTGAGGCAGAATGGTAAACCAGGACAGGTGGCGAACTGTGACGGAACTAACACCAGACTTTAGTACTTGGCAGAGTACTAGTGTGTCTGAACATACTGTGCAACGGACGCTCGTAAGGACGGGCCTTCGCAGCTGACGACGCACATGCCAGTGTTAACAGCTCGGCATCAGCATCTACGACTGAAATGGGCACGTGACAACCGGCAATGGATGCTGGAGCAGTGACAGACCGTTGCATGGTCTAATTAAACCCGATACCCTGTTCATTATGCCTTTGGGAGGGCGCGAATTCGTCGTCTTCCAGTGCAACAGTTCCTTGACAGCTTTTGCGGCGGAGCCCCATTATGCTCTGGGGAACATACACGTGGGCATCCACGGATTCGGTGGAGCTCGTGCGAGACACCATGACGGCCAAAGAATATCGTAAGAGGTTGCAGACCAAAACATGACGATCATGTTTCCCGAAGGCAGTGGCATTTTTCAACAAGATAATGCGCCACGTCACAAGGGCAGAGACGTGATGGTGCGAGGGATAAAGTGCCGAGTTCCAATTGATGTGTTGGCCATCCTACTCGCCAGATATGAATCTGATCGAAAACATTTAGGATGTGATTGAATGTGGCGTCAGAGCTCATCTCCTCCCTCCCTGGAATTTTAGGGGATTATGTGACTTGTATATGGAGACGTGGTGCCACCTCCCTCAAGCGACCTACCAAGGGCTCTTTGTTTCCATGCCACGAAGCGTCCCCCCAATTTCTGTGCCAAAGGTAGACAAAGCTGCTACTGAATAGGTGGTCATATTGTTCTCGCTGATCAGTGTACATTGCGGTGAATTAAATGTCGGAACATCGTGAACCACTTGACGAAGATACACATATGCTACTTTTACGCAGGAGAAATTTATGTATCAATAGGTAAAATTTTACGTACCATGAGATGTACGTCGTTGGGTAACATAGCGAACGGCGGAACAGAGATAGTCGTTAGTCAATAATCAAAACAGAAGGCAAGTTTTCAACTTTTAACTGGTATAGCACAATGTACAGTCAGTTTGACACTGTTTATCTTCGAATAGACAACGGAACTGTCAAAATGCCTATATGAGATGAGGTCTGTATCTATATTACAATGTCTATGTGCTGACTTTCGTGAGCTTTTTACTAAAGTGTGACTTAAATGTAAGTAAGACATTAAATGAAAATTGTTTATATGGATCACCAACATGCGCAGTTATGTTAGTACGTACATGTTAGCTATCTTTAATTTGTTTGTACACTTTATTCCATCGCTTCAGTATGATGATTAAATATTGACATGCGTAACGCTTAATCAAGAACTGTGTGGTGAAGGGTTTTCCATATTTCAAAGTTGTGACTTCATATAATGTTTGAGGTGATTCAAAAATTGTAACTAACATAGAGAAACTTTGCTTGATGTTTTTTGCTATTACTCAACACAAAATAAAAACTTGTTGTTGAACTTCAATACGATGTCGCCAGTGTCGCCAACAGATTATTTACTGCAAACATCTGAAATGGCTGCTCCAGTCACTCTGCTAATGACTGATCTAACTGTGTTGAAATTCTCCAGAACTGCCCACTTTCAGTTGAGATAGATTCTTTTGTTATGGGGCTTGTGACTTTTTATACTTATCAGCCAGGCCCCGGTGATGAAGTTTCTTTTGAATGAAAAAATCATATATACAAATTCAGACGACACTGAAGGCAAATTATGTGAATGATTCAGTAGGTCATAGACAGAATTGTGTGAATGATTCAGTAGATCATAGATGGAATTTGAGGACGGAATATTGAGTAAAGTTCTAGATATTCTTGCGTAACTTATAGGTTTCTCAAAAATCATTTTATTAACATCATCTGTTAAAAATATTCAAACAATTCAACAACTGTTAAATGAGAAATTTTTGACTTCAATGCCTCTAAATTTTATTTTATTCTCGTAAGCTGATTCCCAGCTTTACGACAGTGTATCTGTGAACCATTCTGGAACATTTGGAGGCCATTCATTTGATTCACATTCTACAAGCTCACCTTTTTCATTTTCATCCACATGTCTTTGTCCTTTAATAGGACCAGCGATACCTGTAACGCAAGGTATTTCAGTCTCTTCATCATAAACCCATTCCCTGCGGTTAGGTTACCAACATCAATTAGTAGTGATAGAATGTCAGCATCAGTTTCTTCTCACATAAGATGTACTGTTGTTTCATATAAAGTCTTAATACATTAGTTTTCATTTATCTGATTTTCCTTTACCTACTGATCAATATGATTTGACATATACCGAAATTTTAAAAATCGTTATCAGTTATATATTTATTCCCATGAGCGTAAATTTTTCACACGATGTCGCAGCGTCTTTTTTATTATTATCTTTGATATTACTGTTGGTGGTATGGGTTTATGAAAATTAAAAAAAGTGTGACCCTGTTATCAAAGTACATGTTTATTATTTAATTATATAATAACTGACGGAATAGTATAAAAGTAGAGTATTGAAATTAAGTGATTACTGCACAGTGGACACGAACGAACTAAGTTAAACAGACACTTCTGGTGAGCTGAAGTATATTCGGATTGTGAATTAGTAGCACTTATTTCTATTGTTGCTGACTCCATCGGTCATGTCAGAACACGAAATTAATAGCTGTAGCCATAAAAAAATGCAGCAGACCTAAAATGATGGCGGTGGGTCGTAATGGGTTACCATTCTCCCAGTGAACATCATCCGGGCGTCTGCTTTTCCTAGAGTTTGTCTGATGTGATAATTCCACTTCCGGTCGATCTGGAAGATTACTGCTGTATCTTTCACTGTAGGTACTCTTTCCAGTGATTTGTCCCCAATAGTGCAAGCTAACAGCAATGGCCTTCTTCCCTCATTTACGTGCAACAAATTTCAATAAATTTCTATGGCATATTCAAGTGCACGATGTAGCCAGATACCAATAACATGTCAAGACAAGTCTCCCCTTCTGCCAGTGGCACTTATACGGCAATTGTGTGACTAAGAATGGCAGAGAAATTAAAGTCACACATCCATTGTGCCCGTTCTGGCACCAGAATCAATGTAATTCTCCTGCCATTGATCTAGGTCGACAGCATAATGTAATCAAGAATGCCGGGAAAACAGTTTTCTCCCCTGACCGTCGCGCTCTCCTCCTCGGTTTTGCCGGCCGCGGTGGTCTCGCGGTTCTAGGCGCGCAGTCCGGAACCGTGAGACTGCTACGGTCGCAGGTTCGAATCCTGCCTCGGGCAAGTATGTGTGTGATGTCCTTAGGTTAGTTAGGTTTAAGTAGTTCTAAGTTTTAGGGGACTGATGACCACAGCAGTTGAGTCCCATAGTGCTCAGAGCCATTTTTCCTCGGTTTCCCTCTAGTCCACTTGCAGGTGTTTCGCCATGTGCACTGGAGTGAAAGGATCATTAGAGAGATCACCCAATAAAAAGAAACTGCAAAGTGGAATGTATTATTACCTCCTTCCTCTAATTACTTTAATAGTGTGGTAAAAATAATGGCGTTTTCTGTAAGCACTCCAGCCTAAGGACAGCGCACATTCTTATTAACAATTTTAGGGTAATTTGTTACATTTTTACTGATTTTTCTCCCACATTTCGAGATTGTCATCCTAAGATACATAAAACATTACGATTTCAAATGTTAAACAATTAGAACAGTATGATATTTTAACAAATACGTCGACAGCCCAGGGTAAACAATTGGTACAGTGTTATATTTTAACAAACACGCCGTGTATTACTCGTTAAACAGTTAGCAGTCTTCAAAAAGTATGCTCTTGCTATGTACCATACCTATGTTTCACTGTAAGGGACTTATCCCTGCGTTATTAACGTAGTAAAGAGATAGAGTTCACTTTATGGCTGCGTCAGAGGTTTCTAACTCTATAAGATTATAGCAGCTTGCATATAATGGCGGTAAATTCAAGTAGGTACACACACACACACACACACACACACACACACACACACACACACACACACACATGACATTGTTAAATTTCACTGTAAACCATCACTCTTACCGTACATGTGCTGCTAACCACCACCACTGGCTTCAAAATAGCTTCCTAGTGGGTTAAAATCAATACCGTAACTTACAGGATGAGTCAGACACAGTAAAATTATTGACTTGTAAGTAATGGCGGGAAATCCGAGTAGGAGCGCTTCTACATAAAGTATTTCACGTTGAACGACAAGCTAAACTGCACTAAATTTCTCCATTTGGTACTATTTTCGCCTCACTGTCATTGGGTAGGATTGGTAGAGGTATCCGCTTAATTTGAAACAAGCAATGAACATCTGTTATCTTCTCCATTAGTAGGCACAGTCTCTACATTGTCCATCGGCACCGTAAGGCCTACTTGGGTCGTGGTCATTATACTACAATGCTACGCCACTGGAGTGCGAAGGGCCGTTTTCTGTCACATACGCAGAAGCATCCCACTCAGCTGATAGACAACAGCAAGTGAGGTGGCCTCGTGGGAGTTCCTTATCACATAGGCAATGGCCATAAGTGTCTCACATCCCACACACCCGATAACATTTTGGAGAAGTCCGCCCCTGGTAGGTGAGTGGTCAGCGCGTCGGAATGTCATCCCTAATGGCCCAGATTCTATTCCCTGCTGTGTCTGAGATTTTCTCCGCTCAGGGTCTGGGTGTTGTGTTGTCCTTATCATCATCATATCATCCCCATCGACACGCAAGTCGCCGAAGTGGCGTCAACTTGGAAGACTTGCACGACGCAACAGCTACCCTAAGGGAGGCCCTAGCCACACGGCATTTCCATTTCCACTTCGGAGAAGGCGGGTGAGATGGACAGTGGCCTTACAGGTGCTCTCTTTCGCGTGGGCAATGAGCGTAAGAGTCCCACACACTTGTGATGAGGCCAGCCGGTCGCTAGTATTCAGATGTGAGAGCCATTCTATCAGCGCAAACCTCAGTAAGGCTAAAACGACCCACGTCACAGATCACAGACACAGAATGCAGGCTGTATTAACTGCCCTCATTCTTTTTTAATTACATGCCCCTCCAATTTTGAAGGATATTTAAATTAATAAGCCATTATTAACACTGTATCACCTTTACATATTTCTCGGCAGCAGGATATGTACTGTAAGCATTTTTACATCGGCTGTAATACATACTAAAAACTAAACTGCACATTCTTAAACGGCATACCCTATCTGATCCAAGTATCCAGGAACCTACCCCTATCTCAGCGATCGGAAATCGGTGTTAGGTACATATTCGCAATTTGTAGGTTGGCGTCTCCTAAGCAAATACTAAGCATCGCATCTTTAATGTGCCGGAAAGCATCAGTTTGTGTCCTGCTACAAACGAAATGCATTTGAAGTTGAATTTTACAGGGTCATATTCGTGGACATTAAAAACTTCAAGAATAACGGAGTGCTAATCTGTCCATGTCCGCTTCCCAATCCGATCCTCCTTATACAGTACCCCCGCCCCTTTTGAGTCTTCCTCTTTTTAACCTTCGCAACTTTTAATATAGATCCGACAATGCTTCTAATTTCTTTTAATACATAAATTTTTTTGTAGCTGCTCGAGTATGGAAAAGCATCACAGAGATACTGCAGGAACTAAACTAGACTCTTGAAGATAGCCGCAAACTATCCCGAGAAAGTCTATTAACAAAGTTTTAAGAACCAGCTTTAAATGATGACATCAGTAATATACTACAATTACCTGCTTACCGCTCACGTAGGGCTCGTGAGTATTAGATTAGGATAATTACGGCAAGCACAGAGGCATTCAATCAATCATTCTTCCCGCGCTGAGTATGTGTGGCATGGGAAGAAACCCTAACAACAGGTGTAATGGGTCATACCTTCTGCCAACCACTTCGCGGTGGTTTGTGAAGTATGGATGTAGGTGTAGAATGTTATGGATGCCAACATACTGCCTGGTGTTTTGAGGTATCAAGTACTGTCCACCATTTAAGGATTGGTTGGACAATCGTCATATTGTAAAAGTTACTGAAATAAAATTGCTGTATGAAATTTGAGGAAACTGTTGTGGTTGCCAACATTTCCGGGTTTTGTAACAGTGTGTATAAAGAGGCGATTGAAATTAGGTTGACTGATAATTTAATCAACAGAGACAATGGGTTTCCTCTTAGCAAAACGTGGCATCCGGTATTATCTCGCATCAAAACTGAACGTTTTTCGGTGCGGCCTTGAGTGCGATATATCGTTGCCAGCAGTGTTTCACTAAGGGCTGCGCCACCTCCCTGTTTTGGAAGGCAGAAACTGTGGTGGGCGGCGCAAGCGCCGTGTACTGAACGGTGGCCTATATAGGACGTCGATTTGCAACCTGGCGTCAGTTTTTCAGCGGGACTCATCAGCATAAGCAGCATTTTCCTGAAGATGGCGAACAGTTGGATCGTCGAAATATCGAGTCAAGTTGATTTTAGGACCCGGCAGCAAACCCGAAGAGACTTTCAAGTCTTATTACGCCGGGAAAGCCTACGCAATCACATGCTGTATACATAGTGAGGACAATGGTAGTTTAATGGCTAAAATATAGAGGACGACTGATTATTGGTTCCCTAGAGCAAAGACCAAATAAGCACGGTAGGTGACCATTTAATGAAACATTGCTTAGTTCCCTCTCGGTGTGACATATTATCCTTCTCATGTAGGGGGAAAGTGGTACTGAAACATCGTGTTTTGCAGAGATAAGACAAACTACTGTACTTGTCTCTAGGAGCTGACATTCCACTACTGTTTCACATCGCCATCCAAAAGAAACATGTAGATCACTGTAAATAGGAGAATTTTTAGAATATATTATTTTGGCTGGGTGGTGAATAACAAAGCAAATATCTGGGTACAACTACTCTATTAACTTTTGCATTTACGTTTGACACAGAAAACCATGATATCTTTATGTTGGCTTGTTGTAGTATTAATAATATCTGGCTTTATTGTTAACTTATAATTTAAACCTACCACTGAATCACCTAAATCTTTCTCTAATAAGTACTTTGACAAAGCATGCATATTCCTGAATTCTGTTATGTATTTAAATTCGTTTCGTATGAAGTACCCATTCTATGCCTTTAACAAATTGTTATGTTCTTTCTTGCAATTCTTATAGCCAATAGCACCCGTGAATATAAATTTTGCAACTTATTTCCTTCATTACACCACCGTTACAACATTCCAAACCTTCCCTGGTGTATGTTGGCAGCTGTTCTGCCCGAATTATTGTGGACTTTCTGTATAAACGTCAAGTTTACAACTTTTGCAAAAGAATTTCCATTAAATGTAGTTAATCTTTCAGTTTACAACGCTTCAAAGGATTCTTCCGTAGCACAGTGTCCGGTCCACCACATTTACATACACTGTAATCATCCTCCTTAAGCTGATTCAAATGGGGGAGTAGATTTTTACGAGAATTTTTCGTCTATCCTTTAGTATAGTAAATGTCCATTGATCCAAAGCATTCTGCGAACTCTCCAACGTATTATATGTTCTCATCTGACAGTCGTCTTCTCTATAATTTTCAGTTTTCAGAACAGACAAATGTCATGCAGTAAGGCACCAAAATAAAGATCTGGTAATTGAAAGGATGACTGTAGAAAAGTCAAAGAATAAC
Organism: Schistocerca gregaria; assembly: GCF_023897955.1. Classification (NCBI taxonomy): domain Eukaryota; kingdom Metazoa; phylum Arthropoda; class Insecta; order Orthoptera; family Acrididae; genus Schistocerca; species Schistocerca gregaria. The sequence goes on from NC_064922.1 coordinate 831,655,943, forward strand.
AATAGCTAATGACGTTAAATAAAGCGGACATTTCTACCATTCCCACCCAACGCCAGTGGCAAAGGAGTACAAATGGTCACAGCAAACCTGATTACGGAGCAGTTTGAGATTAATCTATCTACATGTTCCAATAGATTCTGGCTGAAATACTGAGAAAATGTGAGCGACGATGTCCTCGCTCAACTACAATGAGACTATCTAAAATCAGCATTCGATTTTTACGGTGAAATTTGCAGCAGTGCCTCGATTTTGCTAGAGGGTAAATGTTCGTCGATGTACAACCCAACGCTACTACAAACTGGAGTTCAGTCACATTCAGGAGGCCAATTTGACGCAGCTAACCGTGAACTATTGAGCGAAAAATGTTACAATATCTGCGATTAGCGGTGCTACATGCAACATAACAAACCATTATTAAATAAAGGTAAAAACATGCCCGTGCGACTGCTACGGTCGCAGGTTCGAATCCTGCCTCGGGCATGGATGTGTGTGATGTCCTTAGGTTAGTTAGGTTTAAGTAGTTCTAAGTTCTAGGGGACTAATGACCAAAGCAGTTGAGTCTCATAGTGCTCAGAGCCATTTCAACCATTTTTTAAAAACATGCACGTGATACAGTGATTGAATATTATGATAACCACAACGGTGGCATAATATTTTTAGATGCACATGGCGGTACTGGCAAAACGTTTTTAATCAGCTTAATCCTGGCAGAAGTTCGCCCAACCAAAGAAATAGCTGTCGCGCTTTCAACATCCAGAATAACGTCTACGCTTATGGATGGCGGACGAATGGCACTTGCGTCGTTGAAATTACCTTTAAAAGTAGCTGTAAACGAACTGATTCTTTGTGGCATAACAAAATAATCAACAAGTGTTGTAAGTAGGCTGTTAAGGTTTTCTTATAGGTAACGCCACGTAGCGCTCTGTATGAAAATCACTGGTTGTGCTGTGTGCAGTTTGTGACTAGTTTGCATTGTTGTCTGCCATTGTAGTGTTGGGCAGCTGGATGATAAAAGCGCGTAGCGTTGCGCAGTTGGAGGTGAGCCGCCAGCAGTGATGGTTGTGGGGAAGTGAGATGGCGGATTTTTTAGAGTGGATGATCTGGACGTGTGTCCATCAGAGACAGTACATTTGTAAGACTGGATGCCATGAACTGATATATATATATAATATGACTTTTGAAAAATATTAAGGTAAATACATTGTTTGTTCTCTATCAAAATCTTTCTTTTGCTAACTGTGCGTATCAGTTCTTAGTGCCTTCAGTAGTTTGAATCTTTTATTTAGCTGGCAGTAGTGGCGCTCGCTGTATTGCAGTGGTTCGAGTAACGAAGATTTTTGTGAGGTAAGTGATTCGTGAAACGTACAGGTTAATGTCAGTCAGGGCAATTATTTTGTAGGGATTTTTGAAAGTCAGATTGCGTTGTGCCAAAAATATTGTGTGTCAGTTTAAGCACAGTCATGAATCATTGTTCAAAGGGGACGTTTCAGTGTCCAAAACTGAAACAGTGCAAAGCCATCTAGGGGGACGAATGCACGATGGTCCACAGAAAGAGTGGAATACATACGAGAAAACACCAGTTTAATGGTAAGTGTTTTACTAATACCATCAGGTGATTTGCGATACCAGTTAATTGGAAACCGACACCAGTAGACGAAATAAGTGCCTACATAAAGAAGTATTTCAAATGTCTTCACACAGAGGTACTCAGATTAACAACAAATACGAGAAAAAAAAATTTCGGGCGACTAAAAAGGGCAAAAATTTGGTCAAAATATATTGAGAATAATAGAAGCCACATATCCAAAAAATAAAAATCTCGGCCATATTATAATTATAATGAATTGTGTAATATTCTAAATACATAAAACAGCAACTATTCACTTTTTTGAAATCGTTATTTATTAAGGAGCCGGTTTGCGGACCTTTCCAGAGTCATCTTTCGACTGTTTTCTGTAAGATACGTAGCTATTTAAAGCATATTGCTGGGTGCTGGTTCTGTGACAAGAAGATGGAACACGCTTTAATGTATCACGATGAGTATTGTTTATCTGTCGATTTCGATCCAAAATTTCGTTTTTTAATTACTGTGACAGTATGTAATAAACTGTGTAATATTTTTTAGAAATTTGAAGTACTCATAACCCAGTTATTTCCGAATATTGTCGACAATTACACAAATTCAGACAGATTACACGAAAGGAATATTTCGGCTTCGATTAACGAAACTGTCAACGAAATCGGCAACACAGTCCAAGAACTAAATTAATCTCGGGGACAGAGAAATCTTACATTTCAGTCGAATGAGCTACTGACGAAAACACCAGTGAATTTTTAGATTCGTCGAATTCACCAGGAACGCCGTTGACTGCATCAAATTGAAGGTTGGTTGGTCATTCATTTTACTACGTAATCTAAATCCGCCAAAAATGTGTAATGGCATGAGACTGCATCACACAGCTGCACAGTACTATTATCTGATCGAGTATAATGACAAGAAAACAAAAGGGCAAGAATTCTTTTTTCCACGAACACATTTCTTATCATCTGGGTTGCCCTGTATCTTAAGACGATAGCAATTTCGAGTTACGTTAGCATACAACATGGCCTTCAAGAAATCTCCAGGGCAAACACTCGAACACTGCGGAGTTAATTTTATGGAATCAAATTTCTTTCACATGCAGATGTATGTAGCCTGCTGGATATCCTACACATTTGTTCCTTTACAGTCTGAACAAGTAAACTGCAAATATAGAGTATAAGAAAGTATTGTGAAAAGAAGATATTGTACTTACGTATACGCAATGAAAAGTGTGTGTATAATGACATAAAGTAACTTCCACACCTTTCCATCTTCGTTTAAGCATATTATGTTGAGACAATACTACTAAGGTATCATTGGCCCAGTGGTGTTAGCCTCAGTTAAATATGTCTGCGTAACGTAATGTTAATGCCATTGTGCATGAGACAGATTGAGGAATGTATATGTGGCTATATGGACTAATACGATAAAGTTAAAAAGTCGTACAGAATATAACGTTTTCTGAGAGATCTAGATGTTCCACTTCTCCATTGTAATGAAATATCGGCCAACCTCAATCACACACTTACACCCACCACAGTAAGGACGAAACACGTTAAGGACGCTGTCACAATGACACTGAATCCTGAATGAAACAATAAAAACATTTTCAAATATACTGTAAAATTCGCAAGTCATATATTATTTACCTTTACCTAAGAGTATTTATTGCTCCATGTATCGCGGATTTTTTGCCCGTCACATTCACACGCTGCCACTCACTGTGACCAAACTACCTTTGCTAACAGGATAATAAGATTCATACTATTCTTAATGAGATACACGTCTCTCTGCATCTCATGTCTAGAATGGTACTCATTTCTCTTTAGCGTAATATCTGAAATCTTAAAAAGCTTTTAGTGAAAGCAGAAGTGACTACACCTATTGTATTACTGTAGCTTTTTCAGTTTAATAGTGGAATGTTTTAGTAACATAATTTTAAAAAAATACTTCACTTTCCATCGGAAAAAGTGTGAAGGAAGTACAAAAATTATCATCGATATGTGTGAAGATAACACAGCAGGAGAAAGCTGAGTATTAAAAAATTTGTGTTAAAAGTACATGAAAATTGATACAAATTTCAAAATTTTCATGCATACAACTGAAAACGAAAACATATATTTGTATGTCATACAAAAAGAAATATTCTAAAGTCATGTATAAATCCTAGAGCTGTTTAACAACTGTGCTGGCAGTTTTCTCCTTGGTTAATAACATTACTCTTAAAGTCTTTGAATTAGGAACATCATTGAAAATGGAATGTGAACCTATCGCCTTTAATCACTTTCAGTGGCTAATGTTGACAGTTCTGTTGAAGGTGTTGACGTGAGGTGTATCTTTATAGTTTGAGTTGTCATAACATCACCCATGTCATATATTCTGCAGAGTAGCTCTGGGTTTCTTGTCTAGTTTATTTAGTCAAACTGTGGACTTGATATTTTGCTAAGTGGTAGAGATGAATATACACTATTGGGAAGGAACCATGTCATAAGCTTTCACGTTAGGTCCATTCATCCTGGTATAAAATCTCCTCAGAACTCGTTATCTTATATTACAAAAAGTATTTTACTGATATTTTTCCTATTCTTTTTTAAGTTTATGGAACACCCTGATTTTACCCATAGTTCGTGATAAAATGAGTTTTTCAAAACTCAGATTCATGAGGAGACACCTTAGGTCAACACATTCGGAAGAACGATTATGTGGACTGTGAGCATTAGCGAATGAAAGTGATACGCTGTTTCTACTTTGAACAAAGTTACCAACTATAAAGGCTACAAAAATTTGTGTCATGTATTTAGCCAAGGCAAAAACTTAGTACATTTATTAAAGGGCTGTAGGATTTATACATGACTTTACAGTTTTTCTCTTTTGTACCACACACAAATATTTCTTCTCTTTTTCAGATGTATGCATGAAAATTTTGAGCCTTTTAATTAATTTTCATCTACCTTCATGACAAATTTCATAATATTCAACTACTTACTGGTCTGTTTTCTTCACATGTATGGATGATAATTTTTGGACTTCCAACCTACTTCTCCTGATGGAATGTGAAGTAATTTTAAAGCTGTGTAACTAAAAAGTTCCATTGTCAAACTGAAAAATGCTAGTGTAATACAACAGGTCTAGTCCTTTCTGCTTCCACTAAGTTCTTTTAAAGATCAGAGGAATTACCTTAAAGAGAAATGAATTGTTTATTTCTTCAATATGAAACACTGGAATAAAATTCAGAAATTTAAAAATGAGAAGTACAATGCTGTATATGTTCTATGGGATTATTTTATCTAGTTAAATTGTTTTCGGCTTAGAAGGCTGTCACCAGAATTTAACTGACTAGTGTCGTCCCATTTACAGAGAAGATTTTAGAGGAGAGTTATACATAAAACATGTTTTTGCCTTAACCAGTGGTTACCACACTGTTCCAATTGCCTGAATCTGGAATAGGGAACAAAAATTGGAAATTATACCCCTCCTCTAAAGCACAGTGCATTTTCATGAACATAGAGAAGACCTAGTAACTAGCGAACAGTGTGGTACACAAATTTACATGTCCTGACAATGTTAAGTTTTATATTGGTCACCAAGCATAGTCATAGCAACTATGGTCTATGCTGGCTAAACACGAATGCAGCTAGTGATTCTAGAATTATGACTCCAAGTTCGCTGAGCATGTAGTGAGTGAGAGCCACAACTACCAGCCACAGTAAAATGTCCTCCACATAGCAAACAAAGGCCAGACACTCAACCTGCTGGTAGATCTGGAAATCCCAAACATGTGGTAATTCTGGTCCCAATGCTGATACAGTACATGATGGAAATCACCAATAAGCGATTAGTTATCAAAAACTTTAATGATAGATGGAAGTAGAATACAACTGAACAAGTCATAATGGTGACCAGACACAAAGGAAAAGAGAGCAGAGCGAAATCTCATAACATCAGTGGCGAAAGACAGTGTTTTAGTGGTCGATGGTCGCCACAAACATTTAGCCTACAATCCTGGTTTAGAATTAATCACCAAAAAGAGCTCAGTATTTTCCCTGTTCTAAACTTCACTTAATCATCATAGTTTTGAATGTTTTCTACACTGTCTGTTCCTTCATATTCCTTTGTTTTCCTGTATTTATTCATTTTGTAGTGAATACCTATGTACATCATATATTTCTTTGTTACTATTGTCTATCCTATTGTTTACTTTGTTTCTGTATCTCTTTTGATATGTAACACCACTTCAAGCTTTTTGTTTTGTACTCTTGTCAAGTACTAATTTTATTTTGTTAGCTTTTTAATTTAAACTCTTATGTAAGCACTGTTTTTCGAATTTAGTATTAATGTTTTCCCAGTTTTGCTCTCTATATGCATGTTTAGAATTCAACTTTTAACCTTCCATTGCCATAGCGCAGCCAGAGAACACTTTTCTGTGTATTCGTGACTCAGTCTGGATGCGTAACATCTTTTCCATGTGGTTTGCAGATTCCTCGGCCGACGATAGTCAGTTTAAGTCTAATGGTGGCATTATAAGCCAAAAACCGGTTAATTAAGCAAATTAATCTTGTAGCACATAAGCAGTATTGTGCATTGTGGCGGTTTTTGTGTATCATCAACATCGACAAGTGCAATGAATATGGATGATACGATACTCAATGATATTCTACGGTTTGAATTCACTCTTTTTTTAAGCATTTGCATTGATTTGATTTTGTAAATGATACTAACAATATTATACAAATGTATAATGCATTTACCGAGCGAGGTGGCGCAGTGGTTAGCACACTGGACTCGCATTTGGGAGGACGACTGTTCAATCCCACGTCAGGCCATCCTGATTTAGGTTTTCCGTGATTTCCCTAAATCGCTCCAGGCAAATTCCGGGATGGTTCTTGTGAAAGGGCACGGCCGACTTCCTTCCCTGTCCTTCCCTGCCCTTCCCTGTCCTTCCCTAATCCGATGAGACCGTTGACGTCGCTGTTTGGCCTCTTCCCCCAAAAACCAACCAACCAATCAACCTATAATGTGTTATTCAAACTACAACTTCTCCCAGATAATTATTTCGTTCAAATTGCACAAAAATTCCACCTGGCGTAGTGTAATAATGTCGACTGTAAGCTGTGTTCATTCAATCACAGATCGTACGTCAGAGCTTTTATAACTTTTTTGTCTTCGATGTATTATTAGCAAATTGATCATGAAAAGGAACCACAAAATACCATCCGCACACAACATTGATGTATGCTACCAAAAAATATTTTTCTGTGTGATTTGTCTGTAGTTTAATTTTGGCCTCATACATCAGCAATTAAATCTTGTTTAACAATAAATACTATCAACACTGTTCTTAGATAATGCAGTCTGATTCGATTAATTTTTTCTTTTATGAATGGAGTTCAGTAGCACCGGTGCCTATTTATTTCTTAAACATCGGAATATCGAAAGTTTGCAGTTTCAAGTAATTTAAATTTGCCTCTGTGAAAGGAGTTAAGATGGCGGCCAACAAAAGATAGAGGATTTCTTTTTTAATTATGATTTTCCTTTTCCCAATAAATCATTTAAATTGATGTCACCAATAAGAAAAATTATTAAATTGTTTTGAAGATTAGTTTAACACAAACCCATGCTATTTTCAACGAGAAGTAAGGAAGAAGTTGCTATATAATCGCAACTAACGATGGCTGAGCTTTTTGCAGCTATGATAAAACAATTAATACAAAACAGGAAGTGAATTTTCAATAATTAATCATAAATAGTTTTAATGCATTTGGCTCTATTTGTTTTTGCCAGCAAATGAACATAAAAGTACAATAATTTTAATTTAAATGTTTTTCATTTAACAGACCTCAAATCGATTCGCGTCTTGCGTCGGCGATGTACATCAGAAGAAAACGACAAAAGGGTACAAAAGAAAAGAAAAGAATGACATAGATTAACAAAGAATGTGAGACAAATAGTGTCTCTGTTTTACGTAATTATCGTCATTTTAAGAAATAATTACATAATTGAATGAATATTATCCACACATTCATATTCCAATCATAATAAAGAAATACATATATCGTGGATTTTATAGCTTGTCATTTACAGTTATGTTGTTCTGCCAAGAAGCAGTGGAAGAGTTTGTTAACATAGTTAAGAAATTTGCATCTGTCACAAAGGAATGGGTTAAGGCCACTCATTTTAAAACAAAAGCAACCTGTTTCCACTTTACGATGTTGAAATGTATTGCTGGGAGCCGAAGGATACGAAACTAATTTGTGAACGAGGGGGACGGTGGCGGATGGCAGCTAATGATGTGTCGCTTGTGTGGAAAAATGTTCTCGAACCAGCCTCGTTCCTTTGAGCGGTGTGAACTTCGCAGGAAGTACTCGGGATGATGGCGGACGGCGCGTGTGGAGGCCTCGCCTCGCAGGCCTGTCCAGAGTTCTCGACAAACAAAGAAATGACAATCTGAGAGCGCCTCTCAGACGGTCAGGGGCGGACACGGATGGCATCACAGTTCCATGTCCTCCTGCCCACAAATTGAGACGCTGGCGGCGGGGCTGGCTCCATTTATCCGGCCGCGGACGGTCCGGGGGGACACGGCGGGCAGCGGGCAGCTCGCAGCGGACAGGTACTCTTTGGCCCCGCATTGTCCCCGGCAACAATGGCCGTCCAGGAGACGGCGGCCCATTGTCGGCGCGCATTGTATCCGGCCCCATCAGCCGGAGATGATGGATTTTGTTGCTGCCGTTGTTGTTGTTGTTGTCGCCGCTCCGTCCGGTCCGAGGCCGTTGTTTGTACTTGTTGCGGTTGTAGTTGTCACTGCAGAGACGGCCGCGTGTTCCCACTGCGCTGTGCGCGGGCCGAGCCACTCGGACATCGGAGCGTCTTTTATTTTTCAGCGTCCTGTCGATTGTATTTTGTATGCGCCCGTAGTACGAAGCGCTGGTCGACTCATCCACATAGCGGCAGCGCGGAAACGTTGAAGTCTGGTAGCATTCGCACCGCTGTTTATTTGGAAGCAAAGTAGTGTAATCATTGTAGCTACGAATTAATAATTCCGTTGTGAACACGTTGTCAAGAGTCAAGAGCAGACTGGTATCACTGACGTAGAAGAAGATAAAGGAAAATATGTGTACACAGTTTACCTCAAACACCAATTTTCGATGGAAACACTTGAGTACCTTTGGACAAAGTCTCTCGTTGAAGTGTAAAAAGGTATTTCCCAAGATCTTCCTTTTACTTGTTCTTACGTTAATGATTTCCAAGGACCATGTTCCAGTTTTAGTCCGCAGTCCTTTGTTGACCTTTACGTTTCTTTCAGTGTTGCTTCATTGTTGCAGTATTTATTATTTTCACTGTCTTCACATACCTTCATACCCTTCCAGTGTTAAAACTTCTCGTCAAAAATTTCTTTTTCATTATTTCTCTCTTATATTATTCCTTTCTTAATTTTCCCTAACATTTTTAATCCATGTGGTTGTTAATTACTTTTCCCTAAGACATCTAAAGATATACTTAATGAGTCTGTTGTCATTCGTGCTATAAACATGCCCAAAAAATAGCAGCCTTACTTGCTAATTGTATCTGAAGTACTTCTGTTTTCTGATAAATTACTTCGTTACTACTGAACTTTCAACTGCTGCAAAATTTGTCTGCCTATTATTTACAATTTGTTGTTGTTGTGGTCTTCATTCCAAAGACTGGTTTGATGCAGCTCCCCATGCTACTCTATCTTCTGCAAACCTCTTCATCTCCAGGTAACTACTGCAATCTACATCCTTCTGAATCTGCTTACTGTATTCATCTCTTTGTCTCCCTTTACGATTTTTACCCCACACGCCTCCCTTCAGTACCAAATTGGTGATCCCTTGGTGCCTCAGAATGTGTCCTACCAACCGATCCCTTCCTCTAGTGAAATGTGCCACAAATTCGTCTTCTCCAAAATTCTGTTTAGTAACTCCTCATTAATTAGGTGATCTACCCATCTAATCTTCAGCATTTTTCTATAACACAACATTTCAAAAGCTTCTATTCTCTTCTTGTCTAAACCCTTTATCTTCGATGTTTCACTTCCATACATGGCTACACTCCATACAAAGACTTTCAGAAAAGACCTTCTGACACTTAATCTACAGTCGATGTTAACAAATTTCTTTTCTTCAGAAACACTTTTCTTGCCATAGCCAGTATACATTTATATCCTGTCTACTTGCACCATTAGCAGTTATTTTGTTGCCCAAATAGCACAATTCATCTACTACTTTAAGTATTTCTTTTCCTGAACTAATTCCTTCAGCATCACCTGATTTAATTCGGCTACATTCCTGTATCCTCAGTTTGCTTTTGTTGATGTTCATCTTATATCTTGGTTTCAAGGTACTGTTCATTCTGTTCAATTGCTCTTCCAAGTCTTTTGCTGCCTCTGACAGGACTGCAATGCCATCGGCAAACCTCAAAGCTTTTATTTCTTCTCCCTGGACTTTAATTTCTATTCAAATTTTTTCTTTTATTTCATTTAATGCTTTCTCAATATACAGATTGAATAACATCGGGAATAGTCTCCAACCCTCTCTCACTCTCTTTTCAACCACTGATTCCCTTTCCTGTCTCTTGACTTTTATAACTGCCGTCTGGCTTCCGAAAAAATTGTCAGTAGTTTTTCGCTCCCTGTATTTCACCTCTGCCATATTCAAAATTTGAAACAGAGTATTCCAGTCGACATCGTCAAAAGCTTCCTCCAAACCTGCACATGCTGTAAACGTTGGTTTGCCTTTCTTCAAACTATCTTCTGTGATATGTCATAGGGCTACTATTGCCCTGCGTTTTCATACATTTCTCTGGGATCCAAACTTATCTTACTCTAAGTCAGCTTTTAAAAGTTTTTCCATTCGTCTGTAAAGAATTCGTCGTAGTATTTTCCAATTTATCAAGCTTATAATACTAGCGTGTGGTGAGGGCCTCCCGTCGGGTAGACCGCTCGCCTGTTGGATTTCTTTCTAGTTGACGCCACTTCGGGGACTTGCGCGTCGATGGGGATGAAATGATGATGATTAGGACTACAAAACACCCAGTCCCTGAGCGGAGAAAATCTCCGACCCAGCCGGAAATCGAACCCTGGCCCTTAGGATTGACAGTCCGTCGCGCTGACCACTTTTTTTTCAGCTACCGGTGGCGGACAGCAAGCTTATAATTTGTCACTAGTTGTTTGCGGACATACCGTCTTCCTGGTTTAAAAAAAGTGCGTTACAGTGCTTTAAGCTGTTTGGATAAGTAGTTCTTCTGTAGATATTCTCATTTATACCATACGCTCGTTCCATCTTGTGGATCCTTCCCTCTAGAACAGATTTTTCTATACGTTTTTTTGAATAAACTGGTTGGTACGGTAGTGGCATATGGAAGCTCTTCTGGGCGTGTTCACGCCCACCATCTCTCATTCGTCTTTTTTTCTGACAGCGACTATGTTTCATTGTGGCTGCGTCTAGAGGTACAAATCTTTCCTTAGCAAGTTGCTCTTTAGTCGACATCAAAAGACTCCCAAATATCTCAGTTTTTTTACCTTTCCTATTTGCCTAATATATGTAGTTAAATATTTGAGAATTTTTTTTATAAATGTCGTACAGTTTGTGTTCTCTACACAGATTCTTAAACCTGTCATGTTGGCCATCGATCTGAGGTGATTGGCTTTCACTGCTGCATCTGTCAGACTTTCAGAAATTATGGCAAAGTCATCCTCAAATGTTAGGAAACTTATTGCAATATCTTTGTTTATTAGATCAGGCCCTTGTTCGGCGTAGAGAGCTATACTTTGACAAAATTTTCCTGGTCTGTAAGCCTAATAACTGCATTGTCTTACAGATAAATAGCTTCAGACGAAGTCCAGTGTCTGTGGGAGATGAAGAAACAACAACTCGCATGAATCGCTGTCCTCATGAGTTGTGATATGGTCCGTATTTCGCAGTTGAATGAGAGTGATGTCTTATGCTGCGTTAATCCACATCTCCTGAAGCACTGTTTCGCCACGCACTTACCAGTTACCACTGATTTCTTTAATACTGTGACAGGTTTCATGGACCATCGACGGCATCGCATTCTGATCTACTGTGGCTTTGGGAATCGTAGTCTTTTTCTTTTTGAACGGGAAATAGTCTTCAGAAGTGCTTGCTTGAAACGATATTCGTTCTGTAGGTACAGGGATGACACCTCAAAGAGTTTAGCGCAGTCGAGAAAGAAACGAGGTAGCATTTCTGTAGCAGGATTCACGAGGACACCGAGTTTACTACGTATATGCAAGGTCAAGGATTCTACCGTACGTTCTACAGTGAAGAATGCAGATTGTATGACTGTTTTTGGCGACTACGGAGAAAAACATAAACAACGTGAACCCGAATACCATAGACAAAATTTAAAAGGTTGTTAAGTGCTATATTCTGAGTACTTTGGCATAAGGGACACATGGTGCCGATGTGTAATTGCTGAATAGTATTGTGGCTATGGTTCATTAGGCTTATGATCTGTGCTTCATCAGAAATACATTCAAAACGATTAAAAAGTCTGTAATATGCAGTAACCGAAACGAGCGGCACAAAACCCAGAGTGACGCAACAACCCTGAGACGAATCACGTACACAGGGAAGTGGTTGGCATCAATATGGCAACAGCTCAATGTAGCGTCGTCGTGCAGCGCTGCTCTTTATTACAATCAATACCTCCATAATTGAGATCCATATCGGCCGACACTGCATCAACACTTTATTTATTGGGCCTTCAGCGTAGGTGCTGCTATACTTCCCATTGGCTGAAGCTTCATAACCAATAACAAGACAGAGGTAAACAAAAACAAGGGTGTATTGTGACCACAGATGGGAGATCTAATAACAAAGAACAAACTCTTCTGAATTAAAAATAATACAACTTCCCAGGCATTGACGGCCATACGTCTGGAACACAATAAGCGCAGTGGGACGGAAAGACTGCACCACCGATAATCCATAACGACAGAGGGTCTCTGTTCGGCGTAGTTGACCGACAGGTATGTCTCCAGATATCACTGGAAAGTCGTAGTACATGCTGCTTCCGACCAGGCTCTGACTGATGGGCTGTTAAAAGCCGGTGCATGAATGGCCCCACGTGTTGGCCTGCGCCTCACTATATAGCCTAGACGACGAGGAATGCCTGCCAATCCAGTTCCGCACACGTAACACAGCGGAGGATACAAGTCCCTTGCACAAAGGTCCTCTAGTGGTGTCCTACCGCTGTCGTGGGGTAGGGGGGGGGGGGAGAGGGGAGGGGAGGACGTCTTGAACAAACGCGCACCTGTGACTCTTTAGTGTCTGAAAAATTGCCGATCCTTTTAGGCGAACGTCGTATAAATGACAGATGTATACTGAACAGCCAAAGAAACTGGTACACCTGCCTAATATCATGTAGGGCTGCTGGCAGCACGCAGAAGCGCCGTAGCACTACGTGGCATGGACTCGACTAATGTCTGAAGTAGAGCTAGAGGGAACTGACATCATGAATCCTGGAGTGCTGTCCATGAATCCGAGGGGTGGAGATAGCTACAGAACAGCACGTTGCAAGGCATCTCAGTATGCTCAATAATGTTCATGTCTGGGGAGTTTGGTGGTCAGCGGAAGTGTTTAAACGCAAAAGCGTGGTCCTAGAGCCACTATGTACTGGACGTGTCGGGTGTCGCATTGTGCTGCTGGAATTTGCTAAGTCCGTCGGAATGCACTATGAACATGAATGGATGCAGGTGATCAGACAGGTTGATTACGTACGTGTCACCTGTCAGAGTCGTCACATATCATTCCAGCTGCACAGCCCCCCCAACAACATTACTGAGCCTCCATCAGTTTGAACAGTCCCCTGCTGACATGCAACATGGATTCATGAGGTTTTCACCATACCCGTAGATGTCCAACCGCTCTAAACAATTTGAAACGAGACTCCTTTGAAGGGGCAACATGTTTCCAGTCATCAACAGTCCGATGTCGGTGATGACGCGCCCAGGCGAGGAGTAAACTTTGTTTCGTGTAGTCATCAAGGGTACGATAAGTGGCCTTTGGCTCCGAAAGCACGTATCAGTATGTTTCGTTCAATGGTACGCATGCTGTCACTTGTTGACCACCTAACCTTGAAATCTGCAGCAATTTGTGGAAGGACTGCACTTCTGTCACGTTGAACAATTCTCTTCAGTCGTCGTTGGTCCCGTTCTTCCAGGATCATTTGTCGTCCGCAGTGATGTCGGAAATTTGATGTTTTACTGAATTCTTGATACTCACAGTGTAATCGTGAAATGGTAGTACCGGAAAATCCGCTCTTCAATGTTACCTCGGAGATGCTGTGTCCCATCGCTCGTGCGCTGGCTACAACACCATGTTCAAACGCACATAAATCTTCTTTACCTGCTATTGTTGCAGCAGCAACCGATCTAACAGCTGCGCCGGACAATTGTATTGTACAGGCGATGCTTACAGCAGCGCCATATTCTGCCTGTTTGTACATCTCTGTATATGAATATGCGTACCTATGCCAATTCCTTTGGCGCTTCAGTGTTCTATCTAGTCATCGACAATTACAATGTCTAGGCTCAAAGTCACACTTTTTTAAACGTCTAGATGTACAGTTTACTAAAAAATAACTGCACAATATTTTTTGCCTACAGTAAAAATAGGAAGGTCTTCTCGATCCATAGTGTTATTTACCACTGTTGACGTGCAACTGGCAGTGCTGGTAGAACAAAAGCCTGAGACACAATCGAGCAGCAGCGAATACAAGATTTAGGCGAAGGGTGAAGTGTGCATTGCTGCTGACAAAAAGCAAGAAATCGGTACTGTGAATGATCGGGACAAAGTAGAAGCGCAGTACACGACTTCGACATATATACCGTTGTGCAAATACTTTCACTGTAATACAGGTTCCAGAGAGTAAGAAGAATCGTGGTAACGAATGAAACTAAACTTAAGTACTCTGCAACGTGCCTCCGGAAACCTTGAGTCCCTTGCATCAATATACCAATACTGTGTCTGAACAACCTCCGAATTTTTGTCTCTGGAGTTAGGCTTACCCGTGTACTACAGACGTGTACATAAACGCCAGCGGTTCTCCCCAGTGCGGAAAACCGCAGCATTTTGTACACCAATATGGCAGCAGAGCCACAGGCACATCGATAAGAAGAGCCTTCCAGTAGAGCAGCAGAACCTTCACGACAGTTCCTCAACAACAATTAGAAATGCATATAAAATTGGCCCCGTAGAGAACAGGTTGGAGAAGAAGAACATAAATGCAGAAGAAGACATTAAGTGTCTTAGGATCTACTTTTACACAACCCACGCTGTGTCAGAATCGCGAGCACCATGGAAAACATAAGATAAATCCTCTCTTCCACCCAACACGGAAGCACCTGTCTTAGAACTAAGTGACTTGGCGTACAGGTTGCGACAGTTGACTTGTATTCGGGAATACGGCTATTCAGATGCCTATCCGGCCATCAGAATTTGGGTTTTTCGTTATTTCCCAGAATCACTTAAATCAAATGCAAGGATGGTGCCTCTGAAATGGATACCACCGATTTACTTTTCCAATCGGAGATCGTGCTCATTATTTGAACCTCATCGCCTACGAGACGTGAAACTTAAGCTTCCTTCCTTATATAGTAGGGAGTACTGGGAGGTAGCGACTGCACGTACATCACTCACATACTATGCTGTGCATCCAGCGCTGCTTGTTGCGCAATCGTTGATGGACAGGAACTTAATGACCACTTGCTTAAAACCGTGTTGTTCCGCCTTTGGAACGAAGTCCTTGGTAGGTGTCCTGAGGTATGTGACACCATATGTGGACAAAAATATGAAGCAACCGCGAGAATTGCGTGTTTGAACATAAATACAGTTTCTAACCAAGACTGCAGCTTGCGCTGTTCTTTTTGCCACGTGTACAAAAATGGCTCTGAGCACTATGCGACTTAACTTGTGAAGTCATCAGTCGCCTAGAACTTAGAACTAATTAAACCTAACTAACCTAACATTACACACATCCATGCCCCAGGCAGGATTCAAACTTGTGATCGTAGCGGTCTCTCGGCTCCAGACTGTAGTGCCTAGAACCGCACGGCTACTCCGGCCGGCCCACGTGTACAGCATCCACATGTAGGTCTTGGTAAGAACAGTGTTCTGTTTAGTATTGAGTGGATTATGTCGAAGCTAAGTGAATTTCAACATGGCAAATTATTGATCTTGTATGGTGGGTGCTTCCTTTACCGAGATAAGAGGAGTGTTTAGTTTCTCAGGAAACACTATATCGAAGATACAGCCCGCATACAGAGGAAATGGAATGACATAATTCTCTAAGAGACAAAGCGGACGAAAGTGTGTGTCAGATGATCGTTATGGGCCGTCATTGAAGATGATTATGACGAAAGAAAAGATGACGGCCGCTTCAAAAATCACCACAAAGCTGCATGTCACACTCGCGAACCCTGTCAGCAGCAAAGCAACACGAAAAGAGCTGTATAAGCATTGAAATGTAGAGCGAGCTGCAATTCTAAAGCCGCTCATCAGGGATGAAAATGAACGAAAGTGGCAAAAGTTGTGTTCTAGCCGTGAAACGAGGACTTTGAAGCAATGTGTGAATGTCAGTTGGTCAGACGAATCTTGTTTCCAACTCCCGGCCGACTTTAAGTACCAGGAGTATAATATGGTGGCGGTTCAGTAATGATTTGGACAGCCAGGTCGTGATACTTCAGGGCCCCGTGATTATTACTCTGCCAAGGATTATGTGACAATTTGTGTTGATGAGCTCCATGCCATTGAACAACGTTCGTTCCTCAGTAGTGATACTGTATTCTAAGACGACATGGCCCCCTGTTCACACAGCACGAAATCGTCCAGGATTGGTTAAGTGAAGAAAGCATAAAGTATCGCATCTCCCCCGGCCACCACAATCGTCAGATATCAAATAATTGAGGCTTGTCGGTGATATTAGGAGATAATGGTGCGCGATCGCTTTCTGTTCTGTCATCACTTGCCATTATATTTCAGGAAGAATGGTATAAGATTACCCTGAAAACCACGCAGGACTGCAGTCGCTTTGAATGCAGACATGTTTCCTTCACTTTATAAGGCATGGTAAGTGTTTTGTTTTTGGTGTTCCCATATGTTTTCCCAACCTGCTGTGTATGCGCAGACGACGGGGTGGCCATAAACTACAGGCCAGTGATTGATTGGAACGGAGCAGACGCTCTATAACTTCTAAATATGTTCCATCGGTTTCACATTTGGTTAATCTGTGGCCAAGAAATCAACGTGAGTACACTATAATCTTCACTAAACGAATGTAGTTCGATTTTGGCTTGTGGCAGGGACAGTTATCGTGCTGGAATATACCATTGCTAACAGGAAAGGCACGAAACCTGAAGTGATGCACGTGGTCCGCAGTAATGTTCACGTACTTCGCAGCTGTCATGCTGACTTCGATTATTGCTACATTTCCAATGGAAGCCCAGGCACAACACCACTGCCCCCAACAGCTTGCATCCGTGGCGCGGTGCAGGTCTCGAATTTTCAACCATTAGTTATCTCCAAGAACATGAATATTAGGATCACGATTTATAAATAGAACACTGTAATTTTTAATTCGAAAGTGAGACATTTATTTATTTATTTTGTTGAGGATAAGTGCTCGTGGACATCGAGATATTTATATAAGAGATACGTACTCCTAGAAGAAAAAATGGGAAGAGGTATCGGTTGTAATTAGGTTTACAAAATATTTACTATATACTCATCGAATTGTTTGAGCTATACAAGACTTCGTTTCCCACGTGGTTTCAGTGAATTGCTCGTGATGAATGTTCCTTTAAACGGGAACCACGCTCTCAGAAGTTAGCTTCTTGCCTGTTAGTCACTGGACAACGGGATAGAAGAGTATGTTCACATACTAGAATACGAGACGCTATATAAATTCTAAGTAGAAAAGATTAAAGACAAGGAATGGAGTTTCCACTTTTCATTCAACTGACAGAATAAATTTTTGAATCCCCGATTGTTACCAAGAGAATTACGTACGCTATCAATTGATGAACAAGATTTTAAAATGATTTGATGACTGTGTCTCATATGTAGCACCCAGAAAGTAATTTCCTCCTGCGTAATGTCCGGCTGATACTACAACTTGAATTGACTGTTCCGAAGCCGCTATCTTTTTATGGTCATCAGATTTTATCTGGTATCGTTATCATCTTGTTGTCTTATATGATTACTGTCTTCTTTGTCTGCCTGTAGCAAGCTTTGTATTATTTATGTAGCACATTCAAATCTTTGTCTACGTCAGAAGCCTTTCCATCCATTGCACCTCCATCGCCAAAGTGACTACTCCCAGTTGCCCTGGCACATTCCTCACCAATCCTCAACGTCCCTCTCTCTTTTCCGTTTGCAAAAGGGTTTTCACAGAGCTTTTTCTGTCAGATTAGAGAGACTATGAGCAGCATTTTTTCATTTACATTTCTGCAGGGCCTTTACATTTACGTAATTCATGGTTTCTACAGTGTATTACTACATGAACACTGGTTTTGAAACCGCAAATTTCTTTCTCGTATTAATCACTCTTATTATTTCCAGTTGACCTATGAATATTGGAAGTTAGTCCTTTGTGTACTTCACCCCTAACATATCAGATTTCTTAATATTTTAGTGCACAGTGACAAATTTCTGTGTATACGTAAAAGTCATGTAAAATGTATTAGTTGTGTTAGCCTGATTACTCTTCTTAATAGTAAGCAGTATCTTCTTAATATTTTTTTCCATTCGTTTATGTAGTAATTTTAACATAACGAGAAGCTGGATCCAGGGTGAGAGACAGTGGTAAGGAATTTTGACAATACAAGGATCGACCGCCCTGGTCTTGAGAAGAATGTAGGTTAAGCTGAAGGCTTAGGTGTTTGATGCTGATTTTCTCAAGGATGTAGCGACAGTGCATGGGTGAAGGGATGGGGACAACACAGCTCAGATGGACTAAATGAAAGATGAATATTATATTATATGAATTACGTTACAGATAAAAGTATACTTGGAAAATCGTGGTGATGACAAGAGCGTATTGACTCTTCATGCATGACTAATGGATTATTATGATGTAAGTTAGTATTGTTTTTAATTGAGACAAATTATAAAATATGACAGGTAAACCACTAGAGCAATCTGATCATATGATGCACCATAAGAAAGTTGATAACACAGTAAACATGCCGCGCGGGATTAGTCGAGCGGTCTAGGCCGCTGCAGTCATGGACTGTACGGCTGGTCCCGGCGAAGGTTCGAGTCTCCCTCGGGCATGGGTGTGTGTGTTTGTCCTCAGGATAATTTAGATTAAGTAGTGTTTACGCTTAGGGACTGATGACCTTAGCAGTTAAGTCCCATAAGATTTCACACACATTTGAACATTTTTTGAGCACTAAACAGCACAACAAGCTACATTTCAAATCATGTGTGTGTATGAGGAATTACAAAAGGGTTTATTAAATATCTATCGACAAGAATGTCAATAGTACATATCCTCCACAGTTACACATAATATGAAGGTATTATGAGTTCTTAAGTTCTTTACCTAATATTTCTAGTAGGTTAGTATTCACAGTTTGTTATTCGATAGGTACAATTTAATATTACGATTTGTCGCTTTAGAGATTCAGATGTAGGCATGCTACATGAACTTTGTTAATAGCGTGTTTAATAATATGTCGATGTTTTAATGAAAGTGTGGAACATGCCTACAATAAATTTCTCTGGTTTCTGGTATCATGTAAATGTGTGTAAACAGATTCAAATTTCAATTGTGGTCATTATATAAACGTCTAACTTTGACTCTGTAGTGTTTAACATCACGGAAGTAATTAAGGGTGATCTTTGAAGGGTATCTTTTGTCGGTTGGCTTTTGTCGGTGTCTTTCATCTTTGGTTGGTTTTGGTGATAGCGCTTTTTTGAGGAAGCGGTGCGGCGAAGCAAGTGCAAAAAAAGTGTTCAAATGTGTGTAAAATCTAATGGGACTTAACTACTAAGGTCATCAGTCCCTAAGCTTACACACTACGTAACCTAAATTATCCAAAGGACAAACACACACCCATGCCCGAGGGAGGACTCGAACCTGCGCCGGGACCAGTCGCACAGTCCATGACTCGGCGCCCTAGACCGCTCGTCTAGTCCTGTGCGGCGAAACATGTGCATCTGTTTAATACATTAACAATTCGGTGTACTTCGAATAAATTTTTTTAGCACAGGATTCGCCTTCAGATTTTCACAGAACTTACATTACTTGACTGTGATATCGGTGATTAAATTTGTGTGACTCTTTAAGCTTTAAGTTGAATTGTGGTATTCAAGGGAGCAGTTATCTGTAATGATTTATTACAGTTGACACTAATATTCATGTGTGATAGCCTTGTTACGCGTTTTTGTAATGGTTATTCAGGATAACAAACCTTATGTCATTATTGATCAATGGAAACAGCAAGGTCAAACTTTGTGTGTTCCATTTTAGTTTTCGTGGATTAGTGTGTTGTTCAATGCAGTTTGTTTGTGCGTGTTTCTGCAGTCGATGCACTAATCACACGACACATACATTAATAGAGCCCCAATTCATGCGAAGCCACCATTCACATACGTGTGAAAATTGTTAGTAAACATTTATTTGGTTTGTACTATAACTACCTGACTTTATCAACATCATTAACCCTATAGGATTTATCTAACAATGTTTTTTTATTTATATATACTTTCGATAACTTGTCTACTTACTGAAAAGTGTTTGAGGAGTTTTTGTGTGTTAAATTTATGGACATGAAACCGATTGTGCACAACTGACACCTGTGATATCACAAGTCAATTCAACAAACTAGGTCGTGCGTTTCCCGCAGCAACAGCGGCCGATAAATCCTACGATGAATGTATATATTCTAGTCAAGGCCGCCTTACAAAAAGACTTATAGCACAAAACATATCATGTTTAATAGCATTACTTATCTCCTATTCCTTTTTTCTGTAAAAACTGTTTCCTTTCTGTATAATAGGAGCCGTTTATCCAGTTACTTTGCAAAGTTATTCTTGCAGTCTTCAGTCAAAACAGCGGTTAGGTATAATTCTTCAGAATAGTCTATTCCGTGCATGTCTTATCATCTCTTTGTACCTATAGCAACCTATAGCAACTTCGCTCAATTACGAAATTAACTGACCATTGTTGCTTCAATATCTGTCCTACGAACCTACGTCTTCTTACAGTCGTGTTGTGTCATAAACCCCTTTCTTCCCCTATTCGATTCAGGACCTAGAAAAGTAAAATTCGGTTTGAATGTCCCATCGACGATGAGAATATTGCACAAATGGAATACAATAAACACAATAACTTATATTAGTGGTCTGGAACTAAAACTCTGGTAACACGTTGGAGCTTCACTGCCTAGTTATTTATTTACTTTCGGTCAGATGATGTTTGTAATTGGTTAGACCAATACCCATAAATAGAAATAAAAGAAGCTTCGATTTAAATACTGTTTACGCCTAAATTGTATAGTAGTCAGGACTCTTTGAATTATGGAGCCGTATATGAAATGTACTCTGAAGATTTAATAAACATTTTCCTTATGGCTTAACAATATGGACCTACTGTTAAGATGGTGGATATCAGCAAGCACAGAAGTCTTGAAAAGAAAAGTGAAGCATACAGAAGACACGCTCAATTGTCAGTGTAACGTCGTGCACGTACACACTATCAGCGGATATGCAAATGATTGGAGTGGCAATTCCCTGTGACAGATAAAACGGCTACTTGAGTGCATACGTTTTGTTCGTGTTTAGTGTTGCTACGAGGCCAGGTAGGGTACAAACGGGTGCGAAAAGAGACGGATGTTGTGTGATCACTGTGAAGTACGCGGAGATGACGCGTACCCGTATGAGACTGCGTTATCAGCACCTGGATACGCTTGAAAGTTGCTTCATTGTGGGTCTCCCTTTGGACAGCTGGTCTAATAAGGCATAATTCAGATTTGTAGGGAAAGCAAGGGTATGTATACTTACCGTCAAGGTTGTAATCGACCACGTCTGAGTATCAAAAGGGAGGACCACTACGTTGTTCACCAAACTCATCCTGACTCTTTCACATCTGCGTGTACCATCCAAGAATAAGAAATAATCTTCCTGCAACTTTGTTTCCGATTTTCACCATTGACTGGTGACAGGCTGCAGCCTGTCCTTGTATTTACCGTCCCATATTATAGCTGCATTTAACACCACAACACAGACGCCTGCATTTGGGGGGGGGGGGGGGGGGGGACAGGTGGCATGATAGGAAGCATGGAATGGTGATGAATGGGGTCGTGTTGTGTTCAACAACGAACCGCTTTTCTCTGATACCTGGGATGAGTATCGTCGACGAATGTGGATGCGATCTGTGGAGATGTCCCATTTTCCCAGTGCTTTGGAGAGGCACAGAGCGGTCAATCCTGGCCGCATGGTCTGAGGAGCCACTGGGTATGACGTCACATCACAAGTGATAGTGACTAAGTGGACTCTGAAGGTACTACAGTACGGTACCTGCTTGCTCATGTGTCACCTGTCATACTACAGTATGGTGATGCTATTTTTGAAAAGGATAATGTTCACCCGTACGTAGCAAGATATCTGTGAACTGTGTACGTTGTGGCCGGCCACGGTGGCCATGCGGTTCTAGGCGCTGTAGTGAGGAACCGCGGGACTGCTACGGTCGCAGGTTCGAATCCCGCCTTGGGCATGGATGTGTGTGATGTCCTTAGGTTAGTTAGGTTTAAGTACTTCTAAGTTCTAGGGGACTGATGAGTTCAGATGTTAAGTTCCATAGTGCTCAGAGCCATTTCAACCATTTTTTTGTGTACGTTGTGTTGAGGTACTCCCGTGGCTAGCAAGATTCCAAGATCTGTCCTCCACAGAACGAGTCTGTGACCATTTAGGACGTCAGTTCGGTCCCAGTTCCAGCATGAAGGGTTTCAAAAACCATTTAGAACAGTTGAGGGCCAACTTAGATAAATAAGAGTGTACATATGATAACAACTTATAATTGGTATAACTGTTGTATCGTCACTGTAAAGTTGTCTGGAAATGAATAACCCTTTCAATTGTAGTCTTTACAGGGTATCAGTTCGTAACCGTTCAATATTCGATTAACTTTTCGGTCCAGCTAGTTTTCATGAACATAGAAATATTATTGCGTCTGTATATAAATAATATTTGGAAAAAATCATAATACAGCGTTTATGTTTCTCTTTTTTTCTCCTGCTATCCTGTACTCCAAGGAACAGAGTGGGCCGTTGCGATCCAGCCTATTAATGAGTCTCTGTTTATTACAGACGAATTTTCCAGCGGGCTGGAGATGTATCAGACGGAATATCAACGGACCCTGCTAGGGAGGAGACCTTTAGTTCCAGCATTTTACTGGTAACCAAAGGAAACTTCACCAATATCTTGGTCGAGACCGTGGCACTGGAAATATTTCAATTTATTTCTGGTACAATATTATCAACTGTCAACGCAATAATGCAAATTTAATGTATGTGCTTGTTACCTGAACTGCTTGTCAGTGTCGATGTGGTAACGCCGAAAGAATACATATGCCATGAGAATCAGCGGGAATGATCCCTTTTCTTGCTTCTCAGTCTGTTAATACAATGCACGAGGCTGTGTCGTAGAGTTCTAATTATCAGCCAGAAAATATTTTGCTACATAGATGAAATTTTGTCTGCTTTACCACTGTTCCCTCGATGCATGATGCTGAAAATTTTAGTTTATTGTGCCCATTACTTTCATGTTTTACGGGGAGTGCAGAAATGACTACAGTGTAACAATGAAAAAATTCAGGAAGGCAGTGATGAGATGTCGGCTATTTATGGAAATAATTGTCCATTTTATGATAATATTGTGAGGTGGAAATTTAATTCCCAAAATGGTCATTTGTCCCTGGTAAAAAAAACAGACTGTCGTAGCGTGATCCTCACAAATTATCTCACCAAACTAACCATCGCTGTCAGATTCTACAGCAATCTTCTGGACCACTTACTCGTATCTCTGACTAAGAAACGCTGTGGTATGCTCTCCAGACACTGCATCGGCTCATTCATATCAAGTAGACAATTGACAAAATGAGGGAATGGGGATTTGAGATCTTGCAGCAGCAACCTTATTCCCCCGCTCTTGTACCGAATTGTTTTTCTTGCTCCCAGAAATGAAGAAGCCGTTACGTGCTCGCCTATTTGACAACACAGGTGACGTCATTAATGAAGTGGAAGAGTGGTTTAAGACAAAATCTGCAGACTTGTACACATATGGCATTCGGGAAGTCAAAAAATGGTGGGAAAAATTTATAAATCTGGACAGTGACTATGCAGAGAAGAAAATAACAGCAACAGTTCAATACAAAACAAACGCTCCATCATATTTTTTAAGGGTGCTTATTAATGTTTTACGATTCCATCTTCGTCTTCAATATTAATAAAATTTTATCCACTCCGGTATGGACTGATAATCTTTTACTTCGTTCAGCCGAATGTTACCTTTTCGCAGTGTTTTGACTCAAAGGTTTTCGGATAGAAGTGCTTCTTTACTTCTCGTTGACAAGGTTCGTGCAATTAATGTTTGTAACTCTCTCTAGCTCGCATATATTTGCAGAGTCGCTTTCTTGGCTTTTAGTGAATCGATGGCTAGTTTGTTTGTCTTCTCAGGCGACAAATTAGATGAATCAACACCTTTTTTGGAAAGTAAAAATAAATTCGGAACAGTGTCCGTAGTGTTACTGAGTAGGAGTGAGACTTTCAATTTACTCATAGTAGTCTATTTTCCAGACATATTTGGTGCCAATGCTCAGAATACAAATACAAGCAGGCAATAGTTCATGAAATAGAAAAGACACAAATTAGTTTTATAGTAACGGAACAAAAGTCACAGCACAAAAAAAATTAATGTAGTGTAGTGAAGTTTCGGTAATATATTGGGCTAGGCAACATATTTAAAAATTACCATTACAAGATCACAGCATTAACCATTGCAAATGTAAAATTATGGTACATTAATAACTGGTCTAACTGCCAGAATATTGAATTCAAACATGCAAACGTGGGTGCATTGTGTCGTATAGGTGCCGGCTTTCAGTTTGTGGGACGGACTTTCACGCCTGTTCCACTTAGCTGGTGAATAGTCAATGTTATTTGAGGACGACGCTGAAGATTCCAGTAGATGGTGTCCCATATGTGCTCGATTGGAGACAGATCTGATGATCGAGCAGGTCAAGGGAATATATCAACGCACTGCGGAGTATGTTGAGTTACAACAGCGGCATGTGGGCGAGTGTTATCCTGTTGGAAAACATTCCCTGGATTGCTGTTCATTTGTTCACGAATAGCAGCTCAGTAGGTCGAATCACCAGACTGACGGACAAATTTGCAGTGAGGAGCATGGGATAACCGGAAAACGCTCATGCTCTCATATGAAATCGCTCCGAAGGCGATTACTCCAGGTGTAGGTCCAATGCATCTAGCACGCAGACAGATTGGTTGCAGGCTCTCAACTGGCCTCCTAACCGACATATGGTCATCACTGACAACGAGGCAGGACCAGCTTTGATAAAAAATCGCAACAGATCTGCTCCCTACCTTCCAATTAGCTCTCGCTTGATACTACTGAATACCCAAATGGCAATGGTTTGAGGTCAATGAAATGTACGCTACAGACCGTCTGGCACGGACCTATTTTTGAAGTACTCGATTTCAAACACTTTGTTGTGTCACTGTCGTGCCGGCAGCTATTCGAGTCGTTGCTGCAGATGCAGTGCGATGCCCCATAACCATAAGCTGAACACGGTGGTCTTCCCTCTCGATGGTGCCATGTCCGGTCTGAAGCCTGCCCTTCCTGCGATCGTACATTCTCGTGACCACCGATGACACCTACCATGAACAGTGACTTCATTCTTGCCAAGTCTTTCTGCAGTACTGCAGAAGGACCATCCAGCTTCTCGCAGAACTATTACATCAGCTCGTTTCAACGCAATGAGGTGTTGATAATAACATGTTTTTCGCCTTGATGGCGTTCTTTACTAACATCACCTCAACACGTGCATCTCGAAGATAACTAATGCCGGCCGCGGTGGTCTCGCGGTTCTAGGCGCGCAGTCCGGAACCGTGCTACTGCTATGGTCGCAGGTTCGAATCCTGCCTCGGGCATGGATGTGTGTGATGTCCTTAGGTTAGTTAGGTTTAAGTAGTTCTAAGTTCTAGGGGACTAATGACCACAGCTGTTGAGTCCCATAGTGCTCACAGACATTGTTGATAACTAATGCTCATGACCGTTGCAGCGTATATTTAATGCAAATTTGATTTACATCTACCGATGAGAAATTTGAATAGACACCGTTATTCAGATGTAGAGACATGCGTACCAGCTTTCGTTTATGTCACAAGACTATTTCTGGATGTTGAGATTTTTCTCTTCTATGTGTCTGTTATTCCCTTGGAAAGGTATCGCTTACTAAATAGTTTAGTAATTCACTAAAAATATGCTGCTACGAAGCAAGTTTCTCCCTCCATTTCAATCTCATACAAACACTCAGAACACTTTTGAAAATTCTCAATGAACTTGTATCACTTGAAATCGCACAGTTCATATACCATTTTTATGCACAGTTTTCAGTAACTTCTACCTCTTGTGTCGTTAATATCCTCTTTTTCCTAAATTCGGTGTTAAGTCGAACCAGCATGAAAGACAAATTCCATCGCTCTGCCTTCCATCCTTACGGAACCAATATGCATGACCTTTCATCGATTCCATAAGGAATGTTCTTGCCCTAGCAGTATATAACATTCAAAAAATTTCACAAAAGTTTGTATTACATTGGTCAGCAATCACACAATAACATGGTTTACGTTTACGAAATATCTGTTACACTACGTTAATGTTCGATATAGCATTTTAGTGTTTAATACGTGTGAGGCGTAACATTACTAACGAAAATGTAGGTGCGAGTAAAATTTTAGGGGGACATTTCTGCGACCAAAGCAACTGAGGTGGTGCAGTGGTCTGCACAATGGACTAGCATTCGGGTGGACACGGCTTAAATCCCCGCCCGGCCATCCATGTTCAGGTTTTCCGTAATTTACTCAAATCGCTGCAGCGAATTGCCGGGATGGTTCCTGTAAAAGGGCACTGCTTATTTCGTTGCCCATCCTTGATACATTCAAGACGTGTGCTCCGTCTCTAACGACCGCGATTCGACGAGACGTTAAGCCCTAAAGTTCCTTGTTTCCTTCTATATCCCGTTCACGATTGTTGCTACTGTTACGAGTTGCTTTGTGACCGCAGACGTAACCAGGCAGTAGGGAAGTTTACGGAGCAAGCGTTCATACTCTCGGATCATGACTTATGTCAACATACTTTGCCTCCCGTGTTTAATGTTTTCCTGTAAGCTACTGCCTTTTCGTACCTTGATGTACTTCAGTTTGTATCCGTAGCTCACTTCGTAAATGTTACTCCTACAGGGGGTGTCAAATTGATTCCATATTGTTAGATTTCCTCAGAAGCGATGTCCAATTAAATTGAGTATCGTCCCGGTTGTGTGACTGGATTCGTGATTTCCTGTCAGAAGCGTCACAGCTCGTAATAACTGACGGAAACCATCGAATAACACAGAAGTAATAACTGGCGTTCCCCAAGAAACTGTTATAGCCCCTCCACTGTTTCTGATCTATATAAAAGATTTAGGAAACAATCTGAGATGATTCTGCAATTTACCGTAATGTAAAGTCATCAGATGATCAAAAAGAATTTCAAAATGATGTAGATAAGACATGTGTATGGTGAAAAAAGTGGCAACTGACTCTGTATCACGAAAAGTGTGAAGTAATCCACTTGAACACTAAAAAGGCTACGCTCAGTTTCAGTTACACGATCAATCACACAAATATAAAGACTGTAAACTCAACTAAATACTCGGGGATTACAAATACGAATAACTTAAATTGGAACGATAACGTAAATAATGTTGTCGGGAAAGCAAATCAAGGCTTACACATAGAAAATGTAACAGGTCTGTTAAACAGATTTCTTACTCTATGCTTATCTGCCCTTTTCTGGAATATTGTTCTGTAGTGTAGGATGCACACCAGATACGATTGGCGGAGGACATCGAAAAATCTCAAAGAAGGACAGCACGTTTTGTATTATAGTGAAATAAGGGAGAGAGTGCAATGGATTTGATACACGAAATGGGGAGGCAGTCATTAAAACAGAGGCTTTTCACTGTGGTAGGAACTTCTCAAGAAATTTAAGTCACCAACTTTCTCCTATGAGTGTGAAAATATTTTGTTGGTGCCCACCTGTACAGGGATAAATGATCACCATAATAAAATAAGAGCAATCACAGTTTGCACTGAAAGATTTAAGTTTTAGCTTTCCCACGCGCTGTCAGAGAGTGAGACGATAGAGAAGTAGCTTGAATGTGGTTCGATGAACCCAGCGCCAGCCACTTAACTGTAAATTGCAGAGTATTCATGTAGATGTAGATATTGATTTAACCGTAGTCGTTACGCCTTGGTATGTCTTTTACGCTCAACCTTGCCTTCGTTAGACAACTGTGTAATGAAACTAAAAGATTCTTTTGGATTGTAAACTTTCATTGGCTAAACATCTTAAATTACATAACTTTGGGTTCAATAATTGTTTGTTATCAGTTATCTGACTTGATGAACAAGTAGACGTCACCCGAAAGACGAAATCCGAGAAGGGCTTTTGCAGGTAGTCACCAATGCCCAAAATTTGTCACAGTCCTGGCCTACTTCAAACAATGTTCAAATGTGTGTGAAATCTAATGGCACTTAACTGCTAAGGTCGTCAGTCCCTAAGCCTACACACTACTTAACCTATCTACCCTAAGGACAAACACACACACACACACACACACACACACACACACACACACACACACACACACACACACACCCATGCCCGAGGGAGGACTCGAACCGCTGGCCTACCTACAAAGCACCTAACATAGAGTATTTGCGTTACTGTTCTGCAGATTAGACATGATTCGATGGAATGTAAGCGACGTATCCACATGCTGAGGAGTGGTCAAAGACACTTTGAGAGACTAACTGTCTACTAACAAAACCAAAACTCAGCTATAATGTCCTTCGGTAAAGATTCAGACAAGTATATACGACACCGATGTGTCTCTGTTGACGTTGTCCGTGATGTCCCTACACGACGAACACTGGAGTCGTTAGGAGCGGCAGCGTGAAGACCTGGGACGTTACATTGTCGTGCAGCCGGGTTGTGACAGCTGAAACGCTGCTGACTCAAACCAGGACGAACTTGAGCGACTCTACGTACGTGTAGCACTGAGCTGAAACTGTTGGTACTGCCAACTGATAGCGCTGGAAGTGAACAGCTGATGTGGCCGGACGGTACTATTGGTACTGCCAATCTAAGGCATAGGGCGTAACTCGCCTTGCACTGTCCGGCTGTGGTCTAAATAGCCGGGCGCGGATGGATATCCGCATGGCGTTGTGATGGCACGTGACATGGCGTAGTAAAAGTACTACCCCACCGCCAGCGCACAGGGCACGCTGCCAGCTGTCAAGGTTCGCGTCACCATATTCTGTGGATGTGACGTGTAACTCGGTGGTAGACAGGTAGCGCCATGCAAGTAAAATAATGTATCTCGATGTGTATGAAGGCCATTTATGCACGTCCTCCTCGCGAGGCGGCTGCCCGTGCAGCCTGCCTGATATGCGGAGGAAACGACTACCTGGCGGATACAATAGGAACGATAGCTTTCTTGTATGTCGGGCGATTCAGTTGCTTCCTTAGGGTGACTGATTACGTTATTAATCAAAAACATTACGTTAGAAACTGTTCTAATTTGATACTGTCACCTTTTGAGTCAGTGACATGTGACCAGTCGTTCATGCATTAGAGAGGGCCAGGTTGCATATTCCTGGCCCCATATTATATTTACACTACTGGCCATTAAAATTGCTACACCAAGATGAAATGCAGATGATAAATTTGTATTCATTGTAAAAATATAATATGCTAGAACTGACATGTGATTACATTTTCACGCAATTCAGGTGCATAGATCCTGAGAAATCAGTACCCAGAACAACTATCTCTGGCCGTAATAACGGCCTTGATACGCCTGGGCATTGAATCAAACAGAGCTTGGATGGCGTGTACAGGTACAGCTGCCCATGCAGCTTCAACACCATACCACAGTTCATCAAGAGTACTGACTGGCGTATTATGTCGAGCCAGTTGCTCGGCCACCATTGACCAGCCGTTTTCAATTGGTGAGAGATCTGGAGAATGTGCTCGTCACGGCAGCAGTCGAACATTTTCTGTGTCCAGAAAGGCTCGTACAGGACCTGCAACATGCGATAGTACATTATCTTGCTGAATGTAGGGTTTCGCAGGGATCGAATAAAGGGTAGAGCCACGGGTCGTGACACATCTGAAATGTAACGTCCACTGTTCAAAGTGCCACCAATGCGAACAAGAGGTGACCGAGATGTATAATCAATACAATCATGCCTGGTGATACGCCAGTATGGCGATCACGAATACACGCTTCCAATGTGTGTTCACCGCAATGTCGCCAAACGTGCATGCGACCATCATGATGCTGTAAACAGAACATGGATTCATCCGAAAGAGGACGTTTTTCCATTCGTGCACCCAGGTTCGTCGTTGAGTACACAATCGCAGGCCCTCCTGTCTGTGATGCAGCGTCAAGGGTAACCGCAGCCATGGTCTCCGACCTGATAGTCCATGCTGCTGCAAACGTCGTCGAACCTTTCGTGCAGATGGTTGTTGTCTTTCAAACGTCCCCATCTGTTGACTCAGGGATCGAGACGTACCTGCACGATCCGCTACAGCCATGCGGATAAGATGCCTGTCATTTCGACTGCTAGTGATACGAGGCCATTGGGATCCATCACGGCGTTCCATATTACCCTCCTGAACCCACCGATTCCATATTCTGCGAACAGTCATTGGATCTCGACCAACGCGATCAGCAATGTGGCGATATGATAAACCGCAAAGGCGATAGTCTACAATCCGATCTTTATCTAAGTCGGAAAGGTGATGGTACACATTTCTCCTCCTTACACGAGCCGCCACAACAGCGTTTCACCAGGCAACGCCGGTCAACTGCTGTTTGTGTATGAGAAATAGGTTGGAAACTTTCCTCATGTCAGCACGTTATAGGTGTCGCCCTAGTCGCCAACCTTGTGTGAATGCTCAGAAAATCTAATCATTTGCATATCACAGCATCTTCTTTCTGTTGGTTAAATTTCGCGTCTGTAACACGTCATCTTCGTGGTGTAGCAATTTTAATGGCCAGTAGTGTATGTTTTTTGTGTTTCCCTGACGTTATTTAATGTGATGTTTTGAATGGTTATTTGCAACGGAGACCGTTGTATTTGTGTCCTATTCCTTTTTTTATCTGGGCTACGTCTTCACTTGCAAGAAGTAATTGCCAATGTGCAATATTATTTTGTTTTGTTTGATACAAGGAATGTTGTAATCAGTAATATACTGCATTTTTGGTGACCAGAAATACATTACGTCATAATTGGTCATTTAATTTCGACTTCATGTGGTAGCACTGGGACAGAGATGTAATAAGATGACAAAATACACATTCCGACAGTACAACTGTCCTGAAGTACGTGTTTTTTGTGTCGTCATCATTATTTCCGGTCAAATATGCAGAGGATAAGATAACAGTATGCTGTTTGATACCTTATTTTAGAACGTAAGCTTATTTCGTCTGTATGACGTTCATCGGTGCATGTCCTGACAGTGTAGATGGATATACCTAAACTTTGAGTAAACGATTGCTGCTGTCTGTAGTTGTTTGATGTAATACTTGTCAGCAAAATTTTAAAGATTTTCTATAATTTGCTGTTCCGCATATATTGCAATACGTTTTTTTATTGTCTGACAATTGAAGAAATTCATGTCTGACAGCTAGTTGTTTACTCATAGACGATGAACGCAAAAGGCCGAAATAAGATTGCATACTAAAATAAAATATCAAGCAGCGTACTCTCTTCCAGGCCTCTGCAAAATGTCCTATTGTGACATAATATGTGCCACAGGTCCCATAATGAAGAAACGTTGTTCAAATACTTTTTGCTCGCCTCATTTTAATTATCAAGCGTTTACCAGAAATTCTGTATTTCGTAAAGTCATTTTGGTAATGACTAGTTTGTTCATATATTTAGTGTGCCCTGGAAGATATATTACAACAGAGAATTACGTCGTTTACCAAGTCCCAAAACGCAGGTAGGTACTCGCAACATCTTTGCTGCATTGCGCTGTGCAGTAGGAGATAAACGCATGAGTATTACTTAAGCAATAAAGGAACAGTCGAAGGGAAAAAGTATGCAACCAGTGTGCTCTCTTTGGTGGCGGAAAAAGCGTTAGAAGAACAAACCTGGGAACGGATGTGAGTGTATTTTAAAATTTCACAGCAGAGCGCTCGCACTGGTCGTCGTAAAAGCTGCACTAAATAATTTCCTCCTCTGCTGCCCCGCTTTTGTTCCGGCTGGGGAAGATGTAGGTGCAGGTTTTTCAGTTAAGCAAAAAAGAACGTTTATACCCCATGATTACAGAACGAAATCGACAGGTGTACCTGGTACACATTAATGTTGATAAGTTGATGAGGAATAAAGACAGAAGTATAATATTCGGTCTGTACGCGTGAGTGATCCAGTGGGAGATGGACTCCTCTCTGCGTGAACTACTTTTGAGTGATAAGGAGGTCGACAGCAACCACGTTTTTAACATACCAACAGGCTTTAAGAGTATCGCCCTCGCACAACATTATTAATCTCAAGAACCATGTTACCACCATATTCTCAAGAGGCAATGTGGGTAATTTTTCAAATTATTTGTCGTTTACTGTGAACTTCCAAATTTTTCTTCTATAAATGGACTAAAATGAACTCAGTGGCAGTTAATTATTGACTGCAAAATCTGTATTATGTGTTCAGTTCCTTAATTTTATTACAAAACAAACGCACATGGTTCAAGAAGAATGAGAAGCAAAAAAAATTCAGCTATCGTATAAACCAGTTCCTACGTCCATCTTGAATTCAATGTCGTTAATGTCACATTAGAAGGGTCTGCGGTCTCTAACTTGTGATGCTATTAGAACATCTGATATGCTATTAGAATATCTGCTATGCAGCACGAGTAAATTGTATGAGGATGGTCATTTTATCGTATTACAACATTTAAATATGCCGCTATGAGGGTACTACGTTGGAAAGATTACGTGATGAAACTACTGTATGTTGATTTTCGCCGGCCGGTGTGGCCGTGCGGTTCTAGGTGCTTGAGTCTAGAACCGCGTGACCGCTACGGTCGCAGGTTCGAATCATGCCTCGAGCATGGATGTGTGTGATGTCCTTAGGTTTAAGTAGTTCTAAGTTCTAGGGGACTGATTACCACAGATGATAGGTCCCATAGTGCTCAGAGCCATTAGAACCATTTTCTTGATTTTCATTTTAATTGACTGTTTTTTGTTGATCGACTATGATATACACAAAAAAATCTGATACACAGCAAACTGAAGGTTGTAAATTCAATGTGCTGACACATTTAGTTTCACCAACAGTTACATTAATACCACCAAAATAATTAAAATTCGCATTTATAATTTCACTGATCTTGCACAAAGTCTTTTCGGTATTGATTATGTTCTCACTCTAATGTCTTCGTGTTTAAAATGCATGTGTTCTCTTTTCATTATAATAAAATCTAAATTTCACGATGGGAATGAATGCACTGGCATAGTAAAATTTGGCTTCATTTCCTCAAATAATCGGCAAACAGAAACAGACAACCGTACACATATCGACGAAATTCTAATTTCGACCAACATACAAAAATATGTTAACTATTTATTTTTTGTAGCGTCCACATGAACTATCGTTATTTCTGTCAGAAGATAGCTTCTTTCCAGTAAAAAGGTACCGGAGCTGGAAATAAATTCCATTCTGCCACTGCACAGTACTTTATTCTTTACTTTCATCCTTTCAAGGGTTTACTGTATCTCTTTTTCTTTTTGCCACCCTCAGTATTACTATTTTAGATATAATACGTAATGAATCATCAATATATATATATATATATATATATATATATATATATATATATATATATATATATATATATATATATATATAAACACTAAACACCGAAGAACCAGATAAACTGGTACAGCTGCCAAATATCATGTAGGGCCCCCGCGAGCACACAGAAGTACCGCATCACGACGTGGTATTGACTTCACTAATGTCTCAAGTAGTGCTGGAGGGAAATGACATCGTGAATCCTGCAGGACTGTCCATGAATCCGTGAGATTACGAGGAGGTGGAGATCTCTTCTGAACAACACGTTGCAAGGCATCCCAGATATGGTCGATGATGTTCATGTCGGCGGAGTCTGGTGGCTATCAGAAATGTTTAAACTCAGAAGAGTCTTACTGAAGCCACTCCTTAGCAATTCTGAACATGTGGGGTGTTGCATTGTCCCGCTGGAATTTCCCAAGTCTGTCGGAATGCACAATAGACATGAATGGACGCAGATGACCGGACAGGACGCTTACGTACGTGTCACGTGTCAGAGTCGTATCTAGAAGTATCAGGGATCCCATATCATTCCAACTGCACACGCCCTACGGTGTTATAGAGCCTCCACCAGCTTGAACGGTCCCCGGCTGACATGCAGGGTCCATGGATTCATGGGGTTGTCTCCAAACCCATCCGCTCCATACAATTTGAAACGAGACACGTCCGACAAGATAACATGTTTCCAGTCATCAACAGTCCAATTTCGGTGTTGACTGGCTTAGGGGAAGCTAAAGCTTTGCGTCGTGCAGTCATCAAGGGTCTTTGAAAGCCCATATCGGTGATTTTTCGTCGAATGGTTCGCACGCTGACACTTGTTTATGGCCCAGCACTGAAATCTGCACTACGGTCGCAGATTCGATTCCTGCGTCGGGCATGGGTGTGTGTGATGTCCTTAGGTTAGTTAGGTTTAAGTATTTCTAAGTTCTAGGGGACTGATGACCTCAGAAGTTAAGTCTCATAGTGCTCAGAGCCATTTGAACCATTTGAACTGAAATCTGCAGCAATTTGCGAAAGGGCTGCACTTCTGTCACGTCGAACGATTCTCTTTAGTCGTTGTTGGTCCGATTCTTGCAGGATCTTTCTCAGAGCGCAGAAATGTCGGAGATCCTGATATTCACGGTACATTCGTGAAATGTTCGTACTGGGAAATCCTCACTTCATCACTACCTCGAAGAGGCGGTGTACCATCGCTCGTGCGCCGACTATTACACCCCGTTTAAATTCACATAGATCTTGGTAACTTGCCATTGTAGCAGCAGTAACCGACCTAACAACTGTGCCAGACACTTGTTGTCTTATGTAGGCGTTGCCAACTACAGCGCCATATTCTACACTCCTGGAAATGGAAAAAAGAACACATTGACACCGGTGTGTCAGACCCATCATACTTGCTCCGGACACTGTGAGAGGGCTGTACAAGCAATGATCACACGCACGGCACAGCGGACACACCAGGAACCGCGGTGTTGGCCGTCGAATGGCGCTAGCTGCGCAGCATTTGTGCACCGCCGCCGTCAGTGTCAGCCACTTTGCCGTGGCATACGGAGCTCCATCGCAGTCTTTAACACTGGTAGCATGCCGCGACAGCGTGGACGTGAACCGTATGTGCAGTTGACGGACTTTGAGCGAGGGCGTATAGTAGGCATGCGGGAGGCCGGGTGGACGTACCGCCGAATTGCTCAACACGTGGGGCGTGAGGTGACCATTCGCAACCGTCTCCATGAAGCTGGGCTACGGTCCCGCACACCGTTAGGCCGTCTTCCCCTCACGCCCCAACATCGTGCAGCCCGCCTCCAGTGGTGTCGCGACAGGCGTGAATGGAGGGACGAATGGAGGCGTGTCGTCTTCAGCGATGAGAGTCGCTTCTGCGTTGGTGCCAA
Organism: Schistocerca gregaria; assembly: GCF_023897955.1. Taxonomy (NCBI): domain Eukaryota; kingdom Metazoa; phylum Arthropoda; class Insecta; order Orthoptera; family Acrididae; genus Schistocerca; species Schistocerca gregaria. The sequence continues at coordinate 831,691,596 of NC_064922.1, forward strand.
TGATGGTCGTATGCGTGTTTCGCGCCGTGCCACAATCAGGACTGCAAACGACCGAGGCACACAGGACCAACACCCGGCATCATGGTGTTGTGAGCGATCTCCTACACTGGCCGTACACCTCTGGTGATCGTCGAGGGGACACTGAATAGTGCACGGTACATCCAAACCGTCATCGAACCCATCGTTCTACCATTCCTAGACCGGCAAGGGAACTTGCTGTTCCAACAGCACAATGCACGTCCGTATGTATCCCGTGCCACCCAACGTGCTCTAGAAGGTGTAAGTCAACTACCCTGGCCAGCAAGATCTCCGGATCTGTCCCCCACTGAGCATGTTTGGGACTGGATGAAGCGTCGTCTCACGCGGTCTGCACGTCCAGCACGAACGCTGGTCCAACTGAGGCGCCAGGCGGAAATGGCATGGCAAGCCGTTCCACAGGACTACATCCAGCATCTCTACGATCGTCTCCATGGGAGAATAGCAGCCTGCATTGCTGCGAAAGGTGGATATACACTGTACTAGTGCCGACATTGTGCATGCTCTGTTGCCTGTGTCTATGTGCCTGTGGTTCTGTCAGTGTGATCATGTGATGTATCTGACCCCAGGAATGTGTCAATAAAGTTTCCCCTTCCTGGGACAATGAATTCACGGTGTTCTTATTTCAATTTCCAGGAGTGTATTTATATATCTAAGAATTCGATCTTTTCATGCTCTGATCTGCAATTTATATCCTTCTTGCTTCGTCTGGCATGTGGTATTATTCTACCCAGATACCAAAATAATTTCTTAACTTGATCTACATTTTCTTCCCCAGTTTTGATGGTCATCCCTATTCATATTTCTGCTATTCTTCATTACTTTTGTCTGTCTTCGGTTTCTCACTCAATATTTTTTACTCATTAGCTTGCTAATTAAATTCTACAGGCCATGTAACTCTTCTTCCCTTTCAATGAGGATAGAAATTTAATCAGCAAATATGATAATTGATATCCTTTCACCCTGAATTTTAATCCCACTCTTGAACCTTTCTTTTACTTCCACGACTGGTTCTTCTATGTATAGCTCGAACAGTAGGGGAGACTCCGAGTACTTCGTTTTAGGTTTTTTCCTCCCCGTTTTTTTGCACTGCACGTTCTACAGGGTTAGTCGCTAACTATTACCACCAAGAATAACTCCGAAAGTGTGATAGGAGCTGAAAAGTTTGTCGGACAAAAGTTGCATTGGACAATTGTGGCCATAATATGACGTTGGTTTTTTGTTGCTAGGTGAGGTCACTTCAGAGACATCAAGGTCAACTTTGTTTCTAGTTTTTTAAATGGGATGCTATACTTTGGTACTTATTTTCTGGTAGCTGCTATCTAGATCAACCCAATGCTGTGTAAGAGTAATGTCTTTCAATGTTCACGAATGTCACAAAGGTAGCAGGAACGTCCATTTACAGAAGCTGTTCGAAGTGATTTCCATTGGTTTCAATGCAGTGCTGCAATCTTCTTATCATGGATTGAGTGGTATTCCGTATCACATCAGCACTTATCGAAGCACATGCTCTGACAGTTCTTTCTCGCACATCATCAGGTGTAGTTGGAAGACGTGTATATTTCTATTGTCTATTGTCAAACCTCAAGTTATGAAAGATGTTTATATTTTATTAATAGGATTAAGTAGAAATAATTAATATTTGTCATGTTTGAAACAATTGTTGTAGCACGGAATGTCTGCACCAAAGTACTGTAGGCAGGAAAGACCGCACATTGATATAATTTTAAAAAGGGCGGAAGAGACCGCGTATGGGTACATTTTTAAAAAAGAGCGGGAAAGACGCTCATTGATACATTTTGTAAAGATATCAGGGATTGCCTGCACCAGAAAGCATTGTTGGTGGGATAGACCGCACTTAAGCGTTCGTAGGAAGTCAGTAGTAAGCGATAAGTGAAGCGAGTCGGTAGCAGGTCTGAAGAGAGAGGTTGAGAGGAGCGGTGTGCCTGCCAGCCACCAGCTATGATTTACAAAAGATTATAAACGGATGTACAGAGACATAAGATAACTATTATCATAAGAGGAACTAATATTATTGAATTATTTTTTTGAGAAACTCAAGACTAATGAAGGTATGTTTGCGCAACCGATAGAGGTACTCAGGGTACCCTCTGCCACACACCGTCAGGTGGCTTGCGGAGTATGGATGTAGATGTAGATGTAGAATGCTAGTTGTAAGATTCTTGTAAAAAGTAAGTCCCATTTCAACGTTTGTAAAGTCATTTCATTCAGAATATAATTAACCCTTTCAGACCCACTGGCTACAATTGTGTACATTAACTTTTACAGTCTGTTAGCTGCAACAAAGGTATTTCTTCCCTAAGGGAACCTGAGCTGCACACTTGTAAATGTTCAACCTTTTCATCACGCGCAACTGCTGCCAACCGTTGGGCATCACTATATAAATATCAGCATGTCAATGTAGCAGTGCGCAGCAACTCGTGACCACCAGAATACATGATTCGCTATATTCCAGTGTATAATTGAATATTGCTGTTGTTATTTTACATGGAAACTACTGAATGAGCCTTTTACTATTTATTGCAATACATAGTATTTCGTAATTAGTTATTTTAGTCCTTAAAGTGAAGCCAAGTGAACAAAGTACGTTTTGGAAACGGGTACATATTTTTGTATAAATCTTGCTCCTAAAATCATTCAAAAATCACCTAAGACCACTACCACCGAAAGAAAAATTTTTCTTCCTCCAGGAACATTTCGGGTCTGAAAGGCTTAATTTTTGCCGACAATATTGCGTTACTGATTATAATCCATCTCAAAGGCCATCAAAGTAAAACTTTGAAAAAATTTTATTGTTGTCAAGAAAAAGATTAACTATGAATTTCGTAACTTCAGTCAAATTAAGTAATGAATAGCGTCAGCTTTGCTATTAAAGAATAACGTCAACTTTGGTAATAAATACAGCCACTTATTATGAGAGCCCACTAGCAGCTAATAGAGTATAGTAAAACAGAGTAAGTATATTCATGTCGCAGTCGATGTAGCTGTCAGATGGCATCCAGTAACAGTAAAAAAGTTAAGGAACATTTTGGGGTTATTGCAGGTAATGACTGAGGGCCACGACGACGACACATTATATGTTTCGTCGAAATAATCATAAAATCAATTTTAATAAGCAGCATTTAAATTGTATGCGAAGATTGAGAAACAGAATCAATTTCGAAGGGAAGATTTCATTTGTTATTATTAAGTAAGAGATAGAAATCCTAAGGGAGGTTTCATAGGTTATTGTAGAAGGGAAGGTTGCGTAACAAAAGAGATATAGAGGGGACGGGAAGGTTTCAATATAAGCAATGATTTTTACGAATCCCTACAAGAAAAAATCCACACCCGTCAATTCTGGTGAAAGAGCCAGCCACAACACATCTCCTCCACCTCCAATCCAACGATTAGGGAATTTCTAGCCATCAGCGAAACATGTGCCGGACACCCATAGCGTTGATACTTCATTCTGTTCCTTGTTCGTAAAGGTATTTCTTCCAATAACAGACCTAATATTTCTTGCAGGAATGTGGTGTACTTAATACGATTAAGATTTCCTTCGATGAAATAGGAACCTGTAATTCAGTCCTTCAGAATCCCACAGCATAGATTCACCGACCACGATTTTTAGTGTGCAACTTACCTCAGCCAACACGGATTTTCAGTTGCACAATAATGCATGTTATGCAAATCAACTTTTCTATGGTACGTGAATGTAGCCTCGTCAGTGAAAAATCAAGTAAATAAGTGTGCCATCACTCTTAATCTGAAGTTGAGCCCATCGGCAGAATTCAGTGCGACGCACACAATCCGTACCAATTAATTCTTTGTGGAGACTGACATGGTAAGTATGATGTTTATGACGATGCAGAACACGAACAGCACTACTGTGGCTCATGCCAGATACCCTTTCTCAAATGTTCAAATGTGTCTGAATTCCTAAGGGACCAAACTGTTGAGGTCATCTGTCCATAGACTTTCACACTACTTAAACTAACTTATGCTAAGAACAACACACACACACCCACGCCCGAGGGAGGACGCGAACCTCCGGCGGAAGGGTCCGCGCAATCCATGTCATGGCGCCTCAAACCGAGCTGCCACTCTGCGAGGCGATTCCCTTGCGATTTGAAGCGAACTAACACAAGGATCTCGAATCAGAGTGGCAAGAGTACCAATTTCCGTTTTCTCGTTAGTAACTTTCCTTTGACAAATTTGTTTCCGATGCTGTATGGATCCAATTGTTATCAATTTATCATATACATATGTATTTAAATACACGATGTGTAGGGTGAGTACATTGAGGACATCTTTCAGCATATAAGTCTCTAGCTCTCCCTGAATTTCGTTGGAATTCTCCGTAAATGAAAAGCATATCGACTTCTTCTTCGAAGGAATACATCATTCACATTCGTTTGATTCGACGATACTAATCTTGCCTTTCCTATTAGTGTTGTATTGCGAAAACGTCGAATGTTGTTTACGTGTCAATGTCACGTTATATGGATACGCTGTATTCGGCGAATATTTACTATTTGCACGAAATGCTAGAGAGAATTATCAGAGCATGTGCTTCGATAAGCGCCGAAGAGTTATGGAATACCATTCAATCCAAGATAAGAAGATAGCAGCACTGCATTTATGCCAATGGTCGCTTCGAACACCTTCTGTAAATGGACGTTCATGCCACGTTTTTGACCTTGGTTGACCTTCAAAGACCTTACTGTTACACATCATTGGATTCGTCTCGATAGCAGCTGCCAGAAAATAACTACCGATCTAGAGCTTTCCATTTAAAAAAATAAAGTTAACCATATCTCTGACGCGACCCCACCTAGAAACAAAAAACGAACCTCATATTGTGGCCTGATGTCCCATGTATTATTTGTCCCACAAACTTTTCAGCTACTACCATACTTTCGGAGTTACTGTAGATGGCAATAATTAGTGACATTGCATACTATCTTTCTTTCCCCATAGCTCACGCGCTTTCTTCACAGAATTTCGAACATCATCCACCAATTTACATGGTCGAAAGCTTTTTCCAGGTTGACAGATGCTATGAACGTGTCTTAATTTTTCTTAAATCTTGCTGCTATTATCAATCATAACGTCATAAATGGTGTCCTTAGCTGTCCGAAATCCAAATTGGTCGCCGTCTAACAGACCGTAGTTCGCGTAGGTTCTTACAGTTACCTTAGTCACTCTGTCGATGCTATTTTGGCCTACAGTCTGTTGGTACACTATGTCATCTAAATAATCCAGACACCACACAAATCATACGTATTCCATATAAGATACGTTGCACTGCCCCATACTGCCAGGTGCTCCATATCAGCAATCTTAGTAGTCATTATACATCGCGAGAGAACAGAATGGCTCGCTCCACGGAAGTCACGGACTTTGAACGTGGTTAGGTGTTTGGGTGTCATTTGTGTCATACGTCTGTACACGATATTTCCACGCGCCTAAACATCCTAGGTTCACTGTTTCTATTGTGATAGTGAAGTGGAAACGTGAAGGGACACGTACAACACAAAAGCGCACAGGCCGACCTCGTCTGTTGACTGACGGAGACTGCCGACAGTTGAAGAGGGTCGTAATGTGTAATAGACAAACATCTATCCTGACCATCACACAGGAATTCCAAACTGCATCAGGATCCACTGCAAGTACTATGACAGTTAGGTGAGAGGTGAGAAAACGGATTTCATGGTCGAGCGGCTGCTCATAGGCCACACGTCACGCCTGTAAATGCTAAACGACGCCTCGCTTGATGTAAGCAGCGAAAACATTAGACGATTGAACAGTGTAAAAACGGTGTATGGATTGACGAATCACGGTACACAATGTGGCGATTAGATGGCAGGGTGTGGGTGTGGTGAATGCCCGGTGAACGTCGTTTGTCAGCGTGTATAGTGCTGAAAGTAAAATTCGGAGACCGTGGTGTTATGGTGTAGTCGTGTTTTTCATGGAGGGGGCTTGAATCCCATGTTGTTTAGCGTGGCACTATCACAGCACAGGCCTACACTGATGTTTAAACACCTTCTTGCTTCTCACTGTTTAAGAGCAATTCGGGGATGGAGACTGCATCTTTCAAGATGATCAAGCACCTGTTCATAATGCACACCCTGTGGCGGAGTGGTTACACGACAGTAACATCCCTGTAATGGACAAGGATGCACAGTGTTCTGACCTGAATCCTGTATAACACCTTTGGGATGTTTTGGAACGCCGACTTCGTGCCAGGCCTCACCGACCGACATCGATACCTCTCCTCAGTGTAGCACTCCGTGAAGAATTACCTGCCAGTACCTGATTGAACGCATGCCTACGTGAGGGGAACCTGTCATCAAGGGTAAGGGTGGCCCAACACCGTATTGGATTCCAGCGTTACAGATGGAGGGCGCCACGAAATTGTAAGTAATTTTCAGCCAGGTTTCCGGATACTTTTGATCACATAGGGATGCTGTCGCAATATCTGACAGTCAGAATTACAAGGCTGCATTAATGATTCTTGACAGAACACTAAACACTGTAAAGATCTCGCAGATGTTCAATAGCCACCTGGCCACGGCAGAATTAAGTGAGGGTAGAGGTACATGGGTAATCGCGTCACTGTACACACAATATAGCGATAATATAGAACCATATCTAAAAATGATAAAAGACATAGCGCAGTACTCTAGACATAAGAACCTAATTATATGTGCAGACATTAACGCCAAATCCACACTATCTCAGTCTGAAAAAACAGACGAGAAGGGTAGGATAGTCAATGATGCCATACAGGAGACACAACTACATATTATAAATGATGATGTACCTACACTCACTCACAGGGAGCATGACGGACCCAGTAGCAAATTTGACATTACTTTAATCAACGACAGAGTACTAGGAAGAGTAAAAAGATATATTATATAATACTCTCTGACCACGAGTGATCACAGCGTGATAGAAATTAAACTCACATCAAACAATAACTACACCTTACACAACACATTTCAGTTTTAAATGGTCAAACTGGAATAGACTAGAACACATTGTACAAGACGAAAACTTACAGAACATATAGGGAAGCCTGGATTACAGGGCACACAGATTAACTGAAATAATACAAAAAGCTCAAGAAACAGCAGTACCAAAGATGACAAATAGCACACAACGGGAAACACAAAGGTTAGTCAGACGAGCTAACCAGACTTAAACGTGAAATGGCCAGAAAACGAAAACAGTATCAGAGAACCTGGATACAAGGAGATAAACTAATAAGACCGGCTGCTTACAGGGAAGCCAAATTCCTTTTCAAAAAGACCGTGTTACAAACCAGAAAATAACACTGGGAAAGCTAAGCGGCCACGCACACACAACAAAACAGATGGGGGGAACAATACAAGATACTGACAGATATAACCATGACCCCATTGGTGCAAGGCACGCTACGGCACGATGGCAGTACGATGACAGCGGGGTGGAGAAGCACAGTGCAACATCTGCTGAGCGAACTCCTCGTGGAGGATGTCATCGACACAGACGCACCGGAACAGACTGCACTAAGGAATGAATTACACGCAGCTTACAATACAAATATTGTCACCCGTCCATTTGCGCACGAGGATGTTGCGGTAGCGATGAGAGAATTAAAAAACAAGAAAGCACCAGGACAGGTTAGGATCCATCCAGAAGTGCTTAAGAGGCTAGCAACACAGATTATACCACACTTAACAGAATTACTAAACGACGCCTTATGACTAGGCCGAGTGCCGACAATCTGGAAAAGCTCAAATGCAGTTATCATACGTAAGTCAGCTGACAGAGATCCTTCAGATACCAAATCATATAGACCCATATGTCTAATAAACACCATGGCAAAAATCCAAGAAATACTACTGTGTGACAGCTTGCAGGCCCACGGAGCTCTACTTGGAGTCAGTCCACATCAATTTGGATTCAGAAAAGGCAAAAGCATTGATAACACATTTACCAGAGCTCTAGAAAAAAAGGTTCAAATGACTCTGAGCGCTATGGGACTTAACATCTATGGTCATCAGTCCCCTAGAACTTAGAACTATTTAAACCTAACTAACCTAAGGACATCACACAACACCCAGTCATCACGAGGCCGAGAAAATCCCTGACCCCGCCGGGAATCGAACCCGGGAAACAAAATACAGACAACACATACTCCTTGGCAATTATGATTGATATCGCAGGGGAATTCTATAACCTGTGGTGGCCAGCACTGTTTCTGAGGTTACGCCAGATGAAAATACGCTCAGCCCTATACAGTAGTCCACAAGACCACTGCAGTAATAGAACAGTGGAATGGCGTGCGGACAACCGGAAGGTGATAGGGAAAATTACCAAGGGTTGACCGCAGTGTTCGATCTGTGGGCCCATCTTCTGGGACATAACAATTGAACCCCTCCTACAGCTGCTGAATAGAAACGATAGGACAGATGGAGCTGTCGTATATGCAGATGACCTACTTGTGGTCATTACAACAAATACAAGAGCCCGGCTAGAGGAGAAGCCAAGTGGTACACTGCAAACAATAACACAGTGGTGCGACACAAATAAGAACCAGATAGCGGGTAGCAAAACAACATACACACTCTTGAAAGGCCAACTGAGACGTAACCCATCAGTAAAAATTGGGGACAACAGCAAAGAAAGATCTAAAATCATCCGCTACTTGGGTGCACACATATCTGAAAAACTGAACATCCACGAACACATTAGAATCGTAACAGGCAAGGCAGAAAAAATACTACACAAACTGGCAAGGATAAATGCAGGACAATACAGACTCCCTCTGTCGGTTACACGAACCTACCACAGCGCACTCTTCGAATCAGTACTATGCTTTGCGGCCAGTACAGCGGCGCACAGGCTCAAATTCGTCACAAACAGAACAGCGGTTAGGTGAGGACAAGGAAGCGTCCTATTGCGACTTTTGGCACGACATCAGTCGAAGCACTGTGTGTTGTGCTTTGAATCTTCCCGATAGATATTACAATTAGGTATCGGGCCGCTCTGTACAGTTTAAAGATGGGTAGATTAGATCACGTTAATACAATAAATGGTTCACCGCTGAATAACAAGCGGGACCTCAGAAAATGGAAAATTGACACATGGCAGGAAGAATGGGGAACAAATGATAAGGGATGGAGAGACATACATTTGTTCCGGGTACAACGGCAATGTTAAGAAAGAAACTTGCCGACTGCATGGTGCATTTCTTGACTGGGCACGGACATTATCCCACTCACTTGAACCGCGTGAATCTAAAAGACACATCCAGATGTACAAGCGTAAGTATGGGAATCCCCGAACAAACAATCCTATTTTGCAGGAAATACAGACAACACAGGAACACAATTGGGATACAGCTGAATTAACATATACAACGCCATCAGAACACCAGAACTATGGAACGAACTAAATGTACTAACAGAATAAAATGTCAGATGGATGCAATAAATAATGTAGACGTGGGAGGCCGTACAGACGGAAAACCTATATGCAGCACCTGAACAGACACCATAGTATGGGAGATGAGGACTAAGAGAGAACAAAAAAAACCGACAGAAACATCCTTAACCTAGAATTAGCGTCCTAGATCTAACACAATTATTGCCATAATAACGGATTATACTAGATTAGATCCAAATCTGAACATAGACGCAAGTAGTGTCGGCGCACTGTTGCAGTTGCCATAGGCAAACACGGAACTTTAATTCTGCAAATGGTGTAATTAGTTTAGAAGTAGTTCTGGTTTAAGGGTTAAATTTAAAAGATATGGAGCTTGAGGATCAACGGCTTGACGATGAATTCCGAGGCTTTCATCCTCAGTACCCCACGGTGGAGAGAGTTCAAACTTCTTCCTTTCCTATCTTCTTTCCTCTTCTTCATTCACAACTATTTATTTGCATTTCTTTTCTAATTTTCAAAACACCTTGTTAAATTTTTGTAATAGGATTTTTGGATAAGCTTCCAAATATAGAAAACAAAGGTAAACAAAAGAAAAATGAAGACAAAATAATAAAAGAAACAAACAAAATAAGATCAACCAAGACTCACCTCCACGTGGCAGGAAACGGGCATCGGTGCGACCGGATGCGAGAACTGGTGTGGAGGTTACTCGCCACATCAGGGCCCGTACACCGGTCGCAGCGGCTAAGTGGTCAATAAAGACTCACCGCATGCAGTTAGGTGGTGGGTCGTGAAATAAGGGCGGGAAAGTGAAAAAAAAAATCACATAGTGTATGTCTGCAGACTGACATATTCTACACACCAACCTGAATGGTCACGTGGTTGCCACTTCCCCCGATGATTTTAGAAACTCCGAAGGTCGACGTCCTCCCCCATCTTTCCTTAAACCGATGGGAGCGATGACCTCGCTTATTCGACCCCTCCGCGAAATCAACAAACAAACCAACCAAACTCCGAAGGAATGTTGCCTATCCAAGCTGCCTTTTGATCGCCTTTCAGAGTTCTATAAAACTGTGATTTTAATACTGGATCCCCTATTCCTCCGACATCGACCACAATATCTACCTCAATCACCTCATCGAGTAAGTCCTTCCCCAAGTAGGTGCCTCCAGTGTACTCTTTCCACCCATCCGCTCTCTGTTCTATGCTTAAATGCTTAAGTGGAATACTCATTGCACTCTCAATGTCGATCACCTTAATTTTACAGGAGCTTATTTGGTCTCTTATGTATGCTGAGTCAGTCTTCCGAAGACCATTTCTTTTTAGATTTCTTCTTATTTTCATTCAGTCATTTCGCCTTGGCTTCCGGAACTTCGAATTTATTCAAGTCCTGAGTGACTGCTGTATCTTCATTCGACTACTCAGTAAGAATTATCGAAATATCCATGTTATAATCAGTACGAAAACCACAGAAATTGCCTTTAGTTGCCGCAACTATGCGAATCTATGCTCTGGCTTGTGTTGGACCCTTTCACCATTCATGTGTGGAATCGTTGCATCCTCTGAATCCTAGAGGAGAAAGATTTGAACCTGTTATTCGGTAAACTAATCACGGACGGGGCCATCTTACACACGGTGTACGTAATAACTTTTCGTTCGGCGAGTGGTATGGGCTTCTTTTCCACAGAGACACTTATTTACTCATCTTTCTAACGCCATTTCTGGTGACAATTCAGTATTAGGTCCCCATCAACCATGAGATACCATTTCTGAATATATTTACATGTCACGAAGTGAAATATATTACATAAATCGAAAATAGTAATATCAAATAAGGACAATGCTAATTATTTTGGAGATACGAATAACGGAAGTGAAATGATGAGATCACGTCAGAACTTCATAAGACATTTTTGCAGCCCAGTGTACTGATGTTAAACGTCTGTAGGGTCAATATAGCGTGCGAAGAAAAATTTCGGAGCGGGAATAGAAATTAGGGAGGAACAAATGTCTGCTAATGGCATACTCGTTCTCTATGAAAGCAAGCTAGAATGACGAAAAAGAAATGACTGATATGGACAGGCTGCTTAAAATGACATTTTTCTTGATAATAAACAGAATAGATACGAAATTAATGAAGTCATCAGAGATGAAAATAAGAACCAAATAAACATAATAATAATAGAAAGGAATAGCCTGCAATGGAAGTGAAATGATTCTATGAACACGAAAGTGAGATTATATACTTCAAAGGTGTCGGTGGAGAAATATAATGCTATCAAACTCTGGAGTCGAAGCAAGAGACAGGTTCGTGAATCTTTACAAACAGATAAATTTGAAAGCAAATAGACTATCATGTGTATTTGCATTAATGTTGTTGTTGTTGTTGTTTTTGTTGTTGCCTTCAGTCCAAATATTGGTTTGATGCAGTCCTACACGCTATTCTATCCTGTGCAAGCCTCTTCGTCTCAGAATAATTACTTCGTGCTACATCCTTCTAAAGCTGCTTACTGTAATCGTCTTTAGTCTCCCTCTACAATTTTTAACTCTCTCCACACGCACACACACTTCTCTCCAGTATGAAATTGGTGATCCTTCGGTATCTCAGAAAGTGTCCTATCAACCGATCCCTTCTTTTAGTCAAGTTATGCCGCAAATGTCATTGCTCGCCAATTCTGTTCACCATTTATTACGTGATCCAACAGTCTGATCTTCATCAATCTTCTGTTGTGAATGTCAAAAATAAGTTTGTCCTGTTGCTTCAGTTAGAAACTGATGAGCCTCAAGCAGAGGTAGGTGTAGACAGGACACAACAAACTTTCAATAGGAAATTGAAAAAGAATATAGGAAAGTTATCGAAAAAGAAGGAAGTTTTGTTGTTAAGCAGTTCTCATGCCAGGGTGTAGGCCAACTTCTGCAGGAGGAATTAGGACCAGAATACCAGGTCACAAATGTTTTCCAACCCAGTTCTAGTCTGGATCAGGTGACAGATGATTTACGTTTTCTCTGTAAAGGATTTACCAGGGAAGACACCGTGGTTATTGTAGGAGGGCCAGGGAACAGTGTCGACAGAGATCCTGGGTACAGTATAGAGTGTGATCTGGTAAAGATTGCGTCGGCATCGAGACACACCAATGTTGAATTTGTATCTGTCCTGAGACGCCATGGTCGGCCTCATTTGAACTCTTCTGTTGCGAGAGTTAATTTGGAGTTGGTACAGCTGCTTGGATCGGGTGCGGGGCCTCATATTGGTGTTGTTCCTGTTGATTCTCTCAGTAGGTGGGACTATACCAGACACGGCCTACATCTCAACAGGAAAGGGAAGGGTAAACTGGCTGGGGTAATAGCAGGAAATTTAAGAGGGGGGGGGGAGAGGCACTATCATAACTGGTAAAATACCAGTGGTTACAGGTGTTGGAGCAGCACCTTTCTTAGGATAGGTAAGACAGAAAGATGTCAAGTTCTACGAGAGTTCAGAATTGAAACAAATCTTCAGTTTAGGAAAGAAATTAAACAGCACAATTCTAGCACATTGGATCACCAATCACAACTGTCAATTACAAAGTTTCACCTATCACCAGAAATTTTATCTCCACCAAGTTGTGTGTCAGTCCTAGGTAATTACATCGATGAATTAAAGTCACCCAACCAAGTTGACATAATCTGCCTCTCTGAACACCATGTGACCAGTGGTATGGAAACTAGGCCTAAGCACAATGAGAAACTCAGACAGGAGAGTACTGCAAATGTTAGAATAAAGGAAGGTTCTCATAAAAGTATAATTAAAAATAATGTAAGTATTTTTCATCAAAATATTGGGAGTTTAAAGAATAAAATAGACGAGCTTCTGGTTTGTTTAGAAGATTTAGAAGCTGAGGATGAAATAGATATACTATGCCTGCCTGAGCATTACATTGTTACTGATATGGATATGGTAAATGTAGGTGGATATAAGCTCTCTGTACATGTAATTAGAGAAAATATGGAGAAAGGAGGAGTTGCCATATATGTCACAAGTTATCATTGGGCAAAAAGTATAGAAACAAAAAAGTTTTGTGTAGAGAAACATAAGGAAGCATGTGCCTATGAGCTTAAATTTAATAAAGGCACATTTATAATTGTAACTGTATATAGGTCCCCATCGAGAAATGTTCATCTATTTCTGAAAAATTTGGACTTCTGGTTGTGCTACCCTCAGACAGGGGGAAGCAAATTATTATTTATGGGGAGTTCAATGTAGATTCTCTGAAAGAGGGTAATAGGAAAAATGACCTTGAAGTATTACTCGGTTCTTTCAGTTTGACACCCATTATTGATTTTCCTACTCGGCTGGTAAAGGATAGCAGCTCACTGATAGATAACTTCTTTATAGACCAGATAAATGCTCAGCCTGTTGAGAATGGTCTTTCTGATCATGGTGCACAGCTAGTTACAATATATGACATAGCTCCATTCAGCAGTACTAAACAGTCCTCCAAAGTAGTACATTCAGTCAACGATTTAACAATTGCAAATTTCAGGGAAAGCCTACAGCAGTTAGACTGGGATGAGGTTTACCATGAACCTGATGCCAATTTAAAATATAATTTATTTCTTGACACTTTTGTAAATGCATTTGAAAACTGATTCCCCAAGAAAATAGTTAAATATACTCGTAAGAAACCATGTAACAAACCATGGCTTACTAAGGGTATAAAAATATCTTGTAACCAGAAAAGGGAAATGTATCTGACAGCAAGAAAGAGTAGTGACCCAGAAACTATCAAACATTATAAAAACTACTGTGCTAAAATTAAGAAACGTTATTAAAAAATCCAGAAGTATGTGTATCATGTCTGAAATCTGATAATAAATCTGATAATAAAATTAAAACAATTTTGAATATTATTAAAAGAGAAACAGGTCAACCAAGAGCACAGGAAGACAGTATTACCAAAAAAAGAATGAAAACTTTACGAACAAAAAGTCAGAAATTGAAAATATTTTTAATAATCATTTTCTAAATACTTTGGATATAATAGGAACCAGGTGTTCATTAGTAGATGCTAGGCTATTAATGGAAGAGATCATACTTATGCAATCTGATACAATTGAAATCTCACCCACATCTACCTCTGAAATTAGTCAAATAATAAACTTGCTTAAAAGCAAAAACTCACATGGAATTGATGGTATTTCCAGCAAAATACTAAAAGCTTGTTCTCAACAGATAAGTAAGATTCTCAGCCACCTGTGTAATAGCTCTCTGGAACAGGGCATTTTCCCTGATAGACTGAAATATCCTATTGTTTTACCTTTGCATAAAAAAGGCGATATATCTGATGTCAACGATTACTGCCCAATTTCCCTGCTAACAGCTTTATCCAAAATGTTTGAGAAAGTAATGTATTCAAGAGTAGTTTCACATATCTGTAAAAATGAAGAACTAACAAAATGTCAGTTTGGTTTCCAGAAAGGTTTTTCAACAGAAAATGCCATATATATTTTCACCAATCAAATTTTGAATGATCTGAATAACCGAACACCACACATTGGGATTTTCTGTGACCTCTCAAAGGCTTTTGAATGTGCAAATCATGATATTCTGCTAGACACCCTCACTTATTGTGGCATGACTAGGACAGTGCAAAAATGGTTTAATTCGTACCTAACTGGAAGAGTGCAGAAAGTTGAAATAAGCAGTTCTCATAATATGCAAAGATCAGCACATTCCTCAAACCAGGGAACTATCAAGAATGGGGTTCCACAAGGGTTGATCATGAGTCATTTGTTGTTCTAAATATATATTAATGACTTGCCATTCTATATTCATGAAGAGGCAAAATTAGTTCTCTTTGCTAATGATACAAGTATAGTAATCACACCTGACAAACAAGAATTAACTTATGAATTTGTCAATAATGTCTTTCAGAAAATTACTAAGTGGTTCCTTGTAAACAGACTCTCACTGAATTTTGATAAGACACAGTACATACGCCATTAATAAATATAGACCTTAATCAGAAGCATATAGCTAAGGCAGAATATTAAAATTTTTTAGGTGTGTCCATTGATGAGAGATTAAATTGGAAGAAACACATTGATGATCTGCTGAAATGTTTGAGATCAGCTACTTATGCAATAAGGGTCATTGCAAATTTTGGTGATAAACATCTTAGTAAATTAGCTTACTACGCCTATTTTCACTCATTGCTTGCATATGGCATCATATTTTGGGGTAATTCATCACTGAGGAATAAAGTATTTATTGCACAAAAGCGTGTAATCAGAATAATAGCTGGAGTCCACCCAAGATCATCCTGCAGACATTTATTTAGGTATCTAGGGATATTCACAGTAGCTTCTCAATATATATACTCTCTCATGAAATTTGTTATTAACGATTAAACACAATTCAAAAGTAATAGCAGTGTGCATAACTACAACAGTAGGAGGAAGGATGATCTTCACTATTCAAGATTAAATCTAACTTTGGCACAGAAAGGGGTGAATTATACTGCGACAAAAGTCTTTGGTTACCTACCAAATAGTATCAAAAGTCTGACAGATAACCACCAAGTATTTAAGAATAAATTAAAAGAACTTGTGAATGACAACTCCTTCTACTCCATAGAATAATTTTTAGATATAAATAAGTTGTTATATTAACTTAATTATGTTGTTAAATTAACTTCATTATGTCATGTATTGGAAAATTTGACTCGTTCCACATCATTACGAAATATCGTATTCATGATCCATGGAATGAGTATTAATCTAATCTAGTCCAATCTAATCTAATCTAATCTGCATTTCAAAAGCTATTCTCATCATCTGTTAACGGTATTTATCGTCTATGTTTCACTTCCATACAAGGCTACACTCCAGACAAATACTTCGCGGAAAGACTCCCTAACACAAATATGGACATTCGACGGTACCACATTTCTCTTCTTAAGAAACGTTTTACTTGCCGTTGCCACTCTACATTTTATATCATCCTTACTTTGACCATCAGGAGCTTTTTGCTGCCCAAATAGCAAAACTCAGCTGCTATTTTTGCAGCCTTGTCTCCTAACCAAATTCTCTCAGCATCATCTGATTTAATTCGACTACATTCCATTGCCTTTCTTCTGATTTGTTAATGTTCATCTTATATCCTTCTGTAAAGACGATGTCCATTCCATTCACTTGCTCTTCTAGGCCCGTTGCTGTGTCTGACACACTTACAATGTCATCGGCAGACCTCAAAGTTTTTTCTTCTCCTCCCTGAAATTTAATTCTTCCTCCAAATTTTTGTTTGGTTTCATTTACCGCTTGCTCAATTTTCATATTGAATAAAATTTGGGATAGGCTAGAACCATATTCCATTTCCTTTTCAACCATTGCCTTCCTTTCTTGCCCATCGACTCCTATAGCTGCCTTCTGGTTTCTCTACAGGTTCTATACAATCTTTCGCATCCTGTATTTTACCCCTGTTACTTTCACAGTTTCAAAGACTGTATTCAGATAGACATTATCAAAAACTTTCTCCAAACCTACAATAGCTACAAACGTAGGTTTGCCATTCATTAACATATCTTGGAACATTAAGTCGTAGAGTCAGTCTGCCTGGCATATTGCCAGATATATGCGGAATCCAAACTGATCTCATCTGAGATCAACTTTTACCAGATTTTCATTCTTCTGCAAATAATTTGTGGTAGTATTTTGGAATGATGCCTTATTAAAACTTTATTTGGTAATATTCACTCTTTTCAACACCTGCTTTTACATTTTTTTTAATTTTGAGGGTATTTCCCCTCCTGCCGGAGGTTCGAGTCCTCCCTCGGGTATGGGTGTGTGTGTTGTCCTCAGCGTAAGTTAGTTTAAGTAGCGTGTAAGTCTAGGGACCGATGACCTCAGAAGTTTGGTCCCTTATGAATCCACACACACCTGAACGCTTCTGTGGGTATTTCACCTTTCTCATACATCTTGCTCACTGGGTGGTACAGTTTTGTCATCGCTGGCTCTCCCAAGTCTGTCTGCAGTCTTCTAGTCCAAGAGCTACGTTTCGACTTAGACTTGTTAGTGCTCCTCCAAATTCTTCCTGCAGTATCAAGTCTTCCATGTTTTCTTCGTCTATTTCCTCTTCCCAGTCTACAATAATATCTTCAATTTTATTACCTTGGATAGACCTGTATATATTCCTTCCATCTTTCACCTATCACTTCTTTATTTAACGCCAATTCTTCCCCTGAGATATTGATACACATAGAGCTCATTCTCTTTTCTCCAAAGATCTCTTTAATTTTCGTACAGGAGGAATCTATGATTTCCTCTAATTATATATGTTTGCATTGCCTTTCATTGGCCCTAGCCAATTCTGCTTGGTCATTTTGCTTTCCTGTCACTTTCATTAATCGTTATATAGAAGTTTGTATTCCCCTTCGCCTGCTTTATTTGCTGCATTTCTGTAGTTTCTCCTTTCATCAATCCTATGATATTCAAGGATTTATAGTAGCCTTTGTGTTTTTTTCCTGTTTAGTCCTATGCTGCCATTTACTTTTTCGTTTCTTAAAGGAACCCATTGGTGTTCTGTTGTTTTCCATTTCCCTGTTTCGGTCAATTGCTGCCTAACGGCCCCTCTAAAACCCTCAAGAAACTCTGGTTGTTTTACCTTAACCATGTTCCATCTACTTAATTTCCTACCTCTCTGCAATTTCTTCAGTTTAAATCTACTGTTGATAACCATTAAAGAGTCGTCAGAGTCCACATCTGCCCTAGGAAATGTCTTATACAATCTCTTGTCTTATCATACGCATTACTATCCATCCTACAGCTAATACGACGTAATACGGTTGTGAATCGCTGGCTAAAGTAATATGAAGAGCTACATAGAGGTGTGGAAGCGGAAAGACAGTGGACTTGAAGTGGAGAGGTCGGTTGCTCCGATCGTCGTCCATCGATACAAATTTAAGTTTCCCGTCATTTCCCCGAATCGCTGAAGACCGGTATGGTTCTTTTGAAAGTGAGACCTTCAATTTCCTTCCGTTAAATTGGCCGTATGTCATGTACCTTATACCAGGATGTATTAACAGTAGAACTCTGAAGTTTTTGTCACATACATTTGCACTATTAGCTATCAATCTGACATTTTTTAAGACTAATGTATGAAAAAGTAATTTAGGAAATGTTTTTAATAATTATCCGTCTAGCGAATAAATTTTAAGACAAAAAAACGTTATTGGTTCCTTCACAATATAGCTAGAAAGCTAAAAAATGTCGCTTCATGCTGGTGTGCTAAGGAAATTGACTGTTAGGATTTTATTGCTCTGTGATAAATGGTTTCAGAGAAAAGATACATTAGGCTAGTAAAAACAGAAGTTACTGGGAACTGAGATTAAAGTTTCGTTGTACTTCCTCAGTCTTAAATCCATTCCTTATATGCAATCGTCATTTAAATTCAGAGCTTCTTTCACTGCGTCTGTCATAAATTATTCAGGCACTGGTCTGAAGCACCTTGCCACAAGGAATTATAGAGGGTGTTTCAAAAAGACTATATGTATTTCGAAAACTTTACACACGTATTTACGAACCTCTCAAGTTCAGACTACAGATGTTCAATATGTCCTCCATCGGTGACACGAACAATATCACAGCGATACTCAAATTCCTCCCATACTCGGGCAAGAATGTCGTTCGTCACTGATGTTATGGCAGTGCGGAGGCGGTTCTTCAACTCTTTCAGGTTCTGTGAGAGTGGTGGTACATAAACGTTGTCCTTAACGAAGTCCCCCCCCCCCCATGAACCATGGACCTTGCCGTTGGTGGGGAGGCTTGCGTGCCTCAGCGATACAGATGGCCGTACCGTAGGTGCAACCACAACGGAGGGGTATCTGTTGAGAGGCCAGACAAACGTGTGGTTCCTGAAGAGGGGCAGCAGCCTTTTCAGTAGTTGCAGGGGCAACAGTCTGGATGATTGACTGATCTGGCCTTGCAACATTAACCAAAACGGCGTTGCTGTGCTGGTACTGCGAACGGCTGAAAGCAAGGGGAAACTACAGCCGTAATTTTTCCCGAGGACATGCAGCTTTACTGTATGATTAAATGATGATGGCATCCTCTTGGGTAAAATATTCCGGAGGTAAAATAGTCCCCCATTCGGATCTCCGGGTGGGGACTACTCAGGAGGATGTCGTTGTCAGGAGAAAGAAAACTGGCGTTCTACGGATCGGAGCGTGGAATGTCAGATCCCTTAATCGGGCAGGTAGGTTAGAAAATTTAAAAAGGGAAATGGATAGGTTAAAGTTAGATATAGTGGGAATTAGTGAAGTTCGGTGGCAGGAGGAACAAGACTTCTGGTCAGGTGATTACAGGGTTATAAACACAAAATCAAATAGGGGTAATGCAGGAGTAGGTTTAATAATGAATAGGAAAATAGGAATGCGGGTAAGCTACTACAAACAGCATAGTGAACGCATTATTGTGGCCAAGATAGATACGAAGCCCACACCTACTACAGTAGTACAAGTTTATATGCCAACTAGCTCTGCAGATGACGAAGAAATTGAAGAAATGTATGATGAAATAAAAGAAATTATTCAGATAGTGAAGGGAGACGAAAATTTAATAGTAATGGGTGACTGGAATTCGAGTGTAGGAAAAGGGAGAGAAGGAAACATAGTAGGTGAATATGGATTGGGGCTAAGAAATGAAAGAGGAAGCCGCCTAGTAGAATTTTGTACAGAGCACAAATTAGTCATAGGTAACACTTGGTTTAAGAATCATGAAAGAAGGTTGTATACGTGGAAGAACCCTGGAGATACTAAAAGGTATCAGATAGATTATATAATGGTAAGACAGAGATTTAGGAACCAGGTTTTAAGTTGTAAGACATTTCCAGGGGCAGATGTGGACTCTGACCACAATCTATTGGTTATGACCTGTAGATTAAAACTGAAGAAACTGCAAAAATGTGGGAAATTAAGGAGATGGGACCTGGATAAACTGAAAGAACCAGAGGTTGTACAGAGTTTCAGGGAGAGCATAAGGGAACAATTGACAGGAATAGGGGAAATAAATACAGTAGAAGAAGAATGGGTAGCTCTGAGGGATGAAGTAGTGAAGGCAGCAGAGGATAAAGTACGTAAAAAGACGAGGGCTGCTAGAAATCCTTGGGTAACAGAAGAAATATTGAATTTAATTGATGAAAGGAGAAAATATAAAAATGCAGTAAATGAAGCAGGCAAAAAGGAATATAAACGTCTGAAAAATGAGATCGAGAGGAAGTGCAAAATGGCTAAACAGGGATGGCTAGAGATAAATGTAAGGATGTAGGGGCTTATCTCACTAGGGGTAAGATAGATACTGCCTACAGGAAAATTAAAGAGACCTTTGGAGAGAAGAGAACCACGTGTATGAATATCAAGAGCTCAGATGGCAACCCAGTTCTAAGCAAAGAAGGGAAGGCAGAAAGGTGGAAGGAGTATATAGAAAGTTTATACAAGGGTGATGTACTTGAGGACAATATTATGGAAATGGAAGAGGATGTAGATGAAGACGAAATGGGTGATACGATATTGCGTGAAGAGTTTGACAGAGCACTGAAAGACCTGAGTCGGAACAAGGCCCCCGGAGTAGACAACATTCCATTAGAACTACTGACGGCCTTGGATGAGCCAGTCATGACAAAACTCTACCAGCTGGTGAGCAAGATGTATGAGACAGGCCAAATACCCTCAGACTTCAAGAAGAATATAATAATTCCAATCCCAAAGAAAGCAGGTGCTGACAGATGTGAAAATTACCGAACTATCAGTTTAATAAGTCACAGCTGCAAAATACTAACGCGAATTCTTTGCAGACGAATGGAAAAACTGGTAGATGCGGACCTCGGGGAGGATCAGTTTGGATTCCGTAGAAATGTTGGAACACCTGAGGCAATACTGACCTTACGACTTATCTTAGAAGAAAGATTAAGAAAAGGCAAACCTACGTTTCTAGCATTTGTAGACTTAGAGAAAGCTTTTGACAATGTTGACTGGAATACTGTTTTTCAAATTCTAAAGGTGGCAGGGGTAAAATACAGGGAGCGAAAGGCTATTTACAATTTGTACAGAAACCAGATGGCAGTCATAAGAGTCGAGGGGCATGAAAGGGAAGCAGTGGTTGGGAAAGAAGTGAGACAGGGTTGTAGCCTCTCCCCGATGTTATTCAATCTGTATATTGAGCAAGCAGTAAAGGAAACGAAAGAAAAATTTGGAGTAGGTATTAAAATTCATGGAGACGAAGTAAAAACTTTGAGGTTAGCCGATGACATTGTAATTCTGTCAGAGACGGCAAAGGACTTGGAAGAGCAGTTGAACGGAATGGACAGTGTCTTGAAAGGAGGATATAAGATGAACATCAACAAAAGCAAAACGAGGATAATGGAATGTAGTCCAATTAAATCGGGTGATGCTGAGGGAATTAGATTAGGAAATGAGACACTTAAAGTAGTAAAGGAGTTTTGCTATTTAGGAAGTAAAATAACTGATGATGGTCGAAGTAGAGAGGATATGAAATGTAGACTGGCAATGGCAAGGAAAGCGTTTCTGAAGAAGAGAAATTTGTTAACATCGAATATAGATTTAAGTGTCAGGAAGTCATTTCTGAAAATATTTGTTTGGAATGTAGCCATGTATGGAAGTGAAACATGGACGATAACTAGTTTGGACAAGAAGAGAATAGAAGCTTTCGAAATGTGGTGCTACAGAAGAATACTGAAGATACGGTGGATAGATCACGTAACTAATGAGGAGGTATTGAATAGGATTGGGGAGAAGAGAAGTTTGTGGCACAACTTGACTAGAAGAAGGGATCGGTTGGTAGGACATGTTTTGAGGCATCAAGGGATCACAAATTTAGCATTAGAGGGCAGTGTGGAGGGTAAAAATCGTCGAGGGAGACCGAGAGATGAGTACACTAAGCAGATTCAGAAGGATGTAGGTTGCAGTAGGTACTGGGAGATGAAGAAGCTTGCACAGGATAGAGTAGCATGGAGAGCTGCATCAAACCAGTCTCAGGACTGAAGACCACAACAAAAACAACGAAGTCCCACAGGAAGAAGTCATAGCGTGTCAAATCCGGTGACCGTGGAGACATGCCAAGTCACAAGCTCCTTGACGACCAATCCAACGGTTCCGTAGAGTTTCATTCAGATGCTCACGCACTTGGCAACTCCAGTGAGCGGGTGCCCGGTCTTATAGAAAAATGTTGTCTTCGTGGAGCCTCGTAAACAAGAAGTTTTGTAAAATAGCGAAATACTGGTGAGTGTTTACATCAAAGAAGATGGGCCGAAAACAGATGTTCGGGATATCGCTCAAAACACATTGACTTTGGGCGAATGTCGTACATGTTCAATAGCTTGCATGTGGGTTCTGTAGGCCCCAAATTCGAACATTGTTTTTGTTTACCTGAGCACTAACACGCAAAGTCACTTTATCACTGAACACGATGCGTTGTGCGGAAGTGTTATCATTGTCAATATCATCAAGAATCTCGTTACAGAATACCACACTTTTGCTTTCGTCAAGCTTTTAACAGCCGTAACTTCTAAAGCTTCATAACCAACGACGTCTCGAAACACGCCAAATTGTTGTTGTAGGCAGTTGTAACTCACACTGGCACGACGAGTTGATTTTGCAGGACTACGTTGGAAAGCTGTTTGAATTCGTGCAACCTTTTCTTTAGGAACACAAGGGCGGTTAGGAATCTTTCCTTTACATACACATCCTGTATCCAGAAACTGTCGATACCATCTGCGTTTGTTCCACCCATTTGGAGGATCAATTTGGTGCCCCAACCTGAAACGTCTTTGCACCGTAATCACGGAACTGCACTTCGTAAACTCGAGAACACAAAATGATTTCTGCTGCGGAGTAGCCATTTTAGACATATGACGGTTACCAAGCAAAACAAAAGGCAACTGATATCTAGCGGCTATTAATAGAAACTAGACTATGTATTCGTTTCCCCAATAGCCGAGCCGAAGCTCAGCGATCGATAGTTTGGACAAATTAATACTTCGTAATACTTCTTTTCTTTTTGAAACACCCTGTATTTATGAATTTCTGTAGAGAACTTGTTAAGTTCATAATGGTACATCAGCCTTCCCTGTCGTTAACCTCTTTCCAATAGCATGCATGCCGTATAGCAACCGAATACTGTTTCCATTGTATTCATTTATTTCTTCTAGGTCCTTCAGATATTTTTCTTGACGACTTTTGGAGGTCTATCTCGGCATTTCTGTGCTCAGAAACAAGAAACATAAGTGTTGCTTTATTGCTATAGGAAACAACTGAATGTAAGACAACAGAGTAGCTAATAATTGAAATCTCAAAGGAACGGAAAAAGTATGCCTAGGTTTATGAACGTAAAGAAGAGAAGTCACAAAGCAACGAGTGTCCGTGTATGAACCCAATTTAACCTGACATTTAGAACTTTTAGATAAGGATCAGGGCCAAAATACTTCTATATTCACACACAGCGTACTTCAGACCATCATAACCACCGACATTTGTCATTTTTAAGGTATTCTCTGCCCTTAAGGCGACCGTTCGCATAAAATGGGAAATGTGGGTTAAGTCCCCTCCGACACAAATTTTCGCTTGTCTCTATTGAATTCATTTCAATGCCCAAGTTCAAGCGATGTCAAAATTTACATCGTTTCATCAAATTACGTTTCCTCTTTTACCTCTTCTAGATCTTATGAATTTCTGGAAAGATGCTACAGGACCCGTCCACTGTAGTAAAAAACTGACACGTGGCAAACAAAGAGACCTTCTGAAGATTCCATCAGCCGGGAGTAGCGCTTTGGCATGAACTCAACAGGTCACTATGCAGATATGGAGTCAACGCACTGCAAGGCAAAATTGTTTGAAAGGAACAAATGCTGAGAATGTTTGTAGTTCAGCTGCAAGGGCAGTAAAGACACAAGTGGAGTGCTAGTAAAAGAGCGGCACTTTTCTTGAGCAGATACACTCAACACCTAGTTTCTGAGATTGAGGACAAGCGTGCCATTTCCCCAGTCGTGAGAGAAACGCCAGCGCAAGCGGCGACTTCCTCTTGGAACCCATCCTGTTTCACCTCAGGGCAAGCGCTCCCGCTTTGTCCCGGAAATTGAACTGTCTTCCACTGCTTTCAGCTGTCCACCAAAACGTTTCCCATGTATGACTATTCCCGTTATTGAGTCCGCATAAGGAGCCCGAAATTAATGCCTTCGTATTTCGGTGCCAACTTCTGAATAATAACGGAAACATTTTCCCTAAATGAATTTGCGATGGTTGTGCATTTTTACGAAGAAACCCCCTAGATCTCTTACAAATAAATCAATTTGTTACGAAGATTTGGTTACTGCCATCGTCTTATCTAAACGTAGAATTAGTTAAAAGGAAGCTGTGACAGTCATCCAGTGGCAGTTTCTTGACTCTAACTTTTGTTTTATAAATCACAACAACTGATCTGTTTTTAAAGCGGCCTACATGCTGGAATAACATAAACTTACCAATTGATACATCGAAAGGAGGATGCAGAGTGTGTGACGCGATATTTAATTCATATTAGGAACGATTGTCATTCTGGGACAGAAATCACGTACGTGCAGAAATTTTATTCTTAGATTTGCTCAAGATGTCGGAAGAGATTTTGTCTTCCTGATCTGAGGTCGCACAGCGTATACAACCGCCCTACGATGGAAGGGCCGGCCCGTGTGGCCGAGAGGTACTAGGCACTTCAGTTTGGAATCGCGCGGCCGCTACGGTCATAGGTTCGAATCCTGCATAGGGCATGGATGTGTGTGATGTCCTTAGGTTAGTTAGGTTTAAGGAGTTCTAAGTTCTAGGGGCTGATGACCTCAGATGTTAAGTCCCATAGTGCTCATAGACATTTGAACTATTTGAACGATGGAAGAGTAATACAAGTAATTTTGTTTCGTACATAGTTACCTTTTGAAACACATACACACAAATAGTTCATGCATAGATCTGTTTGGGTAAGGGATTCTACTTTGAGCAAACATAATTCATTTCCAAATAATATTTATTTGTTAACTTAGCGGTGTGGTGATGGGACGAAGCCACGAAGAGCTACCAACCCAAAATTAGCTTACTGAACACGGATTTTATTGACCGACAAACTTATCGAAATGAGGAAGCACAGGTATGCAAAACGGCAGCTACGCAGGTCACACCGCCCCTCTCCTACATACGCCTCTGGAAGCAGACTAGTCCTGTCATCCGAAAATAAAAATACAACTGGTGCTGTTATTTGATTCCAAGTATTTACTGCAGTTGCGGATCCTGCATCATCATGTTCCACATGCTGGATAAGAAATTAATCTGCAAACTCTTCGTTTTCGGTTGTTGTTGTTGTGGGGGAGGAGGCCAGACAGTGAGGTCGTAGGTCTCATCGGATTAGGGAAGGACGGGGAAGGAAGTCGGTCGTTCTTTTTCAAAGGTCCCATACCGGCATTTGCCTGGAGCGACTTAGAGAAATCACGGAAAACCTAAATCAGAATGGTCAGACGCGGGATTCAACCGTCGTCCTCCCGAATGCGAGTCCAGTGCGCTAATCACTGCCCCGCCCCGCTCGGTTTTGTTTTAGTAGCCGCTACACTGCACAAGACAATGCTTCCCGCAGGAAAATACACTGTGGGCTCTGAACGTTCGAGGGAACCTTCATTGATTAAAAAGGTACGACTGACTACCTCGTACTACCTCATACTGCACTTACGACCTTCCGGGTGTGATGATAAGAGTTGAGCATAATTTTTTTCTAGCTCCGGCCGTTTATATTCTCACTGCCAACTTCCACGCTATACAGGGTGGTCATTGATCATGACCGGGCTAAATGTCTCACGAAAGAATTGTCAAACGAAAAACCTACAAAGAACGAAACTTGTCTAGCTTGAAGGGGGAAACCAGATGGCGCTACCGTTGGCCAGAAAATGGTTCTGCCATAGGTCAAACGGATGTCAACTGTGTGTTTCTTTTTTAAATAGGAACCCCGATTTTTATTACATATTCGTGTAGTACGTAAAGAAATATGAATGTTTTAGTTGGACCACATTTTTTGCTTTGTGATGGATGTCGCTGTTATAGTCACAAACATATGGCTCACAATTTTAGACGAACAGTTGGTAACAGGTAGGTTTTTAAATTAAAATATAGAACGTAGGTACGTTTGAACATTTTATTTCGGTTGTTCCAATGTGATACATGTACCTTTGTGAACTTATCATTTCTGAGAACGTATGCTGTTACAGCTTGATTACTGGTAAATACCACATTAATGTAATAAATGGTCAAAACGATGTCCGTCAACCTCAGTGCATCTGCCAATACGTGTAACGATATTCCTCTCAACAGCGAGGAGTTCGCCATCCGTTATGTTCGCACATGCATTGACAATGCGCAGACGCATGTTGCCAGGCGTTGTCGGAGGATCAAGATAGCAAATATCCTTCAACTTTCCCCACAGAAATAAATCCGGGGACGGCAGATCCGGTGAACGTGCGGGTCATGGTATGGTGTTTCGACGACCAATCCACCTGTCCTGAAATATGCTATTCAATACTGCTTCAACTGAACGCCAGCTATCTGCCGGACATCCATCATGTTGGAAGTACATCGCCATTCTGTCATGCAGTGAAACATCTTGTAGTAACACCAGTAGAACTTTACGTAGGAAATCAGCATATATTGCAGTTATTAGATTGCCATCGATAAAATGGGGGCCAATTTTCCTTCCTTCCATTATGCTGTACGATACATTAACCCGCCAAGGTCCGTGACGTTCCACTTGTCGCAGCGATCGTGGATATTCCGTTGCCCAATGGTGCATATTATGCCGGTTTACGTTACCGCTGTTGGTGAATGACGCTTCGTCGCTAAATAGATCGCGTGCAAAAAATCTGTCCTCGTCCCGTAATTTCTCTTGTGCCCAGTGGCAGGACTGTACACGACGTTCAAAGTCGTCGCCATGCAATTCTTGGTGCATAGAAATATGATACGGGTGCAATCAGTGTTGATTTAACATTCTAAACACCGACGTTTTTGAGTTTCCTGATTCTCGCGCAATTTTTCTGCTACTGGTGTGAGGATTAGCCGCGACAGCAGCTAAAACACCTACTTGGACATCATCAGTTGTTGCAAGTCGTGGTTGACGTTTCATATGTGGCTGAACACTTCCTGTTTCCTTAAATAACGTAACTATCCGGTGAACGGTCGAGACACTTGGATGATGTCGTCCTGGATACCGAGCAGCATACTTAGCACACACCCGTTGGGCATTTTGATCACAATAGCCATACATCAACACGATATCAAACTTTTCCGCAATTGGTAAACGGTCCATTTAAACACGGGTAACGTATCACGAAGCAAATACCGTCCGCACTGGCGGAATGTTACGTGATACTACGTACTTAAACGTTTGTGGCTATTACTACGCCATGAATCACAAAGCGAAAAAAGTGGTTCAACTAAAAAATTCATATTTCCTTACGTACTACACGAATATGTAGTTAAAAATGGGGGTTCCTATTTAAAAAGAAACACAGTTGATATCCGTTTGGCCTATGGCAAGGCCATGTAGCGGGCCAACAATAGCGCCATCTGGTTTCGTCCTTCAAGCTAGACGAGTATCGTTCTTTTTAGCTTTTTCGTTTGACGCTTCTTTAGTGATATATTTGGCCCAGTCACTGTCAATGGATCACTCTGTAAATAAATTCTGCGTATTTAATGATTTACCAGAAAAAATTGTGCAGTAAGACATTAATGAGTGGAAATACATAATTTTGCTCAGCCAATTTGTTTGTTTCCAGTACAGAATGTGATGTGAAGAGAAAGAACTGTAGGCCAACACGACTTGAAAGCTTAAATTACCTGCTTCTTTCCTGTCTGATTTTCAAGTCTCGAAATCAGAGGAAATGGAACGCAGTGGTCATCAAAATGGAGTCCCATTTGGGAGGACTGCAATTCTGATCCCCGTCTGGCCATCCACATTTATGTTTCCTGAGAGCTCCCTAAATCGCTTTAAGCGATTGCCGGGACTGTTCCTTTGAAATGGAACGACTGGCTCCATTCACCATCCTTTTGCCACAGATCTTACGTTCTGTTTCTAATGTCGTTGGCGACTGGATGAACGAAAATATTCATTCCTTTTTCCGAAAATTTGGCGCAAGTATCATAGCTAACTTTGTCCTTTTCGTGTCTAGCACTGACACTTAGTGCTATTATTCTAGTCTTTTATTTAATTTTTATACTATTTAACCTGATGAAAACATTCCTGTCTTGTAGGACAGTGATCGTAGGACATTAAGCGATCGAAGCAATACTCTTACATTCAGATATCCTTATTCGAGGGCGAAGCAAAAATGTGTTATTACGAAAGGTCGACTTTTCACTTCATTTCAAGAGTTGCATCCAAATATGCCATTTGTAATTTTTAATAACTATTGCAACCCAGAAGTGGTCTGGTGCTTTGCTTACAGTCAGCATTTAAGGACACAGTGTTGTGTGATCCGGGAAAACTCGCTTGGAGGTTTCGTTGGGTCAATTTTTATGATTTTAGTAAAGACTTACCTCAACAACATTACTCCGAACCGTTTAGTTCAGTTTTTGATAACTTTCACTTTCATCTTTGCAGAATTTCATAATAGTCATCATTCCTTTGAACGTCGGCCTACTATCTGCTTACCTGAATATTGAGTGATTAACTAATATAACTCCGGTACAAACGCACTGAAAATATCCTCTTATTTTACAAAATTTTGACCCACGAATTAAGAGGACCTGAAATATTAAGGTGTAAGCACTCTTACATAACAAAGAATTATTTAGCCTTTCTAATGTAAAGTATGGGTTAGGTGAGGATACTCCTATGGATAAAACGCGTGCCATACTGGTGTACCCTTATATTAACTGAAAGATGTACGCAAAAAAGGAAAACGGTCTATCTGCCGAAAGCGGTTTATCACTATATTAATTCTGTGGAATTCAAATTGTTTCAAGTGAGCTATGCTCGTGCTAACTACGAATGTGGGAATGGATAAATAAGCAATTATAAACTAAGCATAAATGTCTGTATGTTTGCAAATGTTTACGACAGGAAAAGTAATAAAGGGTGGATTGGAAACAATTCACGTTATCATTTAAGAAGTAAGCATTAAAGTTCACAAACAAGGGATGCATGTGATACTTATCACACCACATGAAAACGCCAAATATTCTAAAAACTAACAGAAAAGGAAAACCTATTCTCGAATCCCCGTGAAAATACAAACTGAATGGGAAAGTATCGTGAAACATGACCTACCACATTGATTGGTGACTTGACGAAAATCCAATACTGATCCTTGGACTGTAGACATAGCCTCAATCGAAAGGTACATCGTGACTTCCTGCAATGAAAACACAGTTGCAAAAGTTAAAAATTATTTAACATAGCTACACCAGTGCACAACTGGCAAAAAAAAAACGCTCTCACTAGCACAAAAAAAGGTTCAAATGGCTCCAAGCACTATGGGACTTAACATCTGAGGTAATCAATCCCCTAGACTTAGAACTACTTAAATATAATTGACCTCAGCGCATCACACACATCCATGCACGAAGCAGGATCCGAACCTGCGACCGCAGTTGCAGCGCGGTTCCGGACTGAAGCCCCTAGAACCGCTCGTCCACATTGCTCTCACTATCAATCGCGAATACGGCAGCTTATAAATGCTAGTGTGATTAGACTTTACGCCTGAATATAGCACAAACAGGAGAAGATAGCTGGAGTAGTCGCGCGACCACGACAAGAAAAATGGCTTCGCCAAGCATCAACGTCTAGCGTCAGAAGCAGCGAACTACGAAGAAATGTTGCTATGCGTCGATAATGGCCCTAGTGAACAGGAATCTCAAACGTTACACAACATGATTGACTGGCAGATTTCTACTGTCGAAGTACAGAACGCAGATGTTTCGCTTCGGAACAAGAGATATAGATCCCCCAGAGACCGAAAACGTTGAGTATAAAGTCTCTGACATTGCCAGTGGCTCGCAGCTCATGCAGTAGTAAAATTATGAAAGACGTTTCCAGGAGTCGGCTTTCATCGTCTCGTAGACTGAGCCGTCTGCAGGGACATCGAAGACTGCAGGGCATTCGACATTGCATGGATATGGATCCTCGACAGTTTCACCGAAGCTCAAAAGTGGGTTGATTTAATTTGCACGAGAAAACCGCTACAATTTTGTGTCGCGGAATTGCAGAATCCACGGACAAGACTGTAGTAGGAAACGAAACACGGATATACACAAACAGGTGGGAAACTACCCACCAGTTTAACTACTTAGCTGTTCCAAGGCAAACCGAAACCGACAGAAGTACTTCATTCTCGGAGCATTCTCAAGATGATGATCGACTGTCTCTTCCGTTGCACTGGACATCACGCCTTTAGATTATCAAAAGGATAATTAGAGCTGAACGGTATTCGGCAATTTACCGGCGACAAATGACCGGAGAAATCAGCAATAACATTGCAAAGTATAGTTTCGTTTTTCATCATGACAGAATTCACGCCAAACTATTGCTATTTAAAATAAAAGATCTTTTTCGATCCTTCACGTAAAATGACAAATGAAAACGAGCGAAAACAATTTTCATCGCTTCTCGAAGCTATTCCAAAACTATGCCATTTAGGTGTCAACATCATTTTTGTGGTCTTTGGTCTGAAGACTGTCTTTCTGCAGCTTATGTAAAATTTCTAGCTGAGTGAAACATAATATTCATTCCCAATCATCACTTCGTAATAGCGATAATAAATGTTAGTTGGCGTATGATGTAAGAAGACGAGTAAGTTGTAGGCATATTTTCATTGATTAATGTTTTTTGTATACACTGAGATTATATAAGTAATGGGATGCCTCTTAATATAGTGTCGGACCTCCTTTTGTCCGTGTAATGCGGCATCTCGACGTGACGTGGACTCAACAAACCGCTTGTAGTTCCCGGTAGCAGCGTTGACCTATGCTGCCTGTGCATGCGATACTACCGCCATCTGTATGTGTGCATACCGCTATCCCTTGACTTCTGTCAACTCAGTTCGACCATCGTTAGTAACATTGCTGCCCAAATATAAAAACGTTTCTGCAACCATTAGTACCTCATTTCTTAATAAAATATACTTAGTATCACAGGTATTAATTTGACTACACCTGTAACATATGTAGCTTAGCCTCCTATTTGTAATAAGGAGTAAGAGGACATCTTAGTTTGTATCATTCGGCGTTACAGCCCTCGTTCCGAAGTCAAATTATAGCAAAAGTTCAACTTCCACTTCTTTAGCCTTGCAATTGGCTAAAATCGACTTTTAGTTTTTCCTGACCATGTTCGTATATCTGCTTACCAGGGTGTAAATCACAACTAAATTTTCGAGTCACTCAATTAAATTTTCTGATAAACATTTAGAAGATCCGAAAGTGTAGAGACTCCATTGTGAGCAAAAATACTTTCAACTGCTCTTGCAAAAATTATAAACTCAGCCAAAGAATTGCCAATGATAAAACCTGTCTTTGGAATGGACAATACTGTAAATAATCTTTGCGTGAACTGTCGTATTTGTGAAAATCGTAGAGATGAAATTACTTTTAATTCTCTGAACCGCAGATGAGCTGGCATTGGTAAAATGGCTTTCAGCTAGCTCTTGCAAAATAATCAGTCACTGAAATCTTCTTGAATGGTAACTAGGACACAAAATGTTTTATTTCTTGCCAAGTTTATTACATTGTTAATAATTACATAAACGTTCATCTCAGATCTTGACAGAAAGACATCAGTAGGCATACTGAATCATAATACCATTACATATTATCAAAATAAATACAATGCATCCATTTCTAATCAACTACAATATTTTCATTAGACAATTCAACTGACAACTGAGATGAGCAGCTGCGCCGACAGGATCTTCTTCCACACTCTGGCCGTCATTATGCGCTGGCTTGCCTCTAAATAGCTTCGATGTCTTCCTTTAATCCCATGTGGTACAGATCTCAAACACTCGAGCAGTACTCAAGAACATGTCGGATTAGTGTCGTGTAATTATTTTGTCTCCGTTACAGACAAACCACATGTTCCCAAAATTGTCCCGATAAACCGAAGTCGGCTACAACGCTCACCCTTTCCTTGCGTTTTTTATCGCTTTGCTACATTGCATCCAAACATTTAAAGGACCTGATTATGTCAAGCTGGACACTATTAATGCTGCAACACTACTAGTTTGTTTTCCCTATTCATCCGCATTAACTTACATTTTTCTACATTTAGAGCTGGTTTTCATTCATCACACCAACTTGAAATTTTGTCTAAGTTATCTTGTATCCTCCCATAGTCACTCAAATTCGACTACTTCCCTAACACCCACAGCATCATCACCAAACAACCTCAGGTTGCTACGCAACCCCCCCCCCCCCTTTAGATCATTTATGCATGATCCTATCACACTTTCCTGGGGCGCGCTTTACGATATACCCTTGTCAGAAACTACATTACCGGCCATTAAAATTGCTACACCACGAAGATGTGCTACAGACGCGAAATTTAACCGACAGGAAGAAGATGCTGTGCTATGCAAATGATTAGCTTTTCAGATCATTCAAACAAGGTTGGCGCCGGTGGCGACACCTACAACGTGCTGACATGAGGAAAGTATAAAACCGATTTCTCATACACAAACAGCAGTTGACCGGCGTTGCCTGGTGAAACGTTGTTATGATGCCTCGTGTAAGGAGGCGAAATGCGTACCATCACGTTTCCGACTTCGATAAAGGTCAGATTGTAGCCTATCACGATTGCGGTTTATCGTATCGCGACACTGCTGCTCACGTTGGTTGCGATCCAATGACTGTTAGCAGAATATGGACTTGGTGGGTTCAGGAGGGTAATACGGAACGCCGTGCTGGATCCCAAGGGCCTCGTATCACTAGCAGTCGAGATGACAGGCATATTATACCCATTTGCTGTAAAGGATCGTGCAGGCACGTCTCGATCCCTGAGTCCACAGATGGGGACCTTTGCAAGACAAAAACCACCTGCACGAACAGTTCGACGACGTTCGCAGCATCATGGACTTTCAGCTCGGGGACAATGGCTGCGGTTTCCCTTGACACTGCATCACAGACAGGAGATCCTGCGATGGTGTACTCAACGCCTGCGGTGGTGCACTCAAAGATGAACCTGGGTGCACGAATGGCCAAACGTCATTTTTTCGGATGAATGCAGGTTCTGTTCACAGCATCAAGATGGTCACATCGCGGTGAACGCCCATGGGAAGCGTGTATTCGTCATCGCTATACTGGCGTATCACCCGGAGTGATGGTATGTGGTGCCATTTGTTACACGTCTCAGTCACCTCTTGTTCTCATTGACGGCATTTTGATCAGCGGACGTGACATTTCAGATGCGTTACAACCCGTGGCTCTAACCTTCATTCGATCCCTGCGAAAACCTATATTTCATCAGGATAATCCACGACCGCATGTTGCAGGCCCTGTAGAGGCCTTTCTGGATACATAAACTGTTCGACTGCTGCCCTGGCTAGAATATTCTCTAGATCTCTCACCAAATGAAAACGTCTGGTCAATGGTGGCCGAGCAACTGGCGCGTCACAATACGCCAGTCACTACTCTTAATAAACTGTGGTATCGTGTTGAAGCTGCATGGACAACTGTACCTGTACACGCCATCCAAGCTTTGTTTGACTCAATGCCCTGGCGTATCTAGGCCGTTATTACGGCCAGAGGTGGTTGTTCTTGGTACTGATTTCTCAGGATCTATGCACCCAAATTGCGTGATAATGTAATCAGTTCTAATATAATATATTTGTCCAGTGAATATTCGTTTATCATTTGCATTACTTCTTGGTGTAGCAATTTTAAAGGCCAGTAGTGTAAATTCCGAATCTAATAACTTAACAGATATTGAGTCATTGTATTATCTTCTCACCAGCATACACAGGCGCAGTAAGGATCATGACGTAACTACTGCTAATTTCTGTTACAGCACTCAGTGAAGGAAGATACTGTTGTTGGGTCGCTGATGCTGTGCTCCTGTGTCACTTCCATTCGAATTCTTTCGTGTGAACGTGACACAAGGTTTTCTTTGCCGGGCGCTCTCATGTTTTGAATTTTAGAAGTAATCTCTCTAGCCTGATCTCATGAATATTCATAGAAAAGTTTCTTTGATCTTAAGCACTTGTTTAGTGACACGTGGTACGCAGTTTTGTGATGGAAAAGATCAAATAAATAAATAAATTGATAAATAAATAAAAAGAAAAAGTCAAGCTGTATTACGTTGGTTCTATTGTTAATTAACCGATGAATCCTCGATATTCTCGTGATGTGTGCTACAAATCATCTTGGAACGGCGCACCCTTTTAACATGGTCTACGTATTTGAGAGGGAACTGTTGCGCGCTATTGTCGTTTTTAGTTTTATTGATGTTCACCTTTTCAAGCCACTACCCATTTTGTTCAGCTTATCTTCCAAGTTCTTCGCCATTTGTCAAGAATTACAAGTGGAAAAAATGATTCAGAATATATGAGTACACATATAAAACTGTATAAATGTTAAAATGATTTGTCTTTTTTTAATTGTTTTTGAAAGGACATGGTACTTAACATTCGTAACAGACAGAATAAGAGGCATTCAATAGTAACGACACAGATCTGTCGCTTCATCACTGGTGAGAGATAGGACCAAGTTGAGAGGACAGCTAGAGGGACTGAAGATTACATGTAACAGGTCACGTTGGCAACGGGTGGCATTAACTAGGAGGAACACTGGCGGAGCGGCGGCGGAAAGAGCAGGGGAATTCCCGAGCGCAGTTCCGCCACTACAGAGCGCATCCATCAGGAATTCATCGCGCGGCCGGAGCAGATATTGGTCGGCAGGCGACCAGTGCTCGCGAGCGCGCCCGCTGCATCACAATGACAGGGGCAGGCAGGCAACCAGCAACCCCTCCCCTTCGTGCCCTGCTAGCCCGCGACGCACTTGTCTCTGGCTGCTAGTGCGATATACGTCACCTGTTATCACCGCGTGCGGACGGCTGTCGGGTTTAGAGGCTGTCGTTCATCAGCGAGCAATCAGCTGCCCCACTGCGTCGGCTTAGCAACGAAAAGAGGTTGGCCGTAACGCATCCTTGCCAGAAACAGAAACGTAGAACTAGAAACTAGCAGGCAGTTAAATCCTGGGGATGTCACAGTGCATTCCTGACTGAGGGTTGTATGCCACCTAAATAAAATAAGAACATGAGAACACGTGACGTCATAAAAATGACGTCAACGTATGCACCTTTTTACAAAATTTTCACCAGAAAATTAATCTTTGAGGGGCGGTCACCAAGTAATGCAACACATTGATTTTCTCGGATCAGTATTTGTTGTGAGACATCGTGAAATATTGACGCTTTAGCTGCTATATTTTCATGAAGTTCCGATAACTGGCTGTGTTTCACCTAGTCTCCAAATTTGGGCCTGTAACGGAGGCGCGTTCCAAGCAGAGAACACTCGCAGAGATTTTTTATTTTTATTTTATTTTTATTTTTTATTTTATTTATTTTTTGGCAGAAAATCAGAGCGTCGCAGATAGTCGTAGGCGGCCGCAGAATGTTTACGGAGACGTGGCAGAGACCAAAAGCACAGTGAGTCGTTGGGCAAGGCGTCTGTCATCGCAATAAGATCATCCAAACCTGCCCTTTCTCCTGCGTGCTAGGTGGCTGCACACAGCTGGGACTCCTGGAATGCTGGAACGTGCAGACATTGTCACTCGAGAAGATCGACGGCAGCAAACGAGCTTCTGTTTCTCTATGACATCGCAAGGTCTCACAAAAGCCTGTTCACCAGACAGGAACTCACAAACTTCATCACACTGTTGTTCCTCGTCCACCCTAAAGCCCAGACCTCGCGCCTTCCTAATTCCATCTGCTTGGCCCAATGAAGGATGCACTCTGCAGGGTGCAGTACATGGATTATGAGGAGGTTGTTGGTGCAGAAAGACACTGGCTCAGACGTCAATCAGTAGAGTGGTATTTTGTTTGCTTACACGCCTTCACAGTAAAATGGCGTAAGGTTGGCACATTCAAAGGATATTATGTTGAAGAACATGGTTTTGTAGCCACAAGAGTGGGAAATACTATAGTGTGTGGCAATCCTGCATAAAAGCAATTTGCTTCTAGAAAAAAAAGTGTTGAATTTCTGTGATGTCCCTCGTGTAATGCATTCTGACCACATTTTGATGAACATATTCAAGAGTGGAGAGCACCCGCACGTCGCAACGGAGTATTTTAATAAATTTAAGATCATGATTTATTATCGAAACTTCATAACCAGATATGGTACACATGTAATCGATCTTCCTTGTTGGTAGACGAGGTGCTATGGAGAAGTGAGCCTGTCTTGTCCACGAGAGAACATGAAATACAATAATCACGTCGAATATAATCTGAAAACCAGCATGTAGTCTGCGACTCACAGGAACAGTACTTACCGTGTAAGCTATAAAGACATGCAAAGAGATTAAAAAGGCTTTTAGTGGTGGCAGGTTGGTTTAGCATTAATTGATATTTCTGCTTGAGGCTCCATACTCAGCAAAGCTCGTGCTCGAATTAAATACGGATTTAGAAAATGAATTCACAAGGACATGCGGAACTGTATTTTAGCAAGAATTTCATTAAGTGAATGGAAAAGAAAAGAAATCGTAGGTACTTTATTAAATGTGCTTTTTACTCAGGCTCATTTGAAAGATTATTATTCTCCTGTGATGGAGCACGTGGTACGAACGGCCACGACCTTTGAAAAATTGACCGAAGAAGAAGTCTAAACAGATCTGTCAACTCTGAATTAATAGGGTTGTGATGTAACTACACGTACGCATGGATGAGCGAGTGAAAATCTGATACTGTGCGACATGAACTGACCGTGATCTGGCTCTGTGAACAACAGAAGTTATGTTTAAACACAAGTGAAGGCAGGCTTAAATATCTGAAACGCTACGGACAGAATATTAGGCCAGGGTGGAAAAATTCATATTGCAACCTCACCACACTTCACATAGTTCGTTGCATGGCAATCAGAAAGTAACCTCAAAGTAAGCCAACATACCAGTCGTCCTTACCATAACATGGCAACATCGACCAATCAAGAACAGCATCAGAAACAGAATGACAATGCAGATTGATTTATCAACCTTACATCGGGGTGCACAAATTCGCCCCCTCTGGGCCATAATCACTGCCTCCAATGCAAAGTCTAGCAGATAGGTCTTCATTCGTCTAATCTAAGGCCACAATATACTAAGCAAACTATTACTTTGTTCAGAAGTGTTTGCAACATACTTGCGACTCAGAACTCGTGTGAGAACGAATTATTTAAAAGTCGACAATTTAATTTTTGACTTTGATAGTGATTTTACAAATATGTTTCATTTTCAGTATCTGTGTTGGAGCATGAGGGGAAGGAGGGGAGGAGAGATAGGAGAAATGTCTCCACCCCCCCCCCCCCCGCCTGAAAAGTTCATATGTTTTCTTCTATTTAAGATAGTTTTACTGTAGATTATCCAGGTTTACACTATCTGTCCCAACTCCAGTATTAAAACGCCTAGGACATAAAATATATTCACAATAAATACATTAATGTAGTAGTACAACATAATAATAAACAATAGGCAGTTTTTGCACCAGTAATAACTCCTTTGTTATAACGGAGCTCTAAGACACTATAATTCTGAGAAACATATTTTAAAACTGAGAAGCGTCCATGACATCCAGTGATTTAAGAACCCCTGTAGTAACGAACTTTCACAATCTTGTTAGATAATTTACATAATATAAAACATAAGTGTGCATTCAAAATTACCAGTATTTCACTTAATGTTTCGATTTTGGAAAGTATGCTGACTATGACAGAGTGCTGTTTTTGCATCGGTCATTTCTTCCTATAACTAGTGAATCTTTTTGTTTTTCTTTTGCAAATGTTAATGATCGTTGCAAAGAAGTGCTAAATAAATGCTACATGACAATAATGAGTGAATGTTTCCAATACGAATCCATTCAAGATGATATTACCTCATAAAAAGGAACTAATAGCCATAACTTCATTCAAACACTGTAGCAAAGTGTGAAATATGAACTGCAGTAAAGGAAATTGAAATTAGTACCAAATTTTGAAAGAAGGGTTAGAGAATTTGAAGTTGAAGTACTAGAAAGGCATTTCGAACAATACACACGAATGAAAAGTGACAAGAAGGCATTAAATGTTATTGCCAAGAGAATTTAGAAAGTTGTATGAGGAGAGTTAAAGAAGTAGCAGTCTAAATACAAGAAAATGTTTCTGAGCACTATACATTTATTAAAAAATGAGGAGATGTCATCAGTGTTAACTGCAAGTTAGAGATTGTGAATGGCAGTATGTTATGAGCAGAGTATCTAACCAAAATCCGATAGAAGTGTCACACTCTTAATATCAGTCGGTGAAAGACAAATATAACGGAATTGTTCTTAAAAATACCTCAACAATAAGTAGAAAGAGTGTGGCTACGACTAGCACGAATATCAGGTACCACAAGAAGCACCTCTTTTGTAAATATATAGAGGGTGATTAAAGAAGTAACTGCTATATTAGAATGAGACTGTCTTGAATGACCATGTAGAGGACTCTAGAGAAAGATGAAATCTAGCATGGTATTTGAAGTGCATTGAGAAATGGGCAGTCCTGTGCTAATGGCCTATAGGAAGCTGGCGTCCAGAGCAAGGTTAATATATAAAGGACTAATAAGGGCATGTAACCATGTGCACATAGCCATATGAGGCATTTGTAAACAGATACTGTAAATAGCACTAATTCTCAAGGATATTTGTATACATATGTTCTAAGCAGATTCTGGGTTATCATGAAAAAAATTATCTGGAGAGTATGACTTAATGTGTAAAGGAGGGAGATACATTAATTATTTATTTGCGAAGTTGAAAATCATTTTCGTGCCATTTGGGCAGAGAAATAAAATAATTAAGAATATACAAACAGTATGGAATATATAAATGTGGTGTCTAAAATATGTATCTTTGTTACAAGTAACTATAGTAAAATGACGACGCCCAGAAACATGGGAAATTTGGACCCATGATAACGAAATGACTGGAAAGGGAAGTCTAAACCAGAGCCACATCAGTAAAGAAACATGATGCAGTTGGGAGCAGCGCATTGACAGCTGCCAACGATGAAGCATAATTGGACGACAGCACCCAGGATTGGGAGATTCACGAATCGAGTGAAACACGAATTAAACAAAGATTATGTCTTAGTGGTGTGTGCTATAAAAGAACGAGCTCCAAGTGTTTTATATAGTAAAAGGAAAATAAATACACTGTGTTTAGTCTAACTGATTATCTAGAGAAATAAAGAGTAGCCAACACAGACGTTCGTCTTTATATTTGTGTTTGTATAATGCTAAAAATTTAAAGAAATCTCTTATGGATTTCTATAGGACAGGAATGAAAAAGCTGAAAAACGTGAGCACAATTTTTAATGTTCTATGTCTAAATTAATGTAAGAAAGAAATTTCACTTATGATTGCCATCAAAATACTCTATTTGAAGAGAATGTTTTAAATTTTGTGTTCATTGTCTTGAAAGCTGAATTAAATTATGGCATTTCTTATAACACTCAGCATTCAATGCATATGGTTTTAAAAATAGTATTGGGTATAACTGTTAGCACACCATGGGGATTGGGAAGAGAATATCTTGTGGATATCAAGAAAATGGAATTCAGTTTGTTTTTCATATTTCCCTAAACTTGTAAAATGTGTTGTTTTTGTAAAATCTCCAGTGAGATGATCAATGAAAAAAAAGTTTAGGGTGGATCATGACAAGATTCTGTATCTTGTTTTAAAGTTTGGAAAAAGCCTAATTTTGCTGCTTAGGAAGAAATAAGTAACAATTTTACAGGGCACTTCTAACAAGATAATCCTGCGATTGTTATTATCAAATTTTTAACATTAAAAAAAAACAATTTCAAAATAAATCACCAAAGTGGATTGTGAGATTCCTACGGTTTTTAAATGTATTTTATTTTCTTAATTTTACTCTAACTATAACTTGGTAGCTAGCAAAAGTAATTCACTGCCTTAGGCAGTACTGCCGGATATGTTATTACCGCGGTAGTGATGACGAGTGCGCTGTGTGGCGCGGCAGCGAATCGTGGGAGTGGAGAAAGAGATAATCCTCCTTGGTTGTCAGTACATAGAGAAACCACAATTGTTGTGTCGTGAATCTCCAAAATTTCTTTATTAAATATTAGTTTCTTCAACTCACACAACCAGGAAAAAATAACCTTGCCCCCCCCCCCCCCCCCGCTTTCTTCGCATTCTGGACGGACACAAACACACACACACACACACACACACACACACACACATACACACACACACACACACACACACACATGCATACGCAAACAGATCACATATACTTCAATAATTACACTCGAAAGTTGGCAATAACATTCGATCTTTGGCCATAACATCTGACAGTAAACACAAAACAAAACGTTGCATCTAAACACGTGTTCAGTTCATAGTGCTGTAAATGTGGGAAAAACCGCAAATTGGCGTTTATAAGAAAATAACCACACCAAAAATGCAACAGGAGCTTAATATGTAGAAAATCGTCCTAGCAACCTGTAACTACAGTTCAAAATATTACTTTATAAAAGCAAAAACTAACCGCCAAAACTGTTTACAATCTATAGGTACAGTGACCAAAATGTAAACTAAATAGCAAACACATGTATATATTCCAGGTCAATGAAGATGCCTTGTAGCAAATAAAGGCGAAACGCATATGGCATGAAATTGTGTTTCATTCAGTTGCTCTCAGACGGTTCATAAAGTAAAAATTATCAATGAACCGTAATAGAAATATTTGTTATTAAAGTCCACTTTTGTCATTAAGGATACTAGGAGGAGTCTACAGGTCATCAGGGATTCGCAGTGCAGTAAATCAGCAAACTCTGCAGACAAAGGAATATCGTTAAATTACCGAAAACATACCGAGAGCTAAGAAATTATACGATGTAAGCAAGAGATTTCAGCTTCATGCCAGCCTCACCAGTCGGTCATAGGATGTATGCGGAACCTGAATTATGTAACAGTCAGTCCTACAATGCTCCCCAATTTTATTAACTTTTTGAGTGGACTGGTTTAAATTTATAATGTTTTACATTTGCTAACAAACGCATCGTAGTGGTATTCTGGAACTTTTTCAAAGAAAAGTAGCTATCCACTCATCCACTTGTAATCTAAGGTATTCTGCTTGCATCTTCTGCAGAGATCCAATACGTTACAAGAGCTGCTTAGAGGGTCAATATCTACTAGACATCCGTAGAAAAGAAGTAAGAGGAAGTCCTACTCGCGATTCGTAAAGACGACAGGGTTAAGTTAACTGGGGTAGCCTCTGGTGGGAAGACATGAGCAGCTATACTGTGCATCACCTATACAATTTTCTACGAAACAGTGGCAAAACTAAGAAATTACTGTTTAGGTTTAATACAACTAAGGGATTTTGCATGCGGCCAAAACTTATCGTACCTGAACAAGAAGAATAAGCAATGAGCACATGATAAAGAGCAAGTGGGCATAAGTAGAACGACTGTAATCAGAACTGGCGTAAGGGGAATAACCACAAGCATAAATAGAGTTCGAACCATGCTGCATTTCATTTGGTTAACACAACGAATTGGCGACTTGAGGTAATAATTAGCAAGAAGCTACACAGTAGTAATGTAATATAGTTTGTATGGATGGCTTACTGCAAAGCAGAGATATAACTGTTACACAAAGTACACACTCGAAAATTAGTTTCGGAATAATCGGTATATTCAAATGATACACAACATTCACCCCCTATGGCGAGGGACTCATGCCCTTTATATAACCGAGCATCTATACACATACTTCCACACATGATCAAAAATTACTTTCTTGGGTTTCAAGAGAATTAACTAATGCTAGTATATTATGTTTGGTGATGCAATTCATCGTGTCACAAAGTCTGAACTTGAATTTACTTTTGCTGTGGGAAAAGAGTTGAAAGATCATATTTTAAATGATTACTTTTTACTTTCTCTTCTCTTTCCAGATAGTATAACTACAAAGCATTGATATACGCAGTACATGATTTTCAGTGAGATTTTGTCTGTTCAGTAACAATACTGGCGTTTCACGGATCACACAATTCAGCACTTCAGCACTTCCACTGATTGTCGGCTGTTTTAGAGGCTGGTTGTTCTTTCTTATCCAAGGATAATATTAATCATATACCTTCAAATCCGGACACGGTTCCTGGTAAAACTAAGGAAGAGGCCTTCAGCTTCATGAAATATTTACTTGCACCACTATTAACAATGTCTGGATTTCGTAAAACTTTTTCAAAGATTTATTCTGAAGTTAAATATCTAAAAATTATTGGCAATTTTAGTGTAGTCATTTCACACAGTTCTTCAAAATATTTCAAGCTCATTGTCAAGACAGCAATATTCTAATCATGGATATAAAAAATTACGTTTTGCTGATTAGGTGTGATAATGTAGACTTTAGTTTTAATATATAGCGAGCAAAGAATACAATTTTCTGATACATAACTTGATGCGACAGCTTCTGATAAACAACAAAAGTGTTTTCTTCCTTGTACTTTAGTAGCGGAGTTAGGTAGAACAGGAAAAGTGAATATCAGTTAAGCAGTTTCTGGCGTCATGAAGACAATACTC
Source organism: Schistocerca gregaria (assembly GCF_023897955.1). Lineage (NCBI taxonomy): Eukaryota > Metazoa > Arthropoda > Insecta > Orthoptera > Acrididae > Schistocerca > Schistocerca gregaria. The sequence continues at coordinate 831,734,875 of NC_064922.1, forward strand.
CTGCAGTAGATCGGCAAGAGAAGAAACATTTCGATACTCCACATCATGTGGGCAACAGAATTAACATGCAGAAACATCAATATCACTAATCAATAGCTCTTATATTTTTTCTTAGGAAAAAATCTATCTTGGTTAGGTGACAGGAGGAAACAGAGGTATTTTCTTTGCTCTCCCTAACGAACACGAATTAAACTCGAGAATCGTATTTGTAAAAGATTGGTGATCTCTTAGTTGAGCATTGGACAAAGGATGTACATATTTTGGCATGGCCTTTATTCTGAATAAGGACATCCTGGACTATGTTATGCATGTAAATGACTTCTCGATTATGTCCCAGAGATGTTCGATGGGATTCATGCCGGGCGACCCGGGTGGGCAAACCATTCGCTAAAACTGTCCAGAATGTTGTTCAGATCAATAGCGATCAAATGTGGCCTGGTGACAAGGCACATTATCATCCATAAGAATTCCATCGTAGTTTGGGGACATCAAGTCTATGAATAGCTGATAATGGTCTCAAGCTAGTCCAAAATAACCATTTCCAGTCAATGATCGGTTCCGTTGAACAACTGGGTCCATGGCTTTAGTGGGGTTTGCGACACGCTCTAACCCTGCTATCACCTGTTACCAACTGAAATCGGGACTCATCTGACCATATCACGGATTTCCAGCCGTCCAGGGTCCAACCGATAGGGTCACGAGTCCTGGAAAGGTGCTGCAGGTGATGCTGTGCAGTTACCAAAGGCACTGTCGTCTGACGTTAACTGCCATACCCCATTAACACTAAATCACATCACACTGTCCAAACAGATACGTCCGTCGTTCACCTAACATTTATTTCTATGGTTATTTTATGGAATGGTGCTGGTCTGTCGGCATTGACACTCTACATTCAGACATCTCATTTAAAGTGAATCTAACCGTCAAAAAGGCGAAAGGCTGTTAGTCCCAATTTTAACGTCCACTAATGAGTTTCCGGATACTTTTGTTTTGATAGTATACATTCTTTGCTGATTCCTTCTCAAATTAGAGCCTTTGTTTGCTGCTAGTAGAGCTAAATTACCAAAGTTTCTCTACTGTACACAGTACAGAATGCTGTGAAATGTAATCATATCCCTTCACATTTAGCATTAAATTAAGCTCAATAAGTGGGCCGACCAGTAACCGAGAAAATCACCCTCATGTCTTCACACCATCTCGTCTGTACTTTACTGCTGACACTACACGTGATGGCAGGTAACATCCTCCAACCCTGCGCCAAAGTCAGGTCCCTCCATCGGGGCCGGTGTGGCCGTGCGGTTCTAGGCGCTTCAGTCTGGAACCGCGTGACCGCTACGGTCGCAGGTTAGAATCCTGCCTCGGGCACGGATGTGTGTGATGTTGGGGTTAGTTAGGTTTAAGTAGTTCTAGGGGACTGATGACCACAGGTGTTAAGTCTCATAGTGCTCAGAGCCATTTGAAACAACCCTCCATCGGATTGCCAAAGGACATAGCGTGATTCATCACACCAAATTACTCGCTTCCAGTCATGCAATGTCCAGCGTCCGCATCAAGTGTCGATTACCATTCGCTAAAATAATACGTGGCTTATGCGGACCTGCTTCACAACTGTACCCCATTCTTTTTAATTCCTTACGAACAGTAACTGTATTAACTGGACTGCTGGTGGTACATTGGGACTCACGAGTGACTCCTTCTGCTGATTTCACGTGATTTTGTCCAACGACCCTCCGCAATGCTCAACGGTCCCCATCCGTCATCGTACGAGATGTGCCTGATCGTGATTTAACTGTGGTTATTCTTTCGCGTTTCCGCTTCTCAATTACGTCAGCTACAGTCGACATGGACAGCTTCAGATGGGTTTAAATGTTCGATGAAATTGTGTTACGCTGGTTACGACCAATGGCTAGTCTACGTTCGAAGTTAGTGAGCTCTCGTCACCGCCCTATTCTGCTGGCACTGCTTCTCTCCTGACAACAGAATATTCACCACCTCCTTTTATTCTGGCGTGTCCTCTCTCGTGACATCTAGTACTCAATTCGAAGTGATGTCCAAACTTTTTGATCAGATAGTCTCCACCTGGAGCATAGAATTGTATGTAAGTGAGGCATGAATCATGTGATAACTAGGGACGAAGAGGATTGAATTGTCGAAGTTGTGGTGTTACAGAAGGATGCTGAAGACATTTTGAACACGAGACGGGTTTCCAACAGTGATTTCCGACACCACTCATACACATTCTAACGTGTAGCGTTTCCTGTACGTCGAATATGGTGACTACTACTAACAGGGTCTCCACCACATCATCCATCTTTGGAAAAAATTTGTTGCACTGAAAGGCGAAAACGTAGAGAAGGCTCGGGAACATCATCAAGGTTAATGTTCGTAGCTTTCGAGGAGATAACTAAAACTTTATATCTATGGCAAGCAGGGTTTACTGGGTACAATTTCTGCCTGTATTTTTATATGTGGCAAGAAAACAAAGGACAGTGGCGGAGAGAAAATCTCAAATACGTTCTTCTATTGTATTGAAAGACTTTTTCCATTAATTGAAAAAGGTATTGAAAAATATATCTCATCTGTTGCTGCGGTACCATTAAACCACTCAGGGCAGTTTTTACTCACTCATAGAGAAGTGGTAATATAATGTCAGGACAAAGTAAACTCAATGAATACCTCTACACGAAGAACAAATAAAATTCTGAATTTCGAAGGCAACAACAGGGAATATTGAATTTAATTCAGAATGTGAGACAGTAAATATAGAAGTGCAATATGTTTCACTTATTGACTAACTCCCCTCGCCGTGATGGACCAACAGAGAATTCATTTTCTGGTTCCATTTTACACTACGGTAACCGTGCAAAGATAATACAGCATGTTTTAAACATACTGTACAGTATGAATATATACCTCATTGTATCAAGTACTACTGAAGCTCTGGTAGTTGAAACCAACCACGATTTATTAGTTGTTTTGGACTAATTATTCTTATCAAATCATTCCAAGAATGTAATAGTTCGTATTTATGTTCTGGACATTTGCAGTAGGACTTTACCTTTCCAATATAGTTCGCTTTACATCAGTCCCAGTTCTGGAAAATTCTTGTCTGTCATATAAAGCTGTAGCATATTGAGCAACTGCTAATTTATCTTTCGACATTTTGTGGTGCTGTACATTATCTTGCACATCAGACAAACTTTCAGAATCGTAATCATATTCTAGCACTACTTCATCTTCATATTGGGGTTGTTTTGGCTCGTGCTAAAGTAGCTTTCTATCTTGCAAAAGTCTGTACTACTTTACAGCAGTGTTAAATATATCATCTAAATTGTATTCCACACAAACATCAGTTTCTCATCTTATTGCCTAACACTGACAGAATGCAAAACTACTGTCACATTTTTAGCTTAAACAACTGTTAAAATACACTCCTGGAAATGGAAAAAAGAACACATTGATACCGGTGTGTCAGACCCACCATACTTGCTCCGGACACTGCGTGAGGACTGTACAAGCAATGATCACACGAAGCACAGTGGACACACCAGGATCCGCGGTGTTGGCCGTCGAATGGCGCTAGCTTCGCAGCATTTGTGCACCGCCGCCGTCAGTGTCAGCCAGTTTGCCGTGACATACGGAGCTCCATCGCAGTCTTTAACACTGCTAGCATGCCGCGACAGCGTGGACGTGAACCGTATGTGCAGTTGACGGAATTTGAGCGAGGGCGTATAGTGGGCATGCGGGAGGGCGGGTGGACGTACCGCCGAATTGCTCAACACGTGGGGCGTGAGGTCTCCACAGCACATCGATGTTGTCGCCAGTGGTCGGCGGAAGGTGCACGTGCCCGTCGACCTGGGACCGGACCGCAGCGACGCACGGATGCACGCCAAGACCGTAGGATCCTACGCAGTGCCGTAGGGGACCGCACCGCCACTTCCCAGCAAATTAGGGACACTGTTGCTCCTGGGGTATCGGCGAGCACCATTGGCAACCGTCTTCATGAATTTGGGCTACGGTCCCGCACACCGTTAGGCCGTCTTCCGCTCACGCCCCAACATCCTGCAGCCCGCCTCCAGTGGTGTCGCGACAGGCGTGAATGGAGGGACGAATGGAGACGTGTCGTCTTCAGCGATGAGAGTCGCTTCTGCCTTGGTGCCAATGATGGTCGTATGCGTGTTTGGCGCCGTGCAGGTGAGCGCTACAATCAGGACTGAATACGACCGAGGCACACAGGGCCAACACCCGGCATCATGGTGTGGGGAGCGATCTCCTACACTGGCCGTACACCTCTGGTGATCGTCGAGGGGACACTGAATAGTGCATGGTACATCCAAACCGTCATCGAACCCATCGTTCTACCATTCCTAGACCGGCAAGGGAACTTGCTGTTCCAACAGGACAATGCACGTCCGCATGTATCCCGTGCCACCCAACGTGCTCTAGAAGGTGTAAGTCAACTACCCTGGCCAGCAAGATCTCCGGATCTGTCCCCTATTGAGCATGTTTAGGACTGGATGAAGTGTCGTCTCACGCGGTCTGTACGTCCAGCACGAACGCTGGTCCAACTGAGGCGCCAGGTGGAAATGGCATGGCAAGCCGTTCCACAGGACTACATCCAGCATCTCTACGATCGTCTCCATGGGAGAATAGCAGCCTGCATTGCTGCGGAAGGTGGATATACACTGTACTAGTGCCGACATTGTGCATGCTCTGTTGCCTGTGTCTATGTGCCTGTGGTTCTGTCAGTGTGATCATGTGATGTATCTGACCCCAGGAATGTGTCAATAAAGTTTCCGCGTCCTGGGACAATGAATTCACGGTGTTCTTATTTCAATTTCCAGGAGTGTATTTATGATCAACACTGAGTCCAGTACTACCATCATAATATTACTGCTGTCTTCTTGACAGTTGTTTGCACATTCCGAATGCATACTGTACGATGTAATTATGTCTGGAAAAATAATCTGAAATTTTATCCGACAAGTGGGCCAAAGTTACCCTGAAACGGCCGAAGGAACCTCAGCTTATGGTATACCCATTGTGAATGGTCCAGGTTGTGTTGGATAAAAAGTTGTGGCAACACCTTCATAATTCATACCAGACTTTACTGACAGTCGTTCACCGTATTACAAGCGTTTAGTATAACCACCCCACATGTCGTTCACCTCCCTCCACACAGATGGAAGGCGTCATACACCATCAGCGTGTCCATCTCTGTCAGCATGTCGCAAGGAGCGCCCTTTGGTAAGGATATTGTGGTCTGTGGTCTTATAGCGCATGCTTTGAAGAGTTTTCTTCCTTTTGGCGAATATATCGCTACCTCATGGACTCATGCTGGGTGAATGGGATGGATTTCCAGTATCTCCTACCTTCACATATGCAAGAGCGCCCCCACAGGGTGCGCCAAGTGTCGTACTGCATGTCCATGGGAGGACGTTCCAAACGGTGCCGAACTTGAAAGACATCCCTGCCACCCGAAACACTTTCACCCATCTGGCCACCATATGACATGGCAGTGCTGCATCAGCACATGTCTGACACATTCCCTGAAAACACTTTTGTGCTCCCTGACCACGTGCTAATGCAAAAGTTATCCATGCATGTTGTTCATGGTACCTAAACATACTATTTGGGCACCTGAATTGATCTCCCGCACTTTCAGGCAGTACGGACTGCAACTGACTCAAACACAGCTGTTGCAGGTCAGCTGTCAGCTACAGCCAGAGCGCATGCCATTGGAAGCAGGTTCTTCATGTTACGACTGCTCTTCATCCAGCCCTAATACTACAGTAAAAGAGGGCTCAGAAAGCGAATTAGTCTAGGAAATGAACTGTTAAGGCGTCGGAAGAAGCTCGAATCGGCACCACTGAGGTGGAGGAGGATGTGTTTGTGTGTGTGTGTGTGTGTGTGTGTGCGGATCGGCCGCTGTGTAAATAAAGCCCTTCCCTCGCTTCCTCCGGTGCGGCGGCACCTCGACACCCAAACAGCACGCGGCCCACTACATGGCACCCAACCCCCACCACCCCCGCTGCTGCTGTGCTGCTGCTGCCTCTGCCACCACCTCCCCCCCCCCCCCCCCCCTGTTCTGTTCTCGCCCGTGGGGAAACAAGGAGCGAGCACTGCAATCGCTCCGCCATGCCGCGCCGCTCCGGCGCTGCCAGCGGAAATCTGATTCCGAGAGGATCCGTGCGCCCTGATTTAGGTCGTTTCCTCCACATAAACGGGCCCTCAGGCGGCCCCGAGTCAGCCGCGGCGCCCTCAGCCCCGCGCTGCTGTTCTCCCTGCACCATTTGCTAGCCGTTTAGCGCCGAGATTACTGGCCGGCTCTTCGGCATGTGAAACACCGACACGTTAAGCAGTGTAGAACGCAGGACGGAAAAAGAAAATGGCGATCAAAGTGTAAAAAGACTGGGCAAGTTGTCAAACGTGAGGTCTAGTTACAAACAAATAAATAAATATTAACCCTCGGAACATCAGAGACGGTTAGAGGATACTTCATGCTCACCTTTTCAAACTACTGCAATTTTAAATTTATCTAAATAATATATTGATTTCAAGCATTACTTAATTTACATTCTGTAACGGCTTTAAATTTTGGAGGGAAACTTAACCAATAATGAGACATATTTTATGGAAAACAAGGTGCGGCGATTATATGCAGGCAAATTTCAATTTTAATTTCCCGCCGTATTTAGGTTCCAGCCGAAGGTCGCGATTGGCGTGCTTGAAACACATGTATCATAGTTCTTTCCAAAGGACACGACTGGCTTTTTTGAAAGCCATACCATATCGTAGTTCCGCCTAAGGTCGCGACTGGCGTTCTTGAATGCCATTCCGTATCATAGTTCCTTCCAGAGGAAGCGAATGGAGTTTTTGAAAGCCATACATTATCGTAGATCCGCCGGAGGTCACGACTGGCGTTCTGGAAAGCAATACCACATCGTAGATCTTCCGGAGTTCGCGATTGGCGTTCTTGAAACCCATACCGTATCGTAGTTAAGACGGAGGTCGCGACTGGCGTTCTTGAAAGCCATACCGTATCGTAGTTCCGCCGAATGTCGCGATTGGCGTTCTTGAAAGCCATACCACATCCTATTTCCGCCGGAGGTCGCGACTGGTGTTTTTGAAAGCAATAAAATATCGTAGATCTGCCGGAGTTCGCGATTGGCGTTATTGAAAGCCATACTATATGGTAGTTCCGCCGGAGGTCGCTACTGGCGTTTTTGAAAGCCATACCGTATCGTAGTTCCGCCGGAGGTCGCGACTGGCGTTCTTGAAATCCATACTGTGTCGTATTTCCGTCAGAGATCGCAACTGGTGTTCTTGAAAGCCATACCATTTCGTAGTTCCTTCCAGAGGACGAGACTGGCGTTCTTGAAAACCATACCGTGGCGTAGTTCCTTCCAGACGACGCGAGAGGCGTTTTTGAAAGCAATACCAAATCGTAGTTCCGCCGGAGGTCGCGATTGGCATTCTTGAAAGCCATAACATATCCTACTTCCGCCGAAGCTCGCGTTTGGCGTTCTTGAAACCCATGACCATTCCCTAATCCCGCTGGAGGTCGCGACTGAAGTTCTTGAAAGCCATAGCGTATCGTAGTTTCACCGGAGGTCACAACTGGCGTTCGTGAAAGCCATAGCGTATCGTAATTCCGCCAGAGATCGCGACTGGCGTTCTTGAAGGACATAGCGTATTGTAGTTTCGACGGAGCTCACGACTATCGTTCTTGAAAGTCATGCCATATCGTAGTTCCGCTGGGGGTCGCGCCTGGCGTTCTTAAAAGCCATACCCTATCGTAGTTCGATAAAGGTAACGACTGGCGTTCTAAAAAAGCAATACTGTATTGTAGATCCGCTGGAGGTCGGAACTGGCGTTCTTGAAAGCCATACTGTATCCTAGTTCCGCTGGATGTCGCGACTTGCGTTGTTGAAAGCCATACCATATCACAGTTCCTTCCAGAGTTCGCGACTGGCGTACTTGAAAGCCATATGATATCGTAGTTCCGCCGAAGGTCGCGATTGGCGTTCTTGAAAGCCATACCATACCCTACTTCCACAGGAGGTCGCGACTGACGTTCTTGAAAGCCATACCGTATCGTAGTTATGCCACAGGTTGCGATTGGCGTTCTTGAAAGACATAGCGTAGCACATTACCTTCCACAGGAAGCGACTGGCGTTTTTGAAAGCCATGCCGTGTCCTAGTTCCGCCGGAGGTCACGACTGGCGTTCTTGAAAGCCATAGAGTATCGTACTTCCGCAGAAGGTCGCGATTATCGTTCTTGAAAGCCATACCGTAACAAAGATCCGCCATAGGTCGCGACTGGCGTTCTTGAAAGCCATACCGTATCGTAGTACCGCCGGAGGTCGCGACTGGCGTTCTTGAAAGCCATACCGTATTGTAGTTCTGCCAGATGTCGCGACTGCCGTTATTGAAAGCCATACTATATCCTAGTTCGGGCAGAGGTTGCGATTGTAGTTCTTGAAAGCCATACCGTTCCACAGTTCCTTCCAGAGGACGCGACTGGCGTTTTTGAAAGCCATACCGTATCCTAGTTCCGCCAGAGGTCGCGACTGGCGTTCTTGTAAGCCATAGCGTGCCGTAGTTCCGCCGGAGGTCGCGACTGGCGTTCTTGAATGCCATACCGTATCGAAGTTCTGCCAAACGTCGCGATTGGCGTTCTTGAAAGCCATACCATGACCCAGTTCCGCCGGACGACGCGATTGGGGTTCTTGAAAGCCGTACCGTATCGTAGTTCCGCCAGAGGTCACGACTGGCGTTCTTGAAAGCTATACCGTATCGTAGTTCCGCCAGAAGTCACGACTGGCGTTCTTGACAGACATACCGTGTCGTAGTTCCGCCTAAGGTCGCGACTGGCGTTCTTGAATGCCATACCGTTACGTATTTCTGCGAGAGGCCGCGCTTGGCGTTCTTGAAAGCCATACTGTATCGTAGTTGCGCCGGAGGTCGCGACTGGCGTTCTTGAAAGCCACAGCTTATCGTAATACCGCCGGAGGTCGCGACTGGCGTTGTTGAAAGCTATACCGTATCGTAGCTCCTTCCAGAGGACACGATCGGCGTTCATGTAAGCCATACCGTATCATGGTTCATTCCAGAGGACGCGACTGGAGTTTTTAAATGCATAGTGTATCGTAGTTCCGTCGGAGGTCATGAATGGCGTTTTTGAAAGCCATACAATATCGTAGTCCCAAAGGAGGTCGCGACTGGCGTTCTTGAAAGACATACCATATTGTAATTCCCCAGATGTCGCGACTGCCGTTATTGAAAACCATACTGTATCCTAGTTCGGGCAGAGGCTGCGATTGTAGTTCTTGAAAGCCATACCGTTCCACAGTTCCTTCCAGAGGACGCGACTGGCGTTTTTGAAAGCCATACCGGATCCTAGTTCCGCCAGAGGTCGCGACTGGCGTTCTTGTAAGCCATACCGTACCGTAGTTCCGCTGGAGGTCGCGACTGGCGTTCTTGAATGCCATATTGTATCGAAGTTCTGCCAAACGTCGCGATTGGCGTTCTTGAAAGCCATACCATGAACTAGTTCCGTCGGGGGCCGCGACTGGGGTTCTTGAAAGCCATACCGTGTCGTAGTTCCGCCGAAGGTCACCATTGGCGTTCTTGAAAGCCATACCATATCCAAGTTCCGCCGGAGGTCGCGACTGGCGTTCTTGAAAGCCATATGATATCGTTGTTCCGCCAGAGGTCACGTCTGGCGTTCTTGAAAGCTATACCGTATCGTAGTTCCGCCAGAAGTCACGACTGGCGTTCCTGACAGACATACCGTGTCGTAGTTCCGCCTAAGGTCGCGACTGGTGTTCTTGAATGGCATACCGTTACGTATTTCTGCGAGAGGCCGCGCTTGGCGTTCTTGAAAGTCATACAGTATCGTAGTTGCGCCGGAGGTCGCGACTGGCGTTCTTGAAAGCCATACCGTATCGTAGTACCGCCGGAGGTCTCGACTGGCGTTGTTGAAAGCCATACCGTATCGTAGCTCCTTCCAGAGGACACGATCGGCGTTCATGTAAGCCATACCGTATCATGGTTCATTCCAGAGGACGCGACTGGAGTTTTTAAATGCATAGTGTATCGTAGTTCCGTCGGAGGTCATAAATGGCGTTTTTGAAAGCCATACAATATCGTAGTCCCAAAGGAGGTCGCGACTGGCGTTCTTGACAGACATACCGTATTGTAATTCTGCCAGATGTCGCGACTGCCGTTATTGAATGCCATACTATATCCTAGTTCGGGCAGAGGTTGCGATTGTAGTTCTTGAAAGCCATACCGTTCCACAGTTCCTTCCAGAGGACGCTACTGGCGTTTTTGAAAGCCATACCATATCCTAGTTCCGCCAGAGGTCGCGACTGGCGTTCTTGTAAGCCATACCGTACCGTAGTTCCGCCGGAGGTCGCGACTGGCGTTCATGAATGCCATACTGTATCGAAGTTCTGCCAAACGTCGCGATTGGCGTTCTTGAAAGCCGTACCATGAACTAGTTCCGACGGGGCCGCGACTGGGGTTCTTGAAAGCCATACCGTGTCGTAGTTCCGCCGAAAGTCACCATTGGCGTTCTTGAAAGCCATACCATATCCAAGTTCCGCCGGAGGACGCGACTGGCGTTCTTGAAAGCCATACCATATCGTTGTTCTGCCAGAGGTCACGTCTGGCGTTCTTGAAAGCTATACCGTATCGTAGTTCCGCCAGAAGTCACGACTGGCGTTCTTGACAGACATACCGTGTCGTAGTTCCACCTAAGGTCGCGACTGACATTCTTGAATGCCATACCGTTACGTATTTCTGCGAGAGGCCGCGCTTGGCGTTCTTGAAAGCCATACCGTATCGTAGTTGCGCCAGAGGTTGCAACTGGCGTTCTTGAAAGCCATACCGTATCATAGTTCCGCCGGAGGTCGCGACTGGCGTTCTTGAAAGCCATACCGTATCGTAGTTCCTTCCAGAGGACGGGACTGGGTTTTTTGAAAGCCATACGGTATCGTAGTTCCGCCAGAGGTCGCGCATGGCGTTTTGGAAAGCCATACCGTATCCTAGTTCCGCTGGAGGTCGCGACTTGCGTTCTTGAAAGCCATACCGTATCACAGTTTTTCCAGAGGTCGCGACTGGCGTTCTTGAATGCCATACGATATCGTAGATACGCCGATTGTCGCGATTGGCGTTCTTGAAAGCCATATCGTATTGTAGTTCCTATCAGAGCACGCGACTGGCGTTTTTGAAAGCCAAACCACATCGTAGTTCCACCAGAGGTCGCGACTGGCGGCCGTGAAAGCCACACCATATCATAATTCCTTCCAGAGGACGCGACTAGGTTTTTCGAAAGCCATACTGTATCATAGATCCGCCAGAGGTCAAGATTGTCGTTTTGGAAAGCCATACCATATCGTAGATCTGCCGGAGTTTGCGATTACCGTTCTTTAAAGCCATACCGTGTCGTAGTCCCGCCGGAGGTCGCGACTGGGGTTCTTGAAAGCCATACGGTATGGTAGTTCCGCCAGAGTTTGCAATTGCAGTTCTTGGAAGCCATACCATATCCTAGTTCTGCCGGAGGTCGCGACTGGGGTTCTTGAAAGCCATACCGTATCACAGTTTTTCCAGAGGTCGCGACTGGCGTTCTTGAAAGCTATAGCGTATTGTAGTTCCACCGAAGGTCACGATTGGCCTTCTTAAAAAGCAATACTGTATCCTAGTTTCGCCGGAGGTCGCGACCGGCGTTCTTGAAAGCAATTAGTATCCTAGTTCCGCCGGAGCTCGCGACTGGCGATCTTGAAAGCCATACCGGTTCGTAGTTCCGCCGGAGGTCACGACTGGCGTTCTTGAAAGCCACAGCTTATCGTAATTCCGCTGGAGGTCGCGACTGGCGTTCTTGAAAGCCATACCGTATTGTAGTTCCGCCGAAGGTCGCGATTGGCCTTCTTAAAAAGCAATACTGTATCCTAGTTTCGCCGGAGGTCTCGACTGGCATTCTTGAAAGCAATTAGTATCCTAGTTCCGCCAGAGCTCGTGTCTGGCGATCTTGAAAGCCATACCATATCGTAGTTCCACCAGAGGTCGCGACTGGCGGCCGTGAAAGCCACAACATATCATAGTTCCTTCCAGAGGACGCGACTAGGTTTTTCGAAAGCCATACTGTATCATAGTTCCGCCAGAGGTCGCGATTGTCGTTTTGGAAATCCATACCATATCGTAGATCTTCCGGAGTTTGCGATTGCCGTCCTTGAAAGCCATACCGTATCGTAGTCCCGCCGGAGGTCGCGACTGGGGTTCTTGAAAGCCATACGGTATGGTAGTTCCGCCAGAGTTTGCAATTGCAGTTCTTGGAAGCCATACCGTATCCTAGTTCTGCCGGAGGTCGCGACTGGGGTTCTTGAAAGCCATACCGTATCACAGTTTTTCCAGAGGTCGCGACTGGCGTTCTTGAAAGCCATACAATATTGTAGATACGCCGAAGGTCGCGATTGGCGTTCTTGAAAGCGATATCATATCCTAGATCTGCCAAAGTTCGCGATTGGCGTTCTTCAAAGCCATACCATGACCTAGCTCCGCAGCACGTCGCGACTGGCGTTCTTGAAAGCCATAACGTATTGTAGTTCCGCCGAAGGTCGCGATTGGCCTTCTTAAAAAGCAATACTGTATCCTAGTTTCGCCGGAGGTCGCGACTGGCGTTCTTAAAAGCAATTAGTATTCTAGTTCCGCCGGAGCTCGCGACTGGCGATCTTGAAAGCCATACCGGTTCGTAGTTCCGCCAGGGGTCACGACTGGCGTTCTAGAAAGCCACAGCTTATCGTAATTCCGCTGGAGGTCGCGACTGGCGTTCTTGAAAGCCATACCATATTGTAGTTCCGCCAAAGGTCGCGATTGGCCTTCTTAAAAAGCAATACTGTATCCTAGTTTCGCCGGAGGTCGCGACTGGCGTTCATGAAAGCAATTAGTATCCTAGTTCCGCCGGAGCTCGCGACTGGCGTTCTTGAAAGCCATACCGGTTCGTAGTTCCGCCGGAGGTCACAACTGGCGTTCTAGAAAGCCACAGCTTATCGTAATTCCGCTGGAGGTCGCGACTGGCGTTCTTGAAAGCCATACCATATTGTAGTTCCGCCGAAGGTCGCGATTGGCCTTCTTAAAAAGCAATACTGTATCCTAGTTTCGCCGGAGGTCGCGACTGGCGTTCTTGAAAGCAATTAGTATCCTAGTTCAGCCGGAGCTCGCGACTGGCGTTCTTGAAAGCCATACCGGTTCGTAGTTCCGCCGGCGGTCACGACTGGCGTTCTTGAAAGCCACAGCTTATCGTAATTCCGCTGGAGGTCGCGACTGGAGTTCTTGAAAGCCATACCGTATTGTAGTTCCGCCGAAGGTCGCGATTGGCCTTCTTAAAAAGCAATACTGTATCCTAGTTTCGCCGGAGGTCGCGATGGCGTTCTTGAATGCCATAGGCATATAGTAAATAGACAGAATCATAAAAAGAGCCGAGATTTACGGACGAGATGGAGTACAACCGAAGATTATTGAAAGTCTTTTCTTTAGTTCTAATTTTAGGGGACTGATGTCCTCAGATGCTAAGTTCCATAGTGCTCAGAGCCATTTGAACCAGTTTTTTAACCCCCTCGACTACTATGTTTGGAGCGTGGTCGAAATAGTTGCAGACGAGATGAGGCACCCTAATGTTGTATCTCTACGCACCAATACTGAAGCAGCATTCTCGAATATGTACAGCGCTTCAGGACAGGACTGGAGGCGATCATTGCAGCTGAAGGAGATTACATCGAGTCTGTTACTCTTGAAAGTTACCACTTCTTATATGTAAAAGATTTTCATTTGTAATTTTTTAATGAATTAGCTTTAAAAATGTTTTATTTGTCCGGACTTACGAGCTGCACTCTGTATAAGAGGATACAGACTATAAGATGCACCTTAAGTTTTCAGCATTTTTTAAATAACAGTTTCACCATTATTATTATCAGATTGCAAAGCCAGGCTGAAAATAAAAAGGACCGACTTTTAAAATCCCTGATAATCGTCAACACAAATCACTTTCAATTCAAGTTCATTGGCACTGTACATTGCAATGGCTCAACATAGGCCGTACAGTGTTGTGGGTTTGTGAACGCGGAGTGGAAGGAAGACAGTGTTAGCAAGCTCGTGAATCCCCGCAACTCATGTTCATCACATCATTACATTGCTGCTGTTAGCTGAATCCAATGTTGCCAGATAGAGATACGTCTCTCACGCCATCCAATATGTGGTCATTTTTAATGCTGCTGGGAATTTTAAATCATATACTAGGCGTTTTTGTACTAATTTCGAGTTTAACGCGCAACAGTATTTAGGAGGCAATTATTCAAAGAATGGAGTGTATCTTATAGTCCGTGAAATGCGGTATGTCTCAATGGTGAATGTGACTTTTCGCAACAAATGTCATATTCATATTTTAAGTTTCCTTAGCTTTTCTACTCCGTAGCAGTTGCTTAGTATCCCCAGTCGTCAGTTTACACAATCGTGGCAGTCTTCTCTTTCAGATCCCTCTTCCTTATCAGTCCAATTACTGCCACTCTCCATGTTAACATCGGCCGTCCTCGCTCCCTTCTACCTAGTGGTGAACATTCCATGATTGCTTTCGGCCGTCGTCGTTGCTACATTTTCCGTACTTGGCCATGCCACCAAAGAGCTCTGCTCTACATTCTTTGCACGCCTGGTTGTTCCATTTACATTAGCTCCCTAATTTCCTCATTTCTTCTCCGCTCTGTCCTGGATTTCCTGGCTGGCCTCATTATCCCAACCATCTGTGACGCGTGTACTCTGCTTCTCTGCCGCTCTCTCGGGGTCCATACTTTTGCGCTGTATATTAGTATACTTTCCACTACTGTTTGCGGAATCCTCTTCTCTATTTATTTTTATATTACCTGGCTCCATAGAACTCCATTTAGCATTTTAATTACTCTACTTGTCTGCTGGAGACTAAGTTCCACACCTGTTTCACAGGTCTCTCCTTAAAAAAAAATCCGGCTCCGGACCTTTATTACATGTCTATATGACTTTTAAAAGTATCTTGTGGATGAATTCCAACGACAATTAATGAGATATGTATCTTTAAAAATATTTTTGTGGTGATCATAAAGTACCCCTCCACTCATTGCAAACATCACAGAAAACGTATTGGTGTTGCTAAGATATTTCCAAAGTCTGTACCATACTAATACACTCCTGGAAATTGAAATAAGAACACCGTGAATTCATTCTCCCAGGAAGGGGAAACTTTATTGACACATTCCTGGGGTCAGATACATCACATGATCACACTGACAGAACCACAGGCACATAGACACAGGCAACAGAGCATGCACAATGTCGGCACTAGTACAGTGTATATCCACCTTTCGCAGCAATGCAGGCTGCTATTCTCCCATGGAGACGATCGTAGAGATGCTGGATGTAGTCCTGTGGAACGGCTTGCCATGCCATTTCCACCTGGCGCCTCAGTTGGACCAGCGTTCGTGCTGGACGTGCAGACCGCGTGAGACGACGCTTCATCCAGTCCCAAACATGCTCAATGGGGGACAGATCCGGAGATCTTGCTGGCCAGGGTAGTTGACTTACACCTTCTAGAGCACGTTGGGTGGCACGGGATACATGCGGACGTGCATTGTCCTGTTGGAACAGCAAGTTCCCTTGCCGGTCTAGGAATGGTAGAACGATGGGTTTGATGACGGTTTGGATGTACCGTGCACTATTCAGTGTCCCCTCGACGATCACCAGAGGTGTACGGCCAGTGTAGGAGATCGCTCCCCACACCATGATGCCGGGTGTTGGCCCTGTGTGCCTCGGTCGTATGCAGTCCTAATTGTGGCGCTCACCTGCACGGCGCCAAACACGCATACGACCATCAATGGCACCAAGGCAGAAGCGACTCTCATCGCTGAAGACGACACGCCTCCATTCGTCCCTCCATTCACGCCTGTCGCGACACCACTGGAGGCGGGCTGCACGATGTTGGGGCGTGAGCGGAAGACGGCCTAACGGTGTGCGGGACCGTAGCCCAGCTTCATGGAGACGGTTGCGAATGGTCCTCGCCGATATCCCAGGAGCAACAGTGTCCCTAATTTGCTGGGAAGTAGCGGTGCGGTCCCCTACGGCTCTGCGTAGGATCCTACGGTCTTGGCGTGCATCCGTGCGTCGCTGCGGTCCGGTCCCAGGTCGACGAGCACGTGCACCTTCCGCCGACCACTGGCGACAACATCGATGTACTGTGGAGACCTCACGCCCCACGTGTTGAGCAATTCGGCGGTACGTCCACCCGGCATCCCGCATGCCCACTACACGCCCTCGCTCAAAGTCCGTCAACTACACATACGGTTCCCGTCCACGCTGTCGCGGCATGCTACCAGTGTTAAAGATTGCGATGGAGCTCCGTATGCCACGGCAAACTGGCTGACACTGACGGCGGCGGTGGACAAATGGTGCGCAGCTAGCGCCATTCGACGGCCAACACTGCGGTTCCTGGTGTGTCCGCTGTGCCGTACGTGTGATCGTTGCTTGTACAGCCCTCTCGCAGTGTCCGGAGCAAGTATGGTGGGTCTGACACACCCGTGTTAATGTGTTCTTTTTTTCATTTCCAGGAGTGTACATCAGTGCCTATTCAAAGGGACTTTGTATATAAAAGTTAAACATATGTAGCAATATTTCCTTTTTTAAAGTTTTTTTTTTGGCGGTGGGTACGAAGTACACACCCCTTTGGCATTCCTTACTATGGAAATTGCATTGATACTGCTAGGTTAATCCCTTGAAAGTAATCCAGTTAACTAAGAAAAACTTAATTTGCAACTTGAGAGAAAATTACACTATGGATTGTTGTTCGGATTTTCAAAGCCAAACGAACAGTGGCAATTGGACAAATGGGGTATCAAACTGACCAGCATGAGATCTACTTTTCCAAAAATTCGTTTAAATGCTTGAAACCAGGGCAACTAATAAAATTTCGGGAGTGGTTGCAAGGAAAGGTTTTAAACAGATTTCCACAGCCAAACGATGAGTGGTAAATGGACAAATGCAGTATCATACTGATGAGCATGAAGTATAGCTTAGAAGGAGAAAATTTAATTGGCTTTAAATTAATTTGTGAACGAAAAAAAGAGTCAAATATTGAAGTAATTGTGTAGATGTGGTATCGATAGCTAAGATGCCACGGCTTAGCTGCCAGTTAAGTTGGCACTACGACAGACGACGACAGCGCCCTCTAGCTGGCGCTGTTCAGCTCTTCGGGCACCACTGTAAAGTCACCCCATTTTATCAAGAGCAGACGGCCGGGACACTTCGCATCAACTTTGCCCTACATACGACGGGTCTAAGACTTCGCACATCATTGCAAATTTATGTAACCATGTATTAAGTTGCTTTTTGCCTACACTAGACATCTGTAAGTTGAAACACAGTATCGACCTGTCTTGCCTTTTCCTGTTTCTACTCACTTCGTACATTCGGCAAACCTTTCAGTTTTCAGGAACAGACCCATGCGCCGCCTTCCAGGCAGGATACATGAGTAGAGAAACTTTATTTGCCAATATCGCAATTGTTTATACAGTGATGACTAGTTTCGGAAAATTTTAACTGCCATTTTCACATCTTGTTCTTAGCGTAAGTTACCTTAAGTTAGTCAAAGTAGTGTGTAAGTCTAAGGACCGATGATCTCAGCAGTTTGTTCCGTTAGGAATTCACACACATTTGAACATTTACAACAAATCAGTACAAGCAGTAGCGCCTAAAACGAATTTTATAACTAGACACTATATCGTAATTAATAATAATGTTCCTCATAGTAACACCGAGTATGACAAAGTGTCTACCCATAATTGTCGTTATTCTAATATGATCTGAAAATGGCAATTCAGATTTGGCGAAACTAGTATCACTGTACAAACAATTGCAATATTGCAAATACAGTGTTCCTATAAGAAAAATTAAACATTTACAATTATGGATAGCCCCCTACAAGGTTGGCAACTTCAGGCAATCGCAAGAAAATAGTCAACATTTTTGTGAAAACAATTGTCTAAAAGTACGAAATCAAATAGATTAGTGAAATATTGGCCCGCTTTTGAATGATGCTCGAAATAATGTACTTTTTATTCCGTATACCACTCACTGACCACTTAACGCTTAAACTGAGTGAGCATGAATAATGATGACGACAGCTCTTACAAGGGAGGCATTGCTTCTTCCGTCACCCCAGTTCTTTTTTCTGAAACCTGAAGGATTCCAAAAAATGGCTGTGCGCACTATGGGACTTAACATCTGAGGTCATCAGTCCCCCAGAAATTAGAACTACTTAAACCTGCGACCGTAGCTGTTCCAGACTGAAGCAACTAGAGCCACTCTTGCCACACCGGCAGGCAAAGGATCCCATACTGAAATATTTTTGAACTGAAAAATTCTTGGAACTGTTTTTCACCTGCAGACACAGGTAATAGAAATACGTCAAAGGCACACAAACAGAAAACTGCTTGGACTACATAATTCACCAGGCAAATGTCGTCTAGTACACTTTAAAATTGCAAGGTTATAACTGGAACGTTAAACTTACTTCCAGAATGCTGCATGGCAGCAACTTACTACGATTTAATGAAATTACAAACCCGTCAGAGTTGCACAGAATTTTGTTTTTATTGAAATGGTGACCAGTTTCGGTATGTTTTCCATTATCAAGCCATCGTCATAAGTCCTATCGTAGCACCACCACAATGTTTTTATCAATGGCTAAGTGCAAGTGCATTCAGCACTGGACTCTTGTTCACAAGAAATATTTTGCACTTAGCCACTCACACAAGCAATGTGGCCAGCGTAAACATGTTATGGCAGAACTTACATGGACGGTTTGATAAAGGACAAAGATCAGAAACTTGGTCACCATTTTTAATTGAAACTAACTTCTCTGTAACTTTGGCTGTTTTGTAATTTCATTAAACATTGAACTTCAAAATCTCAGTTGGCTCTTTGTTTGTTGAAGATGGTTTCGAGCATCATTCAAAGGTGCGGCAAGTGTTCTACAATCTATTTTTTCTCAGTAGGGCCTGCAGCATGAATAACGTCGAAATACGACATTGTAGAAGAACTCAATACCAGTAGCTGCAGTGTAATATTTATTTGCTTGTTACTAGATATTCCTGTACAACAACGTAGACTGTTTCGACTTACGACATTTTTAAGTGCTCGTCTACGTGAAGTTGCCAATCGTATGACATACAGGATCTACTGTGAGGTTTCTGTTGCAAAATATTGTTATTATAGTCACGAAGCCGTTATAATAGGAATTATTTTTCTTGATGAAAATAATATGACAGATGTTTGACGGTTGGGATCCTTAGTAAGTATACTGTGCAAATTCTGATTTCTAAGGCGAGAGCAACACTCCTACAAAGACAAAAAGTATGTTTCTTTTTGTTCTACTGCAGTGAAACACAACTAGGAGTTGCGTCTAAGGATCCTAACTGTCAAATAGCTGTCACACAATTATCATGAGAAATAAAATAATATAATAACAGCGTCGTGACTTTAATAACAATATTTCACAACAGAAAGCTCAGAGTTGATCCCTGGATGCCACATGATCGTCAACACCACCTAGACGTGGACTTGAAAACGACACTGTAAGCGGAAACAGGTAAGCTTGTTGTGCAGGAATATCTAGATACCAGAAAATACATACTACATTTAGGCCACTGGAACTGCCTTCTTGTGAGATATTATGTAACATATTTCATTTCTTACTTTTAGACAAATCGTGTCACAAAACATTTGATCAGCTTTTTTTAATGACTTTTTCTCCTTGTAGTACTATTTTGCCCATAATTTTTAGCAATAAATGTTAATTCAGTCAAATATTACAGACACATGCATCTGAAGATGAATGTTTCATATATCTTTATGTGTTGTTTCCACAAGAAACTCAGTTTCGACTATCGAAAATAAACAAACGAGCTGTGGTTCGGAGACGGATTGTCTTGACGGTATGGCTTGTGTGTTTACTTTCGTTTGGGACGATATGGATAAAGCATTGAAATTAAAATGTTCAGCGTGTCAGTGTCAACTGCGGAAAAAGAAAGATTACTCTTGGGTAAATTGTGGTGTACTTTGCTTTTATTTCTGGAAGAACTAAGACAATTTACACGTGTGCAGTGAACACAGATGTGTGAGTTGGTTGGTGAAAGTGTAGAGGGTCGCATGATTAGAGAATTTAAGTTAGATGAAAGTAGCAGTTTTGCATTAATGAAGGTAGTTGAAATGTGAAGGAGTATTACGGGAGAGAAGTCGTATGTGTGTTAAGAGTCTATTGCACACCTGAGTGGTAGGGTACCATGAAGCAAGTGGGTTGGCGGAGCTCTGAGTCAAGCAACACGTAGGAGAACACTGTGTCACTGACCAGCAGAGACGGTAGTCAGGTCCGTTACACCAGCCACGCAAAACCAGAGTATTCCACCTATCTACTTGAGAGAAAGCCGGCCCCTGTGGCAGTTCTATGTGTTTGACTCCGGAGCCGCACTGCTGCTACAGTCGCAGGTTCGAATCCTGCCTCGGGCATGGATGCGTGTGATGTCCTTAGATTGGTTAGGTTTAAGTAGTTCTAAGTTCAACGGGACTGATGACCTCAGATGTTTAAGTCCCATAGCACTTAGAGCCATTTGGACCATTTTTAACTTGGGAGGAAGAACGGCGAACATCAGCTGCAGAAAGGGGTATCTGAGGACCGGCAGCCAGCTCGTCATCATCAACCGTCGAGAGATGTTGGAGTGACGCAGAGGCTGTGTCAGTCAGCGCCGTCACCGTTTCGGAGTCCTCACTTTCACCACGTCATCGTAAAAGACACAGTCGTCATGTAGGTCGTCGCCTAGGAGGTGCTAGAGTGACGCCGCCACTGTAGTCATCACCGTCAACATCGTCAGACCCCAAAAATGGGGAGCTGACGGTCATGGGAATCGTCGCCTATGATGCATTGTGGTGACGTACTGTCGCCGTCGTCCTGGGACCCGGCGTCCAGAAGGGCTGTGTCTGGTGTCGGAGCAGGGGACCTTGGTTCTCCGCCGCCAGGCAACAGTCGCCAGGGAAGATCGATGACACAAGGCCTGGACCTTTCCCACCTCCATGACCTCCATCAGCGATCAGAGCAGTGGTCCACAGAGCGTGGTTCCAACCGCCGCGATAGGATCCAGCAAGGCCGTAGAACTGCTACCGAGGCAGCGGATTCCAGTTATGCCAGCGCACAGCTGTTGTCGCCCCAGCGGGTGCACGTGTGTGCGTCCGCTGTCCATCTTCGTCACCGCCAAGAATATTACGAGTGAAGGAAACCTCGCACAGAGGACCAAAGTGCATTGTATCGCAAGTGACCAATAAATGCTGTGATTCTGTCACCAGGAGCCTTCCGTGGACACAGCCTCACCATCCTCTTTCTCACGTCCAGCAGAGAAGCCAAGTTCAAATCTGGCGTTGGGCAGTGGAGTCCCAGATCTGTTTACAAAAGAATATGTGTGCACCATATCAGGATTGAAATTAACGAGGGCAGTGTTTGTATCTGAATAAGCTTTGAACTTAGTCGTGTTACTCTTTGAACTGGAAGTGTTTAGCAAGTGTCACGGAGTAGAACATCGTATAGACAAGTATACTCCGCGCGTACTTCAGAGGCTCGTGTTTCGAGATGTGCTCTCTCTGGTATTGCAATCGCACATCAAGTTCCCGACAGTTATACTGCTAGTACAGGAGTCGTACAGTTATCTGTCAGAGACGGATCTGGAGATACTGATTTCAATGCAGAATGGTCAGATCAAGATCACATCTCATCCTCGCCACACTAAGATGGAGTCCTACTGCGAGGAGAGGGGCAACCACAGTGGAGATTTTTGAAACGGACTGCTAAATAGGATCAGGCTCTCAATTCCATATATTGTGCATTGCTTCCTCTTTGAAATGACATCTCGTCCCACTTTTAATTACGTTTTGGATCAATAGTATTGTTGCGAACTGCAGCTACAGTGCTCAGTATAAATGTAGCGTTTGAGCCACAACCCTCCATGGAATGTTTGTGTTGATTGGTAAAATAGTAGTAACATATACTCCTATTCATCAGTGCACATTCGATGTTCCGCACTTCTGATTTCTCACATCACAATGAATTTAAATTATGAAGTGTGTACATTTGTGAACTGATCTTATACGGCGTTCTGGCGAACCTGTCATAAATATAGTTTGTTCTGATTGGCTGAGAACCACGACAGGCACTGTTTTCATATGTGAAAGCTGGTGTAGACGTCTAAGCGGCTGGTTTGTTTGTTATATTATGTGATTTGCAAGGTTTGAGTACGTCAGTGTATTTTGAGTGATTGAGCGCGTTTATGCGAGCATACATGCTTACTGCTAAACAACATTGGTGGTAACTGTATTAAATACCAGATAATTGTATTTAATAGAGGAGATTTATTTTTATTTAATTGTTTTCATCCTCATTTTTGTGTTCTTGTATAAAGGTAAAGAGCAAGAATATGAGAGCTGTTTATTGATTTTGGGTTGGACGGTAAATTTAACTTCATTCTTATTCTTAAGGTTATCCATTGTAACACAATGAGATTAGGTCAGCACTTGTTTCCACGGTAATTTACTCTATTTAAAAATAGGTCGACAGTGCCATTGTATTTAATGTCCGAAAGTGTTAGAAAACCTAACATCCGATTACTAACAATTACAACATTACTAATATGACAGAGACGCTTTTAGTAAAACAAAACTTTACTTAAAGTTGGTTTAAGTGGTCACTTTCTGCAGAAGGCATGTAAATATCGTGGATTTATTTTATCTGTTATTGCTTTAATGTTGTAATTTCATGTACTGACACGTTCCATGACCTTGGAGACTTGCTCCTCAATTTGGTACTACGGAACTAGACGTGCAAAATAAAAATGGTTCAAATGGCTCTGAGCACTATGGGACTCGACTGCTGTGGTCATCACTCCCCTAGAACTTAGAACTACTTAAACCTAACTAACCTAAGGACAACACACACATCCATGCCCGAGGCAGGATTCGAACCTGCGACCGTAGCAGTCGCACGGTTTCGGACTGCGCGCCTAGAACCGCGAGACCACCACGACCGGCAAAATAAAAAAAATAAAACATTTAGAAATGGCGCCTGTAACGTATTTCGCTTCCTACGATTTGATATTTACTATTCCAGACGAGTTTCGAATCATACTATAAAAGTATCTTCAAAGGAATTTCTTAAATGAAGTGCCGATTTGCTAGTCACATAGTAATTACCGATTAAAAAAAAATTCATGGTCAGGCTTTTTCATTAACTGAAATGCTACTTACAGTGAAAGTTAGCTGTCTTCAGTATCTGAATGTCATATCTCAATGTGCCTACAAATTTAAAATTGCTCTTGTACTCAACTTGAGAAGTATATTCGCTCCGAAGCTGTTTATTTTCTTGCGCTACGCACTCATATGAACAATGGAAATAATATAACGCGCCGGATCGCTGTACCGAAGATCGAACTTACAACAACAATGGATCGTAGTGTATCAACGTCACTAGGCCGATAATGTATGGCTTCCTGCCGCACAAAATACTTGGGCGAACCAATCGAACACTGCAGCTTTAATTAGGTACAGTCTTTAATTTCACAGTCGATGTTATGACTGCGGATTGCTGTCTGATTTTAGAAGATTCCAGTCGTAGTGGAGCGCCTGGCGACTACTCGGAGTGTAGCTCTACCGTAATCGCACTCTCAATGAACAAATTGAAGGCACATCACCCTTAGTATAATTACTGCTGCGGCAACCTCTACCACTGACTATGCAGCCGGCTCGAATATCGAATAGTGAAAGACAGCGCCCTTAGTTTGCACAACGTCGAGATCGAACAATGACACGATTGCACTACGAATAGACACATCCAAACATTCTAATGACAATGATCACCAATATCATATAGTAATTACGAGATAGGCCAATGTAGATAACAATTCTCGTTATCTAAGCTACTGATCGAATCCAAGCATCAAATCTCTTTAAATGCAGTACCTGTTAATATTTTGTCGAGTTAAATGTCCCATCTAGCTTGCAGTTGTTGTCCCACACAACGAAATTCTAACAATGCAGTACATTATCTCTGAAAAAAGACTCGTAACTTTTTAACTACTTACAAAATTGCTATTTCATATACCGTCGTGTTATGACCAGTTTGTATTAAGACGCTTCCACCAACATTGATAAGAATGGAAATAGTTTATGCTTCCACTAAATTTCTGTACACTTAGTCCAGCTTTTGACAATGTTGACTCAAATACCCTCTTTCAAATTCTGAAGGCGGCAGGGATAAATACAGGGAGCGAAAAGCTATTTACAGATTTGTACAGAAACCAGATGGCAGTTATAAGAGTCGAGGGGCATAAAAGGGAAGCAGTGTTTGGGAAGGGTTGTTGCCTATTCCCGATGTTATTCAATCTGTATACTAAGCAAGCAGTAAAGGAAACAAAAGAAAATTCGGAGTATGAATTAAAATCCATTGAGAAGAATTAAAAATGGTTCAAATGGCTCTGAGCACTATGGGACTCAACTGCTGTGGTTATAAGTCCCCTAGAACTTAGAACTACTTAAACCTAACTAACCTAAGGACATCACACACATCCATGCCCGAGGCAGGATTCGAACCTGCGACCGTAGCAGTCGCACGGTTCCGGACTGCGCGCCTAGAACCGCGAGACCACCGCGGCCGGCTAAGAATTAAAAAAAACTTTGAGGTTTTCCTATAATATTGTAATTCTGTCGGAGACAGCAAAGGACCTAGAACAGCAGTTGATCGGAATGGACAGTGACTTTATAGGAGGATATAAGATGAATATCAACAAAAGCGAAACGACGATAATGGAATATAGTCAGATTAAATCAGGTGATCCGAGGGAATTAGATTAGGAAATGAGACACCTAAAGTAGTAAATGAGTTTTGCTATTCCGGAAGCAAAATAACTGATGATGGTAGAAGTAGAGAGGACATAAAATGTAGACTTGCAATGGCAAGGAAAACGTTTCTGAAGAAGAAAAATTTGTTAACATGGAGTATAGGCAGTCTTTTCAGAAAGTATTTGTATGTAGTGTAGCATTGTATGGAAGTTAAATATGGACGATAAATAGTTTAGACAAGAAGAGAATAGAAGTTTTCGAAATGTGGTGGTACAGAAGAATGCTGAAGATTAGATGGGTAGATCACGTAACTAATAAGGGGGTACTGAACAGAATTGGGCAGAAGAGGAATATGTAGCACAACTTCACTAGAAGAGGGGATCGGTTGGTAGGGCATGTTCTGAGGCACCATGGGATCACCAATTTAGTACTGGAGGGTAGTGTGGAGAGTAAAAATCATAGATGGAAACCAGGAGATGAATACACTAAAGAGATTCAGAAGGATGTAGGGTGCATTTGTTACTTCAAGATAAAGATGCTTGCACAGGCTAGAGAAGCATGACGAGCTGTATCAAACCAGTCTCTGGACTGAAGACCACAATAACAACACCGTCAATGTCGGGAATCCGGTAACCCATCAAATCACCGAAAAATGGCCGGGAAAAGATCCTGCAAGAACGGGACTAACGACGACTGAAGAGAATCGTTCAATGTGACAGTAGTGCAACCGATCCGCAATATGCTGCAGATTTCAATACCGAACCATCAACAGGTTCCGGCGTGATAACCATTCAACTAAACATCATCGATATGGGCATTCAGAGCCGAAGGCACACTCGCGCACCCTTGATGACTGCACGATACAAAGCTTTACACCTCGCCTGGGCCCGTCAACAGAGACATTGTACTGCTGATGACTGGAAACATCTTGCCAGGTCGGGCGAGTCTGGTTTCAAATTCTATCAAGCGCATGGACGTGGACGGCTATGGAGACAACCTCATGAATCCATGGGCATTGCATGTCAGCAGGGGATTTCTCAAGCTGGTGGAGGCTCTGTAATGGTGTGGGGCGTGTGCAATTGGAGTGACAGGGGACTCCTGATACGCCTAGATAACGCTCTGACAGGTGACACGTCCTGTCTTACCACCTGCATCCAGTTATGTCCATTGTGAATTCCGACAGATTTTGACAATTCCGGCAGGGCAATGTGACGGCCCACACGTACAGAATTGCTATAGAGTGACTCCAGGAAAACTCTTCTGGGTCTGAACACTTCCGCTCGCCACCAAACTCTTCAGACATGGACATTATTGAGAATATCTGGGATTCCTTGCAGTGTGTTGTTCAGGAGAGCACCCATCCTACTCTTACGGGTTAATGGACAGTCCTGCAGCATTCATGGAGTCAGTTCCCTCCAGCACTACGTCGGACGTTAGTCGAGTCCAGGCCATGTCGTGTTGCGGCACTTGTGCTTGCTCGCGGGGGCAGTACATGAGATTCGGCCGGTGTACCAGTTTCTTTGGCTCTTCAGTGTATTTATCGAAGCGACATGTTTCGTGGTACAAACCTTATCCTCAGGCTACAACGTCAATTTGAAAATATTTAACAAAAGTGCATATAAATATTAGTTTTGTTCCGAACAGTCTTAGCATGTATCGTAGTCATCCTTTGACGAAAGGGGAGGAAAATCTAACATGAGTGGATTTTCATATCTCATGTTCGTGTGCTGTTTACCAGAAAATGTTGAAGTAGTTACTCACTTTGTATATATTAAATAGCTGTCTCCTTGTAGTGCACTCACTAATCACCATTCCTATGGCACCTTGGTTCTTGTTTACCACTTGCAAAGGACAGTTACAACACGCCATAACAATGAAATATACTGTGTAGTGAAATAAGATGGACTTCTAAACAATGTTTGTTTCGATTTAATTGTCGATAACTCGTTCCCTTGCAATATCCCCTCCAGATCTTCCTATCGCATCCCTTTTGATCGGTTGGTATCGGGGCCCAGTTGGAAGAGGGACTCGTCAATGAAGACAGTTCTATTCAAGTCAATGATTTGCCAGGCGAGAAACGCATCTGGAGCAGACCCGGTCAACAGTGGGATACCAATCCCACTGTCGCTCGCCAAACGGCCGGACAACGTGGAATGATGGTCTGGATGCCATTTCTTTTCATAGCAGGACCACTTTGGTTGTCATCCGTGGCATCATTACAACACAGCATTATGTCGAAGATACGCCCCGTTTCGTTGTCCTTCATGGCAAGCCGAGGTTTACATTTCAGCAAGATAATGCCCACCCGCACAAGGTGAGAGTTTCTATTGTCTGTCTTAGTGCTTGCCAAACCCTACCTTCACCAGTAAGATCGCCGGATCTCTCCCCACCTGAGAATGTTTGGAGCATTATGGACAGGACTCTCTAACAAACTCGGGAATTTGACGAGCTAACGTGCTACCTGGACAGAGATTGGCACGATACCTCTCAGGATCACATCAAACAACTATATCACTTAATGCCAAGCCGAATAATTTCTTGCTTAGGGGCCAGATTTGGACCAACGCGTTACTGACTTGCCCAATTTATGAGGCTCATTCTCTTGAGTAAATAATCCAATTTTTCTGAAATTCTAATTCTTCTATGTATGTGTACATCACATCTACGAATTTCCATGTTATCTGGATAATTCCTTCGTGACACGTAATTTTTCTTTCGTAGATGTATATTGCAACAAGAGAGACTGTGACAATTAGGTGATACATTTTATAACATGAAATTATTTTAAAGTATTACGAAGGCATTGCTGGAACACAGATTCTTTTATTTTAACTGAACTGAAATGAAGTAGATGAAGAAATGTAAGTTCTACATCCACATCTACCTTAATATTCAGCAAATCACATTTAAGTGTCTGGCAGAGGTTTTATCGAACCACCTTAACAATTGTCTATTATCAGAAAAGAACGAACACCTATATCTTTCCGTACGAGCTCTGATTTCCCTTATTTTATTGTGGTGATCGTTTCTCCCTGTGTAGGTCGGCGTCAAAAAAATAATTCCGCATTCGGAGAGGAGAAAATTGGTGACTGGATTTTTGTGAGAAGATTCCGTCGCAAGGAAAAACGCCTGTCTTTTAATGATGTCCAGCCAAAATCCTGTATCATCACAGTGACACTCTCTCCCATATTTCGCGATAATTCTTTGAACTTTTACGATATACTCCGTCAGTCCTATCTGGTAAGGATGCCACACTGCGCAGCAATATTCTGAAAGAGGACGGACAAGCGTAGTGTAGACAGTGTCCTTAGTAGATCTGTTACATTTTCTAAGTGTCCTGCCACCAAAACGCAGTATTTGGTTACCCTTCCCCGCAACATTTTCTATTTGTTCCTTCCAATTTAAGTTGTTTGTAATTGTAATTCTTAGGTATTTAGTTGCATTTATGTCCTTTGGATTTGACTGACTTATTGTGTAATCGAAGTTTAGCACTCATGTGGATGACCTCACACTTTTCGTTATTTAGGGTCAACTGCCAATTTTCCCACCATTCAGATATCTTTTCTAAATCGTTTTGCAATTTTTTGATCTTCTGATGACTTTATTAGTCGATAAACAACAGCATCATCTGCAAACATCCTCAGCCGGCTGCTCAGATTGTCTCCCAAGTCGTGTATATAGATAAGGAAAGCAAAGGGCCTATGACACTACCTTGAGGAAAGCCAGACATCACTTCTGTTTTACTGGATGACTTTCCGTCAATTACTACGAAATGTGACCTCTCTGACAGGAAATCACAAATCCCGTCACATAACTGAGACGATATTCCGTAAGCACGAGATTTCACTACAAGCCGCTTGTGTAGTATAGTGTCTAAAGCCTTCCGGAAATCTAGAATTACGGAATCGTTCTGAAATCCCTTGTCAGTACCACTCAACACTTCATGCGCATAAAGAGCTAGTTGTGTTTCACAGGATCGATGTTTTCTAAACCCCTGTGGACTGCGTGTAAATAGACCGTATTCTTCGAGGTAATTCATGATGTTCGAACACAATATATTTTCCAAAATCCTGCTACATATCGACGTTAATGTTACGGGCCTGTAATTAATAATATTACTCCTACTACTTTTCTTGGATATTGGTATGACCTGTGCAACTTTCCGGTCTTTGGGTACGGATCTTTCGTCGAGCGAACGGTTATAAATGATTGTTAAGTATGGGGCTAATGCATCAGCGTACTCTGAAAGGAACCTAATTGCTGTACAATCTAGACCAGAAGACTTATTTTTGTTAAGTGATTTAAGTTGCTTCGCTATTCCGAGGATATTTTACTTCTACATTAATCATGTTGACAGCTGTTCTTGATTTGAATTCTGGAATATTTACTTCGCCTTCTTTTGTGGTGGCATTTCGGAAGGCTGCACTGTCTTCTATAGTATCTCCATTACTATCATCCGCCCCCGTTAGCTGTGTGGTCAGCGCGGCGGAATGCTACGCCAAGGGGCCCGGGTTCGATTCCCGGCTACGGCATGAGATTTTCTCTGCTCAGGATCTGGGTGTTGTGTTTACTCATCATCATTTCATACCCATCTCCGACGCGCATGTCGCCCAATGTGGCGTCGTATGCAATAAGTACTTGCCTTCGGCGTCCGAACTTCCCCGAATGGGGGACTCCCAGCCCACAATGCCTTACGCTTATTTCCATTTATAGCGCAGAGAAGGCATTGATTGGTTCATGCCACTAACATACTTCACATAGGAGCAGGTTTCGAGACAAACTTTCGATGTGGATCTCGCATTGAAGTCCGCGATAAATTTCGAGCTTCTGTAAAAGATCTCCAATCTCTAAGCTTTTGCGTCCCTTTAAATTTGGCATGTTTGTTTCGTTGTTTCTGCAACAGTGTTCTGCCCCTTTTGTGTACCAAGGAGGATCAGTTCCGTCGCTCGTTAATTTATTTGGTATAAATCTCTCAATTTCTGCCGATACTATTTTTCTGAACTCAAGCCACATCTGCTCACACTCATATCATTAATTTGGAAGGAACTGAGACTGTCTCTCAGGAAGGCGTCAAGTGAAAATTTTTTGAGGATTTGGGGGTTATAATAATTAATCTCGCTACGACAACCCTGTGTTCACTATTCCCTGTACCCGTTTTGATGCTCGTTATTAACTCAGGAATATTTTTTGCTAAGAGGTCAAGTGTGTTTTCACAACCATTTACTGTTCGCTTGGGCTCATGAACTAACTGCTCGAAATAGTTTTCAGAGAATGTGTTTAGCTCAATTTCGGATGATGTTTTATAGGTACCTCGAGAAAACATGAGTCGGGTACGTGTTTGAAATCAAACTCAAGTTTTCTTTGAACCTTTCAACAACTGTATCATATGAATTCGGAATTCGGTAAAAGTATCAAATTATTATTTTATTCCGGCTGTCAGTAATAACCTCTGGCCATACTAACTGATATGAACTACCTTCTTCAACTTCGCGACAAGATGAACTACTTCTAACAGCAAAATACGTGCCACCGCCAACAGTGTTTAGCCTATCCTTTCGGAACACCGGAAGGTTATTCGCAAAAATTTCGGCTGAGCTTATCTCCTAGCCAGCTTTCAGTGTCTTTAATATAAAATGTTTATGTACTCCGGTTAAATATTTAGGTATTACTATTTGTGACCTGAAGATAATGTTTGCACCCCGAAACAATTTGCTTCATTATACAGATTAAGTGGTCAACAAGATTCGTTATCGGTAGTGGTTTCTGAAGAACATTTTGATATGCTGAATCTGAATACAGATGCAATTTCTTCCCTGTAAATTCACCAATTTATTCCAAACATGATTTCACTCTAGTAAATATAGCAACGTCTCACCATTTGAAAGACTGCGGTATGTCGCCAACTAACCATGTCGTAATACAGATGACGTCAGTGGAGAGAAACACAACATATCATAGGAAAAATGCATTTTCGATAAGGGTAACACAGAGGAAATAAGTTTCTCATCGTATGAAAAGTCCATTGCTGGGCGGCGAAGTAGATATGAAAGCGCGCGAAACTTATGAACCCCAAACTCACAACAATGAAAGCGTCAATACCCATCACGAGATGTCCGTCAGAGCAGTATCTCGTATCAGAACCGCCGTGCTGCAGAAATGACGATATAAGCATGGAGAGCTAGGAAACTGCAACGTAAAACCTTGACCGAGCAAGAAAGAATCCGAAGCTACGTAGATACTGACACAGCAAGTAATACAATAAGAGAAAACAATGGGGAGTAGTCGTGATGGATGGAGGCAATTCGTAGAAACTGGGGAATGTCATACGCGAACGTCAATGGCGAGATAAGATCATCAACACTTCTGTCCCTACTCACACGCAATGATATGTCAGCGACAGAAAGCTGAACGAAATAAGATATAATGTTAATAGAAACGCTGCTTACTGATCATCCAAATGAAAGCGATACAGATAAACAGTGTTTATTACTAACAAGAAAATGCACCAAACAATGTTGCACATAAAAACGAAACGCAAGACCCGCAATGCCATATGTGGCACCTGCAGAAGTAATTTAAGCTTAACTAATCAAATCTACGTGATTGAGTTTTACAAGTATCTCCAGAAAAGGATCCAGTGACACCGATTTATGTACGACGTTTCTCGCAAAACATACGAAAAACATTATGCAGAAGATTCCAGCATCGTAAGTAGGGCACTATATGAGATCTCATTGGTAGGAAAGTCAACAGAAGGCGATCTAGTTTGCTACGGACACCACTTTATTCTGTGTAATTGAGTATGTGGACACGACGGTCGACCTAGCGTGTAACAAGAAATTTGATTCACCCATTGAGAGGACAGTTTACATCGACACAGGGTCTAGTCTCGATTATCCCGTGCACAATTCAATCGTGATTGACGATGTTACTGGGTCGCCGTGGGAGTACCGGTCATCTGGCGAGACCCATTTTCAACAAAGTATGCTGAACAATGTGTTCTCAAACACATGTGCCTACACCCGTTTTGTACTCTGGCACCGGATCTGCCTCAGATCGCATTCTATTCACCTTTACGCAGTTAACAAGCATCCGGCTTTCACGTTCTATGATGACGTATCGATGTCCAACACTCTGCAAGCTGCTTGTGGTCTCACCGTCCTTCATTCACGACATTAACACCCTAACAACCTACCAGTTTTCCCGTTTCCAACGTGATCAGTGTCGGGTCTCAATAACATGCCCTTTGTCACAGCCTCTTGTGTCAGTCAATTTCCCTCTCTGCGGCCTGTATCATTGCTATACAATACGCTTTTACACCTACATACACACTCCGTAAGCCACTGTTTGGTGCCTGGTTGGGGTTACTTTGTACCGTCACTGGCCATTCTCTTCCCTGTTCCACTCTTCAGTCTAGCTACGGAGAAACAACTATGTATAGGATGGATCATAGTTCAGTTGTCACTTATCATGCTTAGACGTTTCTTTCCCTAGTGTACTGAAGTCAGCTGTGAACCCGACTAAAGGGTAGTACCATAAGCCAGTTGACACTAGGAGTTTGATATTACATATGTGGTTTGTTGTTATCTGAAAAGCTATGAATGGAAAGTTAACTACAGAATAGCGTGTATTTATTATACAAACATGGAAATGTGATCATAACTGCCGTGATCTTTGTGATTTGTTTTTGGAACATTTTCCAAACATCGGACGTCCAACTCGACTGTGTATTGGCAAATTATTGCAAGAAACTGGGTCAGTTGAGGAGCTTTCTCGTTAAGGTAGGCCAAAATATGTTACTACAGAACAGAATCTTAAACATGTTACGTTATTGTTAATGCAATCATTCATTAAATCTGAAATAAAAGTGTTCATGGAGTATGGAATGGCAAGAATGAAGGGAATTTCATGATTAATAGCAGAGTGAACAGATAAACTGTGTCCAGCGGGAGCCGGCCCGTGTGGCCGAGCGGTTCTAGGCGCTTCAGTCCGGAACCGCGCTGCTGCTACAGTCGCAGGTTCGAATCCTGCCTCGGGCATGGATGTGTGTGATTTCCTTGGATTAGGTAGGTTTTTTGTAGTTCTGAGTCTAGGGGACTGATGACCTCAGATGTTAAGTCCCTTAGAGCCATTTGAACCATTTTTTGTCTAGAGGGATTCTACGAAAACAAATGTGGGGACGGAGACAAGAGTTACACTGGTAATCCATCAAGTGGGACTGCGGCTGGACATTTAGTATTTGATTAATGATATCAAAACCAGCTGCTGTATTTGCAGGTCGTTTATTCTTTTTATTACATGCTTCCGATTTCGACACCACATGGTGTCATTTCCAGGCGCCGAATGTAACCTGCTGTCGACAACCTTTTTCATGTGTATTGAAGAGGATCGTACGCGGCCTGAGAATATTAACGGGATTCTGTACCTTCCGTGGCAATAACAAGCCCAGCATGGTCAGATTCTCAGCGGTGGGTTATTCGAATCTTATTCTCTTTAACGGTATAGTCAAATCTGCAAATGAAGAGGTATTGTTAGAATAGCCCACTTTTTGATTATCTGCACCCAGTTAAGGAAAAGTCGATATGGCAACGAGATGATTCACCCCTACATTATAAATTTATTTTTAGAGACTTCCTACTAGGAGTGCTCAATATGTAATGTAACACGTTTTTAAACAGAAAGTATGTTGTCATGAAGAAGGAGAAGTTCGATTTTTTCGTGGCGGCGAACACACAGAAGTCGTTTCTTCAAATTCCTGACGTTAGCACAATACACTTCAGAGTTGGTTGTTTCACCATGCGAAGGACATGAAACACAACAGCTCCTCCAGAGTTCCACAAGTCCCTCGCCGTGACTTACCGGCTGAGAATACGGCTTTGAACTTTTCCCTTAGAGGAGAGGCAGTATACAACAATTCCATGGCCTGCCGGTTTGTTTCACGTTCGAAGTCATAAACTCATGTTTCGTCGACTGTGACAAACTTCGACAAAAAGTTGTCACGATCAGCCTAGTTGCGCGCAACCAATTCCACATAGACGGCCCTGAGTTCCTCTTTATGCTTTCCTGCTAGGCGATGAGGAATACAGCGGGCACACACTTTTGAATACCCCAGCTAAAGGACGAGTGTGTCGGCACTAACAGCGGAGATGTCCAGTTGTGCAACAGATGCTTTATTATGATCTGTCACTCGCCTCCAATGACAGTGTCTGCACGTTAAAACAAGACACGAGTCACAGCTATGTGGGGCCGGCCGGCACGCGGGAGACAGGACAGGTTTGCACGACATTTTTGCTATGATGGCAGACACTTCGTCCAACGAGTCACCGTGCTTTTGTTCACTGCCAGGTCTCACTAGACTTTCTGCAAGCACCTATGAATGTCTGTGATGCTCCTATTTTCCTCCAAAAGAAATTCAATGATAGTTCTCTCCTTGGACCACACCTTCATTGAAGATGACATTTTGAAGGCTAAGTAGGCCTATAGCACTGCCATCTATCAGAAGCTCATGAAACTCTAAGGCCTGAAGTGGGAACATTGCAGCAAGTCCAAGGACAAATTCCAATTTTTTTCATTTGAAACTGACGTTACTTAAAGAGCTTTGTTGAATGGATTGGTAGCTGGAGTATTACTTAATGGCCTCCACGATCCCCATATACCATACCCATGGATTTTTCACTCTGAGGTTTATTCAGTCAAGATTTCTTACGCTGAGCAGTTGAAAAACAAATTCAGTCAGCTTGCTAAAATGAAATTCAAGACCTATGCCCTTCCTCTCAACTATGTCCACCTGATTGCCTCCTTCCTCTCCCGCCGCCACTCCTGCGTTATCATCCATAACGCCGATTCCCACACCTTCTACCCCTCCATGGGTGTGCACCAGGGTTCTGTCCTCTACCCTCTCCTCTACCTCTTGTACGTGGCGGATATGCCCAGACCCCTCAACCGTCCACTGGTCCACCTCCTGCAGTATGCCAATGACAACGCCTTCCTTGCCCACGCTCCTACCCTTCAACAGTCCCAACGCCTTCTACAGAATCACCTTGACCTTTTTGCTACATGGTGTAAAGAGTGGCTCCTCAAAATCAGTCCTTCCAACACCCAGTCAATCATCATAGGTCATACCACTTGCTCCTTCCTGCTCCTTGATTTTCCCTTACTATCAGAGCCCATCCTGTATGCCTCTCCTGAACCCTCACCTACCTTGGACTCTTCATTGACCGTCAGCTCACCTGGACCCCTCATCTCTGCTCTATCCAATCCAGAGCTCCCAACTGCCTCCATCTACTTAAACTTCTCTCTGGTTGGCCATGGGCATATGGGGATTGAACACCTCTACCATCCTCCACATCATGAAATCCTTAATCCGTCCCATCCTCTGTTATGCCAGTCATGCCTGGATATCCACCCCGCCCTGCTCCCCCCTTTTCTGTGGCCCTCCCTCCATCGAATCCCCTCATTTTTGCTTTTACTCTCCTCCTCCCCCTTTTTACCCCATGATCTCTCCAGGTCCTCCTCCCCATACGTATATGCCTTCGTACTCTTTAGTGCAGTGTTTTCTGTGAGTGTTGAGTGTTGTGCTTCCCATTTTTAAAGTGTTGCGAACAGAAACCAGACTGTCGCCATGTATTTTAATTGTGACTGTCTATTTCCTAAGTGTTTTTAATCAGCATCA
Organism: Schistocerca gregaria; assembly: GCF_023897955.1. Taxonomy (NCBI): domain Eukaryota; kingdom Metazoa; phylum Arthropoda; class Insecta; order Orthoptera; family Acrididae; genus Schistocerca; species Schistocerca gregaria. Next base: position 831,770,501 of record NC_064922.1, read on the forward strand.
CTGACTCCTTTGTTTTTTTTATGTTTTCTCCACAACTTTTTCTCCATGTACCAGTTTTAAACAGTCACAGTTGTATCACCTCTTTTTAATGTTATATCTCCTCATTATGTTTTTCAACTTTATCTGTAGGCTGCAGAGCGGCGTATTACGCTGCTGCCAGCCCGCCCCCAGAGGTGGAATCGAAATAGAATAAAGGAATAAAAACCTTAATAAAACCCTATGTTGCCGGAAGGTATGCCACAACATTTGCAGACCAGTATTTAAAACATGCGGTGTTTGCTTAGAACAGCATGAAAACCACTTCAAACATCTTTTGAGATCCAGGCCATTAGAGACGGGGCACAAGTTAGGGTTATTTCAAGGATGGGGAAAGAAATCAGCCGTGCCCTTTCAACGGAACCATCGCGGTATTTGCCTGAAGAGAATGATGGAAATCATGAGGAACTAATATCAGAGTGGTGGACGCGTATTTGACCCACCGTTCTTACACATGCTTGTCCAGTGTGCTAATCACTGCGCCGGATAGCTCGTTTATATGCTTCCATACAAACCTTCATTTCTCTTGTGCCGTCGCTTGCCTTACGGGGGTAAATGTCGGTGGGAGCGCTATCGTTGTGGAGACTGTCACATATAGCAGGCCTCTAAACGGCCTCAATAGGTTTTCACGAGAAGTACGTCCTCTTCAATTCTGCCACTACCATCCGAGTTCACGAAGTATTTCGTAATACTTGTTTGCAGTTCGAAGCTACCGGTAACAAATCTGGCTGCACGACTAGAATTTCTTCGATGCCCTCCCTCAGTCTGACCTGGCTGGGACCCAAAACCCTCAATCAGTACTCAGTAATGGGTCATACATGTGAGCTACACTTTCCTAGAACTCTCCCATAAAACCGAGGTCTACAATTCGCTTTTCCTACAACAGTTCTTACCTGCTTGTTTCACTTCATGTCGTTTTCATCGTTACGCCTGCGTTTTTAACCAACGTGACTGTGTGAAGCAGACCACCACTAACAGTGTATTCCAGATTTATAGGATTATTTCTCCTACTCACTTGCAGGGATTTATATTCTTCCAAATTTAGAGCAAGTTGCCATTTATCACACCAATGGAATTCTATACTTCTCACAGTCATTTAAGGACGACACTGTCCGGTACAGTACAGAATCACCAGCGAACAGTCGCAATTTGCTGCGTACCCCATCCGACAGGTTGTTTACGAATGTAGAGGGACAAGAGACGTCCGTTATCCTTCCCTTAGGCATTATTGACGATACCATTGCCTCTGAATCAAACTCACCGTTGAGGACAACGTACTCGATTCTATTACCTAAGAAGTAATCGAGCCACTTAAATAGCTGAGAACCTATTCTGTGTACTCAGGGGAAGGCCAGAGACTAATACACTAGAGGCTCAATCAACGGTGATGCGCAATCCTCCTTGCAGCTAGACAAATGCGATATGAAAACATCGAAGGACACAGCTAGCCTGTCGCACTAGTGACAGTAACCGAAGAACAAGTTGCTTGTGATGGCCCTTTTTCGCAGCAACTATTCATAGATTGCTGTAGTTTACAAGAAAAACGCTTTTTACATTTATTTTCACATCCAGAAGCGTTTCGAAATTTCAGCAAGGGGCCTTTAGTGGGCCTCCTCGAATATTACATGATTTTCTCGCTGGCAAAAAGGAGTTCGTTAAAATAAAATGAAAAGGTACTTAATTCTTTACCTGAAAACTATGCACCTTTACCTCGTTGAAAATCGATTCAAAGACTCAATTGTTCGTGCAGTCAGTGTGGTCTCGTTACATAACATTTCAACTTCTGTTTTTGTGTGTGCAGGGTGTCATTTGTTTTTGTAAGTGTTGGCAACTTTTTCGTTTTGCTTTCTCCTGTTTACATTCTGATTGTGTGTGTGCTAATAGTGTTTGTGTGCGCTTGTCTATACATTTTTAGTGGGCTCTACATACGAGAGAAATGGTATTTGTAATCGTCTATTGAGATATTTGCTACTAAACGACCAAGTGAACGGGACTAAGCACACACTGTTTACATAAATTGATTATATAATAGGCAGTTTCTTTTCTACTTTTGTACTGTATCTGTGACAGTTTTCTTGTGAATTGAGCATGCGTTGTTCGTTATTTATTCTATTATCGTGTCTTTCTCGCTTGTATTTGGCATGTGATTCATTTCTCTTGAATGTTCTCCAAAAGTAAAGTGGCTTTTCCAATATGGCCCATGTTTGATATTGTGTTTCTGTTGAGTGAACATTTTTCAGAACGTATAGGCAGAACACTCAACAAACTTTTTATATGTATAGTTTGCAGTAATAAACTATTCTGAACACATCTCACTTCTGGTTGATGAAGCTACGCACAGAAGTACTCTTTGAACAACAACGATGAATTGTTGATCAACAGTGTTAAAAGCTGTAGGCGAGACCCTCCAGCCATACAGTGATTCTGACGATCTAACGCACCAATTAGACAGAATGTGGCAAGATACTCCTGAAGAGGACGTCCAACGGCCCTATCATTTCAATGCCAAGCAGAATAACTGCTTGCGTAAGGGCTATAGATGGAACAACGCCTTATTGAATTGCTCAGTTTGTGAAGTTCTCTCGAATTAATTATCCAATTTTTCTGAAAGCATTGTTATTTATTTGTCTGTAGATGTACATCAGATCTGCAGATTTCCGTCCCATTCGGGTGACTCCCTCCTGTTGCGTCATTTTCTTGGTCTTAGAGTGTACGTTGTGTCCTGTTTTGCTGCTAACCTATGTTTTCAATGCCGGAGTCCGTTCGCAACATCAGTGATTTTGAATTAAGAATGTCGTTCACGTCGAAACATACCAGGTGTAGAAGTACGAAACCGAAATTTTCCTATAGATGGTGCCAGCTATCAGTGCAGGGCCCGTGAGGCCGCATCTATAGCGCTCTCTGCTTCCTGTAACGGCTGATGACGAATGTCAACACACAGTAACCCAAGTTCTATACATCGGTATGTGTTTCAAACCCCCTAAACATTTCAAGTTTTGTGGCTACGGACTACGATTTGCGGACGGCATTGGTTTTCTGGTATCGTTTGAAGAAAACAGCATCGAATGCTTGTCGAAGCTTTCGGCGAACAAGCTCTTGGGAAAACACAGTGTTTCAAGTGGTGATTTTGACGTGAGAAACGTTTAACGAGGAAACCACCGAAATAGGTCTAAGACAATGAATTGCAGGCCTTATTGGATGAAGATCACACCCAAACTCAACAAAAAGTCGCGGAACTATTAAATATGACTGATAAAGACATTTATCTTCGGTTGAAAGCTATGGAAAGGTGCAGAAACTGAGAAAATGGGTTCCGCGGAACTGAATGGAATACAGCAAGCAAATCGAAAAACCACTTGTGAAATTCTGCTTGCCATATACAAAAGAAAGTCGTTTTTCAATCGAGTAGTGCCATGCGATGCAAAATGGATACGTATTGAGAAACCTAGGCGTGGGTGAATCCAGGCGAACCCTCGACATCCACTGCAAGACCAAACCACTTTGGAAAGAAAACAATCCTTCGTGTTTGGTGGGATCAGAAGTGTGTCATCTATTATGAGCTGCTAAAACCTGGTGAATCCGTTAACTCTCGTAGCTACCAAAAGTAAGTGATCGGTTTAAATCAAGTATTAAGTTACAAACGACCGGAATGTGTGAAAAGGTAACACAAAGTCATATCGCTCCATGATAACGCCCTATCACAGACAGAAAAATTGATTAGCGAAACAATAGAGCTAATTCAACTGGGAAATACCAGTACAGGACGCTTATTCTCTAGACTTGGCTCCGTCCGATTATCATCTATACATATCAAATAAAGTTTTGCATCAGCCTGGTTCCGAGAACTACAGAACCTGTACAGAAAATTGGAATAGATATCAACATAAACATCATTTCTGCCCTTTTTATTGTTCATGAAAACGACACATTGTATATTGTACCACCATTCAGCGAGACCTGCAGAGGTGGTGCTTCAGATTATTGTACACACCGATACCTCTAATGCCCAGTAGCACGTCCTCTTGCATTGATTAATGCCTTTGTTCTTCATGGCATGCTATCCATAGGTTTATCAAGGCACTGTTGGTCCAAATTGTCCCAAACATCAACCGTGATTCGGCGTAAATCTCTCAGAGTTGTTGGTGCGTCACGTCGTCCATAAATAGCACTTTTCAGTCTATCCCAGGCATGTTCGATGGTGTTTCTGTCTGTAGAACATACTGGCCACTATAGTCAAGCGTTGTCGTTATCCTGAAAGAAGTCATTCACAAGATGTGGACGATGGGTGCGCGAATTGTCGTCCATGAAGACGAATGCCTCACGGATATGCTGCCGATGTGGTTGCACTATCTGTAGGAGGATGGCAGTCATGTCTCGTACAGCCGTTACGGTACCTTCCATGACCACCAGCCGCGTACATCGGCCCCACGTAATGCCGCTCCAAAACATAGGGGAACGTCCACCTTCTTGCACTCGCTTGATAGTTTGTCTAGGGCTTTCAGCCTCCAAACACCTCTCCTACGATTGTCTGGTTCAAGGCATATGCGACACTCATCGGTGAAAAGAACGTGATGCCAATCCTGACGGTCCATTCGGCATGTTGTTGGGCCCATCTGTGCCGAGCTTTATGGTGTCGTGGTTGCCAAGACGGACCTCACCATGGACGTTGGGAGTGAAGTTGCGCATCATGCAGCCTATTGCACACAGTATGAGTCGTAACACGACGTCCTGTATCTGCACGAAAAGCATTATTCAACATGATTGCGTTGTTGTCAGGGTTTCTCTGAGGTAGGGGTCATCCACAGCAGTAGTAGCCCTTGGTCGGCCTGAGCGACGCATGTCATCGATAGGTCCTGTCTCTCTGTATCTCCTCCATGTCTGAACAACATCGCTTTGGTTCACTCCGAGATGCCTGGACACTTCCCTTGTTGAGAGCCCTCACTGGCACAAAGTAACAATGCGGACGCGATGGAATTGCGGTATTGGCCGTTTAGGCATGGTTGACCTAGAGACAACAAGAGCCGTGTACCTCATTTCTGGTGGAATGACTGGAACTAATAGGCTGTCGGACCCCCTCCGTCTAATAGGCGCTGCTCACGCATGGTTATTTACATCTTTGGGTGGGTTTAGTGACATCTCTGAACAGTCAAAGGGACTGTGCTGCGATACAATATCCCCAGTCAAAGTCTATCTTCAGGAGTTCTTGGATCCGGGGTGATGCAAAACTTTTTTTGGTGTTTGTATTTGCATTTCCCTCGTTTTGATTCCGGGTGAAACAGTAGGAATATGGATTTATGTCCGGCAATGATTTTGGAAAGTAAATCGTCGCCTTGTTTCTGATATCGCAACAAATGTTTCAGTGATATTCCCATTTGTTCCTCGGACGAACCTTTGGGAACCGACTAAGCACAAACCTTCCGGCAACCAAGACTATTGCGTGCAGTGGCATGCACATTCCCATGGGACTTCTTTATTTGAACACTAATGGTATAGAAGGTGACCCATCTACCAGGTAGAATGCAACTCTAGTAGCAACTGTGTTATGTGGAATACGGTTCGTCACCCGCCCACGTCTTGCATCACTCGTCAGTGTCTCCCTGATACCACGAAACGCCGACTCACCTTCCTCACTGTTTTTTCGGAAACATACTTCCCACCATACGCACCCTGTATTCTGTAGTGTACGACCGGTAGATGGATACCTTCAGCACAAAGATATAATATCACAACCCACTGTTCTTCTGTCGTCAGTGGCACCTCCACTGGTGTGTAATACGGCAGCACGTCTTACCTGGTGGAGAGAAAGGCGGAGCGGTAAGTAACCAACCTCTGATAGCCTGATACACTACGCCCACGCCTAACAAAAGTAACATTTGTTTTGGCCCACGCATCGATGGATATACATACCACACAGGAATAATATCTCCCTGAACAAGTTGTCCGGATATCTGAAAATGGACCTTTTCATATGACCGAACCTTATAATTCACGGGAAGCTGAAACACATTATAGCAGGCGTAGAGAGAAGTGATGTGATAGAACTTCGTTTGTACGATCACACCAAGATGGAAGTGTCATAATGTTGGCACTAGTTGCGAAAGAGGACGTACGTGAGCTGGAATGATAGAGTACACTGGGATTGAGGGAGAGCGCCGTAAACGAAGATTTTACAGATTCGGTTTTAAAGTTTGTAAGATGTGAAAATTTAGTTGTGATGCTATGCCAGATACGTACCTGCGCAGTGGGTACTCTTGATGGAGCCTACGTTGAAACATCTGAACCGCCACTTAAGTTTTACAATGGCGATTTGTAGCACTTTCAGTGCTGATGAGACTGCAGTTTGTAAGATTTCGAGAGTGATTCCAAACAATAACATTCTGGAATTATATCTTACATTTCATCTACCTACTACACACTGCTCTCAACGAAAGCGTGAAACAGTTCGGTCTTAAAGACTTTGTGAACAGCTTTTTGTTATCTTCGCATCTTGTCTCTGTTCGAGTGAGGCACTTATCCTTTCCCGTGTAACTAAAGCACCGCCAGTTTATGGGAACATCTTCAGGATGATTTGCAGTGATTTCCCAACATTCCTCTTACGATTTCTTCTTCTCCTGATACTGCCGTGTTTGCCTCTTGTGGTGTTTATTTTTCTGATTCTTTTAAGTATGTCTTACATGTGAGCAAATAATATAATACGCTTCCTAATTAGTACAGCATTTCATGCGTTAATACGTCAGTTGGTCAGTGGTATAATAGTCGCACGCGTATGCGTAGTGGCTGTTGACATGTGTACACTAGCCAGCGACTCTGTGTATATTTGATACTGTGTATTGTTGCTCTATAGAGGAACAAGAACAGCAAATATTCATGTGCTGTAAGGGCAGGACAGTGTCTTAAATGGCATCTTTGACTGATGTCATTCATTATGTCTCTCACTTTCCTATGCAACGACCTCGGAGAGTCGGCAATGCTGTAAGAGTTATAGTAAAGTAGAACAAAGCCCTCCCGGTTAGCCGTCCGGTCTAACGCACTGCTTTCCTGGCGTGAGGGGGTGCCGGTCCCTGGCACGAATCCACCCGCCGGATTAGTGTCGAGATCCGGTGTGGCGGCCAGCCTGTGGGTGGTTTTTAAGGTGGTTTTCCATCTGCCTCGGCGAATGCGGACTGGTTATCCTTATTCCGCTTCAGTTACACCATGTCGGCGATTGCTGAGCAAACACTCTCCACGTACGCGTACACCACAATTACTCTACCACGAAAAACATTGCGGGTACACTCGTCCGGTGTGTGACGTTCCTTGGAGGGGTCCACTTGGGGCCGAACGGCACAATAATCCTGGTTTCGGTGTGGGGCGGTGGTGGGATGAGTGGACTGCTGTGGCCTGTTGTGGGTTTGTGAACCACTGAGGACTACGGCGGGGGCTAAGCCTCTCCACCGTTTCTAGGTCTCCATTTCCATACAATACAATACAAAGTAGAACACAGACTAGTGTTCATTACCGATCCGAAAAAAAACCTCGCTTTATGTTGGTGATTAAAATACGAAGAATTTACTCACGTTCCTGGATTATGCGCTGTAAAAAAGGTTTTCTGGTGTAAGATTGTGTGTATGTTAATGTTGTTGTTGTGGTCTTCAGTCCTGAGACTGGTTTGATGCAGCTCTCCATGCTACTCTGTCCTGTGCAAGCTTCTTCATCTCCCAGCACCTACTGAAACCTACATCCTTCTAAATCTGCTTAGTGTATTCATCTCTTGGTCTCCCTCCACAATTTTTACCCTCCAAGCTGCCCTCCAATGCTAAATGTGTGATCCCTTGATGCCTCAAAACATGTACTACCAACCGATCCCCTCTTCTAGTGAAGTTGTGCCACCAACTTCTCTTCTCTCCAATCCTATTCAATACCTTTTCATTAGTTATGTGATCTACCCATCTAATCTTCAGTATTCTTCTGTAGCACCACATTCCGAAAGCTTCTATTCTCTTCTTGTCCAAACTAGTTATCGTCCATGTTTCACATCCATACATGGCTACACTCCATACAAATACTTTCAGAAACGACATCCTGATACATAAATCTATACTCGATGTTAACAAATTTCTCTTCTTCAGAAACGCTTTCCTTGCCATTGCCAGTCTACATTTTATATCCACTCTACTTCGACCATCATCAGTTATTTTGCTCCGCAAATAGCAAAACTCCTTTACTACTTTAAGTGTCTTATTTCCTAATCTAATTCACTCAGCATCAGCCGACTTCATTTGACTACATTCCATTATCCTCGTTTTGCTTTTGTTGATGTTCATCTTATATCCTCCTTTCAAGGCACTGTCCATTCCGTTCTACTGCTCTTCCAGGTCCTTTGCTGTCTCTGACAGAATTACAATGTCATCGGCGAACCTCAAAGTTTTTACTTCTTCTCCATGAATTTTAATACCTACTCCAAATTTTTCTTTCGTTTCCTTTACTGCTTGCTCAATATACAGATTGAATAACATCGGGGAGAGGCTACAACCCTGTCTTACTCCTTTCCCAACCACTGCTTCCCTTTCATGCCCCTCGACTCTTATGACTGCCATCTGGTTTCTGTACAAATTGTAAATAGCCTTTCGCTCCCTGGATTTTACCCTTGCCACCTTCAGAATTTGAAAGAGAGTATTCCAGTCAACATTGTCAAAATTTTCTCCAAGTCTACAAATGCTAGAAACGTTGGTTTGCCTTTTCTTAATATTTCTTCTAAGATAAGTCGTAAGGTCAGTATTGCCTCACGTGTTCCAACATTTCTACGGAATCCAAACTGATCCTCCCCGAGGTCCGCATCTACCAATTTTTCCATTCGTCTGAAAAGAATTCGCGTTAGTATTTTGCAGCTGTAACTTAGTAAACTGACAGTTCGGTAATTTTCACACCTGTCACACCTGCTTTCTTTGGGGTATGGAATTATTATATTCTTCTTGAAGTCTGAGGGTATTTCGCCTGTCTCATACATCTTGTTCACCAGCTGGTAGAGTTTTGTCATGACTGGCTCACCCAAGGCCATCAGTAGTTCTAATGGAATGTTGTCTACTCCCGGGGCCTTGTTTCGACTCAGGTCTTTCAGTGCTCTGTCAAACTCTTCACGCAGTATCTTATCTCCCATTTCGTCTTCATCTACGTCCTCTTCCATTTCCATAATATTGTCCTCAAGTACATCGCCCTTGTATAAACCCTCCATATACTCCTTCCACCTTTCTGCCTTCCCTTCTTTGCTTAGAACTGCGTTGCCATCTGAGCTCTTGATATTCATACAAGTGGTTCTCTTCTCTCCAAAGGTCCCTTTAATTTTCCTGTAGGCAGCATCTATCTTACCCCTAGTGAGATAAGCCTTTAGATCCTTACATTTGTCCTCTAGCCATCCCTGCTTAGCCATTTTTCACTTCCTGTCGATCTCATTTTTTGAGACGTTTGTATTCCTTTTTGCCTGCTTCATTTACTGCAGTTTTATATTTTCTCCTTTAGTCAATTAAATTCAATATTTATTCTGTTACCCAAGGATTTCTAGCAGCCCTCTTCTTTTTACCTACTTTATCCTCTGCTGCCTTCACTACTTCATCCCTCAGAGCTACCCATGCTTCTTCTACTGTGATTCCTTCCCCCATTCCTGTCAATTGTTCCCTTATACTCTCTTTGAAACTCTGTACAACCTCTGGTTTTTCAGCTTATCCAGATCCCATGTCCTTAAATTCCCACCTTTTTGCAGTTTCTTAAGTTTTAATCTACAGGTCATAACCAATAGATTGTGGTCAGAGTCCACGTCTGATCCTGAAAATGTCCTACAATTTAAAACCTGATTCCTAAATCTCTGTCTTACCATTATATAATCTATCTGATACCTTTTAGTATCTCCAGGGTTCTTCCATGTATACAACCTTCTTTTATGATTCTTGAACCAAGTGTTAGCTGTGATTAAGTTATGCTCTGTCCAAAATTCTACAAGACAGCTTCCTCTTTCATTTTTAGCCCCAACCCATATTCACCCACTATGTTTCCTTCTCTCCCTTTTCCTACTGACGAATTCCAGTCACCCATGACTATTAAATTTTCGTCTCCCTTCACTACCTGAATAATTTCTTTTATCTCATCATACATTTAATCAATTTCTTCATCATCTGCAGAGCTAGTTGGCATATAAACTTGTACTACTGTAGTAGGCATGGGCTTTGTGTCTATCTTGGCCACAATAATGCGTTCACTATGCTGTTTGTAGTAGCTTACCCGCACTCCTATTTTTTATTCATTATTAAACCTACTCCTGCATTACCCCTATTTGATTTTGTATTTATAACCCTGTATTCACCTGACCAAAAGTCTTGTTCCTCCTGCTACCGAACTTCACTAATTCCCACTATATCTAACTTTAACCTATCGATTTCCCTTTTTAAATTTTCTAACCTACCTGCCCGATTAAGGGATCAGACATTCCACGCTCCGATCCGGAGAACGCCAGTTTTCTTTCTCCTGATAACCACGTCCTCCTGAGTAGTCCCCGCCCGGAGATCCGAATGGGGGACTATTTTACCTCCGGAATATTTTACCCAAGAGGACGCCATCATCATTTAACCATACAGTAAAGCTGCATGTCCTCGGGAAAAATTACGGCCGTAGTTTCCCCTTGCTTTCAGCCGTTCGCAGTGCCAGCACAGCAAGGCCGTTTTGGTTAATGTATGTTAATATTTTTATGTTAACTTAGTTTCACAGTAATGACAAGTGAACTGTGTAGCTTGCACCTTAGTGGTTATAATATGGAAAGCGCCATTACACTGAACAGATGACGATAGAGCAGGTCTGCCCAATGGCAGCTACACTTATGACCTTCTCCATGTCGATGATAGCGGTGAACGCAAACCAAGATAACAGTACCGCGAACTCTACGTGTATAAAAATCCTATAGATGAGTATGGAGTAATCCTAAGGACAAATTCTTTTTTTTATCGTAAAAGCTAGATTTAGGCATAAACCACTAGCATATTGACAAATGTTATGGTATCGCACCCGGGGCACACTTTTCAAACTTTATGTTCTAGTCAGCTTTGTAACAGAAGATTAATCTATTTTTATTCAATTTCTAAATGGTAGCGTTTATACTTTATGTTCTGTAGCCCTTACTAAGGAAAATTAAAAATTTTTCAAACGTGAAAAATATGTTCCAAGGTATAGCATGTCCGGGTACCTAGGAACGATTATCCTATTCAAGTTTGAAAGCGACGCAGTCGAGAAAATCTTGTCAGTACTGTATTTAATCGTCTATCTGTCACGTTATTAGTCTACTACACACCAATTACAGTAATAAAACCAGTTAAGAAGAAGTACTATCAGAAAACTCTTACAGGTTAAATATGTTTTAAAACAGAACCTATTGGAAATAACACATATTTCCATTTTCAAGACTGGTAAAACTGTTAAGACATAAAAGGAAACTGCGTTCATTTGCAAATATCACATGTCCCACCGTGAAAGACCTCCTTCTCTTCGAAGGTACAAGATAGTTCTCACCTGATGAAGTATGAATTAACTGATGTAAAAATAGTTCTAAAAATATAGAGCATTTTACTGACCATAAAATTCTGTAATTGAAGAATAGACGGTGTGGTCCAAATATGCTAAGGTCCAGTGTGAGGTGTAATAATAATATTCGGCGAAACTTGTTAGATAATCTAGTGTGTTGATGCGGAACCAATTTTCGCTGGAAAAAAGATTAGTTTCAACTTTGGCAACCAGGTAAAAATCTGGCGCTGTAAATGCAAGAAAGACGTATAGAAATGTTTCCATATGTAGTGAAAAGGGAATGCGACGTGGGCAGAGAAGGTCAAACAAGTGAGAAATGTATAATGTTAAGATTACTATTAACCACCGCTTACACAACTTGTTCAATACGAGCACCGAGACGTGGAATTCTGCAGCATCAGTAAAACGGCGTGATCAATGGTTGCTGGCAGCAATTCCAGTGGAATGTCAGCGAAGTGTTTCTGTATACTTGCCGTAATAACAAGTAGAGAGTGAATGTGTCCTTGGTTACCGTGATCCTTTAGATACCCTCAGAGCTAAAAGATGTGGATTCATATCAACTGATCTTGCAGACCTTGCATCTGGAAAAAACCTCTGGGGATAACATGTTCGTGGAAGGCTGCATTAAGCACATCTTTAAATGGTCATGCGGGATGAGGTGCTCTTCCAGCTTGCATTGAAACAGTGTTTCCACACAGTTCCACTCTTTCCAAACAGGAATCACCTGCTATACAATGAGTTCTCGATAACGTCTAGCCGTCACGGAATACCTAACAGGCCCTCTGGGTGTATTCTCTTTAAAAAAAAAAAAAAAAAAAAAAAAAAAAAAAAAAAAAAAAAAAAAAAAAAAAACTGACCGAGGACAAAAATGCCTGGGAATTCACACCTTACAGTCACATACAACGAGTGCAATGGCTCTTCGTGCACAATATATGATTTAATAGTACATCAGATTAAACAGTGCTGTGTATTCACTGCACCCTGTAGTGTAAATTGTGCTACGTCACTCCACTTTTCCGCATGCCATCAACTTCGATCCGTGCCAGAAACCGAAGAGCAAATTCGAAACGTTGCTGCGGATCCTACATCCACATCTACATATACATTCATACACCGCAAGCCACCCAACGGTGTGTAGCGGAGGGCGCTTTACGTGCCACTGTCATTACCTCCCTTTTCTGTTCCAGTCGCGTATGGTTCGCGGGAAGAACGACTGTCTGAAAGCCTCCCTGCGCGCTCGAATCTCTCTAATTTAACATTCGTGATCTCCACGGGAGGTATAAGTAGGGGGAAGCAGTATATTCAATACCTCATCCAAAAACGCACCCTCTCGAAACCTGGCGAGCAAGCAACACCGCGATGCAGAGCGCCTCTCTTGCAGAGTCTGCCACTTGAGTTTGCTAAACATCTCCGTAACGCTGTCACACTTACCAAATAACCCTGTGACGAAAAGCGCCGCTCTTCTTTGGATCTTCTCTATCTCCTCCGTCAACCCGATCTGGTACGGATCCCACACTGATGAGCAATACTCAAGTATAGGTCGAACGAGTGTTTTGTAAGGCACCTCCTTTGTTGATGGACTACATTTTCTAAGGACTCTCCCAATGAATCTCAACCTGGTACCCGCCTTACCAACAATTAATTTTGTATGATAATTCCATTTCAAATCGTTCCGCACGCATACTCCCAGATATTTAACAGAAGTAACTGCTACCAGTGTTTGTTCCGCTATCATATAATCAAACAATAAAAGATCTTTCTTTCTATGTATTCGCAATACATTACATTTGTCTATGTTAATGGTCAGTTGCCACTCCCTACACCAAGTGCCTATCCGCTGCGGATCTTCCTGCATTTCGCTACAATTTTCTAATGCTACAAATTCTTTGTATACTACAGCATCATCCGCGAAAAGCCGATGGAACTTCCGACACTATCTACTAGGTCATTTATATATATTGTGAAAAGCAATGGTCCCATAACACTCCTCTGTGGCACGCCAGAGGTAACTTTAACGTCTGTAGACGTCTCTCCATTGATAACAACATGCTGTGTTCTGTTTGCTAAAAACTCTTCAATCCAGCCACACAGCTGGTCTGATATTCCGTAGGCTCTTACTGGGGTTTCAGTTGCTGCACCGTCTGGATCTTGTACAGGTATCAGTGTAAAATAAAGAGCAAAACTTTCCCTACTGTTTACCATAGGATAGACAGTTCTCATGACACTACACGAATACTGACACTACACGAACACTAGCACTAGCAACACCGAGTCACGTGCTGCATGGTCATATATAGAAACAGTAACCTCGTCAATAATTTCTACCAGGTGACAAGCTAACCTTTATTTACAAATTTCATCATCATCTTCTTTAAACCATTTAGTGACATCTAGACTCTCCACAGACATTTCAGTCGGCGATACTCACTCAACGTACCACTACATTTGCGGCCGTTCACATAGAATAATTCCACTGACAGCGCACGGTCTCTCTTCTCGATAACCATACAGTTCACTCACATGATGGTTTGTCAAATGACCGCGGAAGACGATGGACACTGGAACGCAATTGTGGGAGGACCGGAGGAAGAAATTGTTGGCAAATTTGGACTTAGAAGAAGAAATTAAAGAGGAGATTGACTTATAGAGTTCTGCTCGAGGAACCAATTGGTGCTACGCCGACATCAGTAACGTGACAAGCAGCGCCAGGATCCTTGGTTGATGAGGAAGCTGGCTTACTGATAATCGCATAATAGGTAATTACGGAGTACGCAAGTAGATTGTTGATGAGGCTCTGGAACTTATCGATGTAGTTGAGGAGCTATGCCGACATCAGTAACGTGACGAGCTGCGCCAGGATCCTTGGTTGATGAGCAAGCTGGCTTACTGATAATCGCATAATAGGTAATTACGGAGTACGCAAGTAGATTGTTGATAAGGCTCAGGAACTTATCGGTGTAGTTGAGGAGCTATGCCGATATCAGTAACGTGACAAGCTGCGCCATGGCCTTGGTTGAGGAACCATAGCGCGAAGAGTCCGATCGAGAAGCATCACAAACGAAGAAGATACACATGGAAGGCCCCTGGAGACCTGAGGAGACAACAGATTGATTACCTTCTAGTGAAAGCACGTTTTAGGAACCAGATAAAAGATTGCAGACATAGGCAGTGATCATAATCTGGTCCTGATGAAAAGTTCACTGAGATTCCAACGTTTGAAGGAGAAGCCAGTAAAACTTAAATGGGAACTAGAAAAACTGAAAACTGAGGGACTGACAAAGCGCTATGCCCATGAAACAGAAACTGTAGCTAAGAATTTTCAACATGGTGGAGTAAATGAAGACTGGGATCAAATTAAATTTGGTATATACAAATCAGCAGAAAAGATAGCTGGAAGAACTCAACCCAAAAAGACGAGTAAATGGATTACAGGAGATATTATTGAGCTTATAGAAAACAGGAGACTATACAAAAATGAAACTGATGAGCAAGGAAAAGCTGAATACAGAAGACGGAGGAATTTAGTTAATAGAGAAGCTAGGAAAGCAAAAGAAAATTTTGTTGAAGAAATGTGCAGAGAAGTGGAAGAAAATATGCAAAACGAAAGAATTGGTTTAGCCTACGAAACAGTATATCAGTTTTTTAACTATCTTGAAACAACACTCTCAGGCACAATAGAAAATAAAGATGGGAAAATGCTGTTTGGTGAAGACATGGTGAAGAGATGGAAAGAATACATATAGGGGTTGCATGCCGGAACACCTCTTTCGGAGGAAGTGATAGGAAGGGAAGACGAAGTAGACGAAGATGACAAGGCAGATGACATTCTGCATGAAGAATTTGACAGAGCTCTAAAACAACTACGGGACAACAAAGCAACGGGTACTGATGACATCCCTGCAGATCTAATAAAGAATGCTGGTGACAACATGAAAATGATGCTGTTTAAACTTATTATGTCCATCTATAACACAGGAGAGATACCGACAGACTTCCAGAAATGTATCATTGTTTCTATACCGAAGAAGGCAGCAGTTACAAAATGCGAACAGTACCGAACTTTAAGCCTAATATCACATGCATCAAAAATTCTCATAAAAAATTGTGATGAGTATTTGAGAGAAGGTAGAGGATATGCTGAGTGAAGATCAGTTTGGTTTCAGGAGTGGATTGGGAACAAGAGAGGCGATTCTGGCACTGAGACTCGTTATCGAAAAGCAATTACAGAAAAATAAACCAACTTATATTGCCTTTGTAGACATGAAAAAGGCGTTTGATAACGTTATCTGACAAGAGATGTTGAGAGGGCTGAGGAAAAGTGGAATAAAGTACAAAGACATCCGAGTGATACTCTGTTTTAATAAGAATGAGAGGGCAGTGATTAGGAACTGTCACCATGGAGAAGTAGCAAATATTAGGAAAGGGGTAAAGCAAGGATGTGCTCTCTCTCCTCTTATATTCAATGCTTACATGCAGGAAGCTATAGATCAAGTTCGAAAAACTATGGAGGTGGGGATAGAAATTAATCGGCAGAAGATGGACATACTACGTTATGCAGATGATATTGCTATAGTCACGGAGGCAAAAGAAGATCTAGAGGAAGTCCTCAGAGCAACGGAAAAAATTCTATGCAATCAGTATGGAATAAGAATAAACGAGAAAAAGACTAAAGTGATGCTATGCAGTACAGGAGCAGAATATGAACCTCTGAGAATGAGAATTGGAAGAGAGGAGCTGGAAGTGAAGAAGGAATTTACTTACCTGGGAAGCAAAATCACAAGAGATGGAAGAAGCCCGAAAGAAATGGCGACCAGAATACAAAAGGCCAAAATTGCATTTAATCGGAGAAGGGACTTACTCACCAGCAACAGTCTACAAATAAGGAAACGTATCATGAAAGTTTTCGTTTGGAGTGTGGCCCTATACGGATGTGAAACTTGGACAACTGGAAGAGAAGAGAGATGACGGTTAGACGCCCTGGAGATGTGGTGCTATAGAAGGATGATGAAGATCAGCTGGATCTCTGTGTAGGCACATCCAAACAAGAAGAGACAAACTAGCAGGGCACATCCTACGACACATCATCATTGCAACAATTGCAGAACGAGCTATTGAGGAAAGGAATCGGCGGGGGCGACCAAGGATATCATACATGCAACAGATCATGAGTGACGTTGGACGTAACACATACGTGGAAATGAAGAGGAAGGCAGAAGAGAGGAATGGCGGTCTGCTGCAAACCAACCTCAGGGTTGAACACTAAAAGAAGCGGAGGTATCATACCGCCAAACAAACACAGTTCATTAGCAACGGAATTTGCAAATTTCGGAAGAACCAAAATGGTTCACGTAGAATTCATTCAGGAAGTAACATTCCTGGTGGACTTGTTGGTCCTTTAAGCG
Source organism: Schistocerca gregaria (assembly GCF_023897955.1). Lineage (NCBI taxonomy): Eukaryota > Metazoa > Arthropoda > Insecta > Orthoptera > Acrididae > Schistocerca > Schistocerca gregaria. Next base: position 831,787,480 of record NC_064922.1, read on the forward strand.
TGGGAAAATAGGGCGTTAGGGAAGAGATATGAAACTTCTTGTGAAATAATTCAAGTGGCGAAGACAAAGACTTGATCTGGCAAATCAGATTATTTGACACGTAGACAGGAAAGTTAGCAGAACGCAAGGGGAGGGATCGTCCTAGTGTAGAGACGTCAGTGCTGCCCTTGACAAGACAGACTTCTCCGAAACACAGAGCTCTGTGTGATTTCACTCCAAATACACCATATAATCAAAAGTATCCGGACACCCCCAAAAACATTCTCGCAGGCATACGTCCAAATAGGTGCTGGAAGGTTTCTTGGGGAATGGCAGCCCATTCTTCACGGAGTGCTGCACAGAGGAGAGATACCGGTGTCGGTCGGTGAGTCCTCGCAGGTTGTCAGAGTTCCAAAACATCCCAGAGGTGTTCTGTAGGATTCAGGTCAGGACTCTGTTTAGGCCAGTCCATTACAGGTATGTTACTGTGTTGTAACCACCCCACCACAGGCCGTGCGTTGTGAACAGGTGGTCGATCATGTTGAAAGAGGCAGTCGCCATCGCCGTATTGTTATTCAACAACTGAAAGCAAGAAGGTGCTTAAAACATCAATGTAGACCTGTGCTGTGATAGTGTCACACAAAACAACAAGGGGTGCAAGACCCTTCCGTGAAGAACACGACCACACCGTCACACCAACACTTTCGAATCTTACTGTTGGCACTGCACACGCTGGCAGATGACGTTCATCGTGCATTAACCATATCCACACACTGCCATCGATTCGCCACATTGTGTACCGTGATTCGTCACTCGACATAACGTTTTTTCACTGTTCAATCCTCCAATATTTACGCTGCTTACACTTATCGAGGCCTCGCTTGGCATTTACCAGCGTGATGTATGGCTTATGAGCAGCCGGTCGACCATTAAATTCACGTTTTCTCAACTCCCGCCTAATTGTCACAGTACTTGCATTTAATCCTGACCCAGTTTGGAATTCCTGTGTGATGGTCTGGATAGATGTCTGCCTATTAAACATTACGACCCTCCTCAAATGTCGGCGATATATGTCAGTAAACACACGAGGTTAGTATGCACGCTTCTGTACGGTAAGTGTCCCTTCAAGTTTCTACTTCACTATCATATCGGAAACAATGGACCTAGGGATGTTTAGGTGAGTAGTAATCTCACGTACAGACGTATGACACAAGTGACGCCCAATCACCTGACTACGTTTGAAGTCCGTGAGTTCCGCGGATTGCCCCATTCTGCTTTCCCACGAAGTCTAATGACTACTGAGGTCGCTGATACGGAGTACATGGCGGTAGGTGGCAGCGCAATGCACCTAATATGAAAAGATATGTTTTTGGCGGTGTCCGGATACTTTTCATCACACAGTGTACCTTCCTCCAGGGTATTGCGTGGTTCTCTGGTAGATGTCAGACTCCTGACTGAATGACTTCCGTCTGGTAGCAACATGCATTAACCACCGATCACAATTTGCCTGTCCCCATTTCCTGTATTTCAGGACAACGATATATTAACCATTGCAAGCCGATCTTGCATTTGAGACGTTCGATGGTGTAATGGTCGTATCCAACAAGTACCTATTTTTGTTTGTAGTGAAGGAACGATGTTGTTTTGTAGTGCGGTTTTGTAAAGGGGTACTGAAATACAGCATCCATAGCCCGAAAGTAAAATTTCCATTCTCCTTACCCTGGGATGGTGTAACGATTCTTCTAGCGCTGACTCTCTTTCAGCTGCAGCACGATAAGTACGGTCGGTTGGCAGTGTCTGAGTACACACAGTGGAGGCTACCGAGTCCGGGGGTGGGAGTGGACACGCAGCGTATGGTACGGTTAATAGACAAGACTGCTGATAACAGGGCAGAGACGAAACCGTTCTCGAGTGATTTACCCGAAATACATCTTATGTCAGTAAACCTCCCCCGATTCGTTAAGGAATGAATGTCCCATGTATAAAACGACGCATCTCTCAAACAACATGTCGTACATTGACATAATGTTTCCTGTAAATTACGTGGTGTATGTCAAAACCGTCTGCAAAATGTGTTGCGAATAGAGATAATAGTAAAAAAGTGATAAATTAAAACTTCATGCTTGACGCAGCAGCTTAACAGTATGAACTGTGAAATTGCAGTAACCGATAATCTTTTTACGTTTCATAATTTTGTGGAGGGTGGGAGGGGAGGGGCAAAATGGGCGGAGTGTGGGTCAACGAGAACCAGTTTCGTAAGGGTTTGAAATTATATGTAAAGTTTCTTGAAAATTGATAAGTGCTCTGGATCTCAAATACTGCGTGTTGCAGAATAAAAAATGCTCCTATCATAGCACAAAAAGAGGCGAATATGTCATGGGCAGAGTTAGGGATGTAAAAGAAGAGAGCTAGCTTTTCGACTTATCTGGCAACTCGAAAGGCTTTTATGTAATAGTCACGCTTTTTTTACCTGTTAGTGTTAGTAATCACATCATATAATGTAACGTATCGTGTCATGTGAAGCGACTTGATACATGATGCCATCGCTCGTGAACAAAACCAGCCCGAGAAAAACATTTTTAGCTATTACATGTATTCTCTTCAGCTATATGATATTAGATATGATAGCGATATGAGTGAATATGTCAATATGGTTTGATTTAAATGTCTTTGAAGCTACCAGAGAATTCGAAAAGTTAGCTCCCTTCTTTTACGTCCTTAGTTATAGCCAGGACGTATTCGCCTTTCTGTGTTACGATAAGAACATTTTTCATTCTTGCACCCAATTTCTCCTCTACTATAATTTTGACATTAGACCGCAATTGCTTCGCAAATGATGTAGAGTTTTGTTGACTTGTGGGCCGAATGAACCAGTATAGTTAATTTTTTTTATTATTCCCGAACATCTCAATTTTATCGTTCAAACGGATAAAGCTTTGACAAAACAACAACACGACCATTATTCAGATGTATTTGTCCACCTTCTTAAAAATTTTAGAACATTCGTACAAGCTTGAAACATGTAACAAAATCACAAGAACATGTCTTTTGGATGGCTCTGAGCACTATGGGACTTAACATCTGTGGTCATCAGTCCCCTAGAACTTAGAACTACTTAAACCTAACTACCCTAAGGACATCACACACATCCATGCCCGAGGCACGATTCGAACCTGCGACCGTAACAGTCGCGCGGTTCCGGACTGAAGAGCCTAGAACCGCTAGGCCGCCGCGGCCGGTGACTGTCTTTTGGACCTTAAATACGCATGAAACTATATTTTTGAAAGAAAGTTTTGAATTTTATCTTCGAAATGCATTGTTTATTTACCTGAATCACTTCAAACGGTTTATGCGCATTCAATTCACGTAAGAACTATTTTTATGTGCTACACTTAAGCTCTACTTTAAAACATCGTGTCTCAACAACGAATAAAGATTACTGGATAAAAATTCTTTTCCGTTTTATCCATTTATCTAGCATAGTGCTAAGATTGAACCGATTCGTACAAGTATGGAAGTGGCGCGCTTTGGAAGCCTCCCAGAAAAACGTGTTGTTTTTGCATCTTTTTTTTTCATGTAAAATCCAAGCGGCACACGTAAAATGGTGCCGTTACTTGAGCATCAATTTGAACCCAGTTAGTCGATTCGAAAATTTTCAGGGTGCCAGTTCCGGTTTGTTGTTCAAATCTTGCTCAATATATTGAAACAAATCTACAGTAAGACAGATGTTCGAACGGCTATATAAATGGCTGCTGGTCCAGACTAAACCAAAAGCTTTTGACTCCATGTTCTCAGTTTATATAGGAACCGACGACACCAAGCGTTCACTTCCTGCCCCCCCCCCCCCCCCACCCCCGTCACCCACCACCCTCCACCTGGTCACCCCAAAATCGCGATGCAACGCGTGGCCTTGAGAAACATTTTTCTAACAATGCTTTCGGATTTTGACGGTGTTGTCTGCCATATGAGTTAGCTACCTCAAGACACAGACACAGATTATAACTTTAATACTAGGCTGAACTAAGAGCCAACATAGCATAATATTATAGCTCTTAATGAGCAGACCGTGGCAGCATTTTAAATTTTTAAATTCGGTCAATAACTATGAAACTTTGGAAATTAATTTTTTTATTGCCCCTGGAACCCGTTACATAGGCAACCTGCAACTGCGATTACGTAGTGGGTTAGTCGTTTAGTAATGTGTATAATTCGTAGAATAATCTTTTGTGATGGATGTATGAAATGTTGAATTGATTTCAACATTATGTGCGTAAAAGGAAGAATGATACTGACTCACATTTGATTGTACATACACCTGAATGTTTCTAGAAATTTCTCTGTCGACGAACTGACGGTTAGCTTCTTCGGCCAACGTTTGTCTGATGATTTTTCTGAAGCTTTGCCAGCACGAGTACCTGGCCCTATCAAAGCTTCACCCTCCACTGCTGGTGGTTGCAAAGGAGGGTAAAGCTTTGACAGTGCCATTCATTCGCGCTGGCGAAACGTCAGAAAAATCATCAAACAAACGTCGGCCGAAGAACACGAGACAGAAGCCAACAGGCAGTTTGTCAACAAGTGGCCGCGAACGCCATAACAATTTCGCTGTCACTAATAGTGTATAGTCATAACAATGCCTTTCATAGCGATCCTATTGGTTAGTTCACCTGGTCAATGTTAAAAGGGGATACGATCAAAGGATGTGATCTCCGTTACTAATTAAACAATCCGATTGCCGAAAAAAATTATATTGCGATCTCAGTTTACCATTAGAGAGTGTGATGTTTCTGGCTGTGGTCGCCAGTATTATATCTTGCTAGAAGCTCGCCTTGACGCAGCTTCATATACGTGAAGTAACATATGGTACAAAAGTGGAGTGAGGTACAAGCAGCAGATTCTACAGTATGTAACATTCCCGTGGGAGAGTCGGCCAATTGTACTGAACTTAATTCTGCGTGGTCGGGACATTCGGGTGTTAGGCGCCAAACGCCTAAGTTATCTAATTAATTATTTATATGCTTTTTATTGTATTTAACCTAGTTTTCAGTATGACAATATCTCATGGTCACCCTACGAGTCTACCATTTTTGTTTATTAAATTTCACTAGACTTGAGAAAAATAAGAGCAATGATATAAGAACCGAAGTGCTTCGGACACCTTCGGGTCGCTTTGGCGCGCCTGGGAGATGAAGTACTTCGGCAGCGCTAGTCACACTGTTTCGGGTATTCTTCATAACCCGACGTGTATCTCTGTTTCGCACGGTTATGTTGTACTCTCTATCGGGAGTTGTCATAAAAGTTACCGTACTATTAAGAAAGGCCGGCCAGAGTGGCAACCAGACGTTATTTCAATTAATAAAACTGCAGTAAGAACAACACCCTTCCCCCCTACATATCAGAAAATAGTGCCACAAGTTAGACAATATCTCCTCCCCACATTCTCCACCACTGTACCATAGTAAAGCAATAACTGTCGTGCACGGCACGTAGAACATGTTACTTCCTTTCAGACACACACACACACACACACACACACACTAGCTGCAAAATATGAACACTCACAGAGCGATAGCAGACGCTCCCACTACTTTCAAAAAGAAGAAAGACGAACGCATTCCGTAAAACCAAAACAAGACAAACGAAATGGTGAGATGACAATAGTTTTTCACAACACAGAAACGTGAATATATTTAGCGTACTGAAAGTGCTGTGGGCTAAAATCTAATGCAAACACATGGGGGAACAGGCAGAATGAAGTAAACAACAAAAACTGTGAATAAAGATAATAGTAAACTCAGTTTATAGTGACCAGTAAAGCATGAAAACTGTTCAAGATCCTAGGAAACAAAACGGTAAGAAGAAAAGAAAATGTTCTCACAGTGACCGCGGAATATTTTTTTTACAATAAAGCGAAACGCATTTGGCTTTAAGGCTCTCATTACAGCTGTTTAGGGCAGCAATTAACCTATTCAACTTATCAGTATGCATATTTCTTATGACAGCTGCCCGCTTTCAGTTTGCCCTTTCATCAAATCTTTTCCTCAGAGCGAAAGATATTAATGTATGATTGTTTTAATTAACGTCATAGTCAGAAGTCTCAATATGAAAACAATTCCTGTCATTTTGTTTATCAATGCAGGAAGGTGTGGAACATCCATAGATTAAGAATAATCTAACAACTATATGAGAAATTGTCAGCCTCGATTCGGTAATGAAACCAACCTGTACGTAGGTTTCAGCTCAAGTAATTGAGCCTTCTTCAGAAGATAATCCTTATTCTATACTATGTCTACGAGGGCATGGTCTAGAAATAAAACTATGTGACTTCGCCTATTGATGCCGTCTGAGTTTTATTTGTAGACCATGCCCTCGTAGACGGACTGACAGTTTCTTATATATTAGAGTATCACGATTGCTGACTGGGCTGCAATGTTGAAAGTACTAAAATCTAACAAGTCATACAGAGAAAAATCACACGTCAGTGGATAGAGTATCTCTACAAGTTTCTAACCCACATTGCAGGTCCTCAATATAGTCACCGTCTGTGAGACATCATATGTCAATGTGTGCGTGCTATTCATTCACAATGTCTGTTCACTGGGTTGTCTAATTACTTGCGACAATACTGGGTGAAGTGGAGCAGACGGTTAACAATAAACATTGAAGACAGCACAGTTTATAGGTGCAAGTTGTAATTATAAGAATTCTGTAAACTATTAGCAGGCTTCCCGTTTCCAGAGTGGTATTGATACACAGTAATAACATGAATCAATAAAAGGAACCTATCGTGGATTACATAATCCCAGTGGTAGTGAAAAGACGTCATCTCGCTTTTCGCTCTTTTATTATGTCTTGCAGTCCCAACAGAACTTCTTTCTTCACTTACCACACATTCATCTTGTTATAAGTCTTTCCATTTCAATTTTCATTATAATTGTAATTATATCATTCACTCTAGTCTGTTTCCTAAGGTAGTTACTTGTTTTCAGCTGTTACTGGTAATCCCTAACACATTTTAATCAGTTGCTCGCTAAGCAACCATCAGTTATTGAATAGCATTACATTATGATTCCATGTCTTGCTACAAAAATTCAAACTAGTAACACTGATCACTGGGTCAATCGATCGTAACCGCCAAAAATACCAGCAATCATTTCTATAGATACGTTCGTAATTTATGCCATTTTTCAATATGACGTTTATAAATTATTTAATATTACTATAATAGATTTTATGGATCTATTTTTTATCTTGATTTATTTTAATTCTTGAAAAATAGTATAATGTCATTAGCAAAAATAATGTGGCTAAGGCATGCCCCATTACAATGTGTTCATTGGTCAATTTCCCAGTGCAAGAATCGGAAAACTTCGTGTAGGTCTGCTGAGAACTCTTTTGGTGATATGGAGCTTTCCTCCCTGACTCAGTTTTCAATTGTGAACTTTACACAATCCTGCTGAAGTGCAATAGAAGGCGTAGCTTCGATGCATATATTTTTCAGTATACTAAAATAAGATTAAACGGTGCCTTGTTCGTCAACGACAGTTATTATAAATTTTGTTGAAACCGAATTCAAAGTTGTTTCGCAGATTATATATCCTCGACTGTGCAGTAATTCACATTTATTTCTTCGATCTGTGCTTGCTTTCGTTGGCAACATACGAGTCTCACTGTTAATAACAGTAAACTGTTACATTTTCATGACCCTAACGGGATACTTTGTAGGTGATAGTTTAAATTTTTGTGATTTCATAACAATTTGATACGGAGAATAATGAAATATTGTACTTCAGAAGTGCTAAGGCCAATAAGAATTGATGTCGCTTCGGAAACATATTTGCGTACAGCGTGGGCAAAAAAAAAGAACTATCCCCAAAACTATTTCATGTACCTTAAGACAGACAATCCAGCTTAACATCATGCACTCCCGGGGCAGATGATGGAAGTTAGGTTGCCCGTATTAGGGTACATGAGATATTTTCCGGGACATTTCTATGTTTCCCACCCCCCCAAGAGTAACCAGATCGAAGGATGATCTAAGAAGGGTGAGGTGCACTAAACGGAAGATTAGGGTTTTATATCCAGTAGAGAACAAGACTGTTAGCGACTAAGTACTACCTCAGAAAGGACGTGGCAAGAAATCAGTTATGGCGTTTTAGAAGGAACTTTGAGGTGTTTGAGTAAATCGGAATGAGCACAACAGTGTTTGTGCAACGATGGTTTCAGATACGAGTGAAGTGACCTTACCACTGTAAAACGTTGTGCTTATGACGAAAGCTTACTTGTCAGACGGAATCCTCTGCTATTTAACACGAACATTATACTAAGGATTGTCATTAACAAACTGTAAATTTCTTGAAAATGTAGGTGAACATGAAAGTTGTGAAACGGAAACGAAAAGCATTTTACGTATGGAGCTACAGACCTAAGAACAAACTCGGGTACTCAGGCAAAATATGCAACAAATAGGCCTTTCATGGATCATTATTGGATCATAGTAGCTGATGTACATAGCCAACTGTGTATGTAAATAATGACAGAGAACATATCCTAAGATATTTTGCTTTATTCTTAATTAGAGGAGGAAGAAAATATTAGTTAGGCACAGGCTGTAAAAGATATCACAAATTACTAACACTATTTACAGTAATAAGTACTACAGGTAACTGCAGAGTACTAAGAAAAGTGTGAGACAAAATATACAGTCGTAACTAAAAATTTCAATACCCAGTATTAACGTTTCACAATAATACTTACTTAATAGTTTGTTACGAACCAGCTTTCAGCTTCTCATGCCATCGTCAGATAAGGGACAATATGTAAGAAGTCGAAAGTCCGTTAATAATTAAATATTAAATAATTATTGTTGCGGAACATTAATACTGTGTTCTGAAGTTTTTAATATATCTATGTTCCTCTAAGAGCCGACGGACTATTCCGTAAATATTACTCTAGAAATACTGGTTTCAATGAAATAACTTATTGACATTGCTGGAACACCATTCCACCTGCCCTACAGATTTTCTTTGCATAATTTTAACAGAAAAGTAGAGGTGACAAACACGCACGAGAACCGTAACTCTCTCACTACTGTATGCCACAATTCCCACCAATACTTTATCGAAATCAGAAGAAGCACAATATTGGTAAAAAATGAAATTGTTGGTCACAGTCGTCGAGAACACTCCAACGAAATGGAATAATTAATAAAGTTCATTGTTACTAATAATCTCCTTGATATATATATATATATATATATATATATATATATATATATATATATATATATATATATATATATATATATATATATATATAGGTGCATATTGACCCAGCAGCCATTTCAATAAATAAGCGCTCTTAGCCAACGTGCGTAATTTCTTTGTGCACATACATGTCAAGTCCGTCAGCACGTAAGTCTGATTGGAATTATTAACGGAATAGAAGGGGCGATAAAGTTGAATATGATCACAGCCTCTGTGATTTGCGCTTCTCGGTAAAAATCTACACGTAAAGAAAAAGTGTCGAGTTGTGAAAATCTCTGATCAGCTTACTATTTGTTGTGTTACGGCTTTCATCAACTCAAGAACAACCTCTGGCAATGTGCCGGAAAGGGAGCAACGAGGTGATCATCGTGCCCTCATAAAATATCCAATATCCTTGTTGCACACGTGGAATACACAACGGCGGACCCCTAAGGAAATACGAGAATCGGGAGCCAATAAGATTTTCAGCAACGTTGTCGACGCTAGGGACTGAATAATCCCTCCGGAGAGCAAAGAATCACAGGCGAAATGCAGTTACCTACAGCAGAACAGGAACAAGATACGACCGGAGTGATACTAAATTCGTTGTTCTCCATAACTAAAATGCTGTTTGTATAGCTTATTTATGCCTCTCACTTTTCGCCCGAGGTAGAAACGAGAAAACTAGGTAACCCTTGGCTCAAATCTGACACGGTGATTTATGCAGTCTCTGGATTCTAATGATGTACCGCGAGTTTTGGGAGTGACGAGATACCCTTGAAGATATGCTGTCTGTTATCTAAATACATTAAAAATTGTTTCTTTTATTCTGCAAGGTGGACTGAAATGTTCGGGCGGTATTTCAGGATTTATACGTCACATATTGTAGAAGAAAGTCACATGAGCGTGGGTTTGGAATTCTCTTCTTCTAAGTGTGTCCTTTGTCGTGAAAGTTAGGTGGTATATTTTTTGCGCACCTTAATCGGTAGTTATTCCATTTTTCATAGATTAGTCAACGTAAAAGTATACTATGCATAATGGCAGTAACTGGAGTCTATGATACATGGAATATTTATTTTATATTCACCTGAACGATTCGAATACTCAATCGCTAGTTTGTTGGGAGGTTTTAGAATACTGCTTCTTGTTTACAGTTTTCCCAAAGTCCGTAATTCACTTATATACAATGCTGTCCTAAAGCATACATTCTCAAAAATGTCTTTCTGAAATCTGTATGAATGTTTGGAAATAGTAGACATCTTCGGTGAGGAATTCTTTTGTTATCTGTGCTAAACTGTTACTTATACCCTTTTTCTTTGTCCTTCACGTATTTTTTGCTTCCAAGGTAGCAGAATTGCTTTACGTAATCTAATACGTGGTCCCGCATTGGATGTTAAGTTCATCTCTAATTTTATTTCAGTTGCTCCCTAATATCCTCATCTTTCTTCCATTTGCTATGAATACATGTCCTGTGTTCAGACACTATTCATTCCACTCACAGATTCTATAAATATTCCTCACTCTTGCTAAGGATAACAATGCTATCAACGAGTGTTATCAATGAAATCCTTTCGTTTTTAATTTCAGCCTTACTTTTGAACCCTGTTTCCGTTTCCTTCATCGCTTCTTCAGTGTATAAGTTAAAGAGAAGAGGTGAACGACTGAGTAACTGTCTTACACCCTTTCAATCTGGACATTTCTGACCTCCATTTTTATTCTTACTTTAGGTTTTAGCCGGTCTTGTGTATTTCCCGCCATTTCCTACAAATAAAAATATTTTCCCGAAAAGATAGTGCAGGCACAAATAGTGTTAATTGTTGATTCTAGGCCGGCAAATCCTATGGAAGTGTAACGTTAGAATTGCCTTTCCGGCATAGATGTTTAGAACAATAGCGTCCCTTGCCACAAGTAATATGTCTACTGAGAAATTCCACCTGATGCAGCCGACGAAACATAAACTATGTGATCAAAAATATCCGGACACCTGGCTGAAAATGACTTGCAAACTGTGGCTGTTCCAGCTGCTTTTTATTTCTTCGTTTGTTGTCCTCGGTGTCGACGTACTGCGCTGCTACACTGGACGAAAATGGGGTTTGTGGATTCCGACACAGACTGCTTTAAATGATCTAGCCGATAGATGCACAGTTACTTTTTGCAGTACTTTAATTTTCACTTTGCCCAACCCCATAATAATACACAGTTATATGTGTATGGCCAGTGCACTATTATGAAACCCTCGATAAATGTCATTAATAGTAAAATAAATTATAAAACCAATTACATACATAAAATTAGGTACAAAATTAGATCTGGTGTTATATTCTTTACAACTGAGGGATAATCTTGCTCTTTTATGAAGATGCAGATTATGCTCATGTATGTTAATGTTAATGTTAATTAAGTCAAACTGAAAAAAAAGAATCATAAGGAGGCAGATGATAAAACAAGAGGGGAATTAAAATTATCCCAGCTTGTGTCGTCGCAAAGTTCGTGGTGAGCTCGATCGGTAATGCTGGAATTCAATATGGTTTCGGCCCACCCTTATCCTTGATGACAGCTTCCACTCTCGCAGTCACACGTTCAGTCAGGTGCTGGAAGGTTTCTTGGGGAATATGGCAGCCCATTCTTCACGGAGTGCTGCACTGAGGAAAGGTATCGATGTCGGTCAGTGAGGCCTGCCAGGAAGTCGGCATTCCAAAACATCCCAAAGGTGTTCCATAGGATTCAGGTCAGGACTCTGTCTAGGCCAGTCCATTACAGGTATGTTATTGTCGTGTGACCACTCCCCCACAGGTAGTGCATTATGAACAGGTACTCGATAGTGTTGAAAGATGCAGTTGCCATCCCCGAATTGCTCTTCAACAGTGGGAAGCAAGAAGGTGTTTAAAACATCAATCTTTGCCTGTGCTGTAATAGTGCCACGTAAAGCAACATGCGGTGCAAGCTCCCTCCATGAAAAACACGACCACAGCATAACAACACCGCCTCCGCATTTTACTGTCGGCACTACATACGCTCGCAGATGACGTTCACCAGGCATTCGCTGTACCCACACCCTGCCTTTAGATCACCACGTTGTGTACCGTGATTCGTCACTCCTCACAATGTATTTCCACTGTTCAATCGTGCAATGTTTACGATCCTCACACCAATTGAGGCGACGTTTAATATTTACCGGCGTGATGTGTGGCTAATGAGCAGCCCTTCGACCATTAAATCCAAGTTTTCTCACCTCCCGCATAGCTGTCATAGTACTTGCAGTGGATGCTGATGCGGTTTGGAATTCCTGTGTGATTGCCTGGGTAGATGACTGCCTATTACACATTACGACCTCTTCAACTGTCGACGGTCTCTGTCAGTCAACAGACTAGGTCGGCCTGTAAGATTGTATGCTGTTCGTGTCCCTTCACGTTTCTATTTCACTATCACAGCGGAAATAGAGGACCTAGGGATGTTTACGAGTGTGAAAATCTTGCGTACAGACGTATGAGACAAGTGAAACCCAGTCAACTGACCACGTTCGTAGTCCGTTGAGATCCGCGGTGTGCCCCATTCTGCTCTCACGATGTATAATGACTACTGGGATCGCTTCTATGGAGCACCTTGCAGTAGGTGGGAGCACAATGCACCTAATATGAAAACATATGTTTTTGGGGGTGTCCGGATACTTTTGATCTCATAGCGTGAGTCTGATGTGTTTAGTTTTTCAATGTTTGGTTGTACACAGCAGATGCAACAACGACGATCCTGCAGCGTTCTATATGTGAAGTGTTTGCCCAATCAACGTACAGCCCGGACTTGGTTCCCTCTAATTTTCATCTCATTGTTCATATAAACCGTTGGCTCTGAGAACAGCATTTTAACACAGACCAGCGCAGGGAATTGGTGCAAAGCGCAGGCGGCTGTCTTCTACGACGGTGGTGTTGGAATGTTGGTACCACGATACAAGAAATATCTAAGTTGGAGTGGTGACTATGTGGAAAAGTAGCTGGAATGTACAGCTAAATGTTGGAAATAAAATATTTTTTATTTTCACTGTGGAATCCATTCACAACCGATCAGAAGAAAGCCCTCGTATCACACACTTCTCGTTATCTTTAGGAATTCTCCAGTTTCACAGCTTCTACATATAACTTAAACAGTTATTTAGTTGCCACAGCCGTCTGCGATTTTCATATTCATGAATTCTGCTGTGATTGACAGCAGGTATGATACTGGCTCCCCAACGTCCTGAAAAAACTACTATAATTTTTCTACCGCATTATTAGACAGTTCCTCCATTACACAGTCCCCTAATCTACACATTCCACCCACTCTTTCTCCCCCAACAGTTAATTAACAGGTTTTCTTTTGCACTCTTAATGTTAACTCATTGGCTGTTATATTCCCGAATATATAACTTGACTTTTCTCTACAATGAATCTATCTTTACGACGACCATTTCTTTTTAGATTTCTTGGTACTTTTCTTGAGCCTGTTTCGTTTTCACTTCCGTGCGTTTTCAATAGACTTATGTTGCTGTAATTTTTTTCTCCGAACGTTGTTTTTACCCTTAATTCGTCAGCCAGTTTTCATATGTTACTCAAAGTTCCTTGAATTATTATAACGATATGTGTAAGTCCTAATTTGTGATTGTCTTTTTTATAACTTCGAATGCACATTAGGCACTCCTCAGCACATTAGTATCCATCTTCCTTCTACGATGATTCTTTCTGATGATCCTCTGAAGTAATCTTCACAATATACAGACGATACTATCCTATACACTCATGTTTAACAATTGTGTTCACGACAGAAATAGTGCTGACACACGTTACGGGCAAGCCACCATAAGTGGCGTCACCTACATAGACAAAGCTGTCTGCTCCCCTGTGAGTAATTAACTGCGAACATAATGCTATTCGCGCCGTTTGGTGTTCCATTTACAAGTATATCTGTCTAAGTTGAATTATATTTCGGCACTGACAGTTCGTTGGGCTGTGTAGGCCTTCCCGGTGTGTTATCGTGTCTGTGTTTGTCGAGTTTGCAGCAGTATCATAAAATCAATGTGAAATAATATTTAGACTTCATGTGCACTCTGCTAATGAGCACTGGCGGTCTCTGCTACATGTGGCGAGTCCCTCGTGCGGCCTGTCTAAAGATAACGACACTGCTTTCTCAGCAATTTGGTTTCACATCTGAAGATGGCGGGCAGTTGGAGAGCCGAAACATTATATCAGACTGATCTGAAGACTCGGGTTCCGATTTGACAGACATATCACACATTGGAAGTGGGTGTGCTTTTCCTTAAAATTCTGCAATCATTACCTAGTCTGCTCATTGAGGTATCTTGCGACTGTTATTGATGACACCTGCAAATATAGTATGATTCAAGGTCAATATGCTTATACTAATCCAGAACATGTGGAGCTTGCTAGTATATCTCGTTGACTGTGCAATTTTCGTTGACGTGTGCGAGTCATGCACTGTCCTCTGGAAGTAGAATGTGCTCTTCAAGAATACGAATGTGGCGGCACAGATTTACTCAGCTGCATTCTCCGTTTCCTGCAGTAATGAGCTCTAAATCTCGCAGGCTGTGTGACACGAGCTGTTAATATCCGCCACGTCCAAGTCGTGAAATACGTACGTTTGCGTCTTCGTGAATAAGGCTTTCCCTCATCCTGACAACCTACAGTAGCCGCGAGGCGAAATAAAGAAACACAGGGACGGAATATTCCGGCGTCACATTCCAGTTATAGCGAGATTATATGTCTGCTCGTCTGTCTTGCCTTGTATTCGTTATTTATCTTCGTTTTATACTATACTACAACTGTAAAATTACAACATGACCTTCGAATATATATTATTACATCAGGTACATCATAACCAACCATATTACACAATAATAAGAAGAAGAAGTAGAAATTATTGTTTTTTTAAGAGAAATTGCGATGAAAGTAACATTGCCGAATAGCAGAATGTCATAAAGGGGTCTAAAAGAAGATACGGACAATAATTTGTGCTAAATATCTTGTTGTGTATAATCAGGCCTTTAAAATGCGTCGTAGCTTGTTTGGGCCTAAATAGACTAAGGGAGAAATCATGGCAGTCTAACTTTTCCTCGTCAGTACCACTATTATTCCATTTCTTCAACATACGGTCATGGTAGAACAACTGATCATATTGAATAAAAGTGTAGAGAGCGTTGAAACTGAAGAGCTTTCATTAAAGGGAGGCATCATTTAAGGCTATTCACTTTTTGTCAATTGAATTTATTGGCCTTTAGTTTTCACTTTACGGCGAGCTCATACTTACATAAAATACGTGAGTATTGGCAGAAAGTTAGCGTCACAGTATTTGTTTGCACTCAGACGAACGTTGCAGAAAGAACATACACTCCTGGAAATGGAAAAAAGAACACATTGACACCAGTGTGTCAGACCCACCATACTTGCTCCGGACACTGCGAGAGGGCTGTACAAGAAATGATCACACGCACGGCACAGCGGACACACCAGGAACCGCGGTGTTGGCCGTCGAATGGCGCTACCTGCGCAGCATTTGTGCACTGCCGCCGTCAGTGTCAGCCAGTTTGCCGTGGCATACGGAGCTCCATCGCAGTCTTTAACACTGGTACCTGCCGCGACAGCGTGGACGTGAACCGTATGTGCAGTTGACGGACTTTGAGCGAGGGCGTATAGTGGGCATGCGGGAGGCCGGGTGGACGTACCGCCGAATTGCTCAACACGTGGGGCGTGAGGTCTCCACAGTAAATCGATGTTGTCGCCAGTGGTCAGCGGAAGGTGCACGTGCCCGTCGACCTGGGACCGGACCGCAGCGACGCTTGGATGCACGCCAAGACCGTAGGATCCTACGCAGTGCCATAGGGGACCGCACCGCCACTTCCCAGCAAATTAGGGACACTGTTGCTCCTGGGGTATCGGCGAGGACCATTCGCAACCGTCTCCATGAAGCTGGGCTACGGTCCTGCGCACCGTTAGGCCGTCTTCCGCTCACGCCCCAACATCGTGCAGCCCGCCTCCAGTGGTGTCGCGACAGGCGTGAATGGAGGGACGAATGGAGACGTGTCGTCTTCAGCGACGAGAGTCGCTTCTGCCTTGGTGCCAATGATGGTCGTATGCGTGTTTGGCGCCGTGCAGGTGAGCGCCATGATCAGGACTGCATACGACCGAGGCACACAGGGCTAACACCCGGCATCATGGTGTGGGGAGCGATCTCCTACACTGGCAGTACACCTCTGGTGATCGTCGAGGGGACACTGAATAGTGCACGGTACATCCAAACCGTCATCGAACCCATCGTTCTACCATTCCTAGACCGGCAAGGGAACTTGCTGTTCCAACAGGACAATGCACGTCCGCATGTATCCCGTGCCACTCAACGAGCTCTAGAAGGTGTAAGTCAACTACCCTGGCCAGCAAGATCTCCGGATCTGTCCATCATTGAGCATGTTTGGGACTGGATGAAGCATCGTCTCACGCGATCTGCACGTCCAGCACGAACGCTGGTCCAACTGAGGCTCCAGGTGGAAATGGCATGGCAAGCCGTTCCACAGGACTACATCCAGCATCTCTACGATCGTCTCCATGGGAGAATAGCAGCCTGCATTGCTGCGAAAGGTGGATATACACTGTACTAGTGCCGACATTGTGCATAATCTGTTGCCTGTGTCTATGTGCCTGTGGTTCTGTCAGTGTGATCATGTAATGTATCTGACCCCAGGAATGTGTCAATAAAGTTTCCCCTACCTGTGACAATGAATTCACGGTGTTCTTATTTCAATTTCCAGGAGTGTATATAGACAAATACTGTATAATCATTCTAACATCAAACAATCCAGAATTTTTATGCCGTCTACTGTTAGTGATAGCTGGTGCTAGATGGGGATACATGCGACATCAGTGGATCTGCACAATGCGGAGAAAAGACTATGATCCTGCATTGCTAATAAAGCAGGCCGATAATGGAAGTCTAATCATCGCGCTTTCTTATAAAAAATATTATAACATTTCTTTGTAGTCTGGGGCACCCAAGAGAAAAGTGATCTGCGTCCTCTTCGTCTTCTTCACAAATGGGTAAATGGCTCTGAGCACTATGGGCCTCAATTGCTGTGATCATTAGTCCCCTAGAACTTAGAACTACTGAAACCTAACTAACCTAAGGACGTCACACATATCCATGGCCGAGGGAGGATTCGAACCGTAGCAGTCGTACGGTTCCGGATTGCGCGCCTAGAACTGCGAGACCACCGCGACCGGCTCTTCTTCACAAAATCAGAAAGGGGTCTCTACAATATGCAACCCGTGAACTGTTTATGGGAACACTAGTAGTTGAATCTCAGTCTGGCTATTAGATTTGTGTTATGCAGGGTGACGCAGAAATAATATCACAACTTTGAAAGTCGAGAACTTTGCAAAGAAGTAAAGAAGAGCTACGGTCTTTCTGTTGTCGATTGAAGGAAGCTCTGAAGTTTCATGTTCATGCTCATTTCGTCGCTAGGAGAGCTGCAGGCGACGTAATCTTCATTTATGTTGTCAGTGCAAAGTGGTAAGTGCTCAGCAAAAAGCTTTTTGTGTTATCGAGTATGGCAGAAGTGAATCGGTGACAGTTGCTCAGCGTGCATTTCAGAAAAAGCATGGTGTTCAGTCTCCTTATAGGTGGTGTATGGTACGTTGGTATAAACAATTCACAAAGAAATGCTGTTTGTGCACAGGGAAAAGTTCCGGACAGCCTGTCACGAGGTGAAGATAATGTTGGCCGCATTCAGGAAGCATTTGCCACCAGTCTAAGAAAATCGACCAGCCGAGCTAGCAGAGAGCTGCAAATTGCGTAACCGACGATTTGGAGAGAGCTAATGAAAAGGTTTTTAATGAAACCTTATCGTCCACTTTTAGAAGCTGGTAAGTTGAAAAGAATCGAGTTCTACAAGTTTGTCCTTGAACAAATGAAAACAGATGGCCGGTTCATTTCGAAGCGAGTGTATAGCGATGAAGCAACACTCCACACAACAGGGAAAGTCAATAGGCTGACGGGCCGTATATGGGGCAGTCAGAATCCGCGGGAA
Source organism: Schistocerca gregaria (assembly GCF_023897955.1). Lineage (NCBI taxonomy): Eukaryota > Metazoa > Arthropoda > Insecta > Orthoptera > Acrididae > Schistocerca > Schistocerca gregaria. The sequence continues at coordinate 831,805,765 of NC_064922.1, forward strand.
ACAATACAGCACTAACATGATTCATTGAGGTAAACGTTTCCTGTGCTATTTCAGCCAATAAATGCTTACGTTCTTTTTCCATCGAAGGTGCAACTGTAACTGGACAAACCTGTCTGCAAATGTTGCAGAATTTGGTTCCTCAACTCGAAGGGGAAGCACATGAATTCATATTCCAGCAGGATGGGTCATCAAGCCATTGCCATTTATCTGTCCGTGCCTGTTAGAGCGAAAGATACTCACAGCAATGGATCGTCAGCCAAGCAGTTCGTGACAGAGCACCTCATCACTGGCCTACAAGAAGCCCTAACTTCAGCCCATGTGACATTTTTTTCCTTGAGGGTATGTGACAGTCATGGCATTTCAACCATCTCTACCACCTGAAACTGAGGAACTAAAAGATGGAATAACTCCACATATCCAAACTGCTACGCCGGGGATGCTACAGAGATTGTGGAACGAGTTAGAGCACGGGCTTGACGCCACTCGCGTTATTGCAGTGGGTCATATTGAACAACTATGAACATATTTTCTACTGAAAAAAACTTCGATAAGTACTCTTCACATTGATTAATTACCCGAGATTGCATCATGTTCCTTTGATTAAATACATATTTTCAAATTTGTGATATTCTATTTGAATCACGCAGTATATGAATTTATTTCCAAACCATCTCAACTTCACCAATTAAGGGATGTGATATAAAATGACGTTTGATCCTCCGTACTTAAGGCGACGTGTATGCAATAAATATGAAACGAATACAGAACTTGCTGAATGTCGCTGAAACTTCTTCTAAGATGCTTCAGATGAAGCTTGAGTTCGATACCACGAAGAAAGAGTTCTTAAAGGTACATTGCAGCTGGTGTCGTAAGAGCGATTACCAAGCACCTCGGATATAATTTGTCTGGGAGGGTATGCTCTTCTAAAGGGTGCTCATAGTGTGGATAGACACTTTCAACCTGAAGAGGAGATATTAAGTACATCGGATGTTAATGGTGCCAGATAATCAGAACACTTGTTTTCGAAATAAATTCATATTATCGTAATTATAGACATAAACGTGGAACTGTAGATAAAATCTCGCACTACGAAGGAAATAGGAAACTTTCACTCGATCTTGGGGCTCATACTACTTTATCCAAGGCATCACACTCCACAAAGCTGTATCCTAACATACAGGGTGTTACAAAATCTTTGCAGGAAACGTCTAGTAGTTACAAATAATGTCATGAGGACCAACTTTTATCAGAGGTAAAGTGTTAGCTTACGCTTCCCGGAGACACAAGACATACTTTTGTATTGGTTATGCCCTAAGAGGCGGCAGCACATAGTCATTCTGCTGCGTATATATGGGATGTGTGTTGTCTATATACAAGTAGTCTGCTACATGTAAAAGGGACTGAGATGAGCAAAAATAAACTTCCTGATCCGCTTATAAAATATGACTTCCGCTAAGAGACACACAGGTTTACGGATTTCTTCTCCAAAATCAACGCTGTCAGTTTATGGGCGTAGGCAGTATGCAGCACTCCTGATTAACAGACGAAACTAGTTCGGTGAACTCTGGCGTCCGTGACCGGCTGATGCTAAAGGTCACTGGAAAGCGTCAGCGACATATTGTCTGTGATAAAACCTGTTTCCCATTTAGTGATCTATCACCCCCCTGCCATCGATGAACGGACTTTGAAACATCCTGCATGTGATACTAACTCAGAGGACTGATTAACTAATTCAAGCCTTTGCTTAGTAAATGGAGAAAAATCTCTCCTGCTCAAGTATAGAAGTTCTGCAATGGATAATATTGATATTCACTAAATCGCCAAAGAAACTGGTATAGACATGCGTATTCAAATACAGATATATGTATATAGGCAGAATACGGGCTGCGGTTATAAGACAACAAGTGTATGGAGGAGTTGTTACATCGATTTCTGCTGCTATAATGGCAGCTAATCAAGATAAAGTGATTTTTAACGTGGTGTTACGTACGGCGCACATGCGATGGGACACAGCATCTCCGAGATAGCAATGAAGTGAGGATTTTCCCTTACGCCCATTTCACGAGTGTACCGCGAATATCAGGGATCCCATAAAACATCAAATCTCCGACATCGGTGCTACCGGAAAACATATCCTGCAAGAACGGGACCATCGACCACTGAAGAGAATCGTTCAACGTGACAAAAGTGCAACCTGTCCACAAATTGCCGCAAATTTCAGTGCTGGGCAATCAAAAACTGTCAGCGTGCGGACCATTCAACGACATATCAACGATATGGGCTTCTGCAGCCGAAGGCGCACTAGTCTACCATTGATGACTATACGACACAAAGCTTAAGCCTCACTTGGGCGTGTCAGTAATGACATTGGAGTGTTTATGACCAAATCATCGTCGGACGAGTCTCGTTTCAAATTGTATCGAACAGATGGACGTTTACGGGTATGGAGACAACGCCATGAATCCATGGATTCCTCGTATCAGCAGCGGACTCCACAAGCTGATGGAGACTCTGTAAGGGCGCGGGGCGTAATATGGGTCCCCTGGTACGTCTCGATACGACTCTGACAGGTGACACGTACGTAAGCATCCAGTCTGATCACCTGCATCCATTCAAGTCCATTGTGCATTCCGCGACGGACGTGGGCAGTTGCAGCAGGACAAAGCGACACCCCACAGGTCCAGAATTGATACACAGTGTCTCCAGGAACACTCTTCTGAGTTTAAATACTTCCGCTGGCCCCAATCTCCTCAGACATGAACATTATTGAGAATATCTGGGATGCCTTGCAGTTTGTCGTTCAGAAGAGATATCCACCCCTTCCTATTCTCAGGACTTATGAAAGCTCTTCAGGAGTCATAGTGTCAGTTCCTTCGAGCACTACTTCAGACATTAGACGAGTCCACGCCACGTCGTGTTGCTGTCCTTCTGCGTGTTCGAGGGACGCTGCACTATGTTGGGCCTGTGTACCTGTTTCTTTGGCTCTTCTACATCTACATCTACATCCACATCCATACTCCGCAAGCCACCTGACGGCGTGTGGCGGAGGGTACCTTCAGTACCTCTATCGGTTCTCCCTTCTATTCCAGTCTCGTATTGCTCGTGGAAAGAAGGATTGTCGGTATGCTTCTGTGTGGACTCTAATCTCTCTGATTTTATCATCATGGTCTCTTCTCGAGATATACGTAGGAGGGAGCAGTATACTGCTTGACTCTTCGGTGAAGGTTCTAACATTCTGGGTGGTGTCTGACTGTTCTATATCGTGTCTCCCTACCACTTTCGCGAAAGGACACTCTGAGCGTGTTTTATAGGGAATTGACTAGTTTGAACCTGGAAACTGTTGCTGGTAAGGAGACGCCAGACCACACATGACATGTGGAATTCAGAAAAGTTCAGTGAGACTAGCGATGATATAACCAAATACTTAATGATTTCAGCGTCAGCTTCACTGCACTCCCTGTAAAAGAATCTTAATAATTTAGTGGTAGAGGTTCAAGGCTTTCCTATTTTTAGTTAGCTGGTAAAATAACGTCGAAAAAGCAGTTAAGTTTACCAGTGGAAATTTTTTTCTACTTACAAAACATCGTTTATAAATTGCACTATTGATAAAAGGAAATGTTTTAATACAGTATGGTAAAAACCAACTGCGTTCAACAACAATGTGAACGAATATTCCCTGAATGGGTTTCCAAGTTCTACAATGGATCGAAGGATGATCTATGCCATATCACATCTGTAATCTAGGTTTAAATTAAGTTTCACAAAAGAGCAAACTATTAAAATGGTCTACAGTGACCCTCAATTATCTTTAATTACTTATCTAACTTGTCGTAAATTACAGTGGCTGATGCGGCTTCTCAATAACTACATAACAGAAAAATCATCGCGTTTCAAATTTTTACTGCAAGTAGCAAATGTGAACACCACGAGCTTTAATTGACGATCGACACTAGTATTATGCGAAAAAGGGGTGTAGCAGATGAGACTTCTGCAGTTCTGAGTGAAGCCTTATGCGCTCAAAAATATGGCATTGTTGCGTTCATTACCTTGTCGGTGTTTAGGCAGCGTCAGGGCGGCGGCGGGCAGCACATCTCCGCTCACCTCGCCATCTTGGAAGCAACCCTCTTCTAACTTCTCCTTACTACAATTTACCGAAGTTGATTTAAAAAAAACTATTTTGCTGTGTTTTCATCTGACCAATCAGGGTCTCAATCTTAACCTTAAGCTCCGCCTACAAAAATTCTGTCTATCCAATGAGAAACGTTACACTTTTCGTGGTGGGGCAATGTTTTTAAAGTTTGCTACGTAACAGAGACGCGAAAATGTCTCACGCTAAAACTTGCAACTGGTGTAATCCTTTTAGCGTTATCGTAAGATCTATACTGTTCGCCGGCCACAGTGGTCTAGCGGTTCAGGCGCTCAGTCCGGAACCGCGGGACTGCTATGGTCGCAGGTTCGAATCCTGCCTCTGGCATGGATGTGTGTGATGTCCTTAGGTTAGTTAGGTTTAAGTAGTTCTAAGTTCTAGGGGACTAATGTCCACAGACGTTAAGTCCCATAGTGTTCAGAGCCATTTGAACCATTTTCTATACTGTTCTTCTGGAGGGCTCTATCTTTTAACATGGACTGGAGGCTGGTCCTAACGTAACAGAGACGCGAAAAAGTCTCACGCTAAAACTTGCGGGTGGTTTGGACCTTTTTGTGCTATCGTAAGATCTATACTGTTTTTCTGGAGGGCTTTTAACATGGCCTGGGGGTGGTCCTTGACGTAACAGAGATGCGAAAATGTCGCACACTAAAACTTACAGCTGGCGTTGTCCTAGTGGTTAGTTGGCGACGTGGGTGTCCAGTCTGTCCCTTATCGTAGGGCCTTCTACCTTAACACGGTTCTGCTCTCGGCTTCTGTTCTCGTTTCTCCCCTCGGAACTGCGTCTGTCTCACGGTGGGAAGGTATGACATGCATTTAGTCATTCTTGTGTTAGTCTCTGGTATTCCATTTGCTCACTCGTTACTCGTATTACTTTGGTTAATTTAATGTCACGATTTATTCGGAGCTATGTGACATACTACTGGATTTGCTTATCATGTCAGGGTTTTCATGGAAGGTGTTGGATACGCCTGACACCTTACAAGGTATGTTCTCGAAACTTTACGAAAGCCTGTACCGAGCTACTGAGCGTCTCTCCTGCAGAATCTTCCACTGAAGTTTATCTATCATCTCCGTAACGCTTTCGCTATTACTAAATGATCCTGTAACCAAGCGGCTGCTCTTTGTTGGATCTTCTCTATCTCCTCTATCAACCCTATCTGGTACAGATCCCACACTGATGAGCAGTATTCAAGCAGTGGGCGAACAAGCTTACAGTAACCTACTTCCTTTGTTTTCGGTTTGCATTTCCTTAGGATTCTTTCAATGAATCTCAGTCTGGCATCTGCTTTACCGACGATCAAATTTATATGATCATTCCATTTTAAATCACTCCTAAGGCGACACCCAGATAATTTATGGGATTAACTGCTTCCAGTTCCTCACCTGCTATTTTGTAGCTAAATGATAAGGGATCTATCTTTCTATATATTCTTCTTTGTATGATCCAACTACCGAGCTTAACATCTTGGTTTTGGTGAAGAGATGATGAATCTGTCTTTGAGTAAAACATAAGGGAAACTGAGGCGTACAAAATAAAATCGAGGTGTTTGTAGTATGTACGGCGATGAATAACGAGAAATGGGCCAATAATTATCACGGTATAAGTGTAAGTTTTTATTTTTATAATAATATTTTTTATGATTTTGGTTGGGATGGCATTAAATATTGTGGGCTAGCATGAGACTTTTAATCAACTTTTACCGCGATAACACTCGTACGGACATCGGCTGCTACGAAGTACGTACGATATAATATTTTTTAAACACAGCGCGCGACTCTCCGCCTTCTAATAAATAGTTTGCGTGAGCATTGCTATTTAGAAAAGAAAATATGCGTATTCTTACGGAAACTGTAATTATTAATATGGGTCTCAGGGGCTACTGGTTATTTATGTACCAAATTGCACAAAGATTAACTGAGATATTGCGTAGTGTAATGATTTTCAATGTTTCTTTTTCATTATTTGCAAGGCAAAACTGGAGAGAATCTCGTCTGCCGTTAGGCGGCCAAAATGAAACATAATAAAGTCACTCAGTATTCTAAATATCAATAAACGAAATATATTTTGACTCTTTTTAACTTTGAAATTAATGAGAGATCAAAATTGAGAAGCCTCTCGCATTTACATTAAATATTATGACATGATTATTTAATTAAATATTACAGTCAGCGTAATGGCCGACTAAATCCTGCTAGGGGAGATGAGCTCCCTGTACTGCGAATTTCTGTAAAACCTTTGTTAGTTATAATTAATGGTTGCTATGATGAGAGGTGACAACCAAGTTAATAATACCCACTTTCTAATAAAAATTTCTATTATATTTTTCAAAATACATATAAAACTTGCGTTAATTATCAGATAGCACTACAATGGCGGCCTACCGCTAGACGGAACAAAACAGGATAGCCCGTTCAATCAATGCATTGTCTCTGATTTCATGGCCTATGTTACACAGAGATTATACAAAAAAAACTGTGTTTTGTTAATGACATCGATATTTGTGTTTTAATAATAATAACTTACGTACTTTACTATTTGTTATACATCGCGCACACGTACACAGTCTTGAAATAATTTATAAGCCACACGTCTCATAACAAAAACTTCCTTTCCCTTTCTCCAAATGTCCATTTATGTGACGTACAGTCACATGGACCCCCTAGTGAGGGTGTACTTAATGTGGTTTAGTACTTTATGTATAGACTCATTACCGTCTTATATCATTATTTAAGGGTTCATGTTTGCATGATTAAGCTAGGTACATTTGTGTTCAAGTCACAGTTAAAAGTAGGGTTATGTTTGTACTATATCATTCGTATGTTTTAGATATGTTTCGATCTCATTGTTACAGTTGTGAACAATCCGGAATCTTACAGACCCGGTACGAATTTGCTTTCGCTCCCCCATTTGGATTACAGGCGTAAGGAAAAACGGGTCAAAAACCTCGCCCGGAGCCTTCGGATCGTTGACATTCAGTGTCTCTTTGTATTATTTATGATGATAATATGTCCACTGAATTAATCAACAAAAATATATATCTAAATAGACATACAACAAGAAATAGATGTTAATTCAAATTACGTACATAGTAGGTTTGCCTTGAACTATTAAGACATCTTTCCGCAAAATGTCTGCCTGTGCTTTCACGTACACATATATATCACAATAAGATACATATAGACACTGTTTTTACATATACAACACGTTTGATCTGACATAAGCAATCAGTTTCTCAATTTATGTGTCATTTGCACATTATGTTTGTCACAAATTTACATTCTACTCGGTGTTTACTAATACGTCGTCAACCATAAACACATTTTGAAGTTGCATCGAAGTAAGAGTTGTTGACGCTGGTGCATTGTTGACCTGTCGGCGAATCGTTGTTGACGACGACAGAAGCGTGTGCGACACCCCGCCACTGTTAGCAACAGTTCGTTGACCTCCGCTGTGACGTTCGCTCGGACAGCTGACGATCAGCCGACTGGCGCGGCGCATTAGCTGTTCTGTCAGGAACATCTGCCGGCCGCTCGCCTCGCGCAACATGCAAATATTCGACAGCGTATCTGTTCATCAGCAAAATAAGACAAATACACATATCGCAAGTGCTGAAAGAAATGTTATTGGTTTTAGAGCACTCCACAGTCATTCGTGTTTAGTGTTTTTGCATGCAGTGATATAATGTACGAACGTACGAGATCCAGTTGTTTAAATAAGATTCTGGCCCGAACTCACTCATTTCACTACTGGGATTTAATCACTGTTTTTTGCTAAGTGATCACTACTCAGCACTCCACACTGCCACTGTGATGAGTGTTCATGCGAGTACCTTGCTGTGACACTTTTCACTTCACTATATTCGGCCTGCGGCACTTCTAACGTGCGTTTGTCGGCTCCGAAATCCGCAGTTCGCTGTGCGCTACCCGTAGAATCCATTCACAGTGCACTGGGAGTACTCCGTTCACAGAGACATTTTTCCACACTATGGATGTCAGTATTATTTCACTTATTAAATTGTTTCTTGCGGAAGGCAACTTTATTTATCTTAGTTCACTGTAACCAAACAACAATTTTTCACTGCTAAATACAGTCAACACTCAGTGTGTTATCACACAGTTTACTGTTCCCCTTTTCAATCACATTCCAATTAGTGATTCAGTTTATCCATATTGCACTAACAACGAGTCCGGATAGTCTCACTTGTAAACTGGAACATATTTCAACACCTATTACTTGAGCTACATACGAAATATGGCTCTCACTTTATACAATCGTATTTCATACGTGACACACGTCAGAGTTCCTTCTAGAAATGTCTTATCACTCTGTAATATGTGATTGTTCTAGTTGGCACTTCTTATTTAAAGTGTCGACCAATTGGTCTTTCTGGACTCGTGAGTTCAGTAGGTTTATTTTTTTTACGTACGTTCTTTACATTCATTCAACACTGATTCATTGCTTTTATTGTTGCTGCGTTTGCAGTTGCCTTGCATGTACGGGTGTAACTGCATGCGCTTCCAAACTGGAATCTGTGCAGATGTTGATTATCTGTCATACTTTTAGGTATTATACTGTTTAGAGTATACGTCATTCTATTTCTTGCATTCGGTAAATGATTCACTGCTAGTATGCGTTTCCTACAACCATGCTCAATGCCTCTCTCTCATTTCTACCTTTCTGCAAAGTGCCATTACGCGGATTCACTTACTAATACTTTGTTTGATTGCACTCATTTAAATGCATGGCATTCATTCACAAGCAAACTCACTCATACACATACTTCAAAACTACCACATATGTAGTAAGCATATACACAAAATTAAACATACATGAAATAAATATTATTATTTACACATTTCCTGTGGTCGGCCCTTTTAGACCACGGCATAGAGTAGGAAGCACGACACAATGTTTGATGGGGCAATACCTGCATGTCAAATTCGTATCCCTTAATGATTCCTGGTTTCTCCGAGTACACTTTTACAAACAGATTTAATACTTGACTTCAGTCAGCTTGTTGTGACAAGCTTCAGTAAAATGATTCGGCTACTTTTACTTCAGTTTGTTGTCTGATAGTGACAGCTTCCGACTCCCAATCGGGTTCCTGTTCAGTACTGTTTTGATTTAATGATACAGTGATTGATATTCAATGTATCTGGTTCATTTACAGTTACTCGGACATTCCGGAAGTAGTTTAGATACATGTCCGGAGTCCTTATGAGTGCCATGTCAATATGCCGGTTGCGATAGGATAAAGTGTAGTTGGCCCGGGAGAGGTCAATTTTAGCCTTCATTTCCCGCGGCGCATCAAGTCCCAGGATGCAACACTGTAAGATTCTTAACCTCAAGGAAGGAGCATAATATGGCTTCTTTTTCCATGGCAATCTCAGCCTGCACCTGATTCCTTATCACTTGCACTCTGCCCCGTAGAGCACCTACGACCTTAAAATTTTCCACTGGCAAACTGTGTAACTTCTTTACACGATGTATACATTTAAATAACTGCTCATCTATGCAAGAGGCACTCGCCCCTGTATCAAATATTACTGTCGCTTCTATGCCATTTACTTCTGCCTGAATGCGGCCTGTACATGTTCTACCTCCTGTTGCTCCGCAGATCACGGATCAACTATTAATTCTTCTCTCATATCGCATCCGTCATTATAACGGAGTAAAAGCGCACCCACATTATGCCTGCCCCCTCTTTAACCTTGCCGACCGTCTGGGAAGGTCGGCCAGAGTTTGACGGTCTGTCGCACCCTGCCGATACTCAGCCTGTTACGTCTGTGATTGACACCCCGTCAGTCACAGTTTGCGATGTCCCATGCGCGACATACTCATGAGGCTGACTATTCGGTGTCTGAGGTGGGGGCGGTGCATCGGAATAACGTTAATATGATTGACGCCGGCCGCGGTGGTCTCGCGGTTCTAGGCGCGCAGTCCGGAGCCGTGTGACTGCTACGGTCGCAGGTTCGAATCCTGCCTTGGGCATGGATGTGTGTGATGTCCTTAGGTTAGTTAGGTTTAAGTAGTTCTAAGTTCTAGGGGACTAATGACCACAGCAGTTGAGTCCCATAGTGCTCAGAGCCATTTGAACCAATATGATTGACAGGAACATGAACTGTTGGCACGTCTTGTTGTGCCTGCCAATTTGCTGGCCCTGTCCGTTGCCACTGCTCATTGTTTGTTCTCATATTTTTGTTTACGAAGTAGGAGTTTCCTCCCTCTTCGCTCCGTCTCTTTCGCTTATAATTGTCTCCCCCCCCCGCACCCCCCCCCCCCCCCCTCCGTTTTGGTGGAGACAGGTTGATGCTGGCATACTGGTTCGCATTATAACCATTGCTATTCCAGTTGTTATTAGCAGGTGGCCAATTATTCTTTGAGTTTGCCTTCTTTTAGAGGTTCTGTCCATGCGAATATTATTTATTTTCGCCATAACAATTTTTACGAGGGCTATCATTACCCTGATTTCTTGCTTTATTATTACCTTGGCCGTTATTTGAGTTCCCTTGCTTATTCTGCCGGGTATTCTCATGTATTAAGTCCAAAGAATCTATTGTTGCCATGAACAGTTCCAGGTCGGTATCACGTACGTGCACTAATTTTTCCCTAATCGCTAATGGTAATTTGCCTTTTAGTATGAGTAAAACATCTCTAGCGGGTATGGGTTCATCCCAATATTCGGTCTTGTTCAAGTATCGTTAGGTTACCACAGCGAAGGTTAAGGGTTCAGGGTTGTACACCTGTATACGTAGCCGCTCCTGTACAGATCTAGACCAGTACCTGGCTAGGAATTTGCTTTCAGATTCCGAGAACGTCGGACACTGTTCCGCGCTCTCCATCGCCCACAGTGCTGCGTCTCTCCTAATAAATAAAATCACGAACTGAATTTTTTAATGTTCAGTCCATGATACAGGTAACACGTTTCTAAAACTCTTCACGAAAATTACGGGATGTACGCTTTTCTTTTCATCGTTAAATGTTTGAAATTGCCGGTGTTTGATTAAGGATTCTTAATGTTTTACTTGTGCTACGGTTGGTAGTATTCCAGCCTCGTTTGCAGCGACAATACCTGTATAATTCATCGGTAAGAGCGGTTTTATTCTCTCGCAGCCTAATTTTTCTACGCAACATATATTAAATGGTATATTGTGTTGCGGTGGTTATTGACTGCCTTGACCTTCAGCCGAGCTGCAGCTTGCGTCACATAGTCGTCAATCTTATACTCCAAACTATTTGAAATTGCATCCACCGTTGTAACAACATCGTTCACTTGAAATTCTAGATCGCCATGCACTTCGTCTAATTGTACTACGCGTTCGTCCAATTGTGTTACCTTTTGCGGAATGTCTTTGTTTTGTTCAACCAATTCTGCGATTTATTGTTTTACCACATCGACCTCCAGTGACAAATATGACACTAGCGCCTCGTCACGTTGTTCAAACATTTCATTCATTTTTGTCAGGAACTGAACGTCACGCTCCTGTTCCGAGCGTTCACGTTCAAGGCGTTCCTGTCTTTCCTTTTCCTCGCGTTGCTTCTCCCTTCTATCTCTCTGTGCCAGAAGTACAGTCAAGAAATCAGCTGTTGGCGCAGGTACTTGAACGACATTAGCATTTGATGCAGTAGCATCATCTTTCCCTGTCCCAGCAGCTGAGTGAACTTCTCCGCTCATCTGAGCCTGATCCTCAGCATTGCCTGCTACGTTATCTCTCACAGGCTGCTCAACTTCCTGCCCAGGAATTTGAGAGCCTGACATTTCGAGTGGATTCATTACTGCAAATTCCTGTACATTATCATCTGTATCACACCCAGACATATGCTCGCTCTCTACTAGTTTCTCCTTCCGTGTTTGCATAAATTTACACTCACTAACTGGACACAAATATACACAGAAACCTGTTTCCCCCAAAATGCTACACACAAGGAATACACAAAACACGCATAAAAATACGGAAATAATCAAATGAAATCGCACTAATTGCTCCAAATGAAGGTATCACCTGTCCTTTTACACTCACTTTATGACGTAATCTTTTCCAATGCTTCTTGTGTACTGCAAAAAATATATCTCTACAGAAATATTGTTTAGTTGTCAGTACACACACAAGTGAACCTATCGTTAATTACACTTGAGTTCATCTGCAATCCACACAGCCGATTGTGTACCCATTATTTCAAATACAATTCGCTGTCTAGCAAATTCTATCACAGATTCGCTCACTGGTGCCAAGTTATACCAAAAGTATCTGACCAAATTTTCACTGTTGTAAAAGAACGCAATTCACAATTATGACAAATTTGTGCCAAGAAAGTTAGCACAGTGCCTTGCCCCCGGATTCCTTCCTCTTCTCGATTCCAGCCCAGAAGCACATGCTGTTACACCCTTACCTGTAGCAATTAGTATTGCTTGCTGCTGAATATATCTTGGTTGAGACAATTTTATGTACTGATTCAGCTTCAGTCCATAAATCTTCACTGCCTCAGTCTCGTACAGGTGAAAGTTTTTATATTTGGTACATGGAACAATGTTACATATATGGTATTAGTTCTTGCATCATACACATCATTACATACATGTAAATATTTACTACTAATTTTGTGAATTTTTTTATAAATACGACTATACCTCAGTTAATTTTATGCACTCAGTATTTCTGAATATAGTGTTGGTACGTAAAAATTCGAGCCCCACGTTGGGCGCCACTTATCACGGTGTAAGTATATATTTTTTATTTTTATAATTCAATAGTTTATGATTTTGGTTGGGGTGGCTTCAAATATTGTGCGCTAGTATGAGACTGTTAATTAAGTTATACCGCGATAATACTCGTACGGACATCGGCTGCCACGAAGTACGTACGATATAATATTTTTTAAACACAGCGCGCGACTAACCGCCTTCTAATAAAAAGTTTGCGTGAGCGTTGCTATTTAGAAAAGAAAAATATGCGTATTCTTACGCAAACTGTAATTATTAATGTGGGTCTCAGGGGTTACTGGTTATTTATGTACCAAATTACACAGAGATTAACTGAGATATTGCGTAATATAATGATTTTCAATATTTCTTTTTCATTATTTGCAGGCAAAACTAGAGAGAATCTCGTCTGCCGTTAGGTGGCCAAAATGAAACATACTGAACTCACTCAGTATTTTAAATATTAGTAGACGAAATCTATTTTTAATCTTTTTAACTTTCAAATTAATGAATGATAAAAATTGAGAAGTCTCTCGCATTTACATTTAATATTATGACATGATATTTTAATTAAATAATACAGTCAGCGTAATGGCCGACTAAATCTTGCTAGGGGAGATGAGCTCCCTAAGTTCTGTAAAAACTTGGTTAGTTATAATTAATGGTTTCTAAAATGAGAGGTGACAACTAAGTCAATAATACACACTTTCTAATAACAATTTCTATTAAATTTTTCGAAAACATACATAAAACTTACGTTAATTATCCGACTGCACTACAATGGCGGCCTACCGCTAGACGAAGCAAAACAGGAGAGCCCGTTCAATCAAAGCATTGTATCTGACCTTCATGGCCTATGTTACACAGACATTATACCAAAAACCTGTGTTTTGTTAATTACATCGATATTTATGTTTAAATAATAATAACTTACGTTCCATATTATTTGTTATACATCGCGCACACGGACACAGTGTTGACATAATTTATAATTCACAAAACTCTTCGTACATTTACCCCTATACAAGGATTCTTTCAATATTCATTGGTAGCATGTAGGAAATAACCGACATTCCACCATAACGTCCGGTCTTCCAATCGAGGACTTACGTTACTGTACTACAAATATACCCTTCTATATTTACTGAGATTAAATAGAGCTCTTTCTTCATGGCTGACTATGAAAATACCTCAGATAATGAATAAACGAGAAGCTACACATAGAATAAGATTCAACCGAAATCTAACATCTGAGCTTTATGAAGTCTACAATGAACACCGGAACAAATTGAATCGAAATTATTACAACTTCAAACTGAGTCTTGCCTGCTTATTGTAAAATAGCGAACATAAATCTGCAACAATGCGGAAAAAATGCAAAGATTAAGTGTAGGAAAGGCAAATTCAGATGATATTCTTCACTAACACCTAAAAAAACTAAGGATTTATGCAAGACCAAATGGTTGACTATACGAAGTACAACCTAGAAGACGATTCTGCTGCGAATAGGAAAAGAATAGTCCGCAGCTCGTGGTCGTGCGGTAGCGTTCTCGCTTCCCGCGCCCGGGCTCCCGGGTTCGATTCCCGGCGGGGTCAGGGATTCTCTCTGCCTCGTGATGACTGGGTGTTATGTGATGTCCTTAGGTTGGTTAGGTTTAAGTAGTTCTACGTTCTAGGGGACTAATGATCATAGATGTTAGGTCCCATAGTGCTCAGAGCCATTTGAACCATTTGAAAAGAATACGGGATGAAGCATGTGTAATTCATAAAAGTAACAGTACTGTGGCATCAATTAATTTCTTGCACCAAACAACAATATTAAAAATGTGAACTTGAGAACGGGTTAAAAAATCGTAATGGCCTATGGTTTGGAGAGCAGAAATGCTCAACACCGTTTTCAGATGTACCTTTACAAAGGAAAATCCAGGAGAATAGCCCCAATTTAATTCTCATTCCACTGAGAAGATGAGTGATGCATTGGTCAGCGCCGTTGAAAAACAGCTGAAATCGTTAAAATTGATCAAAAACCCAGGGCTCGATGGAATCTCTATCAGGACAGGAAAAATATTAGCTGTTAATGACTCACCATCAGCATCAGGGAAATAAATGTGCAAAGAAAATAAGCTGCAGAGATAAACCTTCTGTGGGACATATGTTTTACAGTTAACAAAATGGACGTCGTTGGCACTCAAGAAATGTTCGGAACAAACCATTAACTTGCACCGTGAACACCGAATGGAGAACGGATCACCACAGTGATCACGAAGGTTCGCGCTGTCAAGATCGGGTGGGTTAAAAACTGTGTAGGACGTTCGGCTAGATATCCACTCTCTAATAGTTCACCTAGAATCGTATTGGTGTAACGAGATGAATATAAGTGATGGAATATGGTGGTAAGCAATCGAATGCGAAATAGTCTGTCGTGGAGCTGATCGGATCATCAGTTATCATTTCAGGCGTAGCTAAAGATAGTGTCATAACATGTTATGTAGGCACGGAAAAAAGAGGCTGAATTTGTTCAGTGGTTCCAGATGGTATGAATTGTAACGTCACACCCTTTTTAAGAGAGATATTTTTCTCTAAATGAGTATGATTTTTATTCAAAGACCAGGAATCTAGTAACAAGAAGTTATTTTAACAAGCTATTGGCCAAAATCGGTGTTCAGACCATAACCTTACTTCTCTTAAGCCCATTTTCGCACTCTTGCTTGCTGTGAAGTAAACATTCCCTATAGTCCTTGCAAAATCACCCACGATCTGGTATCGTAGTTCGCAGGGCACCTGCAACTTCTCGAAGCTCAATAAATAGCTTTCCAGCTAATTTACCGGCCAGATTAACAGTCGACGTAGTTGTATCCGAATGCGTTAAGGCATTGATGTTAGATGCTGTTGATGCAACTGTCCTGGTACCCCATTGGTCCAAGCTTTCTATAATACGAATCCCGATTAGTCAGAGTTTAAAAAAAAATATTTCTTACTAAAAGATGGGATACGTTTGTATATTTGCTCTACAAATATTAGGGCCGATTCCGCAATATGTTGTGCATCGTCAAGTTGACGCTTTATTTGAAATTTCATTACCTTACGTCTTCCAATTCTGTAGCGATATTTGAAGTTATGCACCTATCCAATACTTCTTTTGAAATCACTGTAATCTATTTCGCGCGCAGTTTGACGTTCATGAGATAGCATGTCACTATTGTGCATATTCTGTAAATTGTGTCGAACGCCCTTGAAACGCGCGAACATTGATTTTTGTAACAAATGAGCCTTGTCCTTCCTTGAATATCCGTAGTTTTCTTACAAACTGCATACTGCTGCGGCCATACTCGAAATTTGTTCTTAGCTGTATTTTACTACGGTATGCATGATGTTTCACGGACGTAACAATGTTTAGCACCCGCTCCTTTGAGAATGATTGTCCTTTACTGCGTTGCACTGGAGACGGGATTTGCGACCCATTGTCCGACAAGGATTAAATGGCTCGATACCTGTAACTTGTTGAGCATGTATCATCATTATTTTACTCCTCATGTACACTGATCAGCTACAACATTAAGATCACCTTCCTAATAGACGATATGTCCATCTTTGGCATGGATAACAGCGGTGGCACGTCGTGGCAGAGAAGTGATGTAGCTTTGGTCGGTTGCTGGAGGGAGTTGGCACCACATCTGCACAGACAAGTCACCTAATTCCCGTAAATTCCGGGATGGTGCCGAATAGCTCTTACCCCACGTTCTCCCACATCCCAAATGTGTTCAATCGGGTTCTGATCTGATAAGGTCGGAGGCCAGCAAATCAATTGGAAATCGCCTCTGTGTTCCTCGAACCACTGTATCACACTCCTGGATTTGTGACATGGCGCATTATTTTGTAGACATATGCCTTTGCTGCTGGGAAACGTTATCGCCAAGAATGGGTTCACGTGGTCTGCTAGCAGTGTACGATACTCTTTGGCCGCTCAAATGGACCATGTACACTTACGTGATTTTTTCCCCAGAGCGTAATGGAACCGCCGCAGCTTTTCTCTGTCCCGCAGTACAGGTTTCAAGGTGCTGTTACCGGTTTCGCGCTCTCCCATTGACGTGATAAAAAAGTTATCGGAATTCATCAGACCGTGCAACGCTGTGCCAGTGCGCCAACGTACAGTGCCTATGGTCGCGTGCGTATTTCAGTCGTAGTTGCCGATGTCGTGGTGCTAACATTGCCACAAGCATGGGTCGTCGGACGGTTATAACGAGCCGGTCGGAGTGGCCGAGCGGTTCTAGGCACTACGGTAGGGAACCGCGCGACCGCTACAGTCGCAGATTCGAATGCTGCCTCGGTCTTGGATGTGTGTGATGTCCTTTGGTGAGTTAGGTTTAATTAGTTCTAGGGGACTGATGACCTGAGAAGTTAAGTCCCATAGTGCTCAGAGTCATTTGAACCATTTGAACGGTTGTAACGACACTAGGTCTGGGGACATAATGTTCTCGCTGACCAGCGTGCATTCTCCTCACAGTCGAACGAATTCGATACCACACTTTTCGCTGCCTCATCTTGCAGAAACGCTAATATTTTGTCTTCAATTTCTTTTTCATTCTGTGAAATTTCTTGCGTTCCTTTCTGACGAAATGTCAGTTTCGACAACTGTTCTTGTGGGTATAATACCGTTTTTGCTTTGTCTGTCGTCGCCATTCCTCTGCTTTGTATCAGTACCACTAGCTCTGTAGCACTGTTGTGAGTTACTCACCGTCTAAGCAGTTTAACTACACTCTGTAGCCTCACGTTGTGCTCAACACTGGATACCTTCAGTCCTGTCCGCTGCTGTCATTAGCTGCCAGTATTGTGGTTGCATGGTAGACAATATGTGGGGCGTCGAATTCCGTAAACATCATTGGCCTTCTGCGATATCGTATCCAAAGGGGTCCTTGCAAGTTAGCCTCCCTGTTAACTATAGTTTATCGCAGATCTCCATAGCAAAATACCCTGTCCAGTAGCTGAAAACAAGCACAGATCAAACCTGCTTACAAGAACGTAAGCAGAAGATGGCCTTCTGCGATATCGTATCCAAAGGGTTCCTTGCAAGTCAGCCTCCCTGTTAACTATAGTTTATCGTAGATCTCCATAGCAAAATATCCTGTCCAGTAGCTGGAAAAAAGCACAGATCAAACCTGTCTACAAGAACGTAAGCAGAACTACCGATAGTATCTCTGACATCCATTTATTGTAAAATCTTGTCCAATATTCTGAGCTTAAACATAATGAGCTATCTCGAACAGAACGATTCCCTTCATGCCAACCAGGATGGATTTCGGAAACATAGATCATGTGAACCCAACTCGCCCTTTTCTCACATGACGTCCTGAAAGTCACTGATCAGGGCAGTCAGATAGATTTCCTAAAAGCATTTGACTCGGTACCACACCTATGCTTACTATTGAAAGTACTATACTGTCGGGGTGTGAGTCGAAATTTGTGACTGGATTTAGGAGTTCTTGGTAGGGAGGACGTAGTATATCATCTTTGACGCAAAGTCATCAACAGATGTAGGAGTAATTTCGCGTGTACTCCATGGAAATGTGTTGGATTCGTTCTTGTTCATGTTGGGTATCAATGGCCATGTGGACAATATTAAATGGTAACCTCAGAGTTTTCGCAGATGACGCATTTACCTACAATGAGGTACAATCTGAATGAAGCTGTAGTAATATTCAATAAGAGCTTCATAAAATTTCAGAGTGGTGTAAAGAGTAGCTACTTGCTTAAAATGTTCAGAAATGCAAAAGTGTCCAGTTCGTAAAACGGGAAAGAAACAATGTATCCTAAGACAATATTAGCGAGCAACGATTGGAGCAGGTGAACTCATAAACACTTGGGTGCAACATTTAGTAGGGACATGAAACGGAAGCATCACTTAACGTTAGTAGTGGGGGGTAAAGCAGGTAGCAGGCAGAATACTGGGGAAATGCAATGAGACTACAAGGGGGTTACTTACAAATCACTCGCGAAGCCCATCTTAGAACATTGCACAAGTGTGTGAAACGCGTACCAGATAGGACTAACTGGTGATACTGAACGTATAGGGAGAAGGGCAGTACGAATGGTCACAGGTTTGTTTGACCTGCAGACAAGGGTCACGTATAGAGAGAAGGGAAGTACGAATGGTCACAGGTTTGTTTGACCTGCACACAAGGGTCACGTATAGAGAGAAGGGCAGTACGAATGGTCACAGGTTTGTTTGACCTGCAGACAAGGGTCACAGAGACGTCGAAAGAAATGAATTGGCAGATTATACAGAACTGGCAGACTACCCAGAGGAAGGCTACTAACAAACTTCCTGTAAACGGGTTGAAATGGTGACTCTAGGAATATACCACAACCCATTAAACACGGCTACCACTGTAATCGTGAGGACAAGATAAGTTTAATTACACCATTAACTTAATACGTGGAGCCCAAATAACTGTTACAGTGAAAAGTACTGTCTACCGTGCACTTCACAGTGGGTCGCTTAATACAGATATAGATGCTAAAATATTTGTCCTCCATTTACAATAATACCCACACTATTTTGTAAACATTTGTGTGTTAATTATAATGAAGATAATAATGTTAACAAAGTGATACCTGGATATCGTTTTAGAGTTAGACTAAGGGGTATACCGTAGATTCTCAACATACAGTAGTAACAGTTGTAATCGGCAGTGCTTATCAGCTACCAAGTATTTTTTGAATATCATGGTTGCGCCACTCAGGTGTTCAGAAAACCACTTCCATTCCGTAGTCGAATAGTGTTCAGTTGAATATGTCGGATCTTCATGAAACCTGATGATGATCAGATGCAATAAACATAGTTTCATCTAAACTGCAAGGTAATACAGTACAACGTTACAACTGCGTGATGCATATCCATGAGATGGAAGAGCTTGACAGATAACGAGTTAATTGAATCAAGTTAATTTGTAGTACCTGGTCCTACACTTTCATAAAACATGTACCGGCGGAGATACAATCCGCCAGTAAATTTAATGCATCAACAAGTGCGTGTTGTTATTTATGGGTAACGAAAAGATCGGCGTTCGTATGTAGTTGGGGGAGGGTTCAGGGTAGAAGTTTCAATTACGTTCTGGCTAAGAGTAAGGGAAGTAAGCTCGATAGATGCGAATGTCCAATCTTAAAGTTGTCAAAGTACCGCTGTTACTTACTTTCCAAGAGGTAAGAATGTTGAAAGATTGCTCTACGGGAAACAAATGAGAACTGGATGCCCACCATACTCATTTCAAAAAACATAGAGAGCCGATGTCCTCAACCCACCAGGCTTGGCATGAATGTACAATGAAGAGCCAAACAAACTGGTCCACCTGCCTAATATCGTGTAGGGACCCCGCGAGCATGCAGAAGTGGCGCAACACAACGTTGCACGGACTCGACTAATGTCTGAAGTAGTGCTTGAGGGAAGTGTAGATGTAGATGTAGATGTAGAGATGACGTCACGAATTCTGCAGGGGTGTCCATAAATACGTAATAGTAGGAGGGGGTGGAAATCTCTTCTGAACAGCACGTTGCAACACATCCAAGACACGCTCAATACTGTTCATTTTTGGTGAGTTTGGATGCCAATAGAAGTAAGAAGAGGGTTCCTGGAGCCACTCTGTAGCAATTGTGGACGTGTGAGGTGTCGCATTGTCCTGCTGGAACTGCTCAATTCCGTTGGAATGCACAATAGATATGAGTGGATGCCGGTGATCAGAGAGGATGCTTATGTACGTGTCATCTGTCAGAGTCGCATCTAGACGTATCAGGAGTCCCATATCACTCCGACAGCACACACCCCACACCGTTACAGAGCCTCCACCAGCTTGTACAGTCGCCTGCTGACATGCAGGGTTCGTTGATTGATGAGGTTGTTTCCATACCTGTAGAAGTCCATCCGCTCGATACAATTTGAAAAGAGACTCGTCCGACCTGGCAACATATTTCCAGTCACCAACAGAACAATGTTGCTGTTAACGAGCCCAGGCGAAACGTAAAGTTTTGTGTCGTGCACTCATCAAGGGTATACGAGTGAGCCTTCGGCTCTGAAAGCCCATACCGATGATTTTTCGTTGAACGGTTAGCGCGCTGACACTTATTGTGCAGAGTATTGAAATCTGAAGCAATTTTTGTCACGTTGAACGATTCTCTTCAGTCGTCGTTGGTCCCGGTATTGCAGGTTCTTTTTCCAGCCGCAGCGATTTCGGAGACTTGATGTTTTACTGGATTCCTTATGTTCAAGGTACACTCGTGAAATGGACGTACAGGAAAATCCTCACTTCATCGCTACCTCGGAGATGCAGTGTTCCATCGCTCGTCCGCCGACTATAACGCCACGTTCGGACTCATTGAACTCTTGATAACCTGCCATTGTTGTAACAGTAACCGATCTAACAATTGCACAAGATACTTGTCGTCTTATATAGGCGTTGCCGACCACAGTGCCGTATTCCACCTGTTTTCATGTCTCTGAATTTGAATACGCATGCCTGTACCAGTTTCTGTGGCTGTTCAGTGTATAACGAGCTCTACAAAGGCAGCGACTAAAAGAAAAATATTTTCTTTGAACTCAGTACATATAAATAATTAGAAACTATTTTGAGCTATTTTTCTTTCTAATATTTACGTTTATAAATACTAGATTAGAGGTTTACGCAAAGTTCTTAACGTAAAGAAAAGAGAAGAAATAAGGAACTGACTTCGTCCTTGTTTTCTCTGCGTTTTATTATTTATTATTCGTTTATTTATTGCAGTCATAAAACATGCTCTCCTGTGTATCTAAAGCATGTCTAAAGCATAACATTCAGTACATTGGAAATACTCTAAATTTACGAACTTCCAGCATGCTGAAGTAGCTGTGAGTCAGCAACTTCTGTTAATCAGTTTAACGATAAACCACTACAAAGTTGCAAATTTTTTACCTTTGTATCCACTCGATGAGTAGTTTCGAGCCGAGACCTATTTTCAAGTCATAGTAAAGTAGTCCAAAATAGCATTTCCGAATATGTGAAAACCATGTCAGAAACGTGCAACGAACTGTTACAGCGCATGCAGATAACTAGTTATCTTTATGCACTGTTAACTGTTCGATGTTTTCACATCGTCGGAAATGACATTTTGGTATATGTTATGATGATTTGGAAATGGGTCTCTGCCCGAAACTAGCCATCGACTGAATAAAAAAGTAAAATTTTCAACTTTGGACTGGAGTTTTTTTTCTACTTAACTCTCGACATAATAATATATTTTTTAGTAACCCTAATAATGCACTGTTAAGATACTAATTTGTACAATATAACTCAATAATAAATATGCAAAGGAAACATACCAAAGGAGAAGAAAGGTAAGTAATGAAACAAAAACAGACGAAATAAATCTCGTATCTGTTTGTCTCCTTTTAGTGTAAGTACAGTAATCAGTTCACTAAAAACTGAAGGATAGTTCCTGTCTCATACTTGTCAGCACTGCTATTTAATATATTATATTCCTGGCTCCTGGGTTCAACACACATGAGCTACAAAACTGCTTGACAGTGGCCAATTCACTAATATTTAGTGAAAAAGCTATCCAGAATAATTCCATAATAACAATGAAAGTTCTGTGTGGCTGAATATCTGAGTGGAGTGGTTGTACTGATACGAAAACAGGGCGTGAATGATTCGTTTCTCTTTTGATTTAAAAGTCGAACAAAGATGTATTGTTGTGAAAACTGTAAGCAACCTTCATACATTCCATTTCTAGAGTCAAGAATTAGCGACACTAACTTTAGACGCGGAAAACAGCACATAGGTTAACAGCAGAACGCGAAGTAAAAGTTTATGTGAACGTTTGCGGCAATTAACGTGTTTGGGTTACGTTTAGTTTTTCGTCTATTTGTGGAAAGTGCAGACATATGAATCCATTAACAATGACACTACATGAAAATCATTACTAACTAACTATTGGCCCTTTCTCTTTCATGTGATACGCCTCCTCGCACCTGCTTGTTACTGAATATGATTGAAAGGCAGAAATGTGAAGCGGAATGTGGTGTTGTAAGCTGTTGGAGAGCTTACGTAAGAATTACGGACGTTATCTATAGAGTGATACAACAATACACGTCCAAAACTTAACTCTTTAGTCGCCATCGAGAAAGAGAGCGAATAAACCTATTAATCAAACTACATCCGCTTACAATCCAGGTTGTATTGAGCCAGAGTTGCATTGAACAAGTAGAACGAGCGCTGTATTAAACTCTTTCTTTTGTTCTTGTTACCTCACAGTAAGACTTGTTGACATCCCTACTTTAATCACTACCCCAAGGATTAGTGGATTAGGTTAGTGTCTTACATTTGTTTGCCACGAAACTGTTATGATAGAGGTAAATACTGTTTCTCAGATAGTTGACGACAGGTTTCTATTGAGTGCACGAACTGAGAAGTTTTGTTAAAACTTCCACTTCAGAAAATGTATGATGAAATGCATCCCAGCCAGCATGGAATCCGCATTCACTGATGAGATTGAGGGTATTTTCAAACCACATATGTAACTATATGCCCACAGGATTGGGGCCCAATACCTGGCAGAGGTAGAGGTGGCGTTCTCCACGTGCAACCCGAGCGGTGTCTTCTACGAGGAGGCAGTGGCGGTGGCGGCGGCGGCGGCGGCGGCGGCGGCGGTGGTCTGGAGAAATCTTCTTATCTGCTCTCCGCAGGCAGCCGGGGCCAGCTCCACCCCGCCGCCCCCGCCGCCTCCGGCCCGCCTCGCCGAGGCGAATAAAAACCTCAGCGGGCCGCGGGATCTGTTGTTAACACCGGCAGGCAGCCGATAGCAGCCGCCAACAAGTACTGGCCGAATTTGACGCCACCCAGTGTTACCGAGGATGGCTCCAGTCGCGCTGATAAAACGGGAGGGCGGAAGTGGGAAAGAAGGCAGACTGAGCTGTAGCCTCCGCAAAACTAATAAAGTTTCAGAGGTTGCCAACGAAGAGTGTACACTGAACACGTCTTGTCTTCCACATGAAAGGCGTCAGTCAATCCTCCACTCACATAGTTTTGTGGTTTTGCTTTATCAAGTTCGGCACACTACCTTTTCTCTGCCTGAATTTGTTCATAGTTTCCGCCGTAAGGAGGAAGACCACGTTGAAACTCAAGTTATGTATTTTATCATCTTAATTACAACTGAAATCACAACATGTACCTACATGTTCCAGTCACAATGTGACTACCGCCAATGTTCGACACCAACATGAAATAACCACTCACACACGGCAGGTGCAACACTAGCATCGGGGTGGGGGGGGGGGGGGAATACACCGTCTTGTGGAAAAGAGAGAAGTCGTTGCCATAACGCGGAAACGGAGCGACTTGCCTGCACCCAAAAGGGTGTGACCATAAGCTTTCGCCGCAAGGGTGGATGCATTTCTCAGACGGCTAAGAGTGAGAATTCTCCGCGTCCCATTGTGGTTAAAGCATAGCGCTATCCAAAACCGGCGAGTAGGCAATAGCGGTGCACCACGGACCATAGATGATATGGGTGAACAACATCTACGGTGGTGTGTAAAAAATGGTTCAAATGGCTCTGAGCACTATGAGAATTAACTGCTGAGGTCATCAGCCCCCTAGAACTTAGAACTACTTAAACCTAACCAACCTAAGGACATCACACACATCTATGCTCGAGGCAGGATTCGAACCTGCGACCGTAGTGGTCGCGCGGTTCCAGACTGTAGCGCCTAGAACGGGAAGCCACTTCTGCCGGCGCTGGTGATGTGTACTTGCGAACAGATATGCAACGGTTGGGTAACTGACCTCTTAGATGAATCAAGGGGTTACCAACACTGTATCCTCAACGATCGTTCAGCGCCTGTTACTGTGTATGGGCATCTGCAACAGGCAGCTGGTTCATGCATCCATTCTGACTGAAGTTCATTGGCGATGAAGTTTGGAATTTGAGAGCTAATTCCGCAACTGGACGTCGACTCCCTGCTAAACGCACAGAACCGTAAGAATTTTGGGTGCTGTTTATAGAGTTCTATGAGTCGCTGTATACCTTCATGTTGTACACTGTCATGTCCGTAATTTCCTCATAACGTACTATATTTCATTAACATTCTTTCCATTCCTTAATATCGTACTATTTTATTGAGAATTAATAGCTTAGCACACTCATATCATAGCTTATGACAGTCTACCTGTTCAACTGGCATAAGATTATATTACTGTAATTGTTTGTACGTTTCATATCGAAAATCATCTGTGATTACTTTATACATCTGTGGTGGAGTGGCAATAGGTTTGTAATTTTAAGGTACTCAGTTGTCAATTTTGTTAAGTAGCTACTTCACACCGAATGTTATTCCTAAAGATATCTCTTAATTGTTGCCTAAAACATGAGTTACTGCTGCTGTTAAATATGGTTAGTTTTTCTTATTCAAAAATTCAGAATCTGATCGACTTATTGTAATTGTTTATTGATATTACTATCTTAATTCATGTATTCGGAATACTGAATTGCGGAGAACGGTGGAAATGCTGCTTTTTCTGTCAGAATTCCTGCATTGTTTCCCGGAAACCCACCTACTTGTCTCCTGACCGTGGTCTTCGCGCTTTTTTTTTATACTCGAGAGTCTTTAAATTATGCTAACTTTGTCTGCACGTGAGACCACAACCTCGACATATTTTTTAAACGGAAACGTTGTCTGTTATGGGTTTTCTAATTTTCAAATCTGAAAATTTCTGCTGAAAATTTTCTCCATTAGTTTCACTAACGTCTTTATTAAGAATGTCATATGGAACAAACACGCGTCTGTCTGTATCAGTTCTTCAATCCAATTTGCAGCCACTTTTAGTCTGGTGATCTAGCTACCCATTTTGTTTGTTTTGACTACTTTCACTCATTTTCAAAACCTGTTCATATAATTCCAACATTTTATTAAGTTTTGAGTCTAATTGTGTGCACGAATCTACATTTTTCAGTAGCTCTTAAAAACATTTCCTTTATCTAGCGCCAAAATATCCCTAAACACTCTGCCTTTGATCCTTTCTTCTCTAGTTCTTTGTAGTAATACGATAAATGTTTGCCCCTTGATAGAAACTGATGGATGCCCGTTTAAACAGATTTGTAATTATAACCCCTTGTGTAATTTGTGCAGGTACATAAAATTATTACAAGCTTGTCAGCTTTCATATTTATCATCGTTAGCAAATCGACGAAATGTTGAAAATTTTCTCATGTTTGTGTTACAGCTTCAAATTAATTCGTTTTTAAATCAGAGTTTCCTTTCTTTATTGTCCCCGAATAACGTCAGTCAATGACAGGTTGTACCCAACTTCGGATTTTGCCCACAATACACATATTGTATACACGTTAGTAATAAGGTTGACTCACCCGACTGGTCCTTGACACCCCTTATAAATTTACAGGTAGTTGGCATATGACATGTAGTGTTTTAAGTACGATACGTCTTGTAAAAACTAATTGAATTTATAGAGTATAGGATTAAATATTAGTTTGAAATAAGTAAAAAATTTCTTTAAAATCCTTCTGCATATACTGTCACGCCATCTTATAAAATGCTTAAAATACTGTAATTAGACGGTGTTTCGGCCAAAATGCTGAGGGCTTCCTTATTGCAAAGACTACCTAGCTGGGGAGTGAGAACATCAATATTTTTGACTTCTGGCTGTCTCACTAGATCACTCACGCCATATTTATTAGATTTCATAGATCCTAGAACAACAGAATGCACTCTCCAGCTAAATAGCCTTTGCACTGAAAATCGACCGAAATATCAGTTTTGTGTGATTTCAACTGAGTTTTCGCCCAACACATCCAGCTCAGAAGTCAAGATAAAAGAGAGCTTAGTGCTCGTTCACTTCAGGTAAGTCTCAAAGCAAGTAATTTAGAAGTTGTTGAACAATTAATTCAATTAAAACTAAAACTAACTATCGCAAAATTATTTTGAATACCAATAGAGAATCCGAGGCATTTTGCTCTGATTGTTGCCAGCATCATATTTAAAGTACCAGGGAAGCAGGTTGCTAGCATTACTTGCCCCGAGTCCCATTGGGGTTTACACCTAACGGCTGAGGGACTAACCTGTGGATTTGGTAGTCTTTTCCGTATGCGCACAAAGGTACCACGACTCAGAATATGTCCGATATGCCCAGCCTTATTCCAAAGTAACTGGTATCCCGACTGTCGGGACCACTTACTTGCCCACTCATTCGTTGCCCGTGGTTCATGAACTACGACATGAGTACAGGGACCCACACCATGAACCACTGGAAGCGAGGTGTAGCAAAGCTAATGCAGTGAGCGCTCAGCTACGATCTACTCTCTTCTGCAAGAAGGAAGTCAGTACCAATACTAAGTTATCTGTGCACCGTTCAATCTTTCGACCAACTTTGTTGTATGGGAGCGAAAGCTGGGTGGATTCAAGTTACCTTATCAACAAGGTTGAGGTTACTGATACCAAAGTAGCTAGGATGATTGCAGGTACTAGTAGATGAGAACAATGGCAGGAGGGTGTCCACAATGAGGAAATCAAAGAAAAACTGAGAATGAACTCTGTAGATGTAGCAGTCAGGGCGAACAGGCTTAGATGGTGGGGTCGTGTTACACGCATGGGAGAAGCAAGGTTACCCAAGAGACTCATGGGTTCAGCAGTAGGAGGAGTCGGGGCAGACCAAGGAGAAGGTACCTGGATTCGGTTAAGAATGATTCTGAAGTAATAGGTTTAACATCAGAAGAGGCACCAATGTTAGCACTGAATAGAGGATTATGGAGGAATTTTATAAGGGGTACTCTGCTCCAGGCTGAACGCTGAAAGGCATAACCAGTCTTAAATGATGATGATGACCAATAGAGAATTTTGTATTAAGCGTATAAGATAAAGTAATAAAAAGGAATTAATTGCTATTGAGAGGGCTGATACGCGGATGGCTTCCAAGAGGCTCAGGCTGTAATGCTCGATTGCACTGTATGAAATAACATCAGAATCGTAATTTAGGACATGAATTATAGTTTGTTTTGGGTTAGATAACTCAGTACATTACAAAATATCAAACGAAAGTCATAATCGCTAGGGAATGTTCGTGCCTGATGCTCACTACAAAATACAGTAAGCACTTCATGAATTATGCCTAAGCACATTCTCATATGTAGGATACGTAAAAGGAAGGATTCATCAATCAACCAACATACGCACATTCATACTGACAATCCACACAGAATCAAGAATAAAATCTATAAGAATATTTCTATATACCAAAGTTATACGCATTGGGCCAGACAATAACTAGTTTTACCAGTCAGCCGTCTGGTTAGTAGTTAGTAGTACATAGAAATTCCCAGATTCTGAAAACCGATAAGTAGAGAAACATTTGGAATGGAAATACTTTGGGACACGGTATGGAATTTAAGTTGAACAAAGAACCTTAAATACACCAACAACTATACGATTGGACACAAACTAAAATTGTCATTACGTGATCCAGGAATTCTTCCCTAGTACAGGTCGGTGACCATTCAGACTTGCTAAACGATTCAGCAATGAAGAAATTCCTACATTAGTAAACAAGCACTAAAACCATTGCTGTCAATAAATACTACCAGAAAGGAGATGAATTTAAATTCAGGCCAAGCTATCAAGAACACATGTGGTCTAACTCAGACATGAAACATAGTGCAAAACACGCTCACGGGCAACACTGTTAAAAAGGCTGCAGGAAAAAAAGTTGGATTACAAAACCTGAAGCCTGTGAAGGGTCATGAGAAACATCTGGCGGGGATTAAAAAATATCGTACGCTACAAGAAAAACAAAACTCGCGAAATGAAATGAAACCGAACAACATAGAAAGAAATCTATCAAGAACAAATAGCAAACAGACAACATATTCACTCATAAGATACAAATTCAGTGAATTTAGACACACGTTGGTTAAAACACTCTCCCTTCGCTAAGTTGCTGTAACACAAAAGATCAAGCTAAGGAAATGGAATGTTAATGAACATGACGCCACTCCTTAAGTGAAATGAACTAGACGTATTATTCGCAACGGTTAAATGGTTCTAATGGCTCTGAGCACTATGGGACTTAACATCTGAGGTCATCAGTCCCCTAGAACTTAGAACTACTTAAACCTAACTAACCTAAGGACACTACACACATCCACGCCCGAGGCAGGATTCGAACCTCCGACCGTAAAGGTCACGCGGTTCCAGACTGAAGCGCCTAGAACCACTCGGCCACAGCCGCCAGCTTCGCAGCGGCTACACCTGAAAGAAATGCATTAGTATCTGAAACTGAACTAAGTCTTACATATCACCAATTACTAACTTACACTACAAGGCATGACCATAAACCACACCTAGCCAAGCCCCAAGGCACAGTGAGGTTTCACACTACCGGACTAAAGTCCACAGGTGACTATGGAAACCGTGAAAGCAAATACGCGCCAACCACCTGTGCCGACCTACACAATAGCTGCTGACCAATAGCCACTAACGTCTCTCTGGCCCAGCGTAACTCTACTTAAGCTCTACTCAAAAGTTGGCTAAATTACCACTGCCTTCCGAAGAACAATTGCCCATGAACTAAAGTATTTTGAAACAATATATACAGACACCCACGCATCTTTCCTAGCAGACGAGAGGAGCAGGAAAAGAGGTCACAGAAATATTCCACTGGTACGTAGTAAACTTTTTATGGGAGACATTAACACGAAAGAGGCATATAGATGCGTGAACGTAAAATATTAACTGAAAAATTGTGTGATCTCAGATTTGAAATTATTACTGTGGCTGTGGAATGAGGCACTCTGCTGTTCACCTATCTCCCAGTTCAAAGTAAAGATGCACCGACAGTTAGAAGTGGTAAGAAACATCGAAAATCCGAAGTCAGTTCAACAGGACAAATGGAACGTCTGACAAGGAGACATCTCAAATTTATTTTAATATTTTATCTTTTAAGATGATGTGGGAGCAGGTCGAGAAAGGTTTAAAAGGCTTGACACTGGTTGCTGAAGCCCACTTATTTCAAACGTAATAAGTGGTTTTCGTAAAATGATTTTGAAAAAGTCTGTGACTGACGACCTTTACCTTGTATCCTTTTTCTACTCACGGGCACCCATACAGTGTGGCCCTAAACAATATGTTTAAAATGTAACGGCAGATAGAGGGGAACGAAATAAGCAGGTGTCGTATAGAAACGTGTGTGCGGTAATGCCGCCTTGAGGCGCTAGAGAGCGCTAATGACTAAGAAGTGTAAAAGAGCTTTGCTGGCTGGATTCGTTACTTCTTTCCTCACACTCCTACTGTCTCTTCGACAGCTTTCATTTAAATACCACGCCAGACAGTCAATTGGGCCGTTCGTTTTCCTGCCTCTTCCTTTACCCCTCTGACTATTCTTTCAACATTAATAATAATAATAATAATAATAATAACACAGCACAAAAGTCAAGTCGAAAACCATAGCCACCATGTCATCTCCACACTACCACACCATGCAAGAAGGAGAAGCGCCCCAGAGGCGCTAAGACTTCACTCCCAGCTGAGGGTCCAAACCTCCGTCATGTGCGCCTGCGATTCGTTACTTCCCTCTCGGATCTCGAGCAGCATGCATCGTTTCACCAATGCGGAGCTGACAGAAGTGCATGTGATGTATGGGGCAGCACAAGGAAATGCATTAATTGCTCAAAGGATGTTCAGAGAGCTATTCCCAGATAGAAATCAGCCGACATTCGAACACTATCTTCGGGAGTTGAACACGTGTAGATCACTTTATGATTAGAGGTGTGGAAATTGCACTGGAAGATTCAGCAGAACTCCTGCAGTGGGAGAATGAGTACTAAATACAGTAGAGGATAACCCTTCGACTAGCTCAAGAGATGTAGGACGTGCATTGGGTGTGAACCATCAAAGTGTTTTGAGGACATATGAAGGCGGAACGCATCAGTATCATTTACAGAGTGTACAAGCGATGACCGCTGATCATTATCTTCCACGTCTCAACTTTGCTCTTTGATACCTACAGCAGACTGCAGCCAATGAAACCGTCCCTGCAGATGTTTTATTTACTCGTGAGGCTATCTTTAAGATGTCGGGTCTGTTGAACATCCACAATCCTCACCTGTGAGCTCATCGTAACCCACATGGAACAACGACACATATCTACCAAGAAAGGTTTTCCATTAATGCTTGGGCAGGCATTGTGCACAATAACTTTGTAATACCGTACATTCTACCTAATCATTTAACTGGCCATAAATACAACATCTTCCTACAGGAGGT
Organism: Schistocerca gregaria; assembly: GCF_023897955.1. Classification (NCBI taxonomy): domain Eukaryota; kingdom Metazoa; phylum Arthropoda; class Insecta; order Orthoptera; family Acrididae; genus Schistocerca; species Schistocerca gregaria. The sequence continues at coordinate 831,836,909 of NC_064922.1, forward strand.
CTTACCTAAATTTAAGGGCGATGTCTACGACCATCAGGGCGATGCAGTTCCCTGGCTACCGGGTTCTCCCGATTTAATCTGCATGGAATTTTTTCTCGTGCGGTCATATGAGAGGCCTGGTGTATGAGAGTCCCGTCACATCTGAAGAAGATCTAGTTTCTCACATCTCTGTTGTCGGACATGTCATCGATATGCCTGACGTCTTTTCTAGTGTACACCTAATCGTATATCGCTATTGGTCGCCGCTCTCTCGAGCGCCTCTTGTAAACTATTAATCAATTTTTGATGTAATATGCCTATACATGCCTTTTCAGGTTCCTGTGAATCATACTGCTGTACAAGATAGCGCTGTAATGATATCTCATTACCGCACACGTATTTCTGTACGACTTCTGATTATTTAGGTTTCTTCTACCTGCCTTTACAATTTTGAAATATAGTTGAAGACCACCCTGTATAGTAGTGGAATTAGCAAAGACTTTCTCTTAAGGATCTTCTAAAAGACGTTGAAAATAATATGCTGTCAATGCGAGTCTATTTGTTGCAAGCCCGCTAATATTTGAGTACCTGTGCCAACTTTCTTGTATTTCAACTGGATTACTCTTGTCAAGCTTACCGATACCACCAGGGCCAGCGTTTTAATGAAGATCCCTGTGGGCACCGCGAGCGGCGCTTTGAGTATCGACACCAATGAATAACCTCCAGCCTGCTGGCCAATGAAGACAACCAGGACGGTGTTACAACCGCTGGGTCCTGGGCACCTGTCTTCTAGTTCAAGGTTACTTCAAGTTGATAGTTAGTGCCGCAAGTTACACTGAGTTGTTGACAGCGAGCTCTACCGGCAAACATTCAGTGTACACAGATGCACGTACGTGTCGAGCTTCTGCTTATAGACGGCTACGGCTGCCACAACTTGTCAACAGTGAAACAGTGTAGCATTTATTCACCCACAAGTCGATTAAAACTTTTATTTAAACTGCCCTTGTGTCAACAATCTTTTGTTTACCTGTCCAGATTCCTGCGGCAACGGATCCTTTCGCCACCTTCGACCGTTTTATGATTAGCAGCGAGGACATAACATTTGGCTACTCGAAACGTAAGGGTTACCAGCTCGCAACATGACAAAGCCATCATCTCTTTCTATAGTTTCTAGCTCCCATACTTCTCGCCACTACCACAACGATAATTTCTTGAAACTTAGGACCTCTCTTTTGCACATTTGATTTCAGTACCTCCGTAGGTGTTACTCGATTTGCTCATCTAATCTTTAGCATTGTGCACGATTCTTCGCTGTTGGGAGTGGAGGGTTCGGGTAATTACCTGATGAGAATGAGCTGAATACTACGATGGTTTCTAAGAAAGTAATGCACCACATTTCTTCTTTACCAGTTCTTCATTGAACATAATGACAATTACGCACACGAAAGAATGTTTTATCTACACACACCATTTTTCCACGTAATTCCATCCCGTTCTGTGGCGTACCTCCAGTGCGAAACAAGAGCGTGTATGCTTTGTCGTTACCAGTGCTTGTCCTGGTTTGTTTTTATTTTGCTTCAGGGTGCAAAAAAAAAAAAAAAAAAAAAAAAAAAAAAAAAAAAAAAAAAAAAAAAAAAAAACATGGTGTCATACGCTCCCGAGTCGAAACTAGAGAGCACGAAGACAGAGAGGAGTTAAAAAACGACTATAGGTCAGTCCCAATTGACGTAACAGGAGACAGCTAATAACAGGGACGTGGAGAAAGGGCTAAAATAGACACCGTACAGAAATGGAGGTCCGAAACTAAAAATTAAATGGACTTCGCCATATTGCTTTGGTGGATAAAAAATAATATGCGGTCGGTAGCCCGCGCATCATTTGCTAAAACGGCCGATAACTCAGATGGCAAACCCAAGCGGTAACGCAATCAGTTAAAAACCGGGCATTCCCTCAGGAAGTGGCGGACAGTTAAAAGTTGGGCGCAATGTGCACGAAGTGGTGGAGTAGCGCTACTCATCAAATGGCAATGGCTAAAAAGGCAGTGCTCAATACTCAGCCTAGTTAAAATGACCTCCTTCAGAAGGTAGGGCGGAGAGGATGTCGCCCAAGCCGCTTGAAGAGGCTCTCCCTTGAAGGGAGGACAATTGGCGATGCCAAAGGGACACCACCTCCTGAGAGATGGCAGCACATCGTCGGAGGGAATATACACACCTGGAAATTGAAATAAGAACACCGTGAATTCATTGTCCCAGGAAGGGGAAACTTTATTGACACATTCCTGTGGTCAGATGCATCACATGATCACACTGACAGAACCACAGGCACATAGACACAGGCAACAGAGCATGCACAATGTCGGCACTAGTACAGTGTATATCCACCTTTCGCAGCAATGCAGGCTGCTATTCTCCCATGGAGACGATCGTAGAGATGCTGGATGTAGTCCTGTGGAACGGCTTGCCATGCCATTTCCACCTGGCGCCTCAGTTGGATCAGCGTTCGTGCTGGACGTGCAGACCGCGTGAGACGACGCTTCATCCAGTCCCAAACATGCTCAATGGGGACAGATCCGGAGATCTTGCTGGCCAGGGTAGTTGACTTACACCTTCTAGAGCACGTTGGGTGGCACGGGATACATGCGGACGTGCATTGTCCTGTTGGAACAGCAGTTCCCTTGCCGGTCTAGGAATGGTAGAACGATGGGTTCGATGACGGTTTGGATGTACCGTGCACTATTCAGTGTACCCTCGACGATCACCAGAGGTGTACGGCCAGTGTAGGAGATCGCTCCCCACACCATGATGCCGGGTGTTGGCCCTGTGTGCCTCGGTCGTATGCAGTCCTGATTGTGGCGCTCACCTGCACGGCGCCAAACACGCATACGACCATCATTGGCACCAAGGCAGAAGCGACTCTCATCGCTGAAGACGACACGTCTCCATTCGTCCCTCCATTCACGCCTGTCGCGACACCACTGGAGGCGGGCTGCACGATGTTGGGGCGTGAGCGGAAGACGGCCTAACGGTGTGCGGGACCGTAGCCCAGCTTCATGGAGACGGTTGCGAATGGTCCTCGCCGATACCCCTGGAGCAACAGTGTCCCTAATTTGCTGGGAAGTGGCGGTGCGGTCCCCTACGGCACTGCGTAGGATCCTACGGTCTTGGCGTGCATCCGTGCGTCGCTGCGGTCCGGTCCCAGGTCGACGGGCACGTGCACCTTCCGCCGACCACTGGGGAGAACATCGATGTACTGTGGAGACCTCACGCCCCACGTGTTGAGCAATTCGGCGGTACGTCCACCCGGCCTCCCGCATGCCCACTATACCCCCTCGCTCAAAGTCCGTCAACTGCACATACGGTTCACGTCCACGCTGTCGCGGCATGCTACCAGTGTTAAAGACAGCGATGGAGCTCCGTATGCCACGGCAAACTGGCTGACACTGACGGCGGCGGTGCACAAATGCTGCGCAGCTAGCGCCATTCGACGGCCAACACCGCGGTTCCTGGTGTGTCCGCTGTGCCGTGCGTGTGATCATTGCTTGTACAGCCCTCTCGCAGTGTCCGGAGCAAGTATGGTGGGTCTGACACACCGGTGTCAATGTGTTCTTTTTTCCATTTCCAGGAGTGTAGGAGCTCGCGGGCAGAGGTACGAGGACTGCAGTCTTGGCAGCAACGTCAGCAGCTTCGTTTCCTGGCAGACCGACATGACCAGGACCCACAGAAACATCACACTGGTTCCACCATGAGTGAGCAAGTGACAGTTTTCCTGGAGCCGCTGCACAAGGTATGGGCGGTGTACAGCGCACTTAGACTTTGAAGGGCGCTGAGTAAGTCCGAGCAAAGGTCGCAATTGGAAAGGCTGTGTAGTCGGATGTTCTTTGTGGCCTGATACAGGACGAAGAGCTCGGTTGACAATACTGGACAGTTTGCCAGAAGCCGATATCGAAAGAAACGGGTGACAACGACGAAGGCACACCCAACTCCACAGTCAGTCCGAGAGCCATCAGTGTATACAAAGGCACAATAGCGAAGTTCCATGCGAAGGTCGTGAAACTGAAGGCGTTAGACCGAGGCTGGAGTAGTGTCCTTAGGAAGTGAATGAAGGCCAAAGTTAACATGGGCCGCATCACGAAGCCAAGGTGGTGAAGGGTTCACACCCACTGTAAACGTTGCGGTTAGTGTGAAGTTAAACTGCCGTAGCAAGTGCCGAAAGCGGACTCCAGGAGATAACAGAGAAGACGTACCCCATATTAGCGATCAAAGGATTCATCAAAGAAGAAGGAATAAGATGGGTGGCGACGCATGGCAGACAATAGGAATGCATACCTGCTGAGGAGAAAGTCACGGTAGTAGGACAGTGGTATTTCAGCAGCTTCAGCGTACAGACTCTCAACCGGGTTAGTGTAAAAGGCGCCTGTGGCCAAATGGATGCCACGATGGTAGATAGTGTTGAGACAGAGTAAGAGGGATGGACGTGCAGATGCATAAACAAAGCACCCATAGTCGAGTTTCGAATAGACAAGGGACCGGTACAAACAGAGGAGGTTGATTCGATCGGCACCCCAGGAAGTACCATTTGGGACACGTAGGACATCAAGGAACCAAGTACAGCCAGGCAAGACACATGGGAGGACCAAGAGAGTTTACTATCGAGTATAAGCCCAAGGAATTTCGTAGTTTCAACGAACAGAAAGACAACAGGTCCTAGATGCAAAGATGGGAGAAACCAAATGCATAACCGTAAATTCATACAGAAGGTTTTGTCAGTGGAAAAGCGAAAGCCATTGCCCATGCTCCAGGAGTAAAGCCGATCAAGACATCGCTGAACATGCCGCTCAGTGAGACAGGTCTATGGAGAACTGCTTTAGATGGCAAAATCGTCAACAACAAGGGAGTTGGTGACGCCTGGCGGGAGGCAGGCCATTATACGGTTAATGGTGATAGCAAAGAGGACGACGCTCAGGACGGAACCAGAGGCACACCATTTTCCTGGATACAGATGTCTGACGAGGGAGAACCCATACGCACCTGGAAAACTCGGTCTTTTAAAAATGCCCGAAGGAGTCAGGACAGGTGGTCACAGAAGCCCCACGTGTAAAGAGTATGAAGGATACCAATTCTCCAGCAGGTGTCGTAGGCCATCTCTAAATCTAAAAACACTGCCATAGTATGTGTTTTCAACAGAAAACCACTCATGATATGTGTGGACAAAGTAAAGAGATGGTCAACAGCTGAAAGCTGCAATCTAAACCCTCACTTTGGATTCGTCAGTAAATTGCGAGACTCGAGCCACCATAGCAGCTGGGCATGAGTCATACATTCCATCACCTTGTAAACTCAGCTAGTAAGAGAGATGGGGAGGTAGCTATAAGGAAGGTTTTTGTCCTTACTGGGCTTAGGAATGGGTATGATGGTGGCTTCACGCCAGCATCCAGTATACGCCCAGATGCAGTTGTACATGTTAAGCAGAAAGCGCTTGCCTGCAAGAAAAAGGTGCTGCAGCATCTGAATGTGGATGGCTTATGGCCCTGGGCAGAGGATCGGGATGAACCGAGAGCGTGATCTACCTCCTTCATAATAAAGGCGGCATTGTAGAACTCACTATTCAGAGAAGACAAGGGTATCGCTCGAGCCTCCTTCGATCGTTTCCGATGGAAGAAGACAGGGTAATCCTGGGAAGAACCCGAAACTTCCGCAGAATGACGGCCCAGGGTGTTGAAGGTATCAATAGGGTAGATGTTGACATAATGTGCTACTGTCAAACTGGAAATTGGGGAATGGATTTTGGTCTCAAAGTGCTGTCAAAGGTTGGTCCACATGGCAGAGGAAGGGGTGGATCTGTTAAAAGAACTAGTGAATGAAATCCAGCTAGGCCTTTTGCTATCCCAAAGAACGCGCCGACACCTTGCACGCATCAGTTTTAACGAAATGAGTTTGCTGAAGTAGAATGACTGTTAAAAAAGCGGAGAGCACGTCTCCATGCGCGAATTGTGTCGCGGCAAGTCTAAGTCCACCAAGAGTCTGGAACACGACGTGGTAAAGAGGAAGTGCGAGGAATGGAAATTTCTGCAGTAGTAAGGACAGCGTTTGTGAGATATTCTACCTGGCCATCGGAACTGGGGAAATCTTATTCTGGAAAGGTCACCAAGGAGCAGTAAAGCTGCCATTCAGCTTTAGTAAGCTGCCATTTGGGCATGCAATGCACACAGATGGGGTAGGAGTCAATAAACGGATAGCACACAGGAAATGGTCGCTCTAGTAGTTGTCAGATAGAACGGACCACTAAAGACGATGGGCAAGCTGGCTAGTGCAGAAGGACAGGTTCAAATGGAAATAGGTGTGAGAGGAGTTGGAAAGGAAAGTGGGTGTTTCAGTGTTAAGGCAGAGGAGATTAAGTTGGTTTAGAAGGTCAACTAACAGGGCACCTATCTAACTGGTCCTGGGAGAACCCCAAAGGGGATGACGTGCATTAAAGTCACCGAGTAGTGAAAATGGGGGAGCTAGATACCCAATGAGCTGAGGGAAGTCTGCCCTGATGACTTCAAATGACTAAGAATATTAATGGTACAGATGAAGAAAATCAGGTGGGGAAGGAAAACGCGAACTGCAACAGGCTGAAGATTGGTAGTCTGGAAGATGGACTGACTATGAATGTCATCCTGTATGAGCAGCATAACGTCCACATGAGATGGAGTGCTGACCTCAGAGGTGAAGGTCAAAACGAGTCGGTAAGAAATGTGAAAACTCAAAGTAGTCGTGAGGGCGAAATTTCGTTTCCTGAAGGCAAAGTGCAGAAGGACGCTCTGATGCTAAAAGCAGTGGTAAACCCTCTTCGTGGGACCAAAGGCCGTGAACGTTCCATATCAGGAGAGTCATGGTGAGGAAGAGACGTAGGGGTGTCACCTCTGCAGCTGCCGAGTCACAGCCTGTGTACAGTCGCTACTACAGGGCACAGAAGCAGGAGGATCCTTCCCCATGGGGTCCACAGAAGCACTGGTTTGCTTGTGCGGTCAGTCTGTGGTGTCCAATGCTGAAAAACGGTTGTGGTGCGCACCAGTGACAAGGAGGCCAGCCAAGCTGAGGTATATGTGGTGATCCCATCGAAGAGGATCTTGAAGTTGGTGAAGGAGAAGACCGTTTCCCTTTAGTGGACTTCTTCATAACTTTCCGGTTAGAGGAAGATTCAAAATGGTTCAAATGGTTCTGAGCACTATGGGACTTAACATCTGAGGTCATCAGTCCCCTAGAACTTAGAACTGCTTGAACCTAAGTAACCCAAGGACATCACACACATCCATGCCCGCTTCAGGATTCGAAACTGCGACTAGATCGGTCGTCCGGTTTCAGACTGAAGTGCCTAGAACCGCTCGGCCACACCGACCGGCTGAGGATGACTCGGGTGTTGTTTGGCGTGGAGGGACAGAGGAAGTCTACATGGGAGTACTCCTTCTGTCCTTTCCAGCCTACCGTCTCTGTACCTGGTGGCTTCGCCACTTGAGGCGAGAGTTGGACCGCTTGTTGCACAGCTGGATGGAGGGCATGGCGGTGCTATCTCGACACTGGGCGATTTTACAACCTCAGAGCTGAAATGGTGGTCTCATGTCTGCATGGCATGTCCTTCATGGTGCAAGGGGTAACAATAACAGAACTATAGGTAGCAGCAAGGAGAATGCAGGGTTTGTGACTAGCCAATAACTTGCGAGCGTCTGGGTAAAGCACGTAAAGCACTTTTCCTTTATCCAGATCTCTTGGGCAGCCCACTCAACGAGACACACAGGACAATCCCGAGAGGAAGCGGCATGGCCGCCATTGCAGTTGATGCAGCAGGGAGAAAGAGGCGGACAATCACCCTCGTGTACATTCCTACCACAGGTTACACATTCGTCAGGAGGTCGACAGGACATGGTGTGGTTGAAACCATGACAGTGCTAGCAGTGCATCGGGTTTAGAATGTATGGCCAGACTGTGATAATTTCATAACTTGCTTTGATCTTGGACGGAAACACCAATCTACCAAAGGTGATAAAAAGAAGGCAGGAGGTAACGAATCTATCTTTGTCATTACACGATGGATGGCACCCTGATCAGAGAGGTAATATTGGATTTCAGCCTCGGTTAGACCGTCCAGCAATCTGGTTTAATTACATCATGGGAAGAATTCAAAGGGATATGGGCCTTAACATGAACAGGGTAGCCATAGAGAAACGAGGCAGCAAGCAGTTGTTGTGCTTGAGTATCAGAAGTAGTCTCCAAAAGCAAAGTGCCATTCCATAAAAGTTAGCAAGATTTCACAGGGCCGGCAACTGCATCAACACATTTCTAAAAAATAAAAAGATTTACCAAGGCGAAGTACTTACATTATTCAGTATGTAAGAGCACGAGGAACCATGGTAAAGCTGGCCGGGTCTACATCTACATCTACTTTTATAATCCGCAATCCACCCAACGGTGTGTGGCGGAGGGCACTTTACGTGTCACTGTCATTACCTCCCATTCCTGTTCCAGTCGCGTATGGTTCGCGGGAAGAACGACTGCCGGAAAGCCTCGGTGCGCGCTCGAATCTCTCTCGGGAGGTAGAAGTAGGGGGAAGCAATATATTCGATACCTCATCCAGGAACACACCCTCTCGAAACCTGGGCAACAAGCTACACCGCGATGGAGAGCGCCCCTCTTGCAGAGTCTGCCACTTGTTTGCTAAGCATCTCCGTAACGCTATCACGCTTACCAAATAACGCTGTGACGAAACGCACCTCTCTTCTTTGGATCTTCTCTATCTCCTCTGTCAACCCGACCTGGTACGGATAACCCACTGATGACCAGTACTCAAGAACAGGTTGAACGAGTGTTTTGTAAGCCACCTCCTTTGTTGATAGACTACATTTTCAAAGGACTCTCGCAATGAATCTCAGCCTGGCACCCGCCTTACCAATAATTAATTTTATATGATCATTCGACTTCAAATTTTTCCGCACGCATACTCCCAGATATTTTACAGAAGTAAGTGAGACCAGTGTTTGTTCCGCTATCGTATTATCATACAAAAAAGGATTCTTCTTCCTAAGTATTTGTTTATGTTAAGGGTCAGTTGTCACTCCCTGCACCAAGTGCCTATCCGCTGCAGATCTTCCTGAATTTCGCTGCAATTTTCTAATGCTGCAAGGTCTCCGTATACTACAGCATCATCCACGAAAAGCCGCGTGGAACTTCCGACACTATCTACTAGGTCATTTACATATATTGTGAAAAGCAATGGTCCCATAACACTCCCCTGTGGCACGCCAGAGGTTACTTAAACGTCTGTAGACGTCTCTCCATTGAGAACAACATGATGTGTTCTGTTTGCTAAAAACTCTTCAATCCAGCCACACAGCTGGTCTGATATTCCGTAGGCTCTTACTTTGTTTATCAGGCGACAGTGCGGAACTGTATCACACGCCTTCCGGAAGTCAAGGAAAATGGCATCTACCTGGGAGCCTGTATATAATATTTTCTGGGTCTCATGAACAAATAAAGCGAGTTGGGTCTCACACGATCGCTGTTTCCGGAATCCATGTTGACTCCTACAGAGTAGATTTTGGGTTTCCAGAAATAACATGATACGTGAACAAGAAATTCTACAACAGATCGATGTCAGAGATATAGATCTATAGTTTTCCGCATCTGCTAAACTACCCTTTTTGAAAACTGGGACTACCTGTGCTATTTTCCAATCATTTAGAACCTTCCGTTCCTCTAGAGACTTGCGGTACACGGCTGTTAGAAGGGGGGCATGTTCTTTCACGTACTCTGTGTAGAATCGAGTTGGTATCCCGTCAGGTCCAGTGCACTTTCCTCTGTTGAGTGATTCCAGTTGCTTTTCTATTCCCTGGATACTTATTTCGATGTCAACCATTTTTTCGTTTGTGTGAGGTTCTAGAGAAGGAACTACAGTGCGTTCTTCCTCTGTGAAACATCTTTGGCAAAAGGTGTTTAGTATTTCAGCTTTACGCCATCATCATCCCAGAGTGTCTGGATATGCTGTTTCGACTAGCATTTTCTGTCAAGTCGGTACATAGAATTTTACTTTCAAATTCACTGAACGCTTCACGCATAGCGCTCCTTACGGTAACTTTCACACCGTTCAGGTTCTGTTTGTCTGAGAGGTTTTGGCTGCGTTTAAACTTGGAGTGAAGCTCTCTTTGCTCTCGCAGTAGTTTCCTAACTTTGTTGTTGAACCACTGTGGGTGTTTTCAGGCCCTCACAGTTTTACTCGGCACGTACCTGTCTAAAACGCGTTTTACGATTGCGTTGAACTTTTTCCATAGCCACTGAACATTCTCAGCGTCGGAACAGAAGTTTTCGTTTCGATCTGTTAGGTAGTCTGATATCTGCCTTCTATTACCCTTGCTAAACAGATAAACCTTCCTCCCTTTTTTTTATATTCCTATTTACTTCCATATTCATGGATGCTGCAACAGCCTTATGATCACTGATTCCCTGTTCTGCGCATACAGAGTCGAAAAGTTCGGGTCTGTTTGTTATCAGTAGGTCCAAGATGTTATCTCCACGAGTCGGTTCTCTGTTGAATTGCTCGAGGTAATTTTCGCACAGTGCACTCACTACAATGTCACTCGATGCTCTGTCCCTACCACCCGTCCTAAACATTTGAGTGTCTCAGTGTATATCTGGTAAATTGAAATCTCCTAAGACTATAACATACTGAGAAAATTTATGGGAAATCTATTCCAGATTTTCTCTCAGTTGTTCTGCCACTAATGCTGCTAAGTCTGGAGGTCGGTAAAAGGTGCCAATTATTAACCTAGCTCGGTTGTTGAGTGTAGCCTCCACACATAATAATTCACAGGAACTATCCACTTCTACTTCACTACAGGATAAAATACTATTAACAGCGACAAACACGCCACCAGCGGTTGAATACAATCTATCCTTTCTAAACACCGTCGGTGCCTTTGTAAAAATTTCGGCAGAATTTATCTCTGGCTTGAGCCAGCTTTCTGTACCTATAACGATTTCAGCTTCGGTGCTTTCTATCAGCGCTTGAAGTTCTGATACTTTACTAACGTAGCTTCGACAGTTTACAATTACAATACCGACTGCTGCTTGGTCCCCGCATTTCCCGACTTTGCCCCGCACCCTTTGAGGCTGTTGCCCTTTCTGTACTTGCAAAAGGCGATCTAACCTAAAAAACCGCTCAGTCCACGCCACATAACCCCTGCTACCCATGTATCCGCCTGCTGTGTGTAGTGGACTCTTAACCTATCCAGTGGAACCTGAAATCCCACCACCCTATGGCGCAAGTCGAGGAATCTGCAGCCCACGCGGTCGCAGAACCGTCTCAGCCTCTGATTCAGACCCTCCACTCGGCTCTGTACCAAAGGTCCGCAGTCACTCCTGTCGACGATGCTGGAGATGGTGAGCTCTGCTTTCATCCCGCTAGCGAAACTGGCAGCCTCCACCAAATCAGATAGCCGCCGGAAGCCAGTGAGGATTTCCTCCGATTCATAGCGACACACATCATTACTGCCGACATGAGCGACCACATACAGATGGGTGCACCCTGTACCCTCCATGGCACCCGGAAGGACCCTTTTCACATGTGGAATGACTGCCCCCGGTATGCACACGTAGTGCACATTGGTTTAACTTCCCCTCTCTTGCTGCCATATCCCTAAGGGGCCCCATTACGCGCCTGACGTTGGAGCTCCAACTACCAGTAAGTCCACCTTCTGCGACCTCCCGGATCTTGCAGACTGAGGGGCAACCTCTGGAACAGGACAAGCAGCCATGTCTGGCCGAAGATCAGTATCAACCAAAGACAGATCCTGAAACCGGTTCATCAGACAAACTGGAGAGGCCTTTCGTTCAGCCCTCCAGAATGTCTTTCGCCTCCTGCCACACCTCGAGACGACCTCCCACTCTACCACAGGTGAGGGGTCAGCCTCAATGTGGGTAGTATCCTGGGCAGCCACAGCCATAGTCCGATAGGGGGTTGCGTGGGACGAGCTTTCCATCCCCGACAAACCCCCATCTGGACCCCCATAGTGATGCACATTGGCAACAGCCTCAAGCTGTGTGACCAAAGCCAACACTGCCTGAAGCTGGGAGTGGAGGGATGCCAACTCAGCCAGCATCTGAACACAGCTGTCGCAGCCCCTGTCCATGCTAAATAATGTTGTGCAAAGAACGTCTTCTGACATCATCGACAGACAATGCAGAACATTCCCAATAACAGTTCAGACAAGGCCCCCAAGGGAAGGGAATAGGAATAGCAAGAGGATATACGTGCAGTATGGAAGCAAAAAATACTGCAAAGGCTGAGGCCCCATAGCAGCCAAACACAAAGCTGCCAAAAAGTGATGAGTCCCCTGGGGGTGGGGGCTTATACTGGGGACGGAGCCAGTGCTTCACTGGGCCAATCACCACCTCATCGTCCTCAAAATGTCTTCCACGAATGGCAGCCTTTAATGGCCCAAACAAGTGGAAGTCTGAGGGGTTTAGGTTAGGTGTGTCAGGTGGGACAGCTATGGATGGTCTCCCTGAGCACTGCAAATCGTGGAGTTCAGCCGAATTGCCTTCTGATGACCTCACTCTCCATACCCAACAATTGACTGTACTTCTGTCGATTGCCCTCACGTTTGACGCTATTATCAAGTGAATAACTGAAAACAAAAATCGCGTGACCCAATACAAAATCAGATGTCTGAAAACAAAAAAAGACATTGACGAACGAATAACAGATTTAAAAACGTGACATGACGAGATTACGGCTGAATTAAGAGCACTTAAACTTGTAATAACAAATTGTGTGAATACACGTGATTAACAAGAGACTGAGTAGACAAGTGTCCGAAGTTGACTCAAAATTTTCCGAATTGAATTTACAGCAGGAAAAAACAACTAAAGACGTAAAAGATATTCAGACTGAAGTCAAACATTTAAAGGCTACAGGTGAAGCTGTTGCCACTCAAGTCAGACCTTATCCGTTAGTTCATGACTCATTAAAAAAGCGCGTTACTGTAACTGAAGGCAAAGTTAACACTATGGACGAGCAATTTACAGACAAACTGTAGTTACACAGTGACAACCATTTTGTCAACATAAATAAAGAATTTCATGACTGGGTTGATCACAGACGTAAAGGTATTGTCCAACTTCTACCGGAAAAATTACCGACGGTTGTGCACGACAACGTTGCCGAATTTGTAAAAAATAATACACATGTCATAGCTGAGGCAGGTCATTCCAACGCAGCACAACAGAAACAACTAAACGATGAAATGCGACCGGAGTGTAGTAATGCTAAGAATCAAAATGCTCGCTTTGGTAATAAGAGATACATTTATGATATGTATCTTCCGTACACAACATACACGTCACAACAACAACAGTACACACTCGTACACGTGACACCTAATTACAATCGTGACATTTATTGACAGTGAATTCCTTTCCATTCACCAGGCGATCACTGCAACAATTATAGTGAATGCAATAGACATTACAGTGCCAAAGAAGAAGAAAGTCTAATTAAACATCAGCAATTTCAACCTTTCATCCCAGAAAAACGCACTTTACATCCTGTAATTTTCCTTAAGGCGTTTAGAAATACGTTCCAAGAGCATGGAGTGAGCGGAAGAAAATTTATTACGTTGTAGGTTACATCCAGGTTGACGCACCTGTCTCGCCATATAATGAAGCCGACAGATGCCTGACATGAGCAATTTAAAAGAGCTTTCTTGGGCAAATTTTGTTCGCAGCCGGTACAAGAACGTCTTAGGAAACAGGCTGTGGAATCAGAACGTTTCAATGCTAAACATGGCAATTTGCGCCGACATTTTGCGAAATATTTGAATATGGGACACTTTCTTGATGAACCTGTAGCTACGTGCGATATATTCCGCGCACTGAAAGCCAGATTGCCTTTTAACATTAAAGAGAAGTTACTGCATATTCCAGACAATGATTTAGAATATTTGCTGACTGTGCTTGAGTCTGTTGATATGTTATATGAGGATCAACGTTCCGCACGCAAAACAGCTGCCACAATGTTTACGTCAGTGGCATGCAAGAAGACGCGTAGGCTAGCGGGCTTAAACCTGGCGCGCCGGCAGCTGACGGTTACGTAGCACTGCAGAATCAACAGCTTCCTTCTGCAAACCAATACACATACTAAAATCAGCAGACACACCCCTATATGAACAACAATCATAACAGATCATACACAACAAGCGACAACCCACAAAAGAGGCGCAGCAACAACAATAACGGAAATAACAGAAACGGAAACAATAACAACTGGAACAAAATCAGAAACATTTATCAGCCTGTACAAAATCAACAGCAAAGCTGGAACAGTAACTACGATAATGTGTTCCAAAATACTGGTCGACCACCTCAGTACATCATAAACACAGGACCGTGGGAAATTTCGCCACAGCCTGTACAAAATCAAAATTGGGCTTCACCGGCCAATCAGCAGGTAAATCAAGGTGCTCAACCACAAAAGCAACAACTGATTGGAGAGTGGAAGACACAAAATATTCTAATGTAAACATAAATGTGGTGTCAAGTGAAATTCCACTTCCGCCTGTACCATCATCTGCACCAATTATGACGACGTCAAACTAAAGACAGCCACTACTGTGCCCTCAGTAGTGGCTGAAGAAGGTTAGGGGGTGACTTCAATATCAAATCATTTTAGATACACCCACTGATGAACAACAGAATGACTATGTAGCAACCGCAACAATCATGATGAGAGCTTATCTGATGAACTATTGCCGGAAAGTACACAATGTAGTTCATCTAGCAATGAAATAGTTTTAGCTACAACTACTAGTATAGTAGGAGGTATTCTCACCAGTATTGTATGGAGACAGGTGCGGCTGTAAGTGTTTTGTCGTATAATTTCTATAAGAAAATAATTGAGTTTGAATCTGTATCAGAGTCTCCTTTTTCAATACTGTAAGATTTTAACTGCCGTAGGTGATAAGTTTAGCATAGTTACGAAACAGGTTTTTGTGACGATGAAGACAGGAAATTGAACAGTACAATGACCATTCCTCGCGGTTCACAATCTAGTAATTAATTGCGTTACAGGTTTAGATATCTTGTGAAAGAAGGACAGTCTTCTCGAAATGTAAATGTGTCCTTAGACATAAGGGCAGTGAAATCACGATTGACTTGGGTACCAGGACTCTCAAAGATGACAAGTATTGTACTGGATAGAAAATGCAATTTTTGCAAATGAGCGACGGAAAAAAATACAGACACTCGCACCTGACACAGAATATGACGACTTGAAAGCACTGATTAGCCATAAGTTAAGTGAAACCACTTCTACTACTGGTGATAAGCGTAATGAGCTTTATCAATTACTATCAAAGTATATACAGGTCTTTACTAATCGACCACATGTGATTATGGTATACAATGTGATCAAAAGTATCCGGACACCAGGCCGAAAACGACTTAAAGGTTTGTGGTACCCTTCATGGATAATGCTGGAATTCAGTATGGTGTTGGCCCGCTCTTAGCCTTAATGACAGCTTCCGCTCTCACAGGCACACTTTCAATCAGGTGCTGGAAGGTTTCTTGGGAAATGGCAGCCTGTTCTTCACAGAGTGCTGCAATAAGGAGAGGTACTTATGTCGGTCGGTGAGGCGTGGCACGAAGTGGGACTTCCAACATCACAAAGGTATTCTATAGGTCTCAGATCAGGACTCTGTTTAGGCCAGTCAATTACAGGGATGTTTTTATCGTGTAACGACTCCATCACAGGCTGTGCATTATGAACAGCTGCTCGATCGTGTTGAAAGATGATATTGCCATCCCCAAATGACTATTCAACAGTTGGAAGCGTGAAGGTTCTTGAAAAATCAATGTGGGCCTGTGCTGTGATAGTGCCACTCAAAACAAGGGGTCCAATCGTGTTGAAAGATGATATTGCCATCCCCAAATGACTATTCAACAGTTGGAAGCGTGAAGGTTCTTGAAAAATCAATGTGGGCCTGTGCTGTGATAGTGCCACTCAAAACAAGGGGTCCAAGCTCCCTCCATGAAAAACACGAACACACCATAAAACCATAACCTACTAATTTAGCTGTTGGCAGTACACACGCTGTCAGATGACGTTTACCAGACATTCGACATACCCACACCTTGCAATCGGATCGTCACATTGAGTTCCATGATTCATCACTCCACGCAACGTTTCTCCACTGTTCAATCGTACAATGTTTACGCTCCTTTTACCAAATCAGTCTCGTTTGGCATTTACCGACGTGATGTGTGGCTTATGAGCAACCGATCGACCAAGAAATCCAAATTTTCTCACCTGCCACCTAACTGTCATAGTACTTGCAGTGTAGCCTGATGCTCTTTGGAATTCCTGTGTATTGTTCTGGATAAATGTCTGTCTATTACATATTACGACCCTCCTCAACTGTCGGCGGTCTCTGTCATTCAACAGACGAGGTTGGCCTGTATGCTTTTGCGCTGTAAGTGTCTCTTCACGTTTTCACGTCACTATCACATCGGAAACAGTGGTCCTAGGGATGTTTAAGATTGTGGAAATTTCGCGTAGAGACGTATGACACAAGTGACACCCAATCACCTGACTATGTTCGAAGTCTGAGATCCATAGAGCGCCCCATTCTGCTCTCTCACGATGTCTAATGACATCTGAGTTTGCTGATATGGAGCACCTGGCAGTGGGTGGCAGCGCAATGCAACTAATATGAGAAACGTATGTTTATTGTGTGTCCATATACTTATGATGAGACAGTGTATGTTTATAAAATTGATGTCAAACCTCACCAAATTTTATAATACTAAACATGTAATCTACCACCATCTCAATGACCTGCAGTGTGGTAAGAATTTAAACTTCTCCCTACTATAGGCCATTGCTTGTTGTCAAGAAACCTAACGGAAATATTAGAAAGGTGTTGGGCGCACATGCCATAAATGAAATTAGGCAACCTGTGCGCACTAAACCAGATAATTTAGAGGAACTATTACAGAAATTTTTACATGCTTACTACTTTACCAAGATCAACTTGACAAATTCGTTTTGACAAGGGGCAATCACTCCTGATTCCAAAATATAAACTGCTTTCATATTCGGGGGATGGACATATTCTATGTTCTTCCTTTCGGATTGAGTGTCACTTCAGGAGTATTTGTTACTGCTTTCGATACTGTGCTTGGTGACGAGTTAGTTGAGACTTGCACATTATGTCGATGATCTTTTGATAGCTAGTAAGACTTGGAATGAACATCTTAACACCCTTCAAAATATTCTGGATAAATATGCACAAGCCGGTGTAACAGATAACCAAAAGAAGTCAGAATTTGCTTGCAATGAGATTAGGTATCTTGGACACATAATTAATGCACAAGGTATATGCCCTGATCCAGGCAAGTTGGAGGGTATTAGGAATTTCCCTATTTCTCGCACGTAACAGCAAATGAAGTCATTTTTAGGACTCTGTCCGTTCTTTTGACGTTTCCTGTCACAACAACTATTGAACAGAAAGTATCTCCTAGATTTACTTCAGAAGCATCAGGTATGGATCTGGGCTGAGCAGTGCCAGTAAGATTTTGATAACATTAATCACTTACTGGTGAATGCTACATTTAGAACATCCAGACTTTAGTTTATATTTTTGTATGATGTGTGACGCTTCATGCACTTGCTTGGGTTGTTGTCTATTTCATGTAGTTAAGAACGGAGAAGAGGAACAGGTAAAAATTGTTGGATTTTCAGGCCATACGTTAAGTGAATGTGAACGTACTTAGTCAACCACTGAACTCGGAACTCTTTCTATTGCTTGGGCTTTCAAAAAAGTGGTTCAGATGGCTCTGAGCACTATGGGACTTAACATCTGAGGTCATCAGTCCCCTGGAACTTACAACTACTTAAACCTGACTAACCTCAGGACATCACAAACATCCATGCCCGAGGCAGGATTCGAACCTGCGACCGTAGCGGTCGCGCAGTTCCAGACTGAAGCGCCTAGAACCACACGGCCACACCGGCCGGCTCGGCATCATCCTGATGACTCTAACTGGTGTGTATGTATTGCCAGGGACTCTGAACAACTTAATCTGGCACACTCACTTAGTCTGGGGGCATTATAGGACGAAGAAGTGCCTTGCAGAACTTATCACGTATTGTTATTTCGCTAATATGAGAGGAAAAATTGGCAATGAACTTAAAACATGCTTTCTTGTCAGAAATCTAAACATCAGAACCTATCTTCTAAGACAGATCTGCATTCCATACAACCCAGCAAAACCTATGGAGACTGTAAATACGAACGTTAGTGGTCCACGTCCAGCGAGTAGTGGTGGTGTGAAGTAAATTTTAGCATTTTATGACATATTTTCTAAACATGTTAAGCTGTACGCCATAAAATCTGCAACTGCTAACGCAAGACTATTCTCATGTGATTACATTCCTCACGTGGGAAAACCCAAGTCAATTTTATATGACAACGCCACATACGACGGCTGGTGTGGCCGACCGGATCTAGACGCTTCCGTCTGGAACCGCGCGACCACTACGGGTCACGCTCGAATCCTGCCTCGGGCATGGATGTGTGATGTCCTTAGGTTAATTAGGTTTAAGCAGTTCTAAGTTCTAGGGGACTGATGACCTCAGATGTTAAGTCCCATAGTGCTCAGAGCCACGTACTACACAGGGTACAAATGGTGTAAATTCTTAAAGGACTTTAACATTAAGATCATTTTTATCTCGAAATTTAGCCCACAATCTAATCCCACTGAATGAATTTTCAGAGAACTGAACAGATTCATGAATATATATACACTTACACAGCATTCTAATTGGGTATGTTATTTGGCACTATTTGAAGAAGTTCACAACAAACTGAATATATATGACACAACCTATATACCTAACGAGATTATGTTCGACCGCAAAAAATTAATTAAGTGGAGCGATCCGCTGCCAAAGCTTTCACCTTAGGTGTCGCATGATGAAAAGATAAAAGAAGTACTAATCTGCTGACGCAGCATGCTACTGCAAGAAACACATTCTACTCTAGTACTATTAAGCTGAAACAGGAATTCAAGGTAGGCATGCAAGTACTATTGCATACTCACCGCAAATCTTCTGCACTATATCGGCGCAGTGCGAAGTGGCGTCTGCTGTACGACGGTCCATATGGAATTGTAAACATACCGCATCCTGGTGATTACCTGTTGCAGAACCAAAAAACATAGAATCACTGGGCTTTATGCTCATCAAGACTTAAGAGTATTTCATACTAAACAGTAAACGAATATCTATTAGTAATGAGTAAGTAAACTATATATTTATAAAACACTCATATCTCTCAGTACTACTGCAAGGAAATTAGGTAGCATGAGGAACTTTATTTGAGCTGCAAGTGTGATGAAAATATTTTTGAAACACACACCACACGATAACCAAACGCTATCACCTAGGAACGGATTAGACGCACTTCATACTGAATAGCACATGTTTATGTGAAACCAAGGCCATATACACACTCTACACACACTCGTAACGCGAAAATTCTGTAGGTTTGATTTTAATGTGTTGCTTTAGACGTTTGTCCATTAGTATATGTGCGCTTGGACTTCTATTCTATTGTATCCAGATGCTGTGTCTGATCTTACGAGTTTCGAGTGACACCATTGTGCGAATACAAAATTTGTTTCAAAAATCTGTAATATCTTTGAAATTATATAAATACTAGTACTCCATATAAAGCCAAAATGTAATATATGTACTTATGTGTACTTATCGATATAGATGTAAAGCAAAATGTAATATGTTGGTATGTAAATGTGATCACAATTTGTAATATGTATCAAATTGTGTAAAACAACGAGATTTACGTGAAAGAGATTACTTTAAAGACATTCTACATACATCGCAATGCCATAATCGCGATGAAGTATGTGCGCAAAATTGTTAAAACTACACTCCTGGAAATTGAAATAAGAACACCGTGAATTCATTGTCCCAGGAAGGGGAAACTTTATTGACACATTCCTGGGGTCAGATACATCACATGATCACACTGACAGAACCACAGGCACATAGACACAGGCAACAGAGAATGCACAATGTCGGCACTAGTACAGTGTATATTCACCTTTCGCAGCAATGCAGGCTGCTATTCTCCCATGGAGACGATCGTAGAGATGTTGGATGCAGTCCTGTGGAACGGCTTGCCATGCCATTTCGACCTGGCGCCTCAGTTGGACCAGCGTTCGTGCTGGACGTGCAGACCGCGTGAGACGATGCTTCATCGATTCCCAAACATGCTCAATGGGGGACAGATCCGGAGATCTTGCTGGCCAGGGTAGTTGACTTACACCTTCTAGAGCACGTTGGGTGGCACAGGATACATGCGGACGTGCATTGTCCTGTTGGAACAGCAAGTTCCCTTGCCGGTCTAGGAATGGTAGAACGATGGGTTCGATGACGGTTTGGATTTACCGTGCGGTATTCAGTGTCCCCTCGACGATCACCAGAGGTGTACGGCCAGTGTAGGAGATCGCTCCCCACACCATGATGCCGGGTGTTGGCCCTGTGTGCCTCGGTCGTATGCAGTCCTGATTGTGGCGCTCACCTGCACGGCGCCAAACACGCATACGACCATCATTGGCACCAAGGCAGAAGCGACTCTCATCGCTGAAGACGACACGTCTCCATTCGTCCCTCCATTCACGCCTGTCGCGACACCACTGGAGGCGGGCTGCACGATGTTGGGGCGTGAGCGGAAGACGGCCCAACGGTGTGCGGGACCGCAGCCCAGCTTCATGGAGACGGTTGCGAATGGTCCTCGCCGGTACCCCAGGAGCAACAGAGCAACAGTGTCCTTAATTTGCTGGGAAGTGGCGGTGCGGTCCCCTACGGCACTGCGTAGGATCCTACGGTCTTGGCGTGCATCCATGCGTCGCTGCGGTCCGGTCCCAGGTCGACGGGCACGTGCACCTTCCGCCGACCACTGGCGACAACATCGATGTACTGTGGAGACCTCACGCCCCACGTGTTGAGCAATTCGGCGGTACGTCCACCCGGCCTCCCGCATGCCCACTATACGCCCTCGCTCAAAGTCCGTCAACTGCACATACGGTTCACGTCCACGCTGTCGCGGCATGCTACCAGTGTTAAAGACTGCGATGGAGCTCCGTATGCCACGGCAAACTGGCTGACACTGACGGCGGCGGTGCACAAATGCTGCGCAGCTAGCGCCATTCGACGGCCAACACCGCGGTTCCTGGTGTGTCCGCTGTGCCGTGAGTGTGATCATTGCTTGTACAGCCCTCTCGCAGTGTCCAGAGCAAGTATGATGGGTCTGACACACCGGTGTAAATGTGTTCTTTTTTCCATTTCCAGGAGTGTATTTCTCTATGATAATGATCGCGATTCAATATTTATCTAAAAACTTGTTAACAAACATTTTTTGTATACCGCCAGATAAACTGTGAGCGCGACAGAGCTGTGCATGTGAAGTGCAATAACATTTGCACTGCATCGCGTAATGATATTTACCACGCTGCAGCAGCGCCAAATAAGGAACTGGCAAACCACTGGTCCTACGGTCGCCACGCACATAAGCATTGAAGACAACTGCACGGGAGGAGAAATTTTGAATAAGACTTCAGGGAATGGAATGTTCTCGGAATACGACGGACACTCTCACCTTTACAAATGGAGAATCGATGCCGTCCGACGTCTTGCAACCATGCCTTCACGAAACTTATGTTGTGGAATAGAAATCCACAGGTCTTCAAACAGGCTACGCATGATGCAGAAAGAAGTGTTATCAGTGAAAATAAACTGTGCAACGAGTGAACATGCCTATATATAGGTTGCCAATTCTGTGAAGCGTGACGTCGAAATGCAATAACATTTACGTTATTCAAATTACCATAACAATGCTTACCTTTGCGTTACTATTGAATGTATTATGAATACGATCTACAAAGGACGAATAGTCGTACAAGCACAACTAAACTGAAACGGAAAGACATTTTAAATGCAATACTTCCCATCAGACACATTGACCAATAATGAAATGTATTTCGCTTTAACACATGCAGTAGTTTTAAGATTATTGTATCTGTATTAGATGTTAGTGCATATTTTTTTTAAAACTCCATGGAATATCCTGTCACAGTGATGTATTGCGCACACGCACATACGAACTGTATATCAAGTGTGATCACCGTGTCGCAGGTTCAACTAACGGCTGCTGCCACATTGAAACACACACGACTGCGAACACGCAGCAGCCGCAATAGCAACATTGAAGTCTTCTGGACCCACGTGCCTCATTCAAATACTATATACCATGAATTATATTTGAATATGTATGTAAATATTGTACTGAATGTGCTTTAGTGTGAACTTCTCGCCTGCAGGTGCGTTCTTTCGCCTCGCAATTCAGGGTGAATTTTAAAGGTACATTTGCAGGATAGGCGTGGATATAATGCAGAAGCGTACATATAAGGTCTGAACATAAATAAAGAATTACTTAAGATATTAATTAATACAAGCTGTTATGACGATTGTGGCGTGAAACCATTGAAACATTAGTATTATTACGCAGTTCGGTTGTTTTGCCGAGAGGACGGCACCTTTTTTGTTCTGTCATCGCTAAAGATAATTATTTGAGAACGCCATAATTCTGTTTTATTGAGAAGCAATCTCACTAGGCGTACTCACAGTTGCGTCTATGTAATTTGATTTAGTGTAATATTTTGTGAATACAGTGATATTATTTCATTTTGTCTTTCATTTATGTTGCAAACTATTGTTCCAATCATTCGGCGTCTTGGCATGGCTAAAGGTTCCGTGTCACAAATAGTACAAATGGACCAGCACAAACCAAAGCTTTGGAATTATTCAAGCTACGAAGTCCGATAAGGAAGTATTTTCAGAAAAAACATTCACGGTCAAACTTACAACTATCGGACATTACACAGAAAGCCATTGTCAAGCGCCCTAAGTTTGTATAAACTGGTTACATAGTGTTATCATTACTTACTATTATTTGTCCGTTCTCTAATAGTCTCAACCCAGAACGGAAAAGCCACGATAAATCAAAACTCGTAGCATCCAACAGTATTTGTACTGTAGTGCCCACTGGAAAATAGTTTACGTAGTTCTCGAAGATGGCTGTCGGTAATACAATCAGACCACCTCGCAATACCAAACCAGATTCTGCATCAAAAGTGAACACTCGCGGACACTGGGAAACTAAAGGCCTCAGCAACAGACCACAGCGTAGTAAATGCACCTGTATGCATCACCCATTATCACCTTAGAAGACGTGACTGGGCAAATCCGTTCGTCTGCTACTGCGACGTTAAGAACCCTCACCGACAAGACAGTATAAATCATCAGTCAGCAACAACATTTAAAAAATAAACCTTCGTTCAACACTGAATGTGGCTAGTTAGTATTTGTTACATGGTAATGTATAGTTATATTTACTTGTATTTTGACTGTGAAGATAAACTCGTGATAAGAGAAATTGTTAACGTCCTATCGTAAGTTATCTCTTAATTCTTGAAAAGTGACCAATAATGCAACAGTTATTCATAAATGCAACTATGGCAGATGTTCTTGATTCGAATTCTGGAATATTTACTTCGTCTTCTTTGGCGCAGGATTTTCGGAAGGCTGTGTCTCGTAACTCTGCTTTAGCAACTCTTGTGGGGAGACTAAAGTATGTTCTGTTAAATATAAGAAAACTGTCCTGCTACACTACTGGCCATTAAAATTGCTACACCACGAAGATGACGTGCTACAGAAGTCAGATTTAACCGACAGGAAGAAGATGCTGTGATATGCAAATGATTAGCTTTCCAGAGTATACACAAAAGGTTGGCGCCGGTGGCGACACCTAAAACGTGCTGACATGAGGAAAGTTTATAACCGATTTCTCATACACAAACAGCAGTTGACAGACGTTGCCTGGTGAAACGTTGTTGTGATGTCTCGTGCAAGGAGGAGAAATGCGTACCATCACGTTTCCGACTTTGATG
This sequence comes from Schistocerca gregaria, assembly GCF_023897955.1. Taxonomy (NCBI): domain Eukaryota; kingdom Metazoa; phylum Arthropoda; class Insecta; order Orthoptera; family Acrididae; genus Schistocerca; species Schistocerca gregaria. The sequence continues at coordinate 831,860,947 of NC_064922.1, forward strand.
AAGGTGGGATTGTAGCCTACCGTGATTGCGGTTTATCGTATCGCGACATTGCTACTCGCGTTGGTCGAGATCCAATGACTGTTAGCAGAATATGGAATTGTTGGGTTCAGGAAGGTAATACGGAAAGCCGTGCTGGATCTCAACGGCCTCGTATCACTAGCAGTCGAGATGACAGGCATCTTATCCGCATGACTGTAACGGATCGTGCAGCCACGTCTCGATCCCTGATTCAACACATGGGGACGTTTGCAACACAACAACCATTTGCACGAACAGTTTGACGACGTTTGCAGCAGCATGGACTGTCAGCTCGGTGACCATGGCTGCGGTTACCCCAGACGCTGCATCACAGACAGGAGCGCCTGTGATGATGTACTCAACGACGAACTTGGGTGCACGAATGGAAAAACGTCATTTTTTTGGATGAATGCAGGTTCTGTTTACAGCATGATGATGGTAGCATCCGTGTTTGGAGACATCGCGGTGAACGCACATTGGGAGCGTGTATTCGTCATCGCCATACTGGCGCATCACCCGACGTAATGGTATGAAGTGCCATTGGTTACACGTCTCGGTCACCTCTTGTTCGCATTGACTGCACTTATAACAGTGGACGTTACATTTCAGATGTGTTACGACCTGTGGCTCTACCCTTCATTCGATCCCGGCGAAACGCTACATTTCAGCAGGATAATGAGCAACTGCAGGTTGCAGGTGTTGTACTGGCCTTTCTGGATACAGAATATGATCGACTGCTGCCCTGGCCAGCTCATTCTCCAGATCTCTCACCAATTGAAAACGTCTGGTCAATGGTGGCTGAGCAACTGGCTCGTCACAATACGCCAGTGAACTGTGGTGTCGTGTAGAAGCTGCATGGGCAGCTGTACCTGTACACGCTATCCAAGTTCTGTTTGACTCAATGCCCAGGCGTATCAAGGCCGTTACTAAGGCCAGAGGTGGTTTTTCTGGGTAGTGATTTCTCAGGATCTATGCACTCAACTTGAGTGAAAATGTAATCACATGTCAGTTCTAGTATAACATATTTGTCGAATGAATACCCGTTTATCATCTGCATTTTTTTCTTGGTGTAGCAGTTTCAATTGTCAGTAGTGTAGTAGTAATACAAGGAATCCGATTGCCAGAAAAGTGTGAAATAGATATAATTACGGAAAATTAACTGCCTGAAAAGTGCGTCACTAATGAAATGTTAATTGTTGTTGTTGTTGTCTTTAGTCCTGAGACTGGTTTGATGCAGCTCTCCATGCTACTCTATCCTGTGCAAGCTGCTTCATCTCCCAGTACCTACTGCAACCTACATCCTTCTGAATCTGCTTAGTGTACTCATCTCTCGGTCTCCCTCTACGCGTTTTACCCTCCACGCTGCCCTCCAATGCTAAATTTGTGGTCCCTTGATGCCTCAAAACATGTCCTACCAACCGATCCCTTCTTCTAGTCAAGTTGTGCCACAAACTTCTCTTCTCCCCAATCCTATTCAATACCTCCTCATTAGTTACGTGATCTATCCACCTTATCTTCAGTATTCTTCTGTAGCACCACATTTGGAAAGCTTCTATTCTCTTCTTGTCCAAACTAGTTATCGTCCATGTTTCACTTCCATACATGGCTACACTCCAAACAAATACTTTCAGAAATGACTTCCTGATACATAAATCTATATTCGATGTTAACAAATTTCTCTTCTTCAGAAACGCTTTCCTTGCCATTGCCAGTCTACATTTTATATCCTCTCTACTTCGACCATCATCAGTTATTTTACTTCCTAAATAGCGAAACTCCTTTACTACTTTAAGTGTCTCATTTCCTAATCTAATTCCCTCAGCATCACCCGATTTAATCTGACTACATTCCATTATCCTCGTTTTGCTTTTGTTAATGTTCATCTTATATCCTCCTTTCAAGACACTGTCCATTCCGTTCAACTGCTCTTCCAAGTCCTTTGCCGTCTCTGACAGAATTACAATGTCATCGGCGAACCTCAAAGTTTTTACTTCGTCTCCACGAATTTTAATACCTACTCCAAATTTTTCTTTCGTTTCCTTTACTGCTTGCTCAATATACAGATTGAATAACATCGGGGAGAGGCTACAACCCTGTCTCACTCCTTTCCCAACCACTGCTTCCCTTTCATGCCCCTCGACTCTTATTACTGCCATCTGGTTTCTGTACAAATTATAAATAGCCTTTCGCTCCCTGTATTTTACCCCTGCCACCTTTAGAATTTGAAAATGAGTATTCCAGTCAACATTGTCAAAAGCTTTCTCTAAGTCTACAAATGCTAGAAACGTAGGTTTGCCTTTTCTTAATCTTTCTTCTAAGATAAGTCGTAAGGTCAGTATTGCCTCACGTGTTCCAACATTTCGACGGAATCCAAACTGATCCTCCCCGAGGTCTGCATCTACCAGTTTTTCCATTCGTCTGTAAAGAATTCGCGTTAGTATTTTGCAGCCGTCGCTTATTAAACTGATAGTTCGGTAATTTTCACATCTGTCAACACCTGCTTTCTTTGGGATTGGAATTATTATATTCTTCTTGAAGTCTGAGGGTATTTCGCCTGTTTCATACATCTTGCTCACCAGCTGGTAGAGTTTTGTCATGACTGGCTCTCCCAAGGCCGTCAGTAGTTCTAATGGAATGTTGTCTACTCCGGGGGCCTTGTTTCGACTCAGGTCTTTCAGTGCTCTGTCAAACTCTTCACGCAGTATCGTATCTCCCATTTAGTCTTCATCTACATCCTCTTCTATTTCCATAATATTGTCCTCAAGTACATCGCCCTTGTATAAACCTTCTATATACTCCTTCCACCTTTCTGCCTTCCCTTCTTTGCTTAGAACTGGGCTGCCATCTGAGCTCTTGATATTCATACACGTGGTTCTCTTCTCTCCAAAGGTCTCTTTAATTTTCCTGTAGGCAGTATCTATCTTACCCCTAGTGAGATAAGCTTCTGCATCCTTACATTTGTCCTCTAGCCATCCCTGTTTAGCCATTTTGCACTTCCTGTCGATATCATTTTTGAGACGTTTGTATTCCTTTTTGCCTGCTTCATTTACTGCATTTTTATATTTTCTCCTTTCATCAATTAAATTCAATATTTCTTCTGTTACCCAAGGATTTCTAGCAGCCCTCGTCTTTGTACCTACTTTATCCTCTGCTGCCTTCACTACTACATCCCTCAGAGCTACCCATTCTTCTTCTACTGTATTTCTTTCCCCTATTCCTGTCAATTGTTCCCTTATGCTCTCTCTGAAACTCTGTACAACCTCTGGTTCTTTCAGTTTATCCAGGTCCCATCTCCTTAATTTCCCACATTTTTGCAGTTTCTTCAGTTTTAATCTACAGGTCATAACCAATAGATTGTGTTCAGAGTCCACATCTGCCCCTGGAAATGTCTTACAACTTAAAACCTGGTTCCTAAATCTCTGTCTTACCATTATATAATCTATCTGATACCTTTTAGTATCTCCAGGGTTCTTCCACGTATACAACCTTCTTTCATGATTCTTAAACCAAGTGTTAGCTATGATTAAGTTGTGCTCTGTGCAAAATTCTACTAGGCGGCTTCCTCTTTCATTTCTTAGCCCCAATCCATATTCACCTACTATGTTTCCTTCTCTCCCTTTTCCTACACTCGAATTCCAGTCACCCATTACTATTAAATTTTCGTCTCCCTTCACTATCTGAATAATTTCTTTTATTTCATCGTACATTTCTTCAATTTCTTCATCATCTGCAGAGCTAGTTGGCATATAAACTTGTACTACTGTAGTAGGTGTGGGCTTTGTATCTATCTTGGCCACAATAATGCCTTCACTATGCTGTTTGTAGTAGCTTACCCGCATTCCTATTTTCCTATTCATTATTAAACCTACTCCTGCATTACCCCTATTTGATTTTGTGTTTATAACCCTGTAGTCACCTGACCAGAAGTCTTGTTCCTCCTGCCACCGAACTTCACTAATTCCCACTATATCTAACTTTAACCTGTCCATTTCCCTTTTTAAATTTTCTAACCTACCTGCCCGATTAAGGGATCTGACATTCCACGCTACGATCCGTAGAACGCCAGTTTTCTTTCTCCTGATAACGACATCCTCCTGAGTAGTCCCCGCCCGGAGATCCGAATGGGGGACTATTTTACCTCCGGAATATTTTACCCAAGAGGATGCCATCATCATTTAATCATACAGTAAAGCTGCATGTCCTCGGGAAAAATTACGGCTGTAGTTTCCCCTTGCTTTCAGCCGTTCGCAGTACCAGCACAGCAAGGCCGTTTTGGTTAATGTTGCAAGGCCAGATCAGTCAATCATCCAGACTGTTGCCCCTGCAACTACTGAAAAGGCTGCTGCCCCTCTTCAGGAACCACACGTTTGTCTGGCCTCTCAACAGATACCCCTCTGTTGTGGTTGCACCTACGGTACGGCCATCTGTATCGCTGAGGCACGCAAGCCTCCCCACCAACGGCAAGGTCCATGGTTCATGGGGGGAGGATGTCAATTGTATCACATATAAATTATGAATGGCCTACCTGTTAGCGCAATGAATAAAGGTTTTGCTGGTGCTACATCCAAACTAATGCAGCTGCTGCTGCTATGCTAGTTAAAAGATAAAAAACTACTAGCAAGACGACGTGCAAAATGTGCTTTAAAGTATAGAGACATCAACAAAACTTCTGTGGTAATAAATCTCGTTACTTTTGTGATCATTGTCTATTAATGGTCTGTTACTGAAAAAAATTGGAAAGCAAAATTTTGTATGTGTAACCTGGAATAAAACTACAAATATTGATCCAGTTCTAAATCCGTAAGAAAAGTAATTACTATGCTTGGATGTTTCGGCAAATGCGCTATTACTCTACCCTTTGAAGTCTTCTGAATGGATTTATAAAATATCCCTCCATAACTGAAAAATAATGTTAGAAAATTACTGCCGCCAGACATGTTACTCCATCAGAAGATACAATTCGACTCCTTCTCTCTTTCTCTCTCTCTTCAAGACTGCACTCGATTCGCAAGCAAAGATTCTACTAACAGTCTCTCGCAGCGTAACCTCTTTGGCCGAGAAGTTTCCCGCTATCACTCAGATGCTACTCAAGCTTTACTCTTCCATGTGACATCCCACATATATATACCAAAATTATAATTTTGTGTATAAAAGAACCCTTTCAACATGTAATATATGTATCTCCACTATCAGTACCACAGGAATAATGAACCAATTCCTTTAGATTCTGTATGTCCATCCTGTTAGCTGGGCGTTTTAGTACGACGACGGTTTACTACTGTGACAAATAATAAAAAACAAGATAAAATAAAATCATAAGGACGGCTGTATGTGTTTTTCTTTTTGGCACGATTCTTTTAGATGGTAAGTTGAAAGGATTAGGTGGAATTTATGATTGCTGGCCAACATTGTGTTACCAAAAGAAAAGCAGTTAACACTCCATGCTACGACGCCGTACTTCCGTACATCACATTGACGGCTCACAAACAGGAGATGTTACGATAAGCAATTCCCAGAGCCCGCAGCCGTTAACTGCTTCTTCCATTCATTCCTCGCTTCTCATAGAAGGCGCTCCGCCGACAACGTAAAGGCAAGTTGCAGGCCAGCGCCGTCCGATTTCGCCGTCGGGCAGACGGGGGTGCGAATTTTAGCCGCTCGAACGATGAACATCTGACGCAGCAAAGTTCTGTAATACCACATCTTAAAACCTTCTACACTCCTGGAAATGGAAAAAAGAACACATTCACACCGGTGTGTAAGACCCACCATACTTGCTCCGGACACTGCGAGAGGGCTGTACAAGCAATGATCACACGCAAGGCACAGCGGACACACCAGGAACCGCGGTGTTGGCCGTCGAATGGCGCTAGCTGCGCAGCATTTGTGCCCCGCCGCCATCAGTGTCAGCCAGTTTGCCGTGGCATACGGAGCTCCATCGCTGTCTTAAACACTGGTAGCATGCCGCGACAGCGTGGACGTGAACCGTATGTGCAGTTGACGGACTTTGAGCGAGGGCGTATAGTGGGCATGAGGGAGGCGGGGTGGACGTACCGCCGAATTGCTCAACACGTGGGGCGTGAGGTCTCCACAGTACATCGATGTTGTCGCCAGTGGTCGGCGGAAGGTGCACGTGCCCGTCGACCTGGGACCGGACCGCAGCGACGCACGGATGCATGCCAAGACCGTAGGATTCTACGCAGTGCCGTAGGGGACCGCGCCGCCACTTCCCAGCAAATTAAGGACACTGTTGCTCCTGGGGTATCGGCGAGGACCATTCGCAACCGTCTCCATGAAGCTGGGGTACAGTCCCGCACACCGTTAGGCCGTCTTCCGCTAACGCCCCAACAGCGTGCAGCCCGCGTCCAGTGGTGTCGCGACAGGCGTGAATGGAGGAACGAATGGAGACGTGTCGTCTTCAGCGATGAGAGTCGCTTCTGCCTTGGTGGCAATGATGGTCGTATGCGTGTTTGGCGCCGTACAGGTGAGCGCCACAATCAGGACTGCATACGACCGAGGCACACAGGGCCAACACCCGGCATCATGGTGTGGGGAGCGATCTCCTACACTGGCCGTACACCTCTGGTGATCGTCGAGGGGACACTGAATAGTGCACGGTACATACAAACCGTCATCGAACCCATCGTTCTACCATTCCTAGACCGGCAAGGGAACTTGCTGTTCCAACAGGACAATGCACGTCCGCATGTATCCCGTGCCACCCAACGTGCTCTAGAAGGTGTAAGTCAACTACCCTGGCCAGCAAGATCTCCGGATCTGTCCCCCATTGAGCATGTTTGGGACTGGATGAAGCGTCGTCTCACGCGGTCTGCACGTCCAGCACGAACGCTGGTCCAGCTGAGGCGCCAGGTGGAAATGGCATGGCAAGCCATTCCACAGGACTACATCCAGCATCTCTACGATCATCTCCACGGGAGAATAGCAGCCTGCGTTGCTGCGAAAGGTGGATATGCACTGTACTAGTGCCGACATTGTGCATGCTCTGTTGCCTGTGTCTATGTGCCTGTGGTTCTGTCAGTGTGATCATGTGATGTATCTGACCCCAGGAATGTGTCAATAAAGTTTCCCCTTCCTGGGACTCTGAATTCACGGTGTTCTTATTTCAATTTCCAGGAGTGTATATTCTTCTTCCCCGCGTTTCACTTATGACTGAGGTCACAATTCAAACAGAAGGGACTTCATGACAAATTAATGTCCTAACTGTCTGAGTGGGTAGCAATAAGTATTGTTACGACACGGACAGCTTTAGTCGCTCCGTATGCAGAAGTCTGAGCATAGAGTATTGGAGAATGGTCCAGAGCAAATGACAGCGGTATCTGTAATAACATTTATCTACGAGGTCGAGTTTACAGAGTTATAGTGTTGTTTCAGAGGACCATATGGCGGCCGGCTATCAGTGCATGCAGGCAGAAGGACTCGTCTGCCCAAGAGGTACTTGTGTCGTCGGAGCTGCAGGGCAGTGTGCTGCGACTGGTGTGTTGATATAGGCGCTCCAGCGTGGAGACGGGCAAGCTTCGCCTTCTCTGCATCTAAATCTACATCAGTACTCCGCAAGCCACCTAACCGTGTGTGGCGGAGGGTACCCTGAGTACCTCTATCGGTTCTCTCTTCTATTCCTGTCTGGTATTGTTCGTGGAAAGGAGGGTTGTCGGTATGCTTCTGTGTGGGCTGTAATCTCTCTGATTTTGTCCTCATGGTCTCTTCGCGAAATATACGTATGAGGGAGCAATATACTGCCTGACTCTTCCGTGAAGGTATGTTCTCGAAACTTCAACAAAAGCCCGTACCGAGCTACTGAGCGTCTCTCCTGCAGTGTCTTCCACTGGAGTTTATCTATCATCTCCGTAGCGCTCTGCTCTCCATTGGATCTTCTCTATCTCTTCTATCAACCTTATCTGGTACGGATCCCGCACTGCTGAGCAGTATTCAAGCAGTGGGCGAACAAGCGTATTGTAACCTACTTCCTTTGTTTTCGGATTGCATTTCCTTAGGATTTTTCCAATGAATCTCAGTCTGGCATCTGCTTTACCGATGATCAACTATATATGATCATTCCATTTCAAATCACTCCTAATGCCTACTCCCAGATAATTTATGGAATTAACTGCTTCCAGTTTCTGACCTGCTATTTTGTAGCTAAATGATAAGGGATCTATCTTTCTATGCATTCGCAGCACATTACTCTTGTCTACATTGAGATTCAATTGCCATTCCCTGCACCATTCGTCAATTCGCTGCAGATCCTCCTGCATTTCAGTACAACTTTCCATTGTTACAACCACTCGATTCACCACAGCATCATCCGCAAAAAGCCTCAGTGAACTTCCGATGTCATGCACCAGGTAATTTATGTATACTGTGAATAGCAACGGTCCTATGACACTCCCCTGCGGCACACCTGAAATCACTCTTACGTCAGAAGACTTCTCTCCATTGAGAATGACATGCTGCGTTCTGTTGTCTAGGAACTCCTCAGTCCAATCCACAATTGGTCTGATAGTCCATATGCTCTTACTTTGTTCATTAAACGACTGTGGGGAACTGTATCGAACGCCTTGCGTAAGTCAAGAAACATGGCATCTACCTGTGAATCCGTGTCTATGGCCCTCTTAGTCTCTTGGACGAATAGCGCGAGCTGGGTTTCACACAACAGTCTTTTTCGAAACCCATCTGATTCCTACAGATTAGATTACTAGACTCGAGAAAAGTCATTATACTCGAACATAATACGTGTTCCAAAATTCTACAACTGATCTACGTTAGAGAATTAGGTCTATAGTTCTGCACATCTGTTCGACGTCCCTTCTTGAAAACGGGGATGACCTGTGCCCTTTTCCAATCCTTTGGAACGCTACGCTCTTCTAGAGACCTACGGTACACCGCTGCAAGAAGGGGGGGGGGCAAGTTCCTTTGCGTACTCTGTGTAAAATCGAATTGGTATCCCATCATGTCCAGCGGCCTTTCCTCTTTCGAGCGACTTTAATTGTTTCTCTATCCCTCTGTCGTCTACTTCGATATCTACCATTTTGTCATCTGTGCGACAATCTAGAGAAGGAACTACAATGCAGTGACACACAGCTTTGGAAAAAGACATTTAGTATTTCGGCCTTTAGTCTGTCATCCTCTGTTTCAGTACCATATTGGCCACAGAGTGTATGGACATTTTGTTCTGATCCACCTACCGCTTTGACATAAGAGCAAAATGTCTTTGGATTTTCAGCCAAGTCAGTACATAGAACTTTACTTTCGAATTCATTGAACGCCTCTCGCAAAGCCCTGCTCACACTACATTTCGCTTCGCGTAATTTTTGTTTGTCTGCAAGGCTTTGGCTATGTTTATGTTTGTTGTGAAGTTCCCTTTGCTTCCGCAGCAGTTTTCTAACTCGGTTATCGTACCACGGTGGCTTTTTTCCATCTCTTACGATCTCGCTTGGCACATACTCATCTAATGCATATTGTACGATGGTTTTGAACTTTGTCCACTGATCCTCAACACTATCTGTACTTGAGACAAAACTTTTGTGTTGAGCCGTCAGGTCTCCAGACATTCTGCGATACTACGTGGCCCTACACCTCAGTGTTCTCACTAGACAGCTCATTGCGCGCTTACGTGAGGATGGCCAGCTTTGTGGGGCAGTGTGTGTCTGTTGTCATGAAAGTTAGGCGCTAGTCGTACGTCATGGATTGACCAAGACTGCAGCAGGTCTCCGCGAGTCGGCTAGGTGCTGCGCCTGGACGGTGTAGAGATGACAGCTTGCAGCTCATCCATGGTTGACCCTCAGAGGGAGAAGACGACCTTTTACAGGAGCTCGACATTTAGCGCGGACTTCAATGCAAGATGTTCTGATAGCTTCCACAACGAAACTTTGTCTCGAAACCTGGCAGAAAATCCAAAGAAATTCTGGTCGTATGTAAGGAATGCTACAGGCAAGACACAATCAATGACAATCAACGATTTCTCTGCGTGACAGCAATGTAAATGCTATCGATGATAGTGCTGATAAAGCAAAATTACTCAACACAGCTTTCCGAAATTTCTTCGCCAAAGAAGACGAAGTAAATATTCCAGTATTCGAACCAAGAACAGCTGCCAACAAGAGTAACTTTGAAACAGATACCTTCGGAGTAGTACACCAACTTAAATCATTTTATAAAAGCAAATCATCCGGTGTAGACTGTATACGTTATTAGGTTCTTTTCACGGTATGCTGATGCAATAGTTACACACTTAACCATCATGTACTACCATTCCCTGGACGAGAGATCCCAACGGAAAGACTGGAAAGTTGCACAGGTCACGCCCATATTCAAGAAAAGCAATAGCGTTAATCCACTAAATTACAGATCAATATCGTTAACTTTGACATGCGGCAGTATATTGGAACATGTATTGTGTCCGAACATTATGAATTACCTCGGTAAGAACAGTATATTGACACACAGTCAACACGGATTTAAGAAATATCGTTCTTGGGAAACACAACTTTCTCTTTACTCACACGAAGTGCTAAGTGCTACTGACAAGGGATTTCAAATTGATTCCGTATTTCTAGATTTCCAAAAGGCTTTTGACACTTTATCTCAAAGGGGCTTGTAATCAAATAGGATGATCATGGAATATCGTCTCAGTTATGCGACTGGACTCGTGATTTCCTATCAGAGAGGTCACCTTAGTAATTGACCGAAAGTCATCGAGTAAAACATAAGTGATTTCTGGCATTCCCCGAAGTAGTGTCTATGCTCTCTGCCGTTCATTATGTATATCAACGATTTAGAAGGCAATCTGGGCAGTTGTCTAAAGTTGTTTGCAGATGATGCTGTCTTTTATCGTCTAGTAAAATTATCAGAAAATCAAAACGAATTGCAAAATGATTTAGATAAGATATCTGTATGGTGCAAAATCGGCTATTGACCCTAAATAATGTACAGTGTGAGGTAGTCCACATGAGTGCTACAAGGAATCTGTTAAACTTTTGTTGCACGATGAATCGATCAAATTCAACTTAACACCTGGCAAATTACAATTACGAACAACTTCATTTGGAGAAGAACACACAGAAAATGTTGCGGAGAAAGTGAACCAAAGACTGTGTGTTAATGTCATAACTGTTACAAGATGCAACAAATGTACTAAAGAGGCTACCTACACTACACCTAGCTGCCGTCTCTTAGAGTACTGCTGTTATGGGTTCTTTACCAGACAGGATTAACAGAGTACATCGAGAAAGCTCAGAGAACTGCTGCACGTTTTGTGTTATTGAGAAATAGGGGACTGAGTGTCACTGACGTGATTCAGGATTTGGGCCGAACATCACTAAAAGGAAGGAGCTGGTTGTTGCGGTCGGACCCTTTCACGAAATTTCAACCATCAACTTTATCCTCTGAATGCGAAATATTTTGTTGGCGCCGACATACGTAGGCAGAAACGATCATCATGATAAAATAAGGGAAATCCGAGCTCGGAGGAAAAGATATATATGTTCGCTTTTTCCGTGCGCTGTTCGAGAGTAGAATAACAGAGAATTATTCGGAAGATGGGTCGATGAACCTTCTGCCAGGCGCTTCAGTGTGATTTTCAGAGAATCCATGTAGTTTTAGATGTAGAAGGGCTGGCAGCACTTCAGCCTTCTTATCCGTGATGTCGTATTGGCCAGTAACGGCAGACCACGGCTTCGGTTTGGATCACGCTGGCAGCATCTTGGTGTTGCAGTCATCAAATGGGTAGCAAATGGACTATCATCAATCAGCTTTCCGTGGTTGCACTCAAACTGAACAAATCGTCATTATCTCTAGTCCTAGCGACACAGACAGGATTTATCTAGTCGAGATAGCAGCGAGGTTTGTTTATTATTACCGGGTCGGTTTATGTTAAAGCCATCCTGAGAGTTTTAAGGCTTCCTATGGCATAATGTACGGTCGTGATATCTCATGAACAAACGAGGAGACGCCAGCGCCATCCATAGGGTTCCTCAAAAATCTTAGGATATCTATAACGTAACCCAAAACTTATAATAATCAACAAATGTTATTGCGATCTTGACAGTTGTTTTATCAAAGTTAGCACCAGATCGCTGCACTCCATAGACAATGTTGTCTAAATTTAACACAGAATTGCGGCATGGCTGGATGTGCTTTAGAGCTTCGAAAACTTCGTTAGTTAGGGAGCAGTCTCCACGCCTATTACGCGGTGATTTTTTGTTCATGATTGGGAATGCCTTCGTTTGCTGCTCTCATCAGCGACCCTTGACTTCCTGTAGTGGTTCAATAATTATTCTTAATCGTCGAGCTGGGCTCTTTCTGCAACATCTGACTATTACAATGCCGCTATGGCTCTTGAAGTTACGGAGTGTTACTTCATACTGCCTTGTTATGTCTTACTGCGGCGTTTGCTCTTTCGCTTACCCCACTCGGACATTGTGTGACAATGCATGCCTGGTGCCGTCTTCTGCAATATGGACCCAACTGGCACATCGGTATCGAGTTGGAACAATCAGCTCTGATTTCGTGAATTAGAACTTAAACAAAAATAGACGCGCACACGTAGATTACTTCGTGGCGCAGCAGCATCTACGTCTACGTCTGGATGACTTTTCTGGCGTAGCGGTAATAAATTGAAAAGCATGATGAGACACAGCCTGCAAAGCTTGCAAGGGTTCTGCAGGGTAGCTTGTGCTGAGAAGTAATTTTAAAAAAATTCGATTCGTTGCATCGTTTCCGAGTTAATTAGCGTTGAAATTAGCCGGTCAGGCCGATGTGCGCGAAAGTTCGAACGGCACGCCAGATACGATTAGTGTCAGTTGTTGTAATAGCATAGATGACTCCTCACGGGACTGCTCCAACTTTGACTAGCGTTAGCTCGGTACTAACGCCACATGTCCAATTTTTGTTTCACTGCCTTGTCCGGTTTTAGGAAACCAAACGAAGAACACTTTTGGCTACATCGCCTGTGGCGGGCGGCTCGAATTTGCGCTCGCTATTGCCTGGTTGCTAACTTCAATGCAAATTAGCTCAGAGACGGAACAACACATCCCATGTTTTTCTTAACAGTTATTACTGTATAAAGCAACTTCCGCTGTCAATGAGGCTTTCTGTTAGCGAAAACCTTATCAACAACCCCTACATACACAGAAAAACGAGGCATTGGATTTTACATCTACATCGACCTCTACATCTGCATCTACATGATTACTTCTTACTTCACAATTAAATACCTGGCAGATGATTCTTCGAACGACATTTAAGCTACTTCCCATCCATTCCAATCTCGAACAGCGGTCTCGAAAGAATAACATATCCGTGTGAGCTCTGATTTCTCTTATTTTATTCCAGTGATCATTTATCTCTACGTAGGTGGACGGCAAAAAAAATTTTTCACACTCTGAGAAGCAAGCTGATGATTTTCATCAAAAGGTCGTGCTGCAGCGAAAAAGTCGTTGTTTTAATGTACCATATATTTGGCAGTGTCTCCCTTATTTCGCGATAAAAGAACGCGAGCTAACCGTTCTTTAAACTTCTTCGATGGCCTCAGAAAATCCTTTCTGATGAGGATTCCACATCACGCAACGATACTCCAGAAGAGGGCAGACAAGTTTAGTATAGGCAGTCTTCTTAGAGTCTCCTTAAACAGACTGTGACGATTTGTAGAAGACATGTATAGTTTCTGGTGAAGCTTCGCTGCTCTCTGGAGTTGTAGTGACTATTTAATTGACTGTTTCGGTTTTTTTCCACCAGATACCGGGTCCTCTGTAGCTGACCAGCTCATAGCTCCCAACATTGCCCCAAGATGACACTCCAAATGCTAATTAATATAGAACAGATTACAATACATATATTACACACTCATTATTACTACAGCTGTATATTATATACTGAAATCTTTATTTGGTATCAGTCTATCCATTAGAAAATTCCCTACCAAAATCTCTACAGTTGTTCCTGAGATTAGCCTTCACGCACAGAGAGAAAATACTGTTGGTTATTTTAATTTGTAATATGTGTAGATGTTAACATTTTTAATGCAGTGTATTTCCATTGCTATGGTATAGTTGACATTTATCTTACAAAATATTTTAGAAAACTGTCCTTTCAGCTCAGCTCATCTTCCGAGGCTTTTAACTTCTCTAGAGAATTACAGCATCACTAACAAACCACTAATTTTTCCTTTTCTCTTCCTAAATTTTAATTGTCTTTCCAACCTTCTGCTTGGTTTTCTTTACTGCTTGCTCAATGTACAGACTGAATAACATCGGGGATGGGTTACAGTCCTTCCACTGCTTTTCTTTAACATCCTTTGACTCTCTTAACTAGAGAATCCTTTCTACACAAGTGGTAGATACCGTTTTTCCCTGTATTTGATCCATATGATCTTCAGAATTTCAAATACTCTATTCCAAACAACATTGTCAAAATTTTCTCTTAATGTGTAAATGCCGTAAACAACAGTTTACCTTGCTTTACTCCGTCTCCAAAGATAAATAGTTGGGTCGTGTTGCATTACGTTTCCCAATATTTCTCCAAAACTTAAATTGCTTATGGAATGCGTAATGTCGTTGCTTGTGGTTAAAGAAATAGATTGAACGATAATATTTCATGATGGCCAATATAACTGCCACGCCGCAACGCACTCTTCATTACATAGAAAATATAGATTCACCATAATCACCGGCTAATCACATTCAGTATACTCCCAATTACTTAAACAATTGAACTCTCGTAGGTATGAAATAGCTTCAGACGCCGCCTAAATGCTTTACGAATGAGCTAATGTGTTTAATATTCGACTTCGACATTGGAAGCGAAAAAGAAAGCTTAGAAGAAGTTTTAAAAATAGGCATACAGTTTGTTGGAAGTCACAAAGGTCACTCATTCGCAAATACTTAGTGAGTAAGGCCCGGGTATTTACTCGCCGTTAGTTACATTCCCCGATACAAACACAACGATTATTAATGTACGATTATACCTTTCGTTAAGTAGGTTGTGACAACACTTTAAGTACTTAAATTCAGTCAATAATGAGGCGAATTACAGAAAACCAAATTTCGGTTCCCACTGGAAGCCATTAGATAAGCAATCTGCAAATCTCCCTGGGTATCCTGTCCCACGGTCGGGGATCGTAACTTACAAATATACAGGGTGAGTCGCGCAAGACATAACGCCCCTATTATTCCGGGGGCGGTTGTGTGAATCGGCATGCGGTTTTCGGCGAATCATAACCGACTATGGGGCACATACGTTGTTACATGCACAACCTTTATATTGACCGAGATAATGAGGCAAGTACATGTTCTTTAAATGGGTCGCTATACTTTTTTCACCGTCATTCTAACGCTCTGGAAAAGACGCATGTAGTGATGTAACGCATGTTGCTATTGTGATTCAAACTTTGCTTAAAAGAGGGCGGATGAGGATTTGCCTACGTACCGTAGGCAGTGCATGCTGCACAGAGCACTGCCACTCGGTCTGCGGGTCGCGTGAGGCGTGTTTACAGTCTGCAGCCGCTTCTGACCACCTCGACCTTCAATCGTACAATATTTCCCAGCGTCGTTTAAGCGAAATTTGAATCACAATAGCAACATGAGTTACATCACTATACGCGTCTTTTCCAGAGACTTCGAATGATGGTAAAAAAACTATAGCGTCCCATTTAAAAAACATGTACTTGCCTCATTATCTCGGTCAATATAAACGTTTCGATTATTGTGCATGTACCAAAGATTGTGCACCATAGTCGGCAATGATTCGCCGAACACCGCTTGTCGATACCAGCAATCGCCCCCGGAATAATGGGTGTGTTACGTCTCACGCGACCCACCCTGTAGATTCACAGTTAGAGACCGTTTCAAGTCGTCACAGATTTTGTACAACACACCATGAAAATGATCCCGATAGTTCAGAGTCAAGTAAATCCGTGTATATTATAAAAATGGATATATATATATATATATATATATATATATATATATATATATATATGAATGTTCCACATCTCCTCCTTAACCCTGTGCCCATTCCAACCAAACTTTGTGCACATATCACTTACTGTCTGGAGATTCGATCTGAAGGTATGAACAGCCTATCCGTTGAAGGAATGGCGTAAAAAAGTCATGTAGCCCACTACTCGTGAATACCTATACATTAGACATCCAGTATTTGAGAATGAGAGCAAGCAGTGACTTGCAACAAACCTTACACGTAATTTCAAAGCACAATGAAACTTTATCTCGCTGACAACCCCCACAAAGTCACACAGGGAAAAAAAAGTTACTCTCTTACTCCGTTTCCACTGTCCGAGCTTTAAGACTGCACTATGAATCATGACGTTTCATGTTTTTTTTTTTACAATTAACCGTATTCACGACACATTTTGCACAATATACCTAAAAATATTTACATTTGTAGCACATAGTTCAGGGGATATGACATCATAAACACTGAGATGCGTGTGAAACTGTCTCATCACGTAAGAAGTTTAAATTTATCACTTCGTTGCTACTAACTCCGTTCACAATACATTTCGCAGGTCGTAGCCACATATACCAATGGATGATCCTGCAGAATTATATCATTGTACAGCGCATAGTCCAGGAGATACATCACAAACATTGAAGTGCGTGCAAACGAGACTGCAGAACGAAATTGTCTACAGGTAAAACTGAAATTTGTGTACAAATATGTACCAAAATGTTAAATATTTGTGAAATATATTTGAAGTGTGTGTAAGCGGACAAAGACAAGGGTAAAAAGCTCATTCTAACACGATGGAACGATTTCAAGAAAATATGGCACACATATTAATTACTAGCTGGAAAGTAACACTGTGGCGTTGACAACTACTAGATTCATGTTAGTGTATGATAACGTGGAGAGGGAATGGGAAGGAGCACATGGACAATAGCGAGGGGGAAGGACGATATGGTCAGAGATTGGGGAGGAGGAGAAGATGGGAAAATACAGGGGATGGAATGCACAGAGAGGCAGAGCGGAGAGGAGGGGAAGAGGAGAGGAAAGGAAAGAGGAGGAGTTGGACAGAGAGAAAGGGCGAAGAAAAGATGCACAGAGAGATGGGTGGATGAAATGGTCGAGGAGGGGAATGAGGGGATGAATTATAACGAGTGGAGGAGATGCGCAGGAGAGGAGGAGCAGATTGACAGAGAGTGGGAAAGAGGAGATCGTCAGAGAGGCGGAGGCGACGGACAGAGTGTGGGGAAAGTGGAGCGTGCGGACAGAGAGAGGGGGTGAAGAAGATGGCCAGAGAGGGAGTGATGGAGGACATGGAACGAGATTGAGTCAAGGAGGAGATGAACTAATAGAAAATTGGAATTAATGCATTCCTGAGTGACATCAGATACCCATGTAGTCCGTCAGTGATCTGCAGATCGGAAATCCGAAACGTAGTCCATCTAAAATCCCGTAAACACCTAGGTTACAAAGTTGCATTGTAAGCGAGGTATATACTTGAGCACAGAACGATTCTTAGCGTCGTGAGGTAACCTGGCGACATGTTCTGCCGCTGCCTTGATGTTAGGGACCAGGATCACTTGGAAATCGCCTGGCGCCTCTTACTCGCTGTCGGCAGGGCGAACGCTGTAGGGTACTGAGCTCACTGTCGGATGACAGAGATGTTAGGAAGGACGATGTTGCAGTGTGTACTACAAGAGGTGTAAGGAGTACGTCGCACGCCGGCTGCGGGTGTCATGCAAGTGTGACACGCGAGGAAGTCCGCCCTTCCTCCCCGCCGCCCCAGCAGCGAAAGCAGAAGCGGAGCGGCGCGCCGCGGCTATTCCGGCACCGGACGCCGTGACAAATGAGCCGCCTAATGGACACTTGATTAGTCGCTGATTGAGCGGTGGCGGTGGGGGCGGTGGGGGCGGCGGCCGGACAGGGGTGGTCAGCCGGGCAGGACGCGGTCAGCGGCCGGCGTAAATACCTTGCCGCCCCCACCTGCCCTGTCACACAGCAGCACCTCTGTCCTGCTGGGGCTACTTGCTGGTTGCGGGTGGTGTCTGAAGAGGAAACTATTTAGAAAAAGACTGATGATGCTACATTAAACTTTCTGAAGATTTTAACAGCGAATCGGAACACAGATAATAAAGTAAGATACGACACAGAGCCGAAAAATAATGTGTAGTGACAGCTCCACTATCTGAGCCGGGCGCGGAAGCCGGGATGTCTTATGAGTCCTGAACTGTCGGGGGTTCGAGTCCTTCCTCGCGCATGAGTGTGTGTGTTGTCCTTAACGTACGTTAGTTTAAGTTAGATTAAGTAGTGTGTAAGCTTAGGGACCGATGATCTCATCAGTTTGGTCCCTTAGGATCTTACCACAAATTTCCAAAACTTTCCATTATCTGGTCAAAAATATTCGGACATGTAATGGTTGAAATGGCTCTAAGCACTATGGGACTTAACATCTATCAGTCACCTAGACATAGAACTACCTGAACCTAACTAACCTAAGGACGTCACGCACACCCATGCCCGTGGCGGGATTCGAACCGGCGACCGTAGCAGCCTCGTAGTTCTGGACAGAAGAAACCTTGAACCGCTCGACCACAGCGGTCGGCGGACACTAATTTATGGATACCACTATATGGTGAGTCCACGCTTCACCATTATGACGGCTTTAACTTCGGCAGAGACACTTCCAATGGAGTGGCTGAATGTCTGTGAAGCAATGACAGCTAATTATTCATCAGGAATCGGAACCATTCGGAAGTTGGTGTCTGGAGTGAAGTCGATCTCCTATGTCATCGCAAAGATGTTCCACTGAGTTCAGATCGGGACTTTATGCAAACCAGTCCTTTCCAAGAATATCACTATCCACAGATCGTAACCTCACAAATGCTGCTTCATGACATTGTGCATTGTCATGCTGATACAAGCAATTATATTCTCCAAACTGTTCCTTTGCTGTACTCAGTACACAAAGCGGCAGACTGTGTTCTTGTCCTTCCGCACTTAGAGTTTTCTTAAGCATAATAACAGTACCACGCCACAGCCAGAAAAACACCTACACACCGGGTGGCGAAACAAGCGCTGTATCATTTGAGGGATACAGAGGCGAGCGAATGTACTCGGACGTACCCCGGTTCACTGCTAGTAGCGCCACATCACCATAACGCTCTGTGCGTAGCACACGAGTATTGCACCGTAATTAAGAATGAAATTAAAAGTTAAAGTTGCTTTTTCAAACTTTGTCAACCTATGCTTTAGTGTAACAATGTTTAAATCTTCACGTCTCAGATTGATTAGGTCAATATTTTACCTAAATACATGGTTTTAAGAAACAATAAGTAGTGATAAATAATAAAGTTAGGAAGCTAGAAACTGGTTAAAATTAACTGGTACAAGTCGCAAAGTGGTTAAAGCAATTTTTTGCTCAGAATCCCTGTTCTTAAGAAAAATTGAAGGCGCTAAATATTAGACTTAGAAATGTGAAATTTTGTAAGACGCTTCAGTTCAACATAAAAATTATAACTACATGACGCCATTAATCCACCACCAATAGTTTTCGAGGAATTTACTGAAAACTAAACCCCGAACAAAAACGTCCTTATTTGTAATAAATTAAGTATCTGTCGTTACATTAAAGTTTGAAAGTTTTGGTTACAGCACAAGATGAAACCTATTAAATAATACGGCTATTACAAGTTTTAGGGCCTTGATGTTAATAACAACCAATACAAGCTCTCTTAAAGTGGTAGTTCAGAGGTCATATTCTGCTGTCAGTTTCGTTCTAAAAATTCTGGAAGGCAACGTTTTAATGCACGGGAGATAAGACTTTTCTTTGATTTTAACCAACCTACCTACATTCATACAAAAATTAAAAAAGATTCTAAACTGATTCATAACACTGTTATTAAATGTAGTGGGTCCGAGAGAGCGACCTTTTAGAGACTGCTACCGTGCACATAGAACGCATCACAGCAGGTGTACCCTTGGCCGTCCGCTCCGCCACATATATAAATACAGCTCGAGAGGCAAGACTAGGGCCGGCCTCAATGGATGAGCAGTTCTAGGCGCTTCAGTCTGGAACAGCGCGACCGCTACGGCCGCAGGTTCGAATCCTGCCTCGGGCGTGGATGTGTGCGATGTCCTTAGGTTAATTAGGTTTAAGTAGCTCTACGTTCTAGGGGATTGATGACCTCAGATGTTGTGTCCCGTAGTGCTCAGCCGCCGTGAGATCAGCATCAGTCAAACGCTGGAGTGCGCGCTGCCTCGGATGACGTCAGAGACAGCTTGATACAAAACGCTTATTTTCAGTAATAACAGAAAGTGAACTCGCGAGCATGTACACCGTCCTGGATGGCTTAGATTGAGTAACTGTTAGCGTACCGCCAGTGGTGTAAACAAATCCTGGTGGCAAGTGGTCACAATTATTTTCCACTTTTGTGGCGATCATGTATTTTGATTATCAGTAGTCAAGCAGAAAGACTATTTAGTACGAACTAAGCGTAGAGGTCGCCTCTGAAGTGCTCATAGAGCTGTTAGGGCTAGAGAGATTTACTGTCAGTGTGAACATAATGAATATTCCAATGTTGTGCGTGTGAGACTTTACCAAAGATGTGTATCAATTAGAGCTCAAAGTCTTCAGTTATAATCTTAGTCCTGGTCCCGGTGAGCAAATAGAGAATAAAGACATTTATTTCAGTGGGCTGGACAAGAATGTGGACTGGGAGACTGGCAACTATGGCCAGTATGTTCTCCATCGCCTTCTGGCTGATCACAGAAATAATTTACAGGCCCCCATAAAAGACGGCGAACATTATGTTCAACAATATTCTAATATTCTAATTTTTTCAATTTTCTGTGACAGATTATTATTATTTCTCTTTCCTATCTCAGACGTTATGTCTGGTTAAAAATGGAAAGTGACGCGGACCTTGATCAAGGGTGACTTCCTTTCAACTGTACGGTATATGTTACATTGCATTTAGGTACTTTCGGGTAATTGAACATGTATCATTAATTACAAATTTCTGTAGTTGTATATATACGTTTCGATGCAGCTGTATTGCGTTGATGTACTGGTGGATATTGTGTGGTATGACTCCTGTAGTTGATAGTATAATTGGTATGATGTCAACTTTATCCTGATGCCACATATCTTTGACTTCCTCAGCCAGTCGGATGTATTTTTCCATTTTTCGCCTGTTTTCTTCTGTATATTTGTTGTATTGGGTATGGATATTTCGATTAGTTGTGTTACTTTCTTCTTTTATTGGTGAGTATGATGTCAGGTTTGTTATGTGGTGTTGTTTTATCTGTTACAATGGTTGTGTTCCAGTATAATTTGTATGCATCATTCTCCAGTACATTTTGTGGTGCATACTTGTATGTGCGAACGTTTGTTTTATTAATTTATGTTGTTTGGAAAGTTGTTGATGTATTATTTTTGCTACATTGTCATGTCTTCTGGGGTATTCTGTATTTGCTAGTATTGTACATCCGCTTGTGATGTGATCTACTGTTTCTTTTTTGTTGTTTGCAAAGTCTGCATTTATCTGTTGTGGTATTGGGATCTTTATTAATATGCTTGCTGTAATATCTGGCGTTTATTGTTTGATCCTGTATTGCAATACTTAATCCTTCCGTTTCACTGTATATATTGCCTTTTTCTTAGCCATGTGTTGGATGCATCTTGATCGATGTGTGGCTGTGTTAGATGATACGGGTGCTTGCCATGTAGTGTTTTCTTTTGCCAATTTACTTTCTTCGTATCTGTTGATGTTATGTGATCTAAAGGGTTGTAGAGGTGGTTATGAAATTGAAATGGTGTAGCCGATGTATTTGTATGAGTGATTGGTTTGTGTATTTTGCTAGTTTCTGCTCGTTATATAAAGAATTTTCTTAAATTGTCTACCTGTCCATAATGTAGGTTTTTCATGTATATAGATCCCCTTCCTCCTTCCTTTCTGCTTAATGTGAATCTTTCTGTTGCTGAATGTATGTGATGTATTCTATATTTGTGGCATTGTAGTCATGTAAGTGTATTGAGAGCTTCTAGGTCTATGTTACTCCATTTCACTACTCCCAATGAGTAGGTCAATATTGATATAGCATAGGTATTTATAGCTTTTGTCTTGTTTCTTGCTGTCAATTCTGTTTTCTGTATTTTTGTTAGTCTTTGTCTACATTTTTCTTTTAGTTCTCCTTTAATATTTGTATTATCTATTCCTATTCTTTACCTGTATCCTAGATATTTATAGGCATCTGTTTTTTCCATCGCTTCTATGCAGTCGCTGTCGTTATCCAATATGTAATCTTCTTTTTTAGTGTGTTTTCCCTCTGCTATGCTATTTTTCTTACATTTGTCTGTTCCAAAAGCCATATTTATATCATTGCTGAATACTTCTGTTAGCTTTAGATTTGTTGCTGCCAGTAGTTTTAGATCATCCATGTATAGGAAATGTGTGATTTTGTGTTGGTATTTTCCAGTAATATTGTATCCGTAATTTGTATTATTTAGCATGTTGGATAGTGGGTTCAGAGCAAGGCAGAACCAGAAAGGACTTAATGAGTCTCCTTGGTATATTCCACGCTTAATCTTTATTGGCTGCAATGTGATATTATTTGAATTTGATTGGATATTAAGTGTGGTTTTCCAATTTTTCATTACTACGTTTAGGAACTGTATCAATTTAGGATCTACTTTGTATATTTCCAATATTTGTAGTAACCATGAGTGGGGTACACTTTCAAAAGCTTTTCGGTAATCAATGTATACTAGTGTAGCGACCTTTGTTTGGTTTTAGCTTGATATGTGACCTCTGCATTTATTATCAGTTACTCTTTACATCCTCATGCTCCTTTTCAACAGCCTTTTTTATCTTCATTTATAATTTTGTTCTGTGTTGTATGTGTCATTGATTTCTGTGTAATGACTGAGGTTAATATTTTGTATATTGTTGGTAGGCATGTAATGGGGCGATATTTTGCTGGGTTTGCTGTGTCTGCTTGATCTTTAGGTTTCAGATAAGTTATTCCATGTGTAAGTGTATCAGGGAATGTGTATGGGTCTGCAATGCAACTGTTAAATAATTTAGTTAGATGTGAATGTGTTGAGGTTCTAGTTTAACTGTGGTTATTTGTTCGCACATCCATGTGACAATCGCATCATCAACAATCAACTTGGCCATATATAGAAGGTCTGAAACATTCGTGGTGAGTTTACTCAGGTAATATTTAGCTGTCAGTCAATATTCGACGTCTCTGGGCATTTCCGACAATCCCTTTCTGCTGTTACTACTCCTCTGCTGTCAATACAATATTCCCCAACTGATTTTAATGTGCTGGGTCTACCTGTCATGACACCTAGTGGTCAATTACACGTTAAGTAGACGTGTCTGGATAGTTTTGATTAAACAGTGCTGTAAGTCAAGACGCTACAGATCGCTTCACACCCACTGTGATAAGTTGGGGCAAAATTTCGAACTCTTTTCTGCCTTTACACAGAAAATGTAAGGAATGTCATCATTTCCACCAGGCAGCTTTTGAGCCTACATTTTCACTTTGTAATCGTAGTGTCGCATGGCAGATATATCGATAGTCCCCTCACTGCAGGGGTTGAGCACATCATGAGTCGTAGGCTAGTTACCGTGGGACAAAGGCATCGTGCAGTCTTGACGCTGTGGCTGCACCATACGTTTCTCAATTTATTGCGACGTAATTAGAAATGTTTGTAGCGCAAGTTGTACATTTCAAAGCAGTGTTCATTTCAGTATTAATTTTTATCTAGAATCTGACGATTTTCGATCTCGTGTGGCGCTTCTGGAGGTCAGTAATCAGCTGTGTCAGGGCGGTTACGGGAAGATAACATGGCTAGTTTGACTCCAGTTATCACAAGTTCCAAGTGAGAGAAACTTGGTTGGTGGAACTGTGTGAAAATCACGATCGCAGCACATTCTTGTATCGGGTATCGCACATGTCTGTGTCATTTCATTTCATTTCATTATCTGTTACTGGTTCTCAGGCTGGACCCCCTATTTAAGTTCGATGATGAACTGCTATTCCAGAACATGAAGAGCCTCGTCAATTCTGTTCATGTGTAACGGGATTATTAAAGACAGGAGCGGCAGTGAGAACTGGGATCCAGGAGGGAGGCGCCCCAGGGTAATTCGTGCAGGTGTGGGAACCGCTGTGGCTAACGCACTTGGCTAGGAAGCAGGAGGCCCGGATTCGATTCCCGGCCTTCGCAGGAATTTTCACTCGGTACTTCTGTCTACCTACACAAATCAAATCTGCATCAGACCAGTAACGTTACTGAAACTGCGTCATTTCATAGTATAAGAGAAATTTAAGTTCGTGCATATGAATTTATACAGTTCTTTCCCCCTCGCTCCATTTCGAGTAGGCTAGGAAATTCAACGAATAATAGTGGTATAAGGTGCCCTCCACCATGCAACAATGGTAACTTGCAGACGTGAATGTAAAATACAACGCCAAATTTTCCGATACGACGTTTGCTTTGCACAAAATAGTTTGCGAGCACTCTCAACTGGCAGCGAAGAGATGACTTTCATCGTGAAAAGCCAGGTTTTGGGAGAGCGTAGGTAGAGGGCAGGGGTTTGGCGGAGCTCAACAAGTCTCCCGTTGTCCTCGTAGGAGTGTGGGTGCGGGAAGGAGCTCTGAGAGACTTGTGAAAGTTTAGTGACTACATCAGGAAAGTTAAAGTCCAGAGTGGTCTCCTGGGAACAGCTTTAATCGGTCATGAGAAGTAGTTCCGCAGAGGCAGTGAGAGCTAGAGGCACTGTAGCGATCAACGAGTGTAACTGAGGTTTATATTTTGTTTTTAGCGGCAGCTGTTGGTGAATGTACAAATGGACACCCAACACCTTGTCTGGTACCGTCAATTGAGTTGACGCTTTGAAAGAAAGAGTATACGAAATGAAATGTTGCGTACTGAATATTACATATTCTAACACATTATATAGCAGAAAGCGTTGTACACATACGAGCCTGTAATATAAACACATACAGCCAACGTACGAAGTGGTACGAAATGCATCTTGAACGTTAAGTCAATGGTATGAAAAGGAGGAGTTAAATTTGTTAGCCGAATTCTGTTAATGTCTAGCATATATGTCAAGGAGACGATTCTACAATACTGCATCAGTTCTTCGATGTGCTTAGCTCATGTCATCTGGCCTAAGTAGTTGAAGGAAATCAGACTCTAAGTGCTACAGCAGTACGAAGTAGATGTAGGCCATACGAATGTGTGGCAGAGATTTACAGGGTCAAACTGAAACCTGACAAACTGAAAATAATGAACGGGTCCCCGTCCATACAGGTAAGATTATGGGGGTGTTTGTTTGCCTATTCAGGTATGGCATACGTGCGTGAAGTGCCATACCCAGTACGTAATTTACTACTCTATAATGTTACAAAAAACAGTCTTAGATATATTTTGGCGTTTATGATTTTTCCAGGGCAGATTTTTCTCGCCGTCTGACAGTCTTAAATATAAACTTTAGTAATTGCTACAATATTTGCACTTTATGTTGGGAAGTATTGCACAGGAATTCCGTCTTTAACTTTATTGCTTTAAAATGTTGTTCACTAATTTAGCCATTATGAAGCGGTTGGAACACGCCGATCCAAAGTTTACTACGTGATGTCACTTACAATTAGTGAAGGCCTGGTGGGCCATACTTCAGAGTGCCTTCTACATTGGCATATAATTGTTTACTACGATGTTGAACTCACTATATTGTTCGGAAACGCGATGCTAAGTTCCTTCGGACACGCAGGCACTGCAGCCTCTACAGCCGTTATGAAATACATGAAATGTATTTACAACTGCGAATATGGACAACCATCACCTGTGTAACGGAAAGACGGCAATGAAAATTTGTACCAGACAGGGTGTCGAGACCGGATTTCCCGCTTATTGTAAGAGGGCCCCGTCCGGCAAAAATTATGGAAAAAGAAAACCTTCGTGGGTAGCATAATGGTAAGGCAACCTCTCACAAGAAACAGGATATACGGGTTCGAGTTCCGGTCAGGCACAAATTTTCATTGCCTTCATTCCATTCTACAGCTGGTTGTTTTCCATATTCGCAACTGGGAATACATTTAATGTATGTGTGTGTGCATATCCGTTTGGTTACCAGCTATATGACCGGGAACTAAATGGTACTCATATTGTAAACAGAAGCGCCAAAGAAACGGGTATAGGCATACGTATTCAAATACAGAGATATGTAAACAGGCGCAATACGGCGCTCCGGTCGGCCTATAAGAGGCAACAAGTGTCTCGAGCAGTTTTTAGATCTGTTACTGCTGCTGCTATGGCAGGTTATCAAGATTTAAGTGAGTTTGAACGTTGTGTTATAGTCACCACACGAGCGATGAGACACAGCATCTCCGAGGTAGCGATGAAGTGGGGATTTTCCCGTACGACCATTTTACGAGTGCACCGTGAACATCAGGGATCCGGTAAAACATCAAATCTCTAACATCGCTCGGACCCGAAAAAGATACTGAAAGAACGGGACAAACGACGACTGAAGAGAATCGTTCAACGTGACAGAAGTGCAACCCTTCCGCAAACTGCTGAAGATTTTAATGCAGAGCCTTCGACAAGTGTCAGCTAGCGAACGATTCAACGAAACATCATCTATATGGGCTTTAGGAGCCGAGGGCCCACTCGGGTGCCCTTGACGACTGCACGACACAAAGCCTTACGTCTCGCCTTGGCCTGTCAACCCCGACTTTGGAGTACTGATGACTCGAAACATGGTGCCCAGTCGGACGAGTCTCGTTTCAAATTCTATCGAAGGGATGGACATGTACGGCTCTGGAGACACCGTCATGAATTCATGGACGCTGCATGTCAGCAGGGAACTGTTCAAGGTGGTGGACGCTCTGTAATGATGTGCGCCGTGTGCAGTTGGAGTGATATGGGACCCTGATACGTCTAGATACGACTCTGACAGGTGACATGTGCGTAAGCATTCTGTCTATTCACCTGCATCCATTCACGTCCAATGTGCAATTTGACGGACGTATGAATTCCAACAGGACAATGCGACACCCCACACGTCCAGAATTGCTACAGAGTGGCTCCAAGAACTTTTTTCTGGGTTTAAACGCTTTCTCTCGTCACCGAACTCCCCAGACATTAACATTATTGAGTATATCTGCTGCGTCTTGTAACGTGCTATTCAGAAGAGATCTCCACCTCGTATTATTGTTACGGATTTATGGAGAGCCCTGCAGGATTCATGGTATCAATCCCTGCAGATCTACTTCAGACTTTAGTGGAGTACATGCCATGTCGAGTGGGGGCATTTCTTGGTGATCTCAGGGCCTTACACGATATTTGGCAGGTGAACCAGTTTCTCTCGATCTTCAGGTATTGCCATCACCTAAGGAAGTCCAAGTCCGAAAGCAGGGTCATCAGTGAAGTATAACACCTTGAAAGGATATTGTTCTCGGCCGCTGTGGCCGAGCGGTTCTAGGCGATTCAGTCCGAAACTGTGCTGCTGCTACTGTCGCAGGTTCGAATCCTTCCTCGGGCATGGATGTGTGTAATGTCCTTAGGTTAGTTAGGTTTAAGCAGTTCTAAGTCTAGGGGACTTAAGACCTCAGATATTAAGTTCCATAGTGCTTAGAGCCATTTCAACCATTTGAAAGGATGTTGTTACGAGCACCCATGTAAAGCCACAACAGAATGCACACCTGCACGGATAGTTCTGATACTTACATAAGTATAGAATAATCCTGAATATACAAGCAGACAGAAAGCAAGCCAGCGACGCTAACCGTTACGTCACACATTCCTTATCTTTCCAAAATTCTTTCATTGATAGGTTACTATAAAATAAAAACAAAAAATGGTAAAAATGGCTGTGAGCACTATGGGAGTTAAGGTAATCAGTCCCGTAGAACTTAGAACTACTTTAATCTAACTAACCTAAGGACATCACACACATCCATGCCAGAGGCAGGATTCGAATCTGCGACAGCAGCGGTCGTGCGGTTCCAGACTGAAGCGCCTAGGACCGCTTGGCCGCACCGGCCGGCCTACTATAAAACAGCTGTACACGACTTATAGATGATATAATGAAGAATTATGCCCTAAGAGGAAAAACGAAAAAGAGAAATACGACTTACCACGAAGGAATGATCCGATTTGTACGCACATCGGTAAATTACAATTTTGGAAAATTTTGATTGTTTTTTCTGGAGAAAGAGCTTCAATATTTTGAGCAAGTCAATAAAGTGTTGCTCCGTCTCTGGCGTTTATGCAAGCAGTTATTCTGCTTAGGACTGATTGACGTAGTTGTTGGATGTCCTCGTGAGGGATATTGTGCCAAATTCAGTCACATTGGTGAGTTAGATCGTCAAAATTGAGATATGGTTGGAAGGTCCTGCTCATATTTCTCCAAAATTTCTCAATCGCGAGGAGACCCTGTTACCTAATTGGCCAAGGTTGGTCTTGGCAATCACAAAGACAAGCAGTAGAAACTCTCGCCGTTTGCGGGCATGCATTATCTTATATGTAAGCCGAGGAAGGCTTGCCACGGAGGGCAACAAAAAGCAGTATAGAATATCTTCGACGTACCGCTGTGTTCCGCGGATGACAACCACAAGGCTCCTGCTAAGAAAAAATGGCATTCCTAGTTATTGGGCAGCATGGTGCGCGAGAGCCAGATTGGTGTCCCACCGATGTCCGTGGCGTTTTCAGACTCGTCTTCAGATTGAAATATCATTGACTGAAGTAGAATTGTCTTCATTACTGAGTCCGGCATCAAACTGAGCCTAGCTGACCAGCGACCTTACGTGGCGTGAGGTCGGCGTGGCTACAGTGGCAAATGCAGCTGGATCCGCAACACGAGGCAGTTGAAGGAATCAGATAAGACAGTGTGCGTCAATCACTCATTACAACATGGTCGAGAGACAACATCTGGATGACGTCACACAAGGAAGAATCATCGGAAACCTGGAAGAAAGAAAGATGTAGAGTTACGAGTGAAGGCCACGAGGACATCCAACAACTACATCAATAGATCCTAAGCAGAACAACTGGTTGCATAAAGGCCAGAGACGGAGCAATACGTTACGCACTTGCTCAAAATATTGAAGCTCTTTCTCCTGAGAAAACTATCAAAGTCTCATGTGCACAGGGAGTGGTTCTAACCACAGGCACTGCTGTCCGAAGCAGATAGTCAGTCGACCACGTGCAGTTTCAGCATCAGGTGATCATTACATTTGAACACGCAAGACGAACTCACGTGAAACAGTGTGTGCTATTGCAACCACGTTTAACGGGACTACAACGCACGCAACCTCACGCTGCACAGCGGCACGGCGGGTTGTCTCCTTGTCTGAGGACCGACACGCTGTGTTACTTTGCAGCCCATACATTGGTGGCACCGTCTGTGATGGCGCCAGGAGCGTAGGGAATGGACCAACGAGGAGTTAATCTCGCGTGCCCTTCTCCGATGAGAGCGTTCGGTCTGAATAGTGATTCAGGGCGTACTCTCAACACGGTAGGAGACAGAAACACGTAACGTGCCCAGGAACATTGTCGAACGTGATCGTTTCGGTAGTTCAGGTGTCATGGTGTGGGCAGGCATAATGTTGGATGGGCGTATTGATCTCCAAATCTTTGGTGAATGTTTTACGCAGTGGAGGAGATTCGAGCGGAATCGGAGAACGGCAACGACGTTCATGCCGCGTTTCAGAAATGGCAGAAAAGTTGGAGTCGCTGTATTCGCTTCCATTGGAATCACTTTGAAGGTGAAGCAGCAAAAAAAGACGTAATAATTTTGAATGATAACAGCTAGAAAAATTTTAGATACCACTTCGTATATTACGGCTTGTTTCGAAAATAAAAGTATTACTCCTTATAAAAGCCACAACTCTCGCGATGAAGAAGGCAACTCAAAGTACTCGATGGCATAATAGATACGCAGAGCGTGTGGGGATCGCTTCTAAGGCCTTAGAGTTACACTACTGGCCATTAAAATTGCTACAACAAGAAGAAATGCAGATGATAAACGGGTATTCATTGGCAAATATATTGTACTAGAACTGACATGTGATTACATTTTCACGGAATTTGGGTGCATAATCCTGAGAAATCAGTACCCAGAACAACCACCTCTGGCCGTAATAACGGCGTTGATACACCTGGGCATTGAGCCAAACAGAGCTTGGATGGCGTGTTCACGTACAGCTACCCATGCAGTTTCTACACGATACCACAGTTCATCAAGAGTAGTTGCTGGCGTATTGTGGCGAGCCAGTTGCTCGGCCACCATTGACCAGACGTTTTCAGTTGGTGAGAAATCTGGAGAATGTGCTGGCCAGGGTAGCATTCGAACATTTTCTGTATCCAGAAACGCCCGTACAGGACCTGCAACATGCGGTCGTGCATTATCCTGCTGAAATGTAGGGTTTCGTAGGGATCGAATGAAGGGTAGAGCCACGGGTCGTAACACATCTGAAATGTAACGTCCACTGTTCAAAGTGCCGTCAATGCAAACAAGATGTGACCGAGACGTGTAACCAATGGCACTCTATACCATCACGCCGGGTGATGCTCCAGTTCGGCGATGTCGAATACATGCTTCCAATGTGTCTTCACCGCGATGTCGCCAAACACGGATGCGACCATCATGATGCTGTAAACAGAACCTGGATTCATCCGAAACAACGACGTTTTGCCATTCGCGCACCCAGGTTCGTCGTCGAGTACACCATCGCAGGCGCTCCTGTCTGTGACGCAGCGTTAAGGGTAACCTCAGCCATCGTCTCCGAGCTGATAGTCCATGCTGCTGCAAACGTGGTCGAACTGTTCGTGCAGATGGTTGTTGTCTTGCAAACGTCCCCATGTGTTGACTCAGGGATCGAGACGTGGCTGCACGATCCGTTCCAGCCATGCTCATAAGATGCCTGTCATCTCGACTGCTAGTGATACGAGGCCGTTGGAATCCAACACGGCGTTCCGTATTACCCTCCTGAACCCACCGATTCCATATTCTCGTAACAATCATTGGATCTCGACCAACGCGAGCAGCAATGTGGCGATACGATAAACCGCAATCGGTACAGGCTACAATCAGACATTTATCAAACACGGAAACGTGATGGTACGCATTTCTCCTCCTTACATGAGGCATCACAACATAGTTTCACCAGGTAATGTCGGTCAACTGCTGTTTGTCTATGAGAAATCGGTTTTATACTTTGCTCATGTCAGCACGTTGTAGGTGTCGCCAACCTTGTGTGAATGGTTTGAATAGCTAATCATTTGCATATCACAACATCTTCTTCCTGTCAGTTAAATTTCGTGTCTGTAGCACGTCATCTTCGTGATGTAGCAATTTTAATGGCCAGTAGTGTATTAGCTCGCCAATAATCTGTGTTGACAGTACTTGAGAAAAAGTCACTGTCGTAAGAGCACTAAATAAACAAAAAAATATGTACGATGTGCTATGACATTAATACGATTACTAAAAAAATATTTATTTTCATTGTTTGCACTCTGTTTGCAACTGAAATAAGTTTATTTTAGCATTTACAGCCTTTGGAATGTAAAATCTGAATGTGAAAATGTTAAGTAATGAACTGTTTATTGCAGAGCCCTGAGAGTCAGAAAATAAATTTCGAGCAAAAAATGTAGACGAAGACGTTAATGAAATGATTTAAACATCACCTCATCCGAGGTGTACAACAGTGTAAATGAATAATTCCGTACAGGGTTAAATTTCGGTTGATAACCTCATCGCCTCACCTAACAAATAATGTTCCTCAGACTTCAAGTTAAGGCACACGCACCTGCAAAACACTTGCCGCCGAAATGTGACGTGCTAATAGAATCAGTAACAACTGACTGAAGCAGTGAATATTAGTTTATAAATTAAATCTTCAGTTTTGTGTACTGAGATAGAACTGCGTTTAGTTTTACCATATCAACGGTGGTAACACGCGAGCAGTCAACATTAGAGGAAGACTGCGCAACATTCCAGGCGTAATAGCGATGCCGATAAAGGATAACGCGGTGCCCCTGTCTGTTATCTTCGAGTGCAGAATTCCAGGAACGGAGCTGTAGCGCCATCAAAGGTGCCGGTGGGGTTCTCTCCCGGGCACACGGCCTTCGCCCTTACGCATTCTGCAGGGCTCTTGGCGTCCGACGTGACGCGATGAGCCTTCTCCGCGCCCTGCCTCCCTCCCTCCGCCCCTCCACCACCTCCCCCCATCCCCTCCTTACCCCTCTTCCGCACCCTCACACACACACACACACACACACACACACACACACACACACCTTCCACCTCGGCGTGCCTCTACCCTGCTCTCTCTCTCCACCGTCTTCCACCCACCACCCACAACCCGGTAGTTTAACCAATAACTTCCTCGATCCCAATCAATTCAGCCTTTGTGTCTTCTGCGTGTTTGCATACCTTAACTTTGCGCGCCGAGGGAGCAGGTACAAAAGGATCTCCACGGAGGAAGGAAAAAGAGGCAGGAACTGATTTTTAAAATGCCTTGCTCCTGCCCCGTACCCCGTCTATCGCTCATGTTTTCGTCTCTCTTTTCTTGCGCGGATCGTCCGTTTTCGGTTCCAATATCAGGGTTATGTGTTATACGGCGGTGATCTTGTTTGTGTCTGTTCTGACGTCGGTAAGGCATTCCCGTAACCTCTTCCGCGTCCCTGAGCGGCAGAATGCACGACCTTCCCGGCGTCTTGAATGTGCTTAAGGGCTGTAGGAATTGTGGACGGGAGGCAATCTAGGGGCCGGCTCAGAGGAATGCCGGCAATTTATCAATATGGGACACACATAGACTCTGACGGCGCATCCCGCTATAAAACTAGGCGCCTCATCGAAGATGGCAGCCCATGTTGTAGCATGCAGAGTGTTAGGAAACCCTGTACGATTTCCTTCGAACACCTGCTGCACAAGAGTTGAAATTTTGTGCACTTTTCTCTCACGTAAGTGTTTCTGTACAGTAATAAACACAGCCCCTCACTAGTCCAGATACTATTGCCTTATACAGGCAGATAAATGATACGGACTCTACTATCATATTTCGAACTACAGTGGACCATAATGAAAACTGATCTTCCGAATGGCAATCAATGGATCAGAAAAATGGACAACTAGAAAGGCGCTTAGAGAGGGCAGGGTGTTGACATGAAAACTTCCTGAACTTTAAATGCCACTAAAAACAACTGTAAGACATAAATACTTAGGGTTTATGTCATCATGCTAAGCAACTGAAATATCTGTGTAAGTTTTATTAAACAATACTTTCTGTTCTGTTTCAGGTGCCAAATAACTACCTGAAATAGCTACACCTCAATACAGAGCCCATTGAGTGGTGTGGTATGCTGAAACAAAATGGCTCACTGATGTCTAAAGAAATTTCCTGAGTGAATTTCAAACGGAGCCGCCAAACGTTAAGACGATTAAGACTTTGTATGACAAGTTCCTTGCGCGCCCAAATCTGATGAAAGGAGATCAGAGAGACCTGCCAGAAAAGCCCATCAAAGTCACTTAGCAGCGAAATGCGAGACCTAAATGTCACTCGTTCAGCTGTTCACAAAGTGCTGCTTAAATGACCTCTCAGAAGCTTATAAAGTTCTAACTGTGCAAGCAGTTAAGCGAAACGACTTGAAAATTGGCCAAGAATTTGGTATTAAGATGTTAGACCGAATAGGGAAAAACTCCAACTACTTACATCTACATCTCACATCTACATCTACATGACTACTCTGCAATTCACATTTAAGTGCTTGTCAGAGGGTTCATCGAACCACAATCATACTATCTCTCTACTATTTCACTCCCGAACAGCAAGCGGGAAAAACGAACACCTAAACCTTTCTGTTCGAGCTCTGATTTCTCTTATTTTATTTTGATGATCATTCCTACCTTTGTAGGTTGGGCTCAACAAAATATTTTCGCATTCGGAAGAGAAAGTTGGTGACTGAAATTTCGTAAAAAGGTCTCGCCGCGACGAAAAACGTCTATGCTGTAATGACTTCCATCCCAACTCGTGTATCATATCTGCCACACTCTCTCCCCTATAACGTGATAATACAAAACGAGCTGCCCTTTTTTGCACCCTTTCGATGTCCTCCGTCAATCCCACCTGGTAAGGATCCCACACCGCGCAGCAATATTCTAACAGAGGACGAACGAGTGTAGTGTAAGCTGTCTCTTTAGTGGACTTGTTGCATCTTCTAAGGGTCCTGCCAATGAAACGCAACCTTTGGCTCGCCTTCCCGACAATATTATCTATGTGGTCCTTCCAACTGAAGTTGTTCGTAATTTTAACACCCAGGTACTTAGTTGAATTGACAGCCTTGAGAATTGTACTATTTATCGAGTAATCGAATTCCAACGGATTTCTTTCGGAACTCATGTGGATCTTCTCACACTTTTCGTTATTTAGCGTCAACTGCCGCCTGACACACCATACAGCAATCTTTTCTAAATCGCTTTGCAACTGATACTGGTCTTCGGATGACCTTACTAGACGGTAAATTACAGCATCATCTGCGAACAATCTAAGAGAACTGCTCAGATTGTAACCCAGGTCATTTATATAGATCAGGAACAGCAGAGGTCTCAGGACGCTTCCCTGGGGAACACCTGATATCTCTTCAGTTTTACTCGATGATTTGCCATCTATTACTACGAACTGCGACCTTCCTGACAGGAAATCACGAATCCAGTCGCACAACTGAGGCGGTACCCCATAGCTCCGCAGCTTGATTAGAAGTCGCTTGTGAGGAACGGTGTCAAAAGCTTTCCGGAAATCTAGAAATACGGAATCAACTTACAGTGTATCGTTTTCTCTGACGGAGCAATCTAACACATATGTGACACAATTATTCGGCACAACATTCGCATCTTAGGTTCGGAAGTGCCCCACTTTTTGGAAACATATCAGAGACAGCGGAAGCGTCAATGTGTGGTGTGTATTGATGAAAGATAGTATAGTTGCAACATTTTTGTTCATCGAGTAAACAGTTTCATGAACCTCAGTATACATATGCCAAAGCAATTTTCTGTTCCTTAGCCCCTTCCCTGCAGCAAAATTTGAGCTTCCAGCAGGACACTACACCACCACACTGGAATTTAAATGTTGATCAGTTCCAGGACCACAGCAATACATAGGACGGGATGTACGAAATAAGAGGCCACCGCGATGTTAGGACATAATCCGTGTGGATTGGTTCCTGTGGGGCTATACGAAAGACCCTGTGTGCGCCTCGCCTGTACGTAACTTTGACCTTCTTCACAAAAGAATGTTGTGATGCAATAGCCTTCATAGCCGTAGGGGTGCTTATGCGTACATGGTTTGAGATAGAGTATCATGCTGACATTTTTTCGGGTTACGATAGGGACCATGTGAAAAAGTATTAAGTTTTTGGACAAACCATTTAGAGTTACTTTAAACGATGCCACGAACAGTAAATACCTTATTTACGTGAATATAATGCGCAGTGGTGTGTAATGCGCATTCCAATTTTAAATACTGAAATAGTAAAAAAAGAATTTGTTGGCACATCACTTTCACACTACAATGGATGTATACAAGATCAAAACAACAACAATTTCTAAGTGACTCACTGTTAAGAGACAGTATTGTTGTTGAAAATGAATGTCTAACATGATTACCTTTATGCGATGCAAATAAACATACCGTAAGTTACAGGCGTTACTCGTTATTATTCAGTAGTTTCATCATTGCTCGTGTCCTCAAAGGAGTCTACGTAGCACGCTGATTAATTTCTTGTTTCCTCATTGTCCTTGGTGTCGTTCCAGAGCATGTCATCTTCACTGCCGTCCAGGGTAACTGAAAGAGAACGATTCTTGAATTATTTTCAATCTCTAGTGCTTCGAGATTTTCCAGGTGTGTGGAATACTGTGGGTGTAGTACCCTTAATTTTTCGTGTCACAGTCAGTTCTCGATGTGGTTGGCAAAAGCCATTTTTCGTATTGTTCCTGAATGTAGCATTTAAAAAGGTGTATATATACTAACGTCCACGGGTAGTAACACAGAAACCATTCCTCCACGAATAATAACATTCACTGGCTAGGCTATGTATCTTCTTCTTTACGTCGCCAGTGAGCTAACAAGGAAATGCATCAAGGCAAGGAGTTGATGATAGCTGGAAAAGCCAGCCAGGACGGAGTCCTCATACTTTTCGGAGGCAATCAAGAATTAAAATTTCAGCCATCCATTCTTTGTTTTGATTTCGAACAATAACGTGATCAGGAAGCACCTTTGGTTTTTAGGGGTCTTGGGGCTTCCCTTCCACTTGAAGATTAAAAGGAAGGGGGAATTTTTATGCCCATTTGCATTAACTGCCAGCATTAGAGTTATGGGCTGTTTTTCACACCCTGATGTTTCGATGGTAACTTCTCTTGTCCCCTTCACATGAATCGAGTAACTACGTGGTATGTAAAACCAAATTGGCGTCTCATCAGCGTTACCTATTTGGATCATCGAAAAATTGTTTTCTTTCCGAAGTGTGATGACATATATCCTGAAGCTCTAGAAGTTTTTCTCAAAATCCTGTGAAAGGTTTTGGCCTACGGTGGTAAGATGTCATAGAGATAACCCCACTGATTTCATAATGCGTTCAACCCATCCATGTTCTGCCTTAAACTCTTGCCTAGGCATATTAAGAAATGCAATCACTTCTTTTGCTTTGTTTCTTATGGCTTCACTAGATTGCCCTTTTTCGTCGTTTCATGTAAGAATTTCAAAATGTTTACTTCAGCATCAGGATGCCTCCGTTTTGCGTAGGCCAGCGAATACGGTTCTAGCGATAGTAATTGCATAAAGTGCCAATTTCTGTTTCTTCCATAATGGAACGTTACTCTCAGCTACATTGATCTCTCGTCCCACCCCCCTCTTACCGTATTTTTCATCATGAACTACTTGACGCTTGAGCATCATACGATGTTCTTCTCTGCTTGCCTTCCATTTCATGACTGCCTAATACAAACAAACTGTACAATTATAGGCCAATAATAATGCAATGGTATTGAGAAGATCGTGAATCTTATCCGCACCCCAGCGTTGAATACTGCATTTGGTTAAAAAGTTTGCTTTAGATTCGCTTACATGTGGTATCTACGTCTCCTAGTCTTTTTCTTCTTTTTAAACTGCGTTTGGAAAACAGTGAAGTATGATGTGCACCCCTATAGAATGGGGGGTGATGAGGAGGCTCCTGTGACTCGTTGATGACAGCGCCGAGTGGTGACAACTGACAAGTAAACATATTTATGCTATCACATTACGTACAGTGTGAACGCAATAGGCTACAAGGGGTTTGTTTCTCTGCCAATTGCCGCGTGCGGTAGCCGCGTAGTTTAGGGCGCCTTGTCACGGTGAAGGCGGCTGACCCAGCCGGAAGTTCGAGTCCACCCTCGGGCATGGGTGTGTGTGTTGTCCTTAGCGTATGTTAGTTTATGGTAGATTAAGTGATGTGTAAACTTAGGGACCGATGACATTAGCACTTTGGTCCCATAATACCTTACCACAAATTTCCAATTCCTCTACCAATTCTTCTTTGCCTGTAGAAACACTTGAAATTTATAATCAAACAATATATCATTAAATTGGTAAAAATTGGGCCATAATTCCACAGATTCACTTTTTAACCTGAGATCAGTGAATTCCTGATATCAGTACTACATCTCTAATGAAAAATAGGTTCAAAACACATTTCATATTCGTCATGGTTGATGTAACAAAATTCTTATCTGTTCCTGGGAAACAGTGACTATTAACACAAGCTCTTTCTTCTATATTTTGTTGGAAAGAAATCCAGTCTCACTACAGTATTTATTAACTAAACAACACAAATTTTAAATAAAAAATGAAAAAGTGGGATATATATATATATATATATATATATATATATATATACTCCTAAATAACCTTAGAAGAAAACCGCACGTTAGTATCTAAATCCTAGTCAAACTTATGTCTCCTTCAATCTCATTTGCTTATATTCTTACTTGTACTTCTTAATTTAGTTTTCTCTTGGCTTCATCCAAATCATTATTCTAAATAATTTTACTCTACATATTTTTCATCCTTTCTTTCCACTCCAGTTTCATCTCCCTCTCTATCCAAACAAATTTCAAGCTGAATTATATGCCCAAGGCATTTACGATTTCCGCGTGGTTACTGATCTGCAAATATCAAGATACATTGTTCAAAATTCATGTAATAATAAATGTAATTAAAAATCTTCTCATTGATTACAAATTTTCATTCTCCACAACTCTTTTGCTTCATGAATTTCTTGATGCTCTTTGTTTCTTCACAAAAATGCTTCACATACAACAGCACTTAATGGTAGTTATGATTTCGTCTGTGAACCTCACAGAAAGAATCACCACACGATTAAAAATTTCAAAACACAAATAAAACTACAGAAAAGCATTTAGTCTCACATACTTCATAGATTGTCAGTCCTCCTAGCTGCAATCAACGCCATCACCATAACATGATCTCGCACTATTCATTAGATTAGATTAGATTGACTTTCATTCCAATTATCCGTAATGAGGCGGTCCTCCACGATGTAGAACATCTCAGAAAAACAACAATACATGACAAATATTTACAACTAAAACAAATAAGCTACTTTTCCATTCCACAGGTCCCAAGTGGAATGATCGTCGTTTTTTAATGAACACTATATGAAAGAGTCATTTTACAAACGCTAATGCACTGAATTTAAAATAAAAAAGTTTTATTTGTTTATTTTTAAGGTAATGAAGATGTAATACAACTACTATAATACTTATTTACAATGAACACATTACTGCACTGAAATGCTGTAGAAGTTTGATTGTACTTACACACACGCACACACATATTTGCAACGAACATATTACGCCAATGAAATTGTGCAGAAGTGATATTGTATATAGGAGTTGGCCCTTAAGCTTCTCTTAAACTGAATTTCATTGGTTGTTAAGCTATTTATGGCTGCTGGCACTTTATTCAAAATGTGTGTTCCTGAATAATGCGCACCTTTTTGTACAAGACTAAGTGACTTTAAATCCTTCTGAAGATTATTCGTATTTCTAGTATTGGTTCCATGAGTTGAGCTGTTGGTTCGAAAAAGTAATATATTTTAATGACAAATTTCATTAAGGAATAAATATATTGGGAAGGAGTAGTTAGTATCCCTAGTTCCCTAAACAGGCTTCTGCAGGATGTTCTTGAGTTCACAGCACATATAACTCTTACTGCACGTTTTTGTGCCCAGAAATCTTTAGCTTGGCTTGATGAATTACCCCAAAAAATTATCCCATATGACATCATGGAATGAAAGTAAGCATAGTATGCCAGCTTTCTCATTTTTATATCCAGTATGTCTTTCACAATTTTCATTGCAAATAAAGATTTGCTAAGATGCTTCAGCAGTTCTGTGGTGTGCTCCTCCCAACTGAATTTATTATCAAGCTGTAATCCAAAAATTAAACACTGTCCACTTCTTCTATCTGCTTGTAATCGTATGTTTGGCATATACTGATGGTACACCCCTTACAAGTTCTGAGTTGCATGTAGTGTGTTTTTTCAACGTTTAGTGACAAAGAATTGGCTAGGAACCAGTGATTAATATACAGAAATATTTTATTAGCTGCTCTTTCTAAGACTACACTTGATTTGCTATTTAATGGAATGCTTGTATCATCGGCAAACAAAACGAATTTCTCATCTGGTAACGTTACTGATGGAAGGTCATTGATATACTCAAGAAAAAGTAAGGGCCCCAAAATGGAACCTTGTACGACCCCACATGTAATTAGTTCCCAGTTGGATGATGCCTGATAGCTTCACACATGTCTCTTTCCTAATAACACCCTTTGTTTCCAGCGAGAGATATAACATTAGAACCATTTTGCAGCATTTCTCGTAACACTATAATATTCTAATTTACTTAAAAGGATATTGTGTTTTACACAATCAACTACCTTTGACAGATCACAAAATATACCAGTTGACTTAATTTTTTGACGAATTCATGAAGCCCAATTTCACTGTAAGTGTAGATAGCATTCTCAATATCAGAACCCTTTAGAAATCCCAACTGTGACTCTGACAGTATGTTATTAGTTATAATGCCGATTGTACATTACTTTTGCAAATTTTTTTGAGAATGCTGGAAACAGTGAAATTGGACGAAAATGTGAAGCTATTTCTTTATCTCCCTTCTTAAACAGTGGGTTAACTTCAGCATATTTCAACCATTGAGGAAATATTCCATTGAAAACCGACTGGTTATTCAGACAGCTTAATATATTACTTAGTTCAGAATCGCATTCTTTAATTAACTTCATTGATACTTCATCATACCCACTAGATGTTTTTGATTTTAAAGATTTTATGATGGACATTATTTCTGCTGGGGTAGTGAGGGTGGAATTCATATTACAGAAGTTACTTGAAATGTCTGGTCTGAGCTATTCCATAGCAGCATCTACCAAACCTGACAAGCACATCTTATTCTTCCACTAAGCTCAGGATTACAGACGAGCAACTCTTATCAAAAAGTGGAAAAAAGGTTTGTCCTTCATACAGAAGCTGACACTATTCCCCCTTTATTCCTTTCCCCAACAATACTTGGCAACATACTTTCCTGTATCAGCAAAATGTAAAACTCATGGTCATGGTCAAATTTCATTCAAGTGCGGGAATAGATCTCATAAAATATCATTAATTCCATGTTTTCCTATGTCATGGATTCGATGATTCCTAACAACCTCAATTCATCGTTTATTAAATCATATTTCAACTCCAGTATAAGATTGGATGTCATATAGCTTGTTCAGCTACTGCCCTACTGTGTCGAAAGAACAACAGCGAAAAATTTATCTTGCAAGAGCCCATACCAGGGGAATATGATTGATTCCCTTCTGATTACATCACTGCAACATATTAGTAACCAGAACCACAATATACCAACATTATCTTCATGTCAAGGGAATCAATTGAACACATGAAGTCAATTGCTACACCATCTTGCAAACAATAATTTCTGCAATATTCATATAGTACAGATAGACAGTCACCACATTATATCATTGATGTTCTAGTCAGAAGACCTTCCAAATACCAAGTTTCCTTCTTAATACAATTCAGATAATGTCAAATTAATAACTTACCATTTAATTACATTTCACATCCAGATTTTTCCAGCTAACAGCTTTTCAAAGATACCAATCTTTTCTGAATCTCTTTACTACACGCCAGTGAGTAAGAGATATCTACTGACACAGGATAGAGAAAGTATCTCTAGCAGTACCGAAAACAGAAACACAATGAAAAAATACTGCCAATAGCTTGAATAATATTTACTCGCCATAGACATACACCCAAAAGAGTTGTATGTTGTATGTTCCAGGACGTTCAGAAAACTCCGCAGAACAATGCCAAAACACAAAAAATAATTTTCTCTGCATTTCAGATTCCTCCCAACCACTATCCACGCAATTTCATATTTGTTACGAAGTACAAACATCTCATTCGCAATTTATTGCTAGACTGTACGAATTCAACCCTCACTCACAACAGGCTTCGGCACATGAGCAACTGAGATCTCATAAGAAATTGAATGCAATGGTTTGAACTCATTCCCTAATCGCCCATTTATCAATACTCTACTTCTAAATAGAATCATTGCTCTTCACAAATCACTGCACCAGAAGTGAAGTTCATCACTGTGTGGTGCACAGACAGAAATCATACCCTAAAATTTGTCATCAACTTTGGCATAATCACAAATTTTGCAGAAAGCCTATTACCTTGTCAAAAAAACTTAAATATCGAAACAACTCTTCATTCCACATTTTTTTTTTCAAATAACTGCTCTTTTCACCTTTATCTCCAGTAATGGAAGAGTAAGCCATAAACCTACACCTTCACACCCTTGAAATACCAACTCACTTGACATAGACGTCTGGATACTCATATCCAGAACACATGAGAAAATGATTCCATTATCATTTGAGGCATTGGACTTAGTAAAGTATTTGTGTTTTTGTGTGTCAAACTGAGCAAAGGTTCTCTCTTATCTTCAAAATTCAGCATGTTCACTGCTTCATAGAGCAACACGACTATAAAGACTGTATAGAAACAGGTTTTAAATAACATATAGTCAAAGAATCCAGCATAGTTGCTAACATCAGAAATACAAAAATTTTCCAGAATCAGAAAACCATGCTACACTCTGTCTTCTGCTATGGCAGGCTAACACACAGACGAAAACAAATGTCTAAACATCTCAGAAGATTTGCAGTTCCTACCTTCGAACGGATTTGCATAGCAAATTCACAAAATATGAATTCAATTTTATGAACAGCATGTCAGCTGGGTGAGAGTGAGAGTGAGAAAGAAAATTGCCCTAACAAAGCACAAAGATGAATACAACTTGGTGTGTATCGGTACACCTGA
Source organism: Schistocerca gregaria (assembly GCF_023897955.1). NCBI lineage: Eukaryota > Metazoa > Arthropoda > Insecta > Orthoptera > Acrididae > Schistocerca > Schistocerca gregaria. The sequence continues at coordinate 831,903,430 of NC_064922.1, forward strand.
AACTTCTAAACGGATAAGAATTGCAATAGGACAGTGTCTGTAATTTACAGTGCCTGTAACATACAGATACTGCCCTACCATATTTCATGCCAAGGCAAGGCATTGTAACTACCAAAACAACGTCTCTCCTTGTTTGAGAATCATATGACTTGTAAGTGACTACATATTAAAGTCTGTATTGATCCTGGAGGCATTCTCGGATGGGTTAGGTGATCAAGGCGCTGCTCGTGTAAAGTGGTAAATATAGATCTGAGTCCCAGTCTGGTACAATTTTTAATATATTACTAGTAAATAGTATGGCCGTTGTACAATCATATTCAACATTTGTGAATGCGTTTCAAAAGATAACAATTTACTGTGGTCAAAATCAGACATGCTTCCATGACTTACATTTCAAAATTGAAATAACCATAGATATGATGCTTGCTCTACATTTCATAATGAGATGCATGGAATGGCTTATCTTCATGACCTGAATCCACCTGACCACCAGATAAACTATGACAGTGACCTTCAACAACACCTTCAAATAACTTAACCACCATTTTAGACACCTCTCGCTTAATTCTTCCTCTAATTTTCTTCTTTCCACGTTAATTTAGATCTGATCTTCCTTAAACCTGAATAATGACGTCACCTCTTTAGATTCACCAACACCCACAGGTACAGTATCACTGGAACTCCGCTGAGCCCTTACAACCAACTGTGCAACAGAAATTGCGAAGTCATCAGCCTCCTTAGCGCATTGGTTAATTTTTCTTCAGTAATTTCGGATATCGCCTTTACTGAACTATCTTTCAATTTCTCAAAATTCTTTCTAAACTCTGCAGTAATGTAGCATCGTTTATAGGTTGTTTTTGAACTTAAGCAATAACTTCCTGACTGGGAATCACCTCAAATCTCTATGATATGTCAGTCTTATTCTTCTAACTTCCCTCCTTTAAAAATTAAAAAAACCAGTTTGTCACCAACAGCTTTCTAAAACCATTTAGTTAACAGGATAAGAAACACCACTGCTCAAACTGCCTTCAGAGTACCATAGAATAGCTGAAGAATTAGAAATTCCAGCAAGGAATGCATGACTTTAAAAATACTTCATGTCTCTTCAACACTATGTATCTCAGATCTACACTTCATGTTACGAAAATCGGTGAAAGGAAAAAAAGTGTACTGCAAATAAATTTCTACGTTCAAAACCATTGTTCTCACGCACCAAAAAATATTAACCACATAGCCATTAAGGAATTCAATAAGAAAATGGAGCAAGTTCGCCTAAAGACCACACCTAAAGATCACTGATTGAATGTGGTAGTTCGATATACTTTTCCAAAGGAAGTTCTAATGAAGAAAAATAGTCCAGTACGCAATAAATTATTTAGTTATACTTCCAGCAACTGTTTCGTTCCATATGTGAATCTTATGACTACAGGCTAGTGAGATATGAGGGACCAGTACACAGTTCTGCTGGGAGAAATATAGTACCAGTGACGGAAAATTATGTTGTATAAAATTGTAAAATTCAGTCAACGTAGTTATATGTAACTAGCGTGTATTCAGAATTTTTGTTCTAGAGGGTAACGTTTAATCTATGTTAAAATTGTTTGCAGCGAAAGACAGTCCCATTCTGACTGCAGAAAATTGGAATCGCATTGTATGACATTTTCTCATTTGTTAATATTAGTCTGTTTTATTAGAATTTGATTGTGTTTTAGTGGTTGTTTGGTCTCGAATAAAGAAATTTAATTTAGCTTGTATAGATGTGGTAGAACAATACTGAAAATGGCGAAAAAGAGCAAAAAAGTAAATAACGTTATGAAGTGAACAAATAACGAACTTGTCAGCTGCAGGCGAGTATGACAAATTATAGTGATTCAAATTTCAGACTTGCTGTTAGGTGACACACAGGATGTTGCATCAGACTTAAAACTGCCTTTCAGAGTGCTGAAAAATATTGGTTTCAAGTTATGGTGACCCTTGATTCATATAAAAAATAATGAAGTGTGCTGATGATAAGATTACTTAGTTTGTAAAGTAAACTATGGAAATGTAAGTGTCCAGATACATATAGTTTTAAAGTATTAGCAGATAGCATGGTAATATTTCATCTTAAGAACTACACACAGACATGAAAAATTTCATTCTGTTTCTAAGTATTCTTCATATAACATTATTAACTCAATATTTTATAAATAGTTAAAAAACTAGTCAAAAATTTCCGTCATCACAATTAAATTCTGAAAGCAATAATACACACATCGATTAAAATCTCGAAGTTGTTTTTTCTAGTTTTAGTTGTCGCTCTGACACAAATGGAACATTGGCGGATAGACGTTTCTACTGATCACTGCCAGTTCATGATGAGTCTGTAGGCCACACCAGATGATGCAGAAGGCTTTCCGGGGCAGCTGCATGATGGCGACACAAGGTGCCTACGTCTTGGCTGTGGCCATATGGCCGAAGTTTGATATTGGCAAGCATGCACTAGCTATGAGACACAGACAGTTATTACGCTCAGAAATAAAGTCCTGGTGGTCTCTGAGCCTCTCAATAAAGTTTTTCACGTTTCACACTGAAGTCTGTCTCGTGCACTGGGAGAATGCCTCTCCTAGTGCATATAAAATATATTACGCATGTGTCCTTATGCCTGACTGGACAGACTGGATTTTTCGTCTGTGAAATCGAATTATTTGCTAACACCTTTGTTGATGTGGTGCAGCAATCTGTTATCCGACTCTGGAAGACATACATAGTCCCAAAGAAAGCATATTTTAGAAAGTATTCGTGTATTACTTGTGATATATGCCTCTCTTGTGGATAGTACTAGCTGTTCTTCAAAAAGTAACAGGATATTTGTAATCCCCCATTTTATATTATGCCAGATCACGGGATTTTTTGGGTGTTATTTTGCTAAACATATTTGAAATGTATTTGTCGGAACTATCAACATAAGATATGTAATCTGTTGTAAGATGTCAAAAATGCTACAAGTATTTGGTAGTATCGGAAATTATTCATTTTGTACAAAAATGGATTATATAATTTGTATTGAATTTGACAATAAGAACGGAATAAAGTACAACATAGTTTGAGAAGTATTAAATACTGCTTTCGGGTAGTCTGCTGTAACTAAAACGAAGGTCTATGAGTGGTACATGCGTTTCGAAAATGGTCTCGAATTCATTGAAGACAACAATTTCCTTGGGCATTCCAGCTCATTAACTGATGAAATTGTGGAAAAATTGAAATAAATTGTTAGCGAATCACAGAGAAATTGAAGCTGTTATTGGGACATCAGCTGGCTCATCCCATAAAATAAATACTTGCTAATACTTTAAGGAAAGGAAAGACTAATCACAAATAAGGTGACATGCATACAGGATGTAAAAGATTCCTTTTTACAAGGTACGAGAGTGGTTTAGGGGAAGCCGGAGCGATAAAATATGATGCGAGTTACTTGTGGCCCATGAAGTCGGGAATCGAACTGAAACTGGACAACAAAAGCCACTTAAGTTACAGCACATATATACCGCGAGAGGTCTTTAATACCTTCTTGCCCTCTTGTGCCACCAGCTTTCGTTAATATTTATAAGTTAAACTTTCCTATGACGGAAATAAAGACAAAAAACTTTTGAGTATGTTATGCTAAAAGTATTTATGCTCCCAATGGTATGTAAAATTAGCCCTTACAAGCATAGTAGTCTCGTAGTAAGAAGGCCAGGCAAACGGAAGGATTTCATTGTTAATTCTCAGCTGTTAAAATACAAAAACTTGTGATGTAAAATTTCCACAAACTTCAGTTTTAGAGTTTGTAAACAAACGACTAATCCGGTGATTGAGAGGGCGAGAGGACATTAAAAACCTCTTGCGCCACGCATGCGCTGTAGCTTAATTTGCTTTTGTGAGCATATTCAATTTGTTTCCCGGATTCACAGCAGTCTTGTATCAAATCGTTCGTCTCGACTTCCCCTTCACTCCGTCTCTAATGACCTCGATATCGAAGGGAAGCTAAACCCCAATTTTCATTCCCTCTTCTTTTATTAAAGTTAAATTCAAAATTACTTATTTAGATTAATGACTAGCAATCACTGCCATAGTATCTTAGCTCAGGTAATGGTTAAAACTTCACTATGTCTTGGTAACACCCTTAGTTACTCATATATTCTCTCGGAAACTAGTGGCAGTAACGTAAAACTACATACAGATAATTCATTCCTTTGCGGAGTAGAGTTCCTTCCTCCCACCCCTAACCTGACTACTACAGGTTTTCTTCAACAGTGTACCCTGAGTGACAGCTTCTATGCGCTTCTCGCCACTTCACGTAGAACTCCTGGGCTTTTACTTGGTACATCGTACCCTCTGCTGCCCTTATATCTCTCGTCACGCCCCAGATTCTCCAATTCAGCTTTTGACGGCCAGCACCAGTCTTCCATTGATTCATTCCACACCCTTCCAACTCCAGTACCTTGACACACGTTCTTGGCATCTTCAGCATTTCACTGGTTTGTGACACTGCAATACATATGTTCTAACTAAAATTTTTGCCCATTATGTTTCTCGTAAACACGTATCATGTAGTTATTTTATTCTGTAAATCTTTAGATAGTACGTGTTCATTAGAAATGTGATATGTGCTGTATCCTGTAAACATTATTTCGTATTATGATGTTTTTATTCTGGGTTAGTGTCGTTAGGGAAAGTCAGAGAAAGCAATATCGTTCGTGGAGGGTAAAGACTTATGTAGGAGCACTGCCACAAGACGCGAGTGTGACGTCAGAGCTGAGTGCGCAAGGGACTTACTTCATGGTGAGGCGTAAGAGTGAACACACGTAACTGGCGTACACTGTTGGACCTATGCGAAGCGCAGTTGTTATTAACGAGGCACCAAGAGCATGGCGAGTGTGATCAGACGCAAGAGGCTCCAATATCATCAACATATTGCCCCATAATTCGTCACTGCGAATCAAAGTGTGCCCGCAACACGACATGGAAGAATGAGAGCATTTTAGACAACAACGAAGACGACGGCATAACATCTGCAAAGAACTGTAAGGTTATTTTATTTTCTTTCACATTATAAACTTTGTGAGCCATTGTTCAGTGGCATTCTTAGAGAATTTTATTCAACAGTAAATTTTGTACGCAAAAGCTATAGGTACCAGATCTTATCAGTATCCTCAGGCATCGTCACCTACAGAGGATCCTATTCTTTTCCACTCACTGAATATCCCTAGTATCGTCGTTAAGCAGTTAAGAAGAGTATTGTGTGTGTATGAATTCCTAACGGACCAATCTGCTTAGGTCATCGGTCCCTAGACTTACACACTGCTGGAACTAATTTATGCTAAGAACAATACACACACCCATGCGCGAGGGAGGACTAGAGCCTCCGGTTGGAGGGGCCACGCAATCCGTGACATGGTGCCTCAAACGGGGCTGCCACTCCGCGCGCCAGAAGAGTATTAAGACACTATTGTTAAAGTAATTCTGGCAATCTCGAATCAAATAAATAATAAATAACGTTCACTTATTCCATATCTAAGTCTAGTGAAATAACGCTTCTGAGTGCTGCCATGGTTCGCATTTTGGCGTTCTCAATCTGTTGAAAGCCTATAGTTGCTTATCCTAACATGCAAGTTTTCATAGTAATTTCAACCTATTCAAAGTATGTAGCTTCCCATGTACAGGAGTGATCCACGTAAGCAAACGTTTTGTATTATGGCGAAATACGGGAGACAGTTTCACAGAAATGATACAGGATTTGGCTTGAAATTATTAAAAGAAAGGCGTTTTCCGTTGCGACGGAATGTTCTCACGAAATTCCAATTACCAAATTTCTCAAAAAAGTTCAAATGTGTGTGATATCTTATGGGACTTAACTGCTAAGGTCATCAGTACCTAAGCTTACACACTACTTAACCTAAATCGTCCTAAGGACAAACACACACACACCCATGCCCGAGGGAGGACTCGAACTTTCGCCGGGACCAGCGGGACAGTCCATGACTGCAGCGCCTAAGACCGCTCGGCTAATCCCGCTCGGCAACTTCGAGCCAATGGTTTACTTTTTAACTACGAATTTAAATATGTTTTCTGAATTAACATAGCTGAGTTTTAATGATATCTGACAATTGTTTACTCATATTTATTTCGTAACATATTGTTTTGTCAGACGTACATACAAACGGTCAAGTATTCATTGCCGTCCGCATTATTGATCAGATATTGGGCAGTGCCCAATAGCGCTGCAGTTTTCGGAGCTGCTATGATTCCATAATTACTCCAGGTGTCACACAAACTCCTTAGTAAAAACTGCCGTGTACATGTTAACTTTGCTGTCTCCAATTTTCCTGGACACTTGTACAGGGAAAGACTAGGCACGACTGACTCCCCAGAGATACGGCTGAATACTCACCATTTCCACTCCTCCACTAGAGACCATTATAAAAAAAATAATAAAAAATGGTTCAGATGGTTCTGAGCACTATGGGACTTAACATCTGTGGTCATCAGACCCTACAACTTAGAACTACTTAAACCTAACTAACCTAAGGACATCACACACATCCACGCCCGAGGCAGGATTCGAACCTGCGACCGTAGCAATCGCGCGGTTCCGGACTGCGCGCCTAGAACCGTTAGACCACAGCGGCCGGCAGACCATTATCCACGAATTTTCCAAGATAACGGGTATACCTACTCCATAAAAAACAATGCCAGCAAATGAAAACTGTATGCGATTTGTGTTGTGCGAATATATGAAATGAAGAAATAGATTGTTTAATGAATTTCTCTCAGTGCCCTCCCCCCCTCTCCTTCCCCCGAACCATAGACCTTGCTCTGGTTAGGAGGCTTGCGTGCCCCCCCCCCCTCTCCACTTGAACCATGAACCTTGCCGTTGGTGGGGAGGCTAGCGTGCCTCAACGATACAGATAGCCATTCCGTAGCTGCAACCACAACGGAGGGGTATCTGGTGAGAGGCAAGCAAACGTGTGGCTCCTGAAGAGGGGCAGCAGCCTTTTCAGTAGTTTCAGGGGGAAAAGTCTGGATGATTGACTGATCTGGCCGGCCGCGGTGGTCTAACGCTGAGATAAAATTATTCAGCTAGTGAGGGGAGACAAAAATTTAATAGTCATGGTGGACTGGAATTCGATAGTACGAAAAATAAGACAAGAAAAGTAGTAGGTGAATATGGAATGAGGGTAAGAAATGAAAGACGAAGCAGCCTGGTAGAATTTTGCTCAGAGAATAACGCAATCATAGCTAGCACCTGGTTTGAATGACAGAAGAACGTTGTATACGTGGGAAGGCCTGGAGTACTGAATGGTTTCCGATAGATTATATAATGATAAGACAGAGATTTAGAAGCCTGGTTTTAAATTGAAGACGTTTCCAGGAGCAGATGTGGACTCAGACCACAGTCTACTGGTTATGAACTGTAGATTAAAACTCAAGAAACTGTAAAATGGTGTGAATTTAAGGAGATGGGACCTGGATAAACTAAAAGAACCAGAGGTTGTAGAGAGTTTTAGAGAGAGCATTAGGAAATGACTGACAATAATGGGGGAAAGAAATACATTAGAAAAAGAATGGGTAGCTTTGATAGATGAAATAGTGAAGGCAGCAGTGGATCAAGTAAGTAAAAAGACGAGGGCTTGTAGAAATCCTTGAGTAACAGAAGAGATATTGAACTTATCTAATGAAAGGAGAAAATACAAAAATGCAGTAAATGAAGCAGGTACAAAAGGAATATAAACGTCTCAAAAATAAGATCGACAGCAAGTGTAAAATGACTAAGCAGGGATGACTAGAGGACAAATGTAAGAATATAGAGGCATATATCAGTAGGGGTAAGATAGATGCAGCCTATAGGAAAATAGAAGTGACCTTTCGAGAAAAGAGTACCGCTAGTATGAATATCAAGAGGTGAGATAGAAAATCAGAGGAGACACGAGCGTTACACTGCTGATCCATATCTACAGATTAAATCCTCAGTAAAGGAGGCGTTGCAGAGCAAAAGCTTCCTAACACGAGGCAGTTAACAATGAGGTGATCGCGGACTGGAAATCCAACCTTTTGGGACACAGAGCCTTTTGCGCAAGGGATGGGTATGTTAAAGTGATTGGTACATCCAGCGCTCTCCAGGGGCAGTCGTCGACTTCATTTGGCTCGAAAACCACATAGTTTGCTTACGAATATGGTGGCGCATAGAATTCTGTGGCAGCTGTATTAAAACGCACCTTTCGTCCATTTTGCATATGATTCCCCTTTTGTTTGGTCTGCAGTATACGTAAATAAAAACTTCAATATTCATTAAAGTGCTATGAGAGAGAAAGGAACGTTCCATGTCCAATCGCTAAGGGCATCAGCTTATGGAACTTCACATAATCAGGAAAATTTACTAACTTACTCGTTAGCGACGACGTACTTAGGTATACATAACATCGAATATTACGGAAATCCTTTCTATTAATTTAATAACGAAGTCCCACAACCTTCTGGGAAACGGCAAGATGAATGAAAGATAAACATGTGAACGGTGGAATACAAACCGCTCCACATTTCTTCGCTACTCAGCACTACCGTGAACTTCTGCAATGAACGATCTTGTATGTTATGTTACAATTATCTTAAGATTTTAATCCTCATTATGTTGTTAACTGACATCGAATTACAACATTCCCATCAAATACCTCATTATGATGAATCTTCGAAACAGTATACTTTCATAACACGAGTTACATCTCGAAAATAACTAAGCTCGAAAAATATTTAACCATCTATTTAACATTTCCCTTCATTTTATTAAAAAATATACCGATTACGACGTCTTTTAGAGAGATTCTCAGTATGCTGGAGATTAGAAACATCATATATTCATAAGGTGTAAGGTATAACATAAAACCCATCAAATACGGACTTCAACTGAACACGCCAACACCAAAAGGCGTCACGCAAGTTCTACTTATGAAGTAGAGAGCGTTATTGCTTGTTACTGATTACACTTTATATGTCAAATTGTCAAAATATTGTCGTGCTTGCTGTGTGTACCACGTGACAAAATAGCTATTCAACGTCAAATATCAGGAAATGACAAGATAAAACTCGAACAGTTCCACATAAACGGCTTGAATATGTGTTATTTAATGGTCGCTGTCTTGCAGGGGATAATATTCATGTGGTACAATAAATAAAACTCATTAAAAAAAGATCCCGTTATCTTTTGAACCCGATCTCGTGTAACACAGGTGCGAAGATTGTATTCGTCCTTGGTTGCAGTTTGTAGCAAGTGAATTTCCTACATGTATTTACTGCTACCAGTCACTTTAATTTTCTTTATGTTTAACGTAACATATTGCAATGCGTTTCGAGCACGTTCTGGTCATCTTCAGGCGTTTATACATTCAGAAAATTGTTACACTAAAATTAAAGTTCTTAAACTAAATGAATATAGAACTTTGTGTTTGTTGCTCGCTGCTGGTATGACTGTTGTTTGGAGGGAGCGGGACTGTGGTTGTTCATATTCATTATATCTACGTACTCACTCCGCAAGCCTCTGTAGGGAGCGTTATGGAGGCTACTCTGTACCAATATTACTCATTTCCTTTTCTTTTCCGTTTGAAAGTACAGCGAAGAGAAAAAGATTTTCTGCACGCCTCTTACGAGACTTACCTCTCTAATCATACCTTTATGGTCTCTAAGCAAATGTACGTTGGAGGCAGTAGACTGTTCTGCAGTTAGCCTCGGATGTCGGTTCTCTAAATTTTGTCTATAGTGCTCCCCGAAAAGAACGCAGCCTTCTCTCCAGCCATTCCCATTTAAGTTCCCGAAGCATCTCGTGTTGTTCGAACCTACCACTAATAAATGTGCCTCTGACTTGCTTCGGTATCTTCCTTGAATCCTACCTGTTACGGATTCCAAACACTCGATCAGAACTCAACAATGAATCGCACTAGTGACCTGTATACAGCCTCCTTTACAGATGAACCACACTATCCTAAAATTGTTCCAATAAACTGAAGTCGACCATTCAGCGTTTCTACAGTAGTCCTTAGATGCTCAATTCATATATATCGATTTGCAACGTTACATCCAGATACGAGGGGCGTTTGAAAAGTCCGTGCAAAGTTCGAGAGATGGCACCACCGGTGCGTATCGAGGTTATATTTAGTTAGTAGCATCTTCGGAAAGAACGCACACCAAGTTTCAGCCGAATTGGTCCATTTCTTTCTGTTTGGCATTCGAGTGAATGAAAGAAGTCGAGTGATTGACAAAAAATAGACAAAAAAAATTTCATGTAGTGATTGAACATTACTTTATGAGAGTCAAAACGCCTCAGGAGAGTAAAGAGAAGCTTGGTAAATATTACGGTGACTTTGAACCTTCGATTAGAACAGTTTATAAGTGGTTTCAAAATTTTCGGAGTGGCCACATGGGCACAAGTGATGCTGAACATTCTGGACGACCTGTGGAGCTTACGACTCCAGAAATCATTAATAAAATCCATGATATGGTGATGGATGACAGAAGAGGTAAGGTGCGTGAGATTGCTAGTGCTGTGGGCACCTCGAATGAACGAGTGCATAGTATTTTGCACAAACATTTGGACATGAGAAAGCTATCTGCAAGATGGGTTCCGCGATTGCTCACGCTTGAGCAAAAACGGAATTGTGTGAAGTGTGGCAAGGATGGTTTGCAATTGTCCAGGAAGAATCCGCAGGACTTTAAGCGTCGTTTCGTCACTGTGGATGAAACATGAATACATTACTGTACTCCTGAGACCAATCAACAATCTAAACAATGGATTACCAAGGGAAAATCTGCACCAAAAAAGGAGAAGGTCATTACTTCGGCCGAAAAGGTTATGGCGACCCTCTTTTGGGATTCGCAAGAGATAATCCTCGACGACTACCTGGAAAAGGGTAAAACTATTGCAGTTGCATATTAATCACTGTTATTGGACCGTTTGCAAAGCAAGCTGCAAGAAAAACGTCGGCGATTGGACGGCAAAAAAGTCCTTTTTCATCACGACAATGCACCAGCACACATCCCAGCAGTAGTAGTCGCAAAATTACTGGAAATAGGATTCCAACTCGTTTCACATCCCCCCTATTATCCAGACTTGGCTCCCTCGGACTAGTACTCGTTCCGCAATTTCAAAAATTGCTGGCGGGACAAAGATTTTATTCAAATGAGGAGGTGATTGCAGCAACTATTTTGCAGACTAGAACAATTTGTATTATTCGGAAGGGATCAACAATTTAGAACAGCGTTGGTACAGGTACTGTCTAGAAATTTAAAGATTAGAATATACAAAACTATTATTCTACCAGTTATGCTATATGGGTGTGAGACTTGGTCTCTCACTGTGCAAAATGAAAAGCGGTTTCGAGTATTTGAAAACAAAATTTTGAGGAAAATTTTCGGAGCAAAAAGGGATGACATTAGCGGAGAGTAGCGAAAACTACATAACGAAGAGGTTCACGAACTCTATTCAAGCCCTGACATAATCAGTGTTATTAAATCACGTAGGCTGCGATGGGCGGGTCACGTAGCTCGAATGGATGAGAGCAGGGCAGCGCGCAGAATACTGGTAGGGCACTTAGAGGGAAAACGTCCTGTGGGGAGACCGAGGCGCAGATGGGAGGACAATGTGAAGGCTGATTTGAGGAGCCTAGGCATTGAAGGTGAATGGAAGGAAATAGCCGAAGACAGGGACAGATGGCGAAAATACGTTGCTGCGGTAATGGACTCTCGAGTCTGGTATGACCAGTGAGAAAGAAAGAAAGAAAGAAAGAAAGAAAGTTGGACGAACTGTGTAAGTCTGAAAGGAGACAATGTCCAAAACTAAAAAAGGTTTACCCCAGACATGTAAGTAGTTTTTATTTTTGCACGGACTTTTCAAACGCCCCTCGCATTTAATCGACTTGACTGTGTCACTACGAATTCTGTATTCGAACATTATGGGTTTGTTTTTGCTACTCATCTGCGTTAATTTATAGTTGGCCAGAAATTGATGTTCAGTGATGTCTTCTGCTCCAGACCAGCATAAGAAATCACTAGACTTCAATTTCTCGCCAACAACTGCTTCCATCCCTCCAAATGCTCCAACAACCACATCAGCAGCGAACAGTAAACAATAAAATTCGGCATATCCATTATTATCCAATAGGAATAGACGAATACACCCGATAGGAACATAGCAATTTTCAGCACTACCGTCAGCTGTAATTTCGTTATCAGTTTCTTGGCATCTGAGTGAATTTTCCAGAAAGACATCAGTCACAAAATCCCACGTGACAATAACCAGCAACCATATCAGCTCTTGTAGGCAACCAGACACGGTGAGACCGCAAACGGAAGTCTTCTCACTTGGGTCTTTCTGATGTCTCTCTGGAAGTAACAGCCACTATGTACAGGCTGATAATTAAACTATAAAAAAACAAAATCGTCATAACTTCTGAACAGTTTGCGTTAGGACGTTCAAACTGCACTGGCTGGCCACAGGGTTTGATGGGAATTAGTATGCTCGTGGTATGGTTTTGTTTAGCGATAAAGTCCACTTTCATTTGAGTGGGTTCGTCAATAAGCAAAACTGGCGCATTTGGGGGTCTGATAATCCGCATTTCGCGATAGAGTAGTCTCTTCCCCTGGACGGTCAGGGAATAATCGGTGCGATATTCGCTAATGGCACGGTGACTTCCGAACGATACGTGTAGATTTTGAAAGACGATTTAATTCCAATTATTCAAAGTGACCCTGATTTCAAAAAGACGTCGTTCATGCAAGATGGAGCTCGACCACATCAAAATGGGAGAGTGATGTCCTGGAGGTGGACTTTGGGAACGCATTCTGGCTCTGCGGTACTAGAGGGCACAGGCATGGGCCTTAATTGGCCGCCGTATTCTCTGAATCGGAATACATACGACTTGTTTTTGTGGGGATATATTAAAGACATGGTGTACTGCAACAACTCCAAAGCCATTGCTGAGCTGAAAACAGCCAATCCGGAGATAATCGGCACCATCCATGTTACGACACTTTAGCATGTCATGCAGTATTTCGCTATTCGTCTGCGCTACAGCATTGCCAATGATGGCAGGCATATCGAACGTGTCATAACCTAATTCCGAATACCTTTGCTGACGTTACGTGTGGAATAAAGTGTGTGTGCGCCGTAGTTTGTAACAAATTTACATTTATTTTCATGTTGTTGTTGTTGTTGTTGTTGTGGTCTTCAGTCCAGAGACTAGTTTGATGCAGCTCTCCATGCTCCTCTATCCTGTGCAAGCTTCTTCATCTCCCAATACCTACTGCAACCTACATTCTTTTGCATCTGTTTAGTGTATTCATCTCTTGGTCTCCCTCTACGATTTTTACCCTCCACGCTGCCCTCCAATACTAAATTGGTGATCCCTTGATGCCTCAGAATATGCCCTACCAACCTATCCCTTCTTCTGGTCAAGTTATGCCACAAATTTCTCTTGTCTCCAATTCTCTTCAGAACCACATCATTAGTTATGTGATCTATACATCTAATCTTCAGCATTATTCTATAGCACCACATTTCAAAAGCTTTTATTCTCTTCTTGTCTAAACTATTTATCGTCCACGTTTCACTTCCATACATGGCTACACTCCATACAAATACTTTCAGAAGCGACTTACTGACACTTAACCCTATACTCGAAGTTAACAAATTTCTCTTCTTCAGAAAGGCTCTCCTTGCTATTACCATTCTACATTTTATATCCTCTCTACTTCGACCATCATGAGTTATTTTGTTCTCCAATACCAAAACTTATTTACTACTTTAAGCGTCTCATTTCCTATTCAAATTTCCGAAGCATCACCCGATTTAATTCGACTAAATTCAATTATCCTAGTGTTATTTTCTTTATGTTCATCTTATATCCTTCTTTCAAGACACTGTCCATTCCGTTCAGGTGCTCTTCCAGGTCCTTTGCTGTCTCTGACAGAATTTCAATGTCTTCGGCGAAGTTTTTATTTCTTCTCCATGGATTGTAATTCCTTCTCTGAATTATTCTTTTGTTTCCTTTAGTGTTTGCTCAATATACAGATTGAATAACATCGGGAATAGGCCACAACCCTGTCTCACTCCCTTCCCAACCACTGCTTCCCTTTCATGCCCCTCGACTCTTATAACTGCCATCTGGTTTCTGTACAAATTGTAAATAGCCTTTCGCTCCCTGTATTTTACCCCTGCCACCTTCAGAATTTCAATGAGAGTATTCCAGTCAACATTGTCAAACGCTTTCTCTATGTCTACAAATGCTAGATATGTAGGTTTGCCTTTCCTTAATCTATTTTCTAAGATACGTCGTAGGGTCAGTATTGCCTCAGGTGTTCCAACATTTCTACGGAATCCAAACTGATCTTCCCCCAGGTCGGCTTCTACCAGCTTTTCCATCCGTCTGTAAAGAATTCGTATTAGTTATTTGAAGCCGTGGCTTATTAAACTGATAGTTCGGTAATTTTCACATCTGTCAACACCTGCTTTCTTCGAGATTGGGATTATTACGTTCTTCTTACGCTGTATGGAGGGGGCCTGATGATGAAGTGAATCGTAGAGAACGGTTCCCACTAAATAGCTAATAAAATTGCAGCTGGTGGTAGTGTCGAAAACTTTAATGATAAAAAGTCCTACGATAATTTAGATTACGACTTTTTATTTTGATACAACAATTTTCTGTATGTATAACTGACTGAATGTCAGCAGAACTTGACAGAAACGCGTTGCGGTGTGTTAAAATTAAAATAAACAAGTGAAGGTGACTGGTAGCACAGTATACAAATAAGCATTCCACACAGTGGCGATTCTCAAATGGAGCCAGTACGGCCACAAGTATTTGTAGCAAGTGGGACCGCTACAACTGTGGCAGAGGCGAAGCGGTCGGCGGTGTTTGCAGCGGCGCCCCTTGTCCGGAAACACTTTGCGGCTTTTCGACCAGCCCCCGGGGACAGCCGTCCGTCCGTCCGTCTGATCCCGCGCCTCTGCCAGGTCCCCGGCGTGGCGCGATATGCCGCCAGACCGCGTGTGTGCGCCAGCGCGCGGGGCCCGGTAATCTCGCCGGATCCCTTTTAAGTGCGGTTAATATTTAATGCGTCCCGGAGTGGGGTTAGGTGATCGGCGCGTGCCGCAGACTCAGCCGGTGCCGCGACGTCAAAGTTGCGCCCCCGGCGCAGCTGCCGCCCTCTCGCGTCTACCGTGCTGCCACCCTCCCCCCCCCCCCCCCAACCCTCTACCCATCATCCCCTCTCTCCTACCCGATCCTCTCGCAGCCACCTCGGTCCGTCTCGCGGCGTCCCAGAGCGGCGCTTTTGATGTGAAAGAGATTTAACGACGTTAGCGTTACTTACGGCTCACTTGGCGCACTCAATTTCCTCGCACGCCACGCCCCCCGTCTACCGCGCCTCCCACGCCCTCGTTGCGTCCGCCTTACACTGCGCCCATCTCCGCCGCCACCTCGCGCCGGCTTGCGTATTCACTAGCGGTAATAGCAGCTATTCATAGCGGCGTCTGGAGCGCGCGCCCGCCGCCTTAAGTTTTACGCCTTCCTCCCTGTCGAGCGGAGCTGAGCCGCCTCCCT
The DNA here is from genome assembly GCF_023897955.1 of Schistocerca gregaria. NCBI lineage: Eukaryota > Metazoa > Arthropoda > Insecta > Orthoptera > Acrididae > Schistocerca > Schistocerca gregaria. The sequence goes on from NC_064922.1 coordinate 831,919,038, forward strand.
CTCTTCACGCGCCGCCTGTTTGCTTCGCCTACTCTGTATCTTGTTCCCCCTAACACATACACGAGGCTTTTGCCTCAACAGCTTACTGAAATCTCTCCACCTTGTGTTACGTTTTCCACTGACTTTACTGTTTTCACAGAAAGGCCTATTTTCCATCATCACTATGATAGAGAAGTATACACCTGTATAAAACTGGATTATGGGGGAAACCAAATGGTTCAAATGGCTCTGAGCACTATGCGACTTAACTTCTGAGGTCATCAGTGGCCTAGAACTTAGAACAAATGAAACCTAACTAACCTAAGGACTTCACACACATCCATGCCCGTGGCAGGATTCGAACCTGCGACCGTAGCGGTCGTTCGGTTCCAGACTGAAGCGGCTGGAACCACTCAGCCACCAGCGGCCGTCGCGTGGGGGTTGCCGAGTTCTAATGATAATAATGAAAACGTTTGGAAGTTAGCAGGTAGCATTCGTAAGGTGCTTTTCCACAAAAAAAAAAAAAAAAAGAAGTAGAACAAACTGTTATCGTATTTCTTTCTTTGGTATGTGAAATCTTGTAATTCCAAATGAATACAATTACTTATAACAAAAAGTCTGCAATATACATACAATATTTCAAACTAGACGAATATTCCAGAATGAGATTTTCACTCTGCAGCGGAGTGTGCGCTGATATGAAACTTCCTGGCAGATTAAAATTGTGTACCAGACCGAGACTCTAACTCAGGACATTTGCTTTTCACGGGCAAATGCTCTACCACTGAGCTACCCAAGCACGACGTTGATCCATTAAGTCAGTTTTTTTTTTTACTACAGAAGGTAGCTAACCCTCTGACCGAACACGCTGAGTTACCGTGCCGGCTGCGCGGGCAAGTGCTCTACCATCTGAGCTACCGAAGCACGTCTCACGCCAAGTCCTCACAGCTTTACTTCCGGCAGTACCTCGTCTCCTGCCTTCCAATTTGAAAGGTACGAGACGAGGTACTGGCGGAATTAAAGCTGTGAGGACGGGGCGTGAGTCGTGCTTCGGTAGCTCAGTGGTAGAGCAGTTTCCCGCGAAAGGCAAAGGTCCCGACTTCGAGTCCCTTGTCCAGCACACAGTTCTAATCAGCCAGGAAGTTTTAGATGAATGTTAATTTGAGTCGTGAAATCGAAAACTTGCGTAGAGCTTCACATTACTCAGCTGGTTCTGTGCTAACATGAAGTCAGTGAAGCAAAGCATGAATACTCTTTGAACATACAAAAAAGATTTCAATTAATAAATGTTCCTAAATAATACATCAAGTATGAATAAACATGATAAACATGAGGGCAGCGGACAAGAACGATGCTCGTGATGTACCAGAAATAAAGTTCATATCCTGCAAGTAAACACAAGTCGCTTTTCAGTGGTGGTGACTTGCCGACTGAAGGCCTAGTTAAGAAACAAAGATAGTCTGAAGTCCTAATTAAAACAAGAGTAAATAATTTCTGGATAAATGCAAAAAAGTAAAATAATTCTTGTGAGACGGAAAGTTGTAATAAGAACAACAACTGATAAGCCAATTAATTAGTTCTGGCGAAAGGCCGGTGTTGAAAAGTACTAAAATAGACTGAAATTAAGCTGACGGCGGCCAGCGTAATCTCGGAGAGTTAGAAGTAAGTCAGTTACTTTTCTGAAATTGAGCACCAATTACTGATAGCCAATATCCACAGTTACTGTAGTGGAATTAGAGTACGGGGAAGTCAAAGTTAGCAACTAATATTCAGTACCAAGCGAAACAGTTAATACGGTATGTAAGCCAAACGTTGACTGATAATGATCAGAAGCCTTGCTGTTTCCGCAGAAGGATGACTCAGAGGCGTAGCAGGCGCGGACCGCGACGCGTCTTCCTACGTGCACCGCAGTAAGCCCCTAAATGTGGAAGACCTGTTGCTCTATGCACCTGGCCCCAGTGGCTTACTCGGTGAAGACTGCCTTCTGTGGTCTGTACACAGCCTTAAGTGAACTACCCGTACAAGAATGTTTCGCGCACTATGGGTGTCTACGCGTAATAAACTAGCTCGTGTACGTCACGACCTTTAGCGGCGTATCTGACGCCCCTTGGCGACTGCAGCCTTACCTGCTTCTGCTTAACGGCAGAAAGGCTGGCCCCTACTCAGTCCGGGACCCGCCTGACGGATCTGTTGTGCCGATAGCCGCTATGTGTAGGCGCTGTACAATGATATTGTACAGTAGGGGGTGAAAAGTATTTAAACCGACTAACTCTGGGAGGTTGTAGGGGACATGAAGACAAATATTTTTCCCTAATGTCATTTTTTCCTATGAGGATTATTTGAGCCGGTGGAGGCCGTATTACGCTCTTCAATTGTTAGAGGCCGTATTAAGATCTTTAGTTGTTAGATGGTGTATTACGCTCTTCAGTCGTAGGCAACTGCTGTCCACCAGTGTAGTAGTGCATTGTCTTTGTTTACTAATAAAGATATACCCTTGGAGTGCATATACTGATATGGTTAGTGCGTACTACGTAGCGCACCACAACGGACAAGATGCAGAGCGGGTATATCAACAACAATATCCTAATCGCCGTATCCCGCATCATACGACCTTTGCTGCTGTGTACCAACATCTGCGTGAGACCGGGTATTTATCAGATTACCTGGACAGGGACTCCGTTGCTCGGTAAGATCGCTGCAATTTTAGGAAGCTGTCTTGCAGCATGTGGAGCGGAATCCTTCAATCAGCACTCGTGCAATTGCACGTAACATGAGAACGAATAAGACGAATGTTAAAACAGTCCTTCGAGAGCAGTTGTTACGTCCATTTCACTTACAGCGTGTCCACTACCAGTTGATTATCCACCCAGAGCATTGCCAGAATTGCTGAAAGACGTCCCACTCCCTGAAAGACAACGCATGTGGTTTCAGCATGACGGGCGCTGGCACATTTCAGTCGTCGTGTGCGTCGATTCCTGGACCGACGGTTCCCAGAAACGTGGATTAGCAGAGGTGGTCCTGTACCATGGCCTGCTCGATCCGCAGATATGTCCCCTCTGGGCTTTTTTGTGTGGAGAGAGATGCACAACCTTGTTTACCCAACTCCTGTTGCATCAGAAGAGGATCTGCTCTGCCCGGAAAGTAGCAGCAACATGAACAATCCAGGATACTCCTGGGGTTTTTGCCCGTGTCAGACAGAACATGATCCGACGGTGTAACCTTTGTTTACGTGTCAGTGGAGGTATTTTTGAAAATCTTCTGTAATTGAAATTGGGTTGTGTTAATGTGTTGTCTCTTGGTCATAAAAAAATGGAAAAGTGTTTCTTGGTTTAATTAATTTGCTGCCAGAGAAATCTTCCTCTATCGGTTTGATTACTCCTCATAGGAAAAAAATGACATTAGGGAAAAATTTCTGTTTTGATGTCCCCTACAACCTCCCAGAGTTTGTCGGTTGAAATACTTTTCACCCTGTATAACAACACTTCGTTAGCTCATCAGTTACCATCTGTGAACACACGAGATCATAACTGAAAATGAGCAACAATGAGAACTTGTAAAATATGGACTGTACGTAAATCAGCGGAATACCATCACTTAGACGGTGATTGGGGGGGGGGGGGGGGGAGAGGGGGGAGCCGCGCGGACCGTGACAAGAATCCACAGACAGGGCGGCTACCCCGCGTGGCGCCCACATGGCTTAAACAAAAACAAAATCCAGTAAAATTGAAGTTATGCAATCCAGGGTAACAAATAAATTACAGAGAACCACCACAAATAATATTCACAAATTATCAACCGAGATGAAGTCCGATAGAGAGCGACATATGGCTGCAGCATAATTTTAGCAATACCGGAACCAGTAAACTGTTTAAATAAAATCGGGGTTAACTGAAACGTAAACTCGTATATCATTCATAGGTTAAAGAACTTTACGTACAGGGGATAACAGGAAGAAACTTTTCGAACGGTCTACACACTAAGGTGCACACCAATAACTCCAACAACAGACGCTGACAAAGGCTCGCTAATTCCACTCTTCCCGTGAATTCTGTAGCCACAAAAATGAGACAAAGTTCCAAGCCGCATCCCACCAAACACGTGCTTCACGGACATGTAGGTTGGTAGAATACAGAGTCACACTACTGCATAAAGTCATACTCCATTTCGGCAAATGCTCATAGTATCCACATGACCGACAACACTTGTCCTTGCATACTCATCCCGCATTTACGGTGGTAAACTATTGAGAGAGAGTTCATGTGAACGCCATCAAGCCACCACGGTGAAGAGCGCACATGTCCCGTGGCGGGACGGGAATAAGCAGTTGGTTAGGTACTCAGGCAGATTATACGACACTTTAGAGTTCAAATCGAAGCACAGCCTGAGTCACATTTAGGGTGAAACGTTCACCGATACTTCCTCTCGTATTTTACGTTAGTTTGACTTAGACCTGTTTAGCGCCAATCCAAACAAAACGCGTTGGCCAACAAAGAGAGAAAACAACTGATGTTCGAATCCTAGCCCAGAACGAAACATAAGTAAACTGTCTGTAGCAGGAAGCGGAAGTCTAGCAGCAATGCAAGTCTACTTGTTGGCTCTGCCTCTTTGAAGTCCTACCGTGCATCCTAGACCTGGGAAACCTGCTCTTCATTTTAACCAATATGGTAAGGACGTAACAACGACCTTTGTCGAAGATAAATTCGTAAATAGTACAGATCGCAGAATATCTCATTTATTAAAATGATCGACTTCCACACGCTCAATCGTCCATTTTTAGATTATGAGTAGTGTAAAGATATGAAAATACTTGTTAATGAAGGAATTCAGCCTTAACATAACATATTGTCACGTTCCCAGCCTGGGTATTGCGAGGGATTGAGCGACACGGTTCGTGAATGGGATTCAGCCGGTTGACCTTAGTGAGAGAGAGACTTTTTGACGTGGCTAAGATGTAGGAAATCCCTGGTGTGAGGGTACAAGGCTAGGAAGCGGGTAGAATTAAAGTCTTGCTAACTTTAACAAACTGAAATTTATTCTGAATGAATACGGGTCAGCCTAACTGCGTAATGGTTGCATTCAAAGGAAGTCCAAGAGACGGTGACTGACTCCACGGTTCCGACTGCCTACTAGACGCTCTACAGTATTTCCCAGCACCCTACATTAGAGTCCCGCGGCTGCGCCCTAACGCTCTCCAGCGACCATCTCCGGCTGGCTGCCTGCAGCCCGTTCCTAAGCCCAAGTCGGCTGCTGCTATCACGATGACTAACTACTCGACAAGAAGACCCCCAGAGCGGCGTGCTCTCAGGTTTTGTTAGCGTTCCCCCTTCGATCCCGCCAGCGCTTGGCATGACGCAGCGTCGAAGGCAACTTGTCCTTATTTGGTATCGTTAAAGCATTGTTGTTGCTATTGTTCTTCAGATGCTGAGTGGAGGGATAGAGGCACCTCTCCCTATATGGTCACGCACTGCGTCCTGAGCCCTTCATTGGCTCCTCATGACGTAGCGCTTTTCCCACCAAGGGCCCTCTTTCTTTCTCTCTCCACTCCCTGACCTCTCTCTCTAGCCAGGAATGCTTTCTGTTGATACACTTAATTGATTGCTTATCATGAGTCCCTACACAGACCTTCATTTGTATCTGATGGCTGTTAGCTTTCTTATCAAACGCCGCTGCCCAACAGTTTGACTGCCACCTAGGCTGACCCTTCGGCCTCGCCTAGCGTACTATTCTCAAGGTACTGCCTGAAACGACTGTAATTAGACTTGGCTTATTCCTGCGGTTACAACAATCTGCAAAAGATCAGATATACTGTAGCGTGGTATTTAGTTGAAGTCTCACACAAAGTATACAAAAGATCAGAAATACTACACCATGCTATTTACCCGTTTGGCTGGAGATATCGCTATATCGCTGTGATGAACAGCTGCGTGTGGTCACGACGTGTGGGCTTAGAGTCGTAACGACATGTCTACAAAATGCGTCTTTTGAGATGTAAGCAAATGAAATATTTTGCAACGGTAGAAATATTAGCACTGCTACCACCAAGTTCACGTTGGTGATCTCTGTGATACCTCAAGTTTGTTAGACTGTGCTTATATTCATTCAACAATTTGACACCGTTAACATGAACGGTCGAAATGGCGAATTTTACAGATACTTTGATATGATCTAAACCCTAAACCGTAGCCTCTGGTAGAGGCCATTCTACCGTATGTTAAATGGTGCACGAAGGCGCACCAATTATCTGCATTACTTCACCTGCAGCCATCGGCACATAACTCACATGAAAACATTGAAAGTATAGGTAATAGGACAATTGTATGTAAAACACTATACAAATACAACTGTCCAACAAATAATAGAAGTCTTTTGCATTCTTGCTTAAAAGAAATATTTCAAACATCATTTTGCTGATAAATTCAAGCAACGTGTGACATAACGTCCAGTTACAGCTGCAGAGATATTTTACATTGATACAAGGCACCTTCATCGTAGTTGCCACGTCGTTTTCTACATGCGCATATACGGCCAACGGATACAAGAAACATGGCATCACCATAAGTGTCCTCGGAGTCCCTCGCGGCGCTTGTCTGAATAAAATCTCTGTTTACAAGCAACATCAATTCGAATAAATGACATCATCATGAAAACAGCTTCCGGTAAATACATCTTTAACCATTAACTCTCACATGAATGACGTCTCCACGGTAACAGCGTCCTCTTCAATCATCATTGGTCGCCTGATCCCACTCTATAGCATATCTTTGTCTACCAGTAGCCATTCTGTCAATATTCCCATGGAAACGGCATCGCTAGAAGTACCAAGAACGTTATTAGCTGGCGTTAAAGGATCCTACCACTGACTCTGTTGGCGTTTATATTTAAAATCTGTCATAAATTTGTAACGAGGTTATTAAAGCCTTTAGATACACTATTGGCCATTGAAATTGCTACACCGCGAAGATGACTTGCTACAGAGGCGAAAGTTAACCGACAGGAAGAAGATGTTGTGATATGCAAATGATTAGCTTTTCAGCGCATTCACACAAGGTTGGCGCCGGTGAGGACACCTACAACGTGCTGACATTAGGAACGTTTCCAATACACAAAAGGAAGGTGACCAGCGTTGCCTGGTGAAACGCTGTTGTGGCGCCTCGTGTAAGGAGGAAAAATGCGTACCATCATGTTGATAAAGGTCGGATTGTAGTCTATCGCGATTGCGGTTTATCTTATCGCAACATTGCTGCTCCCGTTGGTCGAGATCCAATGACTGTTAGCAGAATATGGAATCAGTGGGTTCAGGAGGGTTATACGGAACGTCATGCTGGATCCCAACGGCCGCGTATCACTAGCAGTCGAGATGACAGGCATCTTATCCGCATGGCTGTAAGGGATCGTGCAGCCACGTCTCGATCCCTGAGTCAACAGATGGGGACGTTCGCAAGGCAACAACCTCTACACCAACAGTTCGACGACGTTTGCAGCAACATGGACTATCACCTCGGAGATCATGGCTGTGGTTACCCTTGACGCTGCATCGCAGACAGGAGCGCCTGCGATGGTGTACTCAACGACGAACCTGGGTGCACGAAAGGCAAAACGTCATTTTTTAGGGTGAATCCAGGTTCTGTTTACAGCATCGTGATGGTCGCATCCGTGTTTGGCGACATCGCGATGTATGCACACTGGGATCGTGTATTCGTCATTGCCATATTGGCGTATGACCTGGGGTGATGATATGGGGTGCCGTTGGTTACACGTCTCGGTCACCTCTTGCTCTCATTGATGGCACTTTGAACAGTGGACGTTACATTTAAAATGTGTAACGACCCGTGGCTCTACCCTTCATTCGATCCCTACGAAACCCTACATTTCCGCAAGATAATGCACGACCGCATGTTGCAGGTCCTGTACGGGCTTTTCTGGATACAGAAAATGTTCGACTGCTGCCCTGGCCAGCACATTCTCCAGATTTCTCACCAACTGAAAACGTCTGGTCAATGGTGGCCGAGCAACTGGCTCGTCACAATATGCCAGTCACTACTCTTGATGATCTGTGGCATCGTGTTGATGCTGCATAGGCAGCTGGACCTGTACACGCCATCCAAGCTCTGTTTGACTCAAAGCCCAGGCGTATCAAGGCCGTTATTACGGCCAGGGGTGCTTATTCTGTGTACTGATTTCTCAGGTTCTATGCACCCAAATTGCGTGAAAATTTAATCACATGTCAGTTATAGTATAATATATTTGTCCAATGAATACCCGTTTATCATCTGCATTTCTTCTTGGTGTAGCAATTTTAATGGCCAGTAGTGTATTTCCTGGAAGAGTTATGTTTGGGAATTGCTGTACATACAATTCTCCTATAATTTTTTGCAGTCTAATCTCAAGTTATAATGCTTTTAGTGCCAGATGAATTCCACTGGCTGCAACTGAAGTAATGTGACATACGTGAGTGCCTTCGTACACTATTTACTCCATTTCAGAATAGCCGCCAGCGGCAGTTACTGCCGTGACCACATGTCGCTGTTCACCATACTGCCAACCCCAATGATATGGGTAAACACTGCACTACAGTACTTCTTGTCTTTTGTATACGTTATGTAAAGCTCCACTATATCGGATTTGTATACGTTATGTAAAGGTTGACTTCCATAATTAATAAGCATTGTCACATTTTTACAATGCTCATAAGCTGAGGATGGCCGATTGAACAACCCGAAACAGACCATTTTAATAAATGGGATATTCTGTGAGATTAATTGTTTTTGCTATTAGATTATCTAAGCTTACACGTAGTGGAATGCGGATTAGCTACTGAAAACACCATAGTGAACACATTATTGTGGCCAAGATAGATACTAAACCCACGCCTACCACAGTAGTACAAGGTTATATGCCAACTAGCTCCGCAGATGACGGAAAGATTGATGAAATGTATGATGAGATAAAAGAAATTATTCAGATAGTGAAGGGAGACGAAAATTTAACTGTCATGGGTGACAGGAACTCGATAGTAGGAAAAGGAGGAGAAGGTAACGTAGTAGGTGAATATCGAATGGGATTAAGGAATGAAAGAGGAAGCCGCCTCGTAGAATTTTGCACAAAGCATAACTTAATTACAGCTAAAACTTGGTTCAAGAATCATGAAAGAAGATTATATACACGGAAGAAGCCTGGAGATACTGGAAGGCCTCAGATAGAAGATAGGAAGATAAATTTGCTAACGTAAGTGAAAGGGATTGTGAGTGACTGTGTTAAGACTAGCACGAGCTTGGCAGTGATACTTGTTCACCTAAGTGTCAGAATATATTAATTGAGGACAAAATTTCCAACCTTTCATTTAATATGAAAACTTTCTCCCGAAACGTAGATTAGTGACTTTCATTGCAGCCTGGTTTACGTCGAAGTACAGTAGGTTTCACTCGGCTTCCCTACTGGTGATCTGCTGAGACAATGTCCACAGGCACGTGCAGGTCCGTCGTAAAGGGACGGAAAGAACCGCGCCGCCGCAACATGCAGAAGACAGAGCAACAATTGTTGCAAAATACTGAATCAGGCTCGGGAAGCGATAGTTTAGAGTGCAAGGGTACTGTCTTTTTCGGTGAGGCAGATTGTTCAGCGGCTAATTTGATACCTTCCGTCTTGAGTTAAACATCAGAGGATGTGAATGTTTTCATTGGTGACCCACATAGTACGGCTAGACTGTGTGGCTGGTTAGATGAAATATGTTTGCCAATGGTGAGGTTACGGTTAGTAGGTGACGCAAAGACTTATCTGGCGTACCACTAAGGTTTAAAGGATGCTACTACGTTCACGGAGTTCGCTGAAGGATTATTGGAAAGGGTTAGGAAACAAAACAGTTCCAGAATTTTGAGAGAAAAATTGGGGAGGATGATGCAAAAAACGGATGAAACCGTAGAAGAATTTTCAGACAAAATTAGGAGAATGAATGCGCACACGTATGAGTTAACGCAAGATGGGAGTGCAAATGAAGTTCTATTGAAAGAAGCAGAGAATAGAGCTTTAGACGCATTTTTGCGAGGGGTCTCGCCGGATTTTTCTCGCCGGATACGGATGGACAATCCGAGTGACTTAGTAGCAGCATTGCGCGTAGCCACACATTTGCAGGAAGTGGATAGCGCCACTAGGAGTCGCAATGACAAGAAAATTTTTTCGTCTCCCAAAGAGTGTTACCGTTGTGGGAAGCAAGGACATTGTAAGGGACAATGTCGGGAACCGCAGTGTTTCAATTGTCAGAAAACAGGGCATAAGGCATGGCAGTGTAAAGCCAAGAAACGGGTCAATGATACAGCAGGTAAAAAACTGTTACACGGAAAAGGGAGTGTTCCTGCCGTTGGGAGGCATTCCCAGTAAAAAGAGGTACTCAGAGAGTGCACGAAGAGGTGGATTGTAGTTTGATGGTTTGGATAAAAGATAAGGGGCGAAGAGTTTCAGTGGACACTGGAGCGCGTGTATCAGTCGTTAGTGTGGACCTCGTGGGCAAGAAAGGATTGGAGCCTCCGATATACAGATTGCGAGCAGTAGCTGATAGAAAATAAGATGCACTAGGGGCAGCACAACTCAAGTTTAAGATAGGGAACGTGTAGTTCCGGGAGAAAATGGAGGTGTTGTCAACTGTGGGACAGGGATTTTCAGCGATACTTGGGTTGAACTTTCTGATTAAACATCACGCCAAAATTGACCTCTCGCAACATACTCTGGAAGTCGATGGGAATTTGTTCTCAATGGGTACAGCCGTTGCAAATATTTCAAAGTCGCAAGGTGCACCGATAGTTAAGGTGATACCAACTAAACTGCGTACAAGTGCATTAAAGGTGATTTCGTGTGACAAGGTACTAACAGGGACAGGGAAGTTGATCTGGGTCCCAGTGGATGTCGATGTGCTACAGCAGGGGTTATTCTTGGTCAAGCCACTACCGAGAAATTGTGGTTGGTGGTGGTGGTTAGTGTTTAACGTCCCGTCGACAACGAGGTCATTAGAGACGGAGCGCAAGCTCGGGTTAGGGAAGGATTGGGAAGGAAATCGGCCGTGCCCTTTCAAAGGAACCATCCCGGCACTTGCCTGAAGCGATTTAGGGAAATCACGGAAAACCTAAATCAGGATGGACGGAGACGGGATTGAACCGTCGTCCGCCCGAATGCGAGTCCAGTGTGCTAACCACTGCGCCACCTCGCTCGGTCCGAGAAATGAGGTTTTAGACGAAATCCATTGCTTTACTCGTAGGAGTGTATCACGGGTAACGGACATAAATGGGCACTTTATGGTTCCAGTTAGTTTAGATAACTTCGGGCGGGATGATGTAGATCTGCCGAAGGGATTAGTAATAGCCACAGTAGAGTTAATGGATGAGTAGTAAATCTATAGTTCGAGGCGAGACTATGATGTAAAGCAAACCGTCAGCACGTCTGCACTTCGTGTCAAGGTAAATCATTTGAGAGGAAACGACCGCTTGGGTATGGAAGCATTATTACTAAAGTATAAAGCATTGTTTGAAGCACAGGGTACGTTACCTGCTACACCGATAACACAGCATCGTATTCCGACAGGGAATCACGGTCCGGTGTATCGTAAGCCATACAAACTACCGAAACAGTTATAACCAGTAGTAGAGCAATTAATAGAGCAATAACTGGTAGATGGGGTAATCCAGCGCAGTAATAGCCCTTGATCTAGTAGCGTTGTCCTAATTCCGAAGAAGACACCAGATGGGTCGAAAAAATTTCGGCTTTGTTGCGATTACAGACATTTGAATGAACGGACAGTAGCGGACGTATATCCGATTCCGAATATCACAGAAACGTTCCACAACCTAGGACAGTGTAAATTTTTCTGCACTAAGGATTTGCGAAGCGGTTATCACCAGATTGAAGCATGTCCGGAGGACAGGCCAAAAACATCATTTACGACGCATTGTGGTCACTTCGAGTATAAAAGAATGCCGTTTGGACTCAAAAATGCTCTAGCGACATTTCAGAGGTTTTTGGATGGAGTCCTTCGCGGCTTGAAACCGAAATAATGCGTGGTGTATCTGGATGACATTATAGTTTTTCAAGAGATATAGAGCAGCATGTGGAACGGTAAGAGGAGGCGTTTAAAAGCACGGCTAACATTAAGTTTGGACAAATGCCATTTTGAGCGAGCACAAGTAAATTTTCTCGGGCATGTTATCAGTCAGGACGGGGTACGGAGAGATCCTCGTCTCACGTCTGCAATACCCGGTTCCGCAAACGGTTAAACAACTGCTATCGTATATTACTCTTCCGAGCTACAGGGGTTCGCAGAAATAGCGAGGCCACTTACTAAGTTTCTAAGAAAAGGTGTTAGCTTCCAGTGCACGTCACAGTGCCAGAAAGCATTTCAAGGGTGTAATTATGTAATAGGCGTATTTAAACTGTTTTAGCATGTAATTATCTGAACTGTTTCTTATTTAAATTGTTTTGTTAATTAAATTGCATTGTGTATTATTGAGAAAGAGCGGGAAACCGCGCATAGATACATTTTGAGAAAGAGCGGGAAACAGCGCGCAGTAATACATCTGTAATGGTAGCAGGGATTGTCTGCACCAAAAACCATTGTTGGCGGCGAGACCGCACTTTTGTAGCATTGAGCGTTGGAAGCGAGCAGTTGCGAGTAAGATGTGAGACGAGGCAGTCGTAGCTAGCGAGACATGAGAGGAGGTCGCTGTAAGCGAGGTATGAATTAACACTTTGAAAGAAGCGGTGTGCTCGCCAGCCACTCGCTATATGTAGCGCAATGCTAGTTTTTTAAGAATTTTTGTAAAGAACTATGCCCCTTGTAATTGTTTGTCAAGATCGTTCTCAGAATATAGTTATGTAATTTTGATGGAAAATTAGGTATGTAGCGCAACGCTACTTTTTAAGAATTTTTGTAAAGAACTATACCCCTTGTAATTGTTTGTCAAGATCGTTCTCAGAATATAGTTAACTTCTACTAGATTAAATGCATTAAGAATTTTCTATCCCAAAATCATTCACGTAAATGCTTTACGGAATTTATTGTTATCTTAAAAGAAAAGTCTAAACTGAGCTTCAGCTTTTATCAAATCTAAATTAACTTCAACTTAAAGAATTCCAGTCACAAAGTATTATGAAACTCCACCAGCAGCTTATAATTATGTTAAAGAGAAGTAAGTATATTCATTCCACAGTTTGCTGTAGCAGTCAGATGGCGATCCAGTATAAATAATTAAAGGTAAGAATCAGTCTTAATAATTTCAGGTAACGACTGAGGGCCACGGCGACAACACATTTTATGTTTCGTCGTAATAATCAGCAGGTAGTCTTGACAGAGCAGCAGTTAAAAGATTTTAAGAGACGCAGCGTTCAGTCAGCAAGCAAACGTGCATCCAATATTAGACGGGAAGGTTTCAAGGGTTGAAACGGATACTGACATCAGATGCAGTTTTGAAGTTTCTTGGAGGAGTTTAAACTACAATATGACGCATCTAATCACGCTCTTTGGGCTGTACTTGGTAAAGAAATTGATGGCAAAGAACATCCGATTGCGTTCGCGTCTCCTCAACTTAACAAAGCGGAAAAAAATTACTCCACGACGGAGAAGGAATTGTTAGCGGTAATATACGGGATTTCATACTTTCGATGTTATCTGTACGGTAGAAGGTTTCAGGTTGTGACGGATCATTCAGCTCTGATATGGTTATTGGGTCTGAAAGACCAAGCGAGTAGGGTAGTGAGATGGGCACTGAAACTCAGTGAGTTCGATTATGAGGTAATACACAAGCCAGGTGTGAAACATGTCAACTGACGCATTGAGCAGAAAAGTGACAGTATAACAAGTAACATAGCTGAATGAAGATGAGTGTAAAAAAGCACAAGCCGTGGGTAGTGATTGCCAGTTGTTCAGAAAGCAACCGCATTTACTAGTACAGAACGGGTTACTTTGCAGGTCGACATAATGCGGCCCGCACGTCGTCATACCAGCAGCTTTAAGATCTGAAGTTTTGCAGCAGGCGCATGACCATTTTCTTTCAGGACATGGCGCAAGAAGAGCTACAGATAGGCGGATAGCGGAGAAGTTTTGATGGAAGACACTGCCTCAAGACGTGGACGAGTAAGTCAGGAATTGTGTGCCATGCGCAGAGCGTGCGGACTTCAGCCATCAAAGATTCATCTTCAAAGATTGCCAGAGGGAGACAGACATTTCCAACAAATCGGAATCGATGTATTAGGGCCACGTGATAGGAGTGGAGCAGGGAATAAATATGTGTTATGTGATTGACCACTTTTCTTGGTATTTAGTCATGGTCGCATTACCAAATCAGAAAGCAAGTACGGTGGCACAAGCTTTAATTAATAATTGGTTACTCAGGTATAGGATTTCTCAGTCCTTAATCTCGGATCAAGGTACTAATTTCACGTATGATAGGATGAAGCAACTGTGTAAGTTACTGAAGGTAAGGAAACTACGGACCAGTCCATTCCATCCGCAAGAAAACGTACAAACGGAGAGAGTGCATCGCACGATCGCTAAGATGTTGAGTCACTATGTAAATAGTCAACACACCGACTGGGATGTGTACTTGAAATTCGTACCTAGTGCATATAATAGTAAGGTACATACGTCGACAGGATTGTCGCTGTACGAAATGGTGTATGGGCGGAAGATGCCATCACCTTTTGACATGCTTTGTCCAAGGCTGGGAACGGAGGACGAGTATGTTTGCGAAAACCGTTAAGGAAGTATGGCTGAGAGTTAGACGAGCTAACGCAAAAGCGTTGGAACGACAAGAACGGATGGGAGGTACAACGAGGAAGTTGCCACAGTACAGAGTAGGCCAATCGGTGCTACTAGCTAATCCGTATGTTCCAAAAGGGAGAACCAAGAAGTTCACAAACAAGTTCCAGGGTCCGTACCAGGTAGTGGAAATGAAATCAGCTGTCAAAGTAAAATTACAATTGCCTACCAAGACAACGGTGGTTCACGTTAGTAGAGTTAATCCGTTCCAGGGGGTAGTAGATCCGTGTATATGTACTAAACCGGGTATTAAGTGTAAGTTGCGTTCGAGGGATGTGTAGTTAGCAGTAATTATCATGTCAAAAGGTACAAAGGCGATTGCCTATAGTGGAAAGGAAGCTGTAAGTGGCTAAATTGCTGCGGTAACTGGTTAACAGCATTGGTGATACACGAGTGAGGATGGATGAATTGCAAGCGACATAACATCACGCATTGCATGGGCAGGTGAGTGTGACGTTGATGTCAGCAGAAAAATACAGACATGTCTGGAATTAAGGTAACAATGGATTTAGTTAAGAAGTATATAGAGATTAGATTTCCAGTAACTAGTGTGGGGAGACAGTATCACTGTTACACAATGTACCCTTATCTGGTCAGATGGGAGCGCATGGGGAAGGGCGTAAAGTTCAGGACACGGGAAGTTTTATTAATTTCTAAGAAGGGGGTACTCATGCTGCTATGTCGGGTTTACAGATGAGTAGGTGTCTAACGGAGTCAGTTTCCATTTGTCCATCACGGATTGTTTTCACAGGCAAGGAGTCATGTGAGATCCAGTTATTTAGGGCAGAAGCAGAAGCTTCAGAGTGTCGGAGCATAATAGTGAAGCCTATGTCACATTTTCAGCAAGTTAGGAGGCATTTGTTGTATTCAGTATTTGTTACGGATAGGATATCAGCCAAGTGTTATGACAATGGGACTTGGACAGCAACCGCGGAGGTGGAATTACAGGACAGTGGTTTGCTAATCAACGGGACAAATTGTGAAATAGTAGGGGATCGTTTCAGTTTATCAGCGACAGTCACGTGAGTCAGCAAGGTTACAGATATTCATCTGACGTTGTACTGGCCAGATGCGTCATTCAGCATCGGTCCAGAAGAAAAATGACGTTTATTAACAACACCTTGGATGCTACACTATTCACGATAGATAAACTAGTAGATTCAGAGAAAGGTCAAATTTCAATGCTGCATTTATTAAGGCATGTGGAGGAGTACGATACCAGGCGTAAACGTAGCATAGTGACCGTTGATATTTCAACCAGTAGTATTATCGTGTTTATTGTATATGTCTTATTAAGAAAGAGGATTCAGCATGTTAATGCAAGACCGCTCGATGAGATTCCTGTAGAATGGAGTACCAGTAGGGCATGAGTCAGGGCAACCTGAATGTGTATAGGGAAGAAGCAGAATATAGGATAGAACTAGAGGTAACGTATATTGTAATTTCCTGAACGAATTTAATTTTTAGGAGGAGGCAGTGTTGCGGCCACATGTAGTAAGCGTTGCTTACGCAGTGGAGAATGGCAAAACAGAGGCAGCCAGCGATCGTAGCATTGCGAAGTAAGCGCGCCAGAGATAGCCTTGCTGACAGTTGCAGTCTACCAAACTGATACAAGGACGCAAAGGACGCACACAGACCGAGCGCCAAGCGATGCCTGGAGACCGCTGACTAAGGGTAAGTGAGGCCAGCTCACTAAGTTACACTGAAATATACTGCGGGAGTAATAACAAGACGCTGCCACCCAGGGGAAAAAACGTCCTCTTGCCGGATATAAATAGTGGAGCGCAGGCAGCAACGAACAGAAGCCATTAGGAAGCAGTTCGGATCTGAGGACGGACGTGGTCCGTGTCCGAATGTTCAATCTTCGTAGGTGACGATTCCGGAAGTCTGTTCCAGATCGCAAAAGTTATCCGTTCGCCGCCAGATGTCAACTTCAGCTCTGGGGGTCTGCTCGAGTTTGGCCGGCACCGTGGCTGACTGACTACAGCGAGAACTTCCAGCAGGACAGGCCGCAGCGCGGTCTTGGTCACTGGCGCCGCCGGGGACTGACGCCCGGACTTCAAGGCAACCCGGCCCCATGGCGCGTGGTCCGTCCATGACGGAACCTCGGGGACATCGCGACTGACGGCTGCCCAGCAGCCGGTGCAGCAGGCGTCGGCAGCTGACCTCACGGCGACGCGGTTCCGTGGCCGTGCCGTACTGGAGTGCCGAGCGGCGGCGAATTCACCTCAGCCACAGGGCATCCTGACTTCAGCGGTGCACGGGTGGGGCGCGTTGCGCGCATTGTCGGAGAATCTACACAGCAGCAACCAGGCGGAGGGATCCGCAGGGCTGAGAGACGACGACGACGGAGAAATTGTAAAGAAAGTTCAGTAAATAACTGTACAACTCCACGCCGTCTCAGTCTTTGGCGCAGCCACTGAGTCTGCTGCTAACAAGTGGTTAGAGAAGGCGAAACAAGTACTTAGAGAAGGCGAAACAAGTACTTCAGAAGCCGTAACATTTAGTATGATTTTACCTAAACAACAGAAAACCCTGTCTCTATGTTGCCACATATAACCCTCTTACTAAATTTAGTTTAGTTTTCAAATAAACTACGCTATGTGAGAGTAGTCCTGCTAACAGGAAACGCTAATCAATAAAGTTACGCCTTTTACAGGATTTCACCGTGTGTTGTGTGTTATGAATAAGTGAATCAGACTATTCACTTCTTCTGCTAAGATATTTCCCAGCAGTTAGATAGAAACACAGTATGAATAGTATTATTTTGAAGCTAGGACAACTCAGTTCCAAGTTCATTTAGTAGTTTAAAATATGTACTAGCGGTCGGCACCTATCGAGGCAATGAAACAGTGAAGTATTTGAAAATCAGAAGTATGGATTTTGCCTATTTTCTTGCTACTGTTTAAGTTACTTCTTCAAAAATATATTACTCCACGAAAACAATGTTCGTGCAGACACTGGAATTATTTGATTACTTCGCCCTTATAAATTACGTTTTTAGAAGAGAAAATAGCCCAGTAGATAACTTCAAGGAATATAAATTTTTTACCAGGGGGTACCTTTAGAAAACTTAAATACTAAAATACGTAGATAATAAAGCAGACTTTTTTTTTACTGAACATTTAACTTCAAGGAAACGTCTTTCTTACTGGAATTTACTTTCAAAAGCTAATACTCTTTGAACTAACTCTGTACAGACATTTAACAGATTCAAGGGCTTTGCTTCACTATGACTGAATTTTGCTAAGGCAAATTTCACTATAACACTTTGCAGTAGCTGAGAAAACTTTTAAAACAAAAATAGTTTGACTTTATTTCTCTGTAATGTACTAAAGCGTGGACGTGTTATTTCTCTAACTTTAATTTTCATTACGCTTCAGTGAAACACCTAAGACAACTTTCCTTTAGCTATTGCTCTAGATGAAAATATTTATGAACTCTTTAACTTTATGATGCCAAATTACATTTAAATTGTCTCCAATCGGTTTACACTATTCCACTTCTGATACTTAATTGCAGTGCTACACGATTTAGTCCTTCACGCATATATCTCATTAGTTACACACGAACAATTGTGCCTCTTTACATTAACTTGGCACTTTATAAGTCTATGAAACAGGACACTCGGATTAATCAAAAACCAGGAAGAAACACTATATAGATGTAAGATTAGCATGAAATAACAGAGTGAACCAGTTTCTTTAAAGTTCAAGAGTGATTGTTCACTAATAGAAAACCGTTTAAATTAATGGTCCACGCTATACGAAAGTAAAATACCAAAAAAAAGTATCTGTTGGCTGTAGGCTTGGGTGTGGCGAGCAGTTATGACGGCTACAATACTCACAGTATGGTCTGCAAGTATCTTGCATGGGCTTAATTTCTCTTCTTGGCGTCATTCAATTTTAGATACAGTAGACCAACAACTAGCAGCTATTCCGAAGCCCTTTGCAGTCTTCATTCGAGGCATTGTTGTGCAAATTTTTGCAGGCAAAGCTTCTCCTGCTCCACAAAGGTGTTGTCTTAATCACTGCTGCCTATAGACTGTGTGGCTTACTTCTTGCGCTTGCTCTATGTAGCTCGCCGATTCGCCCTTGCCACCTTTTCCACTCGACAGAGCCACCTTAGTTTCAAACAAAAGCATTCTGGCTTTTACATAACACCTATTTCTTACATTGTTCGTAAACGTGACCATTTCTTAGAATTGTCAAATTTACACCAACATGAATGGTATATACACACAAATATTTTAAAATACAAAATGTTACCAGAAAATTATTTAACATAATAAACAATGTGTCCAGGCAATATGAAACCCATATGCGGGTTGGTTAAAGTAGATTACAAAATTTAACAAGTTTCTCCGTAAATAAGGGCTTAGGACAAGAGTGTTAATTAGCACCAAATATATTTAAAGTATAATTGGAAGAAATTTTGCAAAATTGGTAGAGGAAATGTTAAGAAAAGGAATCCGTGTATGACAACTGCATGTATTACAAATCTGAACGAAATCAGAGTTGACGAGTACTTATGATCCTCTTGTCAAGAACGAACCACTCCTTAGCAGACACACGATGGACGCATGTCACGGGTCTTCCGCTGGACAAGGTACGCTGACAACCCTCTGCTGTCCACGGCAATGGCGCCGGCTGTAGGAAGTTCCTGCTGGTTCTAACGTCACTTGATCCACTTGTCCTGATACCCTTGGGAATAACCAGATTCGAGTACTTGTCTTCTACTCTAAAGTATTTAAATTTGGACAAACTGAAGAAGACGTAACTGAATTAATTTGTGCAACGCTTTTTGGTGTTGTTGAAGTTTTGGTCGATGTCTGTCAGGCTGCTGCTGCTGCCGCTTCTTGCGCAAGTTTATAAAAATAGGTTCTGGTAACAGGTTTGACGTCTGTCTATAAATAAAAAATCTTGGCCATGATGTCATTTTCCAGCAGACGATTTACTTCCAAATTCTGATTACACTCTCACTTCTGGTTATAATATTCACATGTACTAATCATGACGACACTTTTTAGATCGACCCTCAAAACAAATCCACTTTTTACCATCCCTGACAACCAAGTGCGTCGCCTGTGTCGAGACGTCAAAGATCTCTTAAAACCTTTAGGTTCAGGCTGGAGTTGTTGTTCTGAATTTTGTTCGCAAGCTTTTGACACTGGTTAATACTATCACAAAAACTAGGGAAATTTGAAACTTACAGGTTGAGAATAATGATTACAGTAATTACTAGTAATTAGTCACGAGAATATGATTTTATATTGTGTTGACAATGATATACTTAATATAACTTTGTCGTATCTTCCGCTCTGTCAGAAAAATGTTTTTCAGCTTCGTGTTTCTCTACGAATAGGTTACATCTGTTTTTTGTTTCACGATTTACAAATAATAACAGTAATATCAGTGTGAATAGTTTTGTGAATCAATAATGCTTTTTAATTCAATTTCGAGACAATTTTCATACTTCAAATTTAGGTATTTTCTATTTGGGAAAGAACTGACAAAAAATTAGGAAGCATTTCAGTGTCTTTGTTTTCGGATGAGACCTAAAGTTCCAGAGGACGATGTAAAAAATACTTTAACAATATTGCACAATTTACATTTTCGTCTTTTGGTTTGTTATTGAAATGAACATGGCTATTTGTAGGATGTCCGCGCTTAGAGGTTTGTTTACATGTAATATGCATTTTGTCTGTTCCAGAAATTTATGTTTTCTTGATAATTGTGTAATTGCAAATTTGGTTGTAAGTCGATACTGATAATTTTCGATAAGCTGTAAGATCCACCCAATATTTCTTGTGTATAGAAATTATAAGGTGTCTACAAATATTATTTGTCGAAATATTGTCCGAACAGACTGTAAAGTGGAAGTAGAAAGTTTTAGTGAATCTACAGATACCACCATCATAATGTTACATTCTCCGGTGTCAAACCTAGGACTCCACAGTTCCACCGCAACTGCCCGACTGTTGACTCGGGGTAGCTTTGCATTCGGCTGCTTTGAAGTTTCGCGAGCTCTCTACTGTGGCAGGAATGCACGACCAGATTAGGCCCCAACTGCCGAATGGAGTGAGTTTTACAATGCACCTCGCAATCACTGCACAGAGACATACCGCCAATTACGTGTAACACCATCTCTATAATTCTTAATGGACTCAATTCACTAAATTGAAGAGAGTCTACAAGTTTCTACAGATATACCAACTAGAACTGTAGATATTTTTAAAAATATCACATCTATATTTAAAAAAATAACGTTAGCAGCTTTCTATATATCGATAGAGAGTGTTAACATATCGATATATTTAAGGATCAAAAATATCGACGTACCGGCCTATAAAAATATGGGCTGCACATTGTAAATATAAGCCGGAACTGACTTATTAGTAGAATTTCTGAACGGGAGCAAGATAGCAGTCTGCCTATCTGACTTAGAGCAAGAATTGAAAGGAAAACGATGCACGTTCAAGTATGGCGACAAACACTTTTCTAACAATGGTAACTGCATGTAAGTGGCACAACAAAAGGTGTCAGATGGGTCCGTCGTTCGGTTTCGTCACACGTCGGATCTGTCCAGAACACTTCAAGTCGACTTCCCTGTTTTTTCATTGATGCAAACGCCAGAAAGTAGTGTCACAACTGTGTGGTTGCAGTTCCTGTTTTAAGATCCGAGCGCCGATTTCCTCTCACACGTCTCAGTCCACGGCAAACCAGTCTTGTTGTAATTTAGATTTTTGTTTAGTCATTTTCTGATAAATGCTAATATGCAGAAATAACGCGCTACTTGCTTTAAGAATTGTTTTAATGCAACTGGTGTGCTTTTTGTCCACATCAGAAATATTTTATTCCATTCACTCCCAGTGCATTCGGACTGCTACTTTTCTGTCGCCTACACTTTCTTCATACAGTCAAAGAGAAAGACTGGACGTGATGAAAACCCAGAAAGTTTCAAGGCTGATAAGTTCACACAGTGAAGGTAAATTTATGTTCTAGTACAATCTCACACTAACCATTTCAAATATTTACCGAAAATTGAGAAAAAAATATGATACAAAACAAAAATACCAGCACTCGATGTTGCCAGTTTCATATTGATGTATTGATATATAACTTGAAATACTGTTGCATATTTTATCGATGATTCATGAAAAATATCGATATATCAATATATTATCGATTGTATTGAAATGCAGGAGGATCTGCAGCGAATTGACGCATGGTGCTGGGAATGGCAATTGAATCTCAATGTAGACAAGTGTAAAGTGCTGCGAATACATAGAAAGATAGATACCAAATCATTTAGCTACAAAATAGCAGGTCAGCAACTGGAAGCAGTTAATTCCATAAATTATCTGGACGTACGCATTAGGAGTGATTTAAAATGGAATGATCATATAAAGTTGATCGTCGGTAAAACAGATGCCGAACTGAGATTCATTGGAAGAATCCTAAGGAAATGCAATCCGAAAACAAAGGAAGTAGGTTATAGTACTCTTGTTCGCCCAGTGTTTGAATACTGCTCAGCAGTGTGGGATCCGTACCAGATAGGGTTGATAGAAGAGATAGATAAGATCCAAAGGAGAGCAGCGCGCTTCGTTACAGGATCATTTAGTAATCGCGAAAGCGTTACGAAGATGATAAGTTAATTCCAGTGGAAGACTCTGCAGGAGAGACGCTCAATAGCTCGGTACCTTCACCGAAGAGTCAAGCAGTATATTGCTCCCTCCTACGTATATCTCGAGAAGAGGCAATGAGGATAAAACAGAGAGAATAGAGCCCACACAGAAGCATACCGACAATCCTTCTTCCCACGAACAATACGAGACTGGAATAGAAGGGGTAACCGAAAGAGGTACTCAGGGTACCCTCCGTCACACACTGTCAGGTGGCTTGCGGAGTATGGATGTAGATGTAGATGTAGAACCCTATTACCAACCACATCCAGCTGAAGCTCATTTGTTGATTAAATCCTATGGAGCAGGTATGGGAAATCTATGATGACCTGGGCGCCTGATTCTCATATACGCTTGTGGGCCGCCTCCTCGTGAGGCGCCAGCGGTGCTCTTAGCTCATCAAAATTATGGTGTCCGTGACTTTAATGTATATAGGGTAAAGCACCGATCTGAATGGCTCCACGTTCCCGACACGCCAACAAATAATGCCACAGTTTCTTCTGGGGGTCGGATTGAAACTCGCGGGCCACAGGCTGTCCACCTACGCTGTAGAGTTACCTGATTGCCAGATTTTTGATTGCTACATGTCACCAACTGCTTCCAACAGCCTGAGAGTCTTTGTAAGGGGTTAAGATCTGGTCATTTAGCACTGCAGCTATGGTTCTATATTGTGCCAGAGTTTTCGTTAAACCTTGAACAAGTGCGTGCAGTCCAGTTAACATGCTGTTACCGTCTTGGAAGATGGGGCTCTCCACAGCATACTAGTCATGAAGAAGTAAAAGAGAAAACAAAGCTTGGTCACCAGGAATGTAGAAATAAACATCAAAGTTGATGTGCACAGAATGAGTTGGCCCAAGTCATGTTACAAAAGATTACAAAACATCACAGTATCACCTCTATGCACTACAAGACATACGCCTCATTAACTACAACTACAATTACTCCGCAAACCACCGTACGGTGCCTGGCGAAGGGTATACTGTAACACTACTTGTCATTTCCTGTCTTGTTCCACTGGCAAATAGAGCGAGGGGAAAACGACTGTCTCTATGACTCCGTGTGAGCCGCAATTTCTCGTGTCTTATCTTTGTGGCTGCGAGCTAACATCCCATAAAAGTTAGGGCACATATGCGGTTAATCTTTGTCGAAATATCTTGGTTCAAACTCATCTGGGCATTGAACACACGTGTCGCATTACACGCCCTAAATTAGACACTTGTGAACCTTTGGTTAAATTGTATAGCTGATGACAAGTCTGCGAAATACAAAATTAATATAACAAGTAATAACAATACGGGGAACTGAATTAACGACCCATAAATGATGTAGGCCACATAGGTGCGATTTGCTTAGGATAATGCTTATTCAGAAAGCAAACTAATAGCGAAAGTAGTTGTATTTAGAGTTACTTTTACACTCGAGCGCATATCCATTTGACAGCTCGATCATTCACAATCTCATCGAGAAACACAATTCCAATACTCCACCTCATCATTTCCAAGAAAAGTTAGAATTCACACCAGGCGCGCGGCTGCTCACCGCTCACAGACTAAGTACCACGATACCACACAACGCGAAAATTTTTAAGTCGTTTCACGCTTTCGCGTCTCAAGCCGAACTGACCACTTTGGTGTCTACAGCCGAACTGTTATTCTGTGCGCGTCCCCGGCCGTGTTTTCCCGCGCGCCGAGCATCTTTGTTGAACTGACTATGGCTGTTCCCTTTACTGAGGTGGTCCATCTGATTGGCTACAGCTTATTGTACACAATAATTTTTCATTTTAACATATTTAAATAATCAAAGCTTGACCAATTTCACGTTCTAAATAAAGTAAAAATATTATCCATTACATAATGAACGTTAAATTCTTTTACATAAAATGAATACAATTTTCCTCTTAACTTTGAATGTCACGGCCATTAGCCTTACACCAATGTGCTTTCTGATAAATGAATAAAGAACAAAGTAAGTATTATGCACTAAACTTTACAACAACTATTCCATTACCTAATAATTCAATAAGGTGTCATGCTGTCAGCTTTAAATGTGTTTTGTGAGGTGGGAACGGTGATATGGTTCTTAATTGTAAATACTGATAATTGAAATTTAGTATATCTTCTAAACAAATGAAGTTACAGTGATGGTATTTACAATGTTTGTCATTTAAATGATGCTCTTCTGTATGAAATATCGGTCGTTAAGGTCGATGAAAGCGTTCATATTTTAGCATTCAGGTCTTTGTTACAAAACTTGTTAATTTCACTTTAACAGTATATCCTAAACTTTTATAGATATGAGCAATACTGAAGTTTTATTGGTATTACCATGAAAATTTATGAAGGTTGGTAGACTAAAATTACTGTGGCTTCATTCCCTGAATTGCTACAGAATTAAACAGTTTTCATAAATGTTTCATTTTATAGTCGATCTTAGGTCCGCCATATTTGACACTGCTACATCTCCTTGGCCGCAAACAGCTTCTATGGCGTTTCCCTATGACGTAGGTTCTAGTCTGTCTCACTTGCACACTACAGCGCTTAGGCCTCATTCAGCACAATAGAGGGTTTCCCCATCTCGTGGTGAACCTGCTGTCTTTGCAGCACATGGTCCTATACGACAGGTTTCGTTCACAATTCCTGGAGGCTGACTCTTTCGACAATATGCTTAAATGATAGCGAAATGCTCGTTAACTCACACACCTCCACTTCATTTTGGTGTGCCATATATATTACGAAGTAGCTCCTAAATATACAAGACACAAATTCATAATGCAATAATATAAATATCCTATGCACCAGATCAATAATGTAATTATTTGTAGTGGTGCTGATGCAGTATGCATAAAATTTAAAGAAAATTACATCAAACATAAAATATGTATTGTGGCATGTTAATTAAATGCCAAATAAAACTATACATTTATCAAAATCGACTGTCTATTGAAATACCGCAGAAATGACAATGCCACTGCGCTCACTTCCACAGAACGTTTTCGTCACAACGAAGTCTCCAGCGGTGTTTTACAGATTCCGATCCGAATACCCCACTGAAATTCTGCATGCCTTTGCATTCTATCGCCAACGTTTTTCGGAAAAAAACCTGTTGAAATTCGAATCGGGTGTAGATACCAGAAACCACTTTCCGAAACCACCCAAGGTCTGCACTGAACACTTTTCCCAGTGAAATCGATACAATCAGATCCAAACTACACAGTAAACAATTGATTTTCAGCGTTTGCGAGATCCTCGTATATTCGTCAATAATTCTGACACGCTATTGAAGTCCCACTAGAGACATGCATCTCGTGACATATTCCAAATCGACTTCATCGGCAAATTAATAATTTCTTTTAATTTAAATAACTCCCTTAGATTCAAAGCTAACAACAAATGTTCAAACAATGTTCAAGTGTGTGTGAAATCTTATGGGACTTAACTGCTAAGGTCATCAGACCATAACCTCACACACTGCTTAACCTAAATTATCATAAGGACAAACACACACATTCATGCCAGAGGAAGGACTCGAACCTCCGCCGGGACCAGCCGCACAGTCCATGAGTGCAACGTCTTAACAAGAAATATGAACAAGTTTCACCCCTCGTTTAAATTCGTGCAATGAAGCTGCGTAAGCAAATGGTTACTCCATACATCAATAAATTTTTGTCCCAAAATATTCTCAGATAAGTAGATAAACATACATCTGTCTTTTTAGGTACGTATTACACATTTTCATTTTCCAAATTTCTCCGACCTCCATGCACCCAAATTGGTGTGACCATATCTTATTATTTGGAAATTACAACTAACATAAAATCATCCAAAAACTTAAGCCTAACACGTGCATACACATAAACAAATCCGTTATATACCACCAAAAACCTAATTGGTATGCATGCTGTTCATTGATTTTTGACTTGATACGGCTCTCCAAATAATTGAGTTCTCCAACCTCCTCGCACCCAAATGTCAGTTTAAACTATCTCTTTATAATTGCACAGACCTTGTGCCAAAATTATCCTTATGTGACGTGACAACAAACAAATCCAGAAATAAAACAGTGAAAATTACACCTCCAAATAATCTTATAATCTACGTACAGATACACTTATTTCTTAATCTACTTTCGGCTTCTCAATGTACAGTCTCAATTCTGCCACATTTCTTAATGCTAGAAGTTTTCCTGAAACAGGGTATTTGAGTCGGTAGGCATTAGGGTGTGGACATTCTCCCATTACAAATGGCCCATAGGACTGCTCAAACAATTTTTCTGTTTCTCCATCCACTTCTCTGGATTTTTCTTAGAACATACTATTACTTTATCTTCTATTTTGTATTCAGTTGGTGTTTTCCGTCCATTATGCCGGTGCTTCCTTACCGTTGCCAACTTCTGCA
This sequence comes from Schistocerca gregaria, assembly GCF_023897955.1. Lineage (NCBI taxonomy): Eukaryota > Metazoa > Arthropoda > Insecta > Orthoptera > Acrididae > Schistocerca > Schistocerca gregaria. Next base: position 831,945,892 of record NC_064922.1, read on the forward strand.
CACGGGATTTTACCGCCTGCTCCCTCGCAGCAGCCGACTCAGCCAGGCGCTGCGAGGACTCCACACTTTCCGTTAACAGAAATTTCGATTTGACTCCTGTCATCACCTCCAAGGGCGAATATCCAGTTGCGTTACTTTTCGCGCTGTTTAGAACGTCTGAGGACGTATTCCATCCACAGTCGTCCAACGTCTCGCATATACCGCTCGCAAGGGTTACCCAACGGGTGGTGCATTGATATTTTAATGTGTTTTATATTCTGGTCGTTCACAAAAATTGTTCCAAACATTTGACGTAAACTGTGATCTGTTGTCAGATAGCAGCAGTCCTGGTTTGATTAAGTTTTTAACGAAATTCTTTTGTAATTTGCGTATCAGTGTCTTATTGTTAGCTTTCCGTATTGGATAGTAAAATAAATTTTGAAAAAAGGTCGACAACAGCAAATATGCAGAATGAGATTTTCATTCTGCAGCGGAGTGTGGGCTGATATGAAACTTCCTGGCAGTTTAAAACTGTGTGCCAGACCGAAACTCGAACTCGGGACCTTTGCCTTTTTTTTATTCTCATTTTTTTTCGTTTTCGCTCGTTGTATGTGCTCTGGGCGGACGTCGGAAGACACCCGTTTCAATTGGTCGTTGATCCATTAAGTCAGTTTTTTTACTACAGAACGTAGCTAACCCTCTGAGCGAACACGCTGAGTTACCGTGCCGGCTGCGTGCGCAAGTGCTCTACCATCTGAGCTACCGAAGCACGTCTCCCGCCCCGTCCTCACAGCTTTACTTCTGCCAGTACCTCATCTCCTACCTTTCAAACTTTACAGAAGCTCCCCTGCGAACCTTGCAGAACTAGCACTCCTGAAAGAAAGGATATTGCGGAGACATGGCTTAGCCACAGCGTGGGGGATGTTTCCAGAATGAGATTTTCACTCTGCAGCGGAGTGTGCGCTGATGTGAAACTTCCTGGCAGATTAAAACTGTGTGCCGGCGCGAGACTCGACGTCGGGACCTTCCAGGAAGTTTCACATCAGCGCACACTCCGCTGCAGAGTGAAAATCTCATTCTGGAAACATCCCCCAGGCTGTGCCTAAGCCATGTCTCCGCAATATCCTTTCTTTCAGGAGTGCTAGTTCTGCTAGGTTCGCAGGAGAGCTTCTGTAAAGTTTCGAAGGTAGGAGACGAGGTACTGGCAGAAGTAGAGCTATGAGGACGGCGCGTGAGTCGTGCTTGGATAGCTCAGGTGGTCAGTCTGCTTTCGGCTGCGGTGGGGCGAGGACGTCCGCTGCACCCCGCCGTGCGCGACCGTGAGCGCTTGCTTGTGTTTACTTTCTCGCGGCGCGAGTTGTATTAGTTCCAAGTTCAGTGCGACTATGGCACACACATGGCGCCACGATACGATCAAAATTACTTTCCAACCAGATCACGCGCGTCCTCGAGCCTATGAAATTGAACAGTTCATACGCGACGATCTATGTTTAGATCCGGCGACTGTCGTCGGAATACATTTTTCTATAACGGCGAGCGTGGTTTATGTTAAAATGACCAGTGCAGAGGTTTGCGCGACAGTGGTGTCTAAATACTCGAACTCTCTCAGATTCAAACATTCTGATGGGCATATCGGTGCAGTGACAGTGGATCATGCAGGCATGGGCCTAAGGACTGTGAGGGTTTTTGAGCTCCCCTTCGAGGTCCCAGAGGAAGTTGTCAAGGACGCCTTCCGACCATACGGCAATGTTATCAACCACGTTGCAGAAAAGTGGCAAACTTTCTCGACGTATAAGGTCTACAATGGTGTGCGCCAAATTAAAATTGAGCTCAAGAAACATGTGACGTCCTATTTGAACATCGGTGGCTGTCGTGCAATCATCATGTACGACGGTCAGCCGCGTACCTGTTCCGGATGTGGGCGGGAAGGCCATGTTCGATCGAGCTGCTTACAACGTCGAATTGCGCAGATACCAGTGGAAGCCTCCGTTTCCCCGACGGGGACGACAATCCTACCCCTCACGTACGCTCAGACGACGATGCGCACCATAGTTGAGGAAGAAACGGGCGATCAGACACACCCATCGACGCCAGAAGTACCAAGGGAGGAAGAGGAAGGACCCCCGACGCCAACCCATATGTCGGCCCCTCCACAGCAACAACAGCAGCAACAGTCCCACGGACTCCAGACGCAACGTAACATTCAGAACGCGATGGACGTGGACGCGAACATTGTCCCGACCGCAGCTTTCCTAGCGGAAGGTGATACGACGCTAGATTGCCTCCCACATTCGGATACGGCTGTTCACGTTCGAAAGCAACGTTCGCCTCGACGACGGAAGCGACGTCGGCGGACCCCTTCTGACGATTGCCTCCTACACACGGCCGGTCAAGAAGGTGACACCTCCTCAGTCGGCATGGATGCTGCGCCTGCTGAGGATCTAAGTGGTGTAGACGGTTCACTTGCCCATACCACGAGTGCCAAGTTACTTCTTGCACCACGGATTCAGCAGATAGCGTCGATAGATGGCGCTCCGTCTACCTCTACCAAAGACGACGTACGTGCGGGAGATTTAGGTGCCGATCAGCTACACAGCATCGTGTTGCAACCACTGTGGTCGGACGATGTTGAGGAACTTCCTAAAGAGGGCACGGGTGACAGGGGAGGGGGTGGCTTTGGAGATGCGACTCCTATCGTAAAAGACGCATAATTTGTAACGGATTTGGTAGGTCCGGCATCTCTTGCGGTTAGCTTTGATTGCCATGGGGTCTACCCTAGGTGAAGAGGCTAGGCAGCACACCTTTCGCCTAGCCACAATCAATATCAACGCGATAAGGGCACCACACAAACTGACAATGCTACAACGCATGCTTGATGCGGCGGACGTCGACGTGGCCCTCTTAAAGGAAGTATGTGTCGCTAGTTTCCCTGACTTCTACGGATATACTGCCCACATCTCCCACGCCTCTTCTACCGATTGTGGTGTGGCTGTTCTGCTACGGGACGGTTTGGAGGCTACGGACGTACTGTACTTACCGAGTGCAAGAGCCATGGCAGTAACTGTCAACGGTGTACGACTCATCAATGTCTATGCCCCTTCAGGATCAGGGAGACGGAGAGATCGGGCCCGCTTTTTTTCGGAAGATACCACGCGTCTATTTATGGGCCGCATAGACGATATGGTGATCGGAGGAGATTTTAACTGTACATTATCTCCGTCAGCAGCCACATCACGTCCCGTGTGTGGAATTGGAAATGCTAGTACGTGACCTCCACCTGATTGACACGTGGCGCCATATCCATGGACCAGCTCCTGGATGCACCCACTATACAAGTCATTCATCAAGTTGGTTAGACAGGATTTACGTCACATGCACCCTCTCGACAGCGACGAGAGGAGCAGAGCTCTGGCCCACTGCATTCACCGACAATACAGCCTATATTTGCACCATTGCCCTCCAAGCTGCACGTGTGTGGAGCAGTAGGCCCCCCTGGAAACTGAACGTCGCCCATCTGGACGAGCCGGCATGTAAAGATGCTATCGAAGAGTCGTGGAACGCGTCCTTACAGCGTCGTGGTCGTTACCGATCGATCCTCAGTTGGTGGATTGAATGTGCGAAGCCTGCTCTTAGGCGCAACCTCATGGCTTACGGCCGGGAAGCGGCGGCATGGAGGAGGAGCACGGAAAACTTTTATTACACCGTCCTACGGGAATGTCTTGCTATGGAGCCCTCACCTGACCGGCAGATCATAGTCAATCGCGCGAAAGCGCAACTCATCTCCTTAGCACGCCATCATTTACAAGGCGCTGTTATACGGTCGCGTTCTCCTGACATGATGCAATCAGAAAGGCCATCTATGCACCACGTGCTCCTAGAACGCAGGAGGCGCCGTAGGGCACTGGTAACCGACATGATAACGGACGACGGACGACACGTGGCAGAACAAGCAGATATAGCAGAAGCCTTCTATGGGCATTACGCTCAACTTTATTCAGCAGTGCTCCCTGATATGGCGACGGTAGACACCGTTTCAGCACATGTCCACGGTACAGTTCCACCAGACATGGTACCGACTTTACTGGGAGAAGTGACAGAAGAGGAAGTGCTCGACGCCATTGGTAAAGGCGCTCCCCATAAATCACCAGGATTCGATGGATTACCATTAGAGTTCTATCGAGCATTTAAACACCTGTTGGTACCGTGTTGGGTTGAAATCTGTCAGGAATTGATGTCCCCAGGTATACCGTTGCCTGCACCGTTTTTGGAAGGACTGATTGTCCCCATCCATAAGCCGAAGGGACGGAATCATGTCCGCGATTATCGCCCCTTAACGTTATTGAACAGCGACTTCAAGATCTTTTCGAGGCTGCTATCAGAACGTCTTCGGGGCACACTATTGCACGTTCTGTCCAGCGATCAGATGTCCTTGGGGGGACCAAACAACATCAGAACTGCGTTATGTCGTTACAGAGATCTCATCTCCCTTGCACGGGTGAGACGTTTGCCGGCAGCCCTGGCGTCTATCGACTTTAACCAAGCTTTTGACCGTGTGGGCCACACTTTCCTCATTGCCGTTCTACGGCGCATGGAATATCCCGACCCCTTTATCACAGTGCTGACACGCCTTCTGCATGGGGCTACTTCTCGAGTTCTTGTTAATGGAAGACTGACGGCACCCATGCCGATCAGTACGACAGGGATGTCCATTATCAACATTGTTATTTGCATTGGCCTTAGAACCTTTGTTGTGTGGTCTCCGAGACAGGCTCACTGGGATACAGTTCGGCGGCTCCATCTATCGCTGCACCGCATATGCGGATGATTTGATGAACGTCATACGAGGAGCTGACGATATGGCCGTGACGTTGGACTGGATTGCAACCTACGGTACAGCTTCTGGTAGCCAAATCAACGTTGACAAATCTGTCGCCTTGAACATCGGGATTGGGCTACCGCAGGAACACATTGCCCCCTTAGGCTTCAGTGATTCTGTCCGCTGCTTGGGCTTAGATTTCATCAACGACATGCGACGCGCGACAACGCTCAATTATCGACGCCTTCTTCACCAAATTAGGGCCGGAATTGCAAATCAGCGCTTGCGATCCCTCAACATCGTTCAGCGGGCGTATTATGCCAATGTATACCTTGCGTCCCGCATACCGCATGTCGCCCAAACGCAACCAATTCCGAAACCCTTGGCTCGTAGCATTATGGCAGCGCTGGGATACTTCGTCACCGCTGGTATGTTACTGAAAATCAGGTACGTATCTCTTACTCTCCCCAAGGAAAAAGGTGGTCTCGGCCTAGTCAACGTCCATGATAGGGCCATTGCCCTCTATGTTAGCTCACATTTATGTCTGCTGCGCCGTTGTCCTAGAGCCTCACGAGTCTGCTTCTGACGGCGCTACGACCTGCTTCACTAAGAACGCCGGTGCCACTACAGGACATCCCAGCGCCCCTCTTTTATATAGGACGTTTCTATTTAGAACAAAGTTATTGCAGTGTAGCGCTCACGACACCACAAATGGCCACGACTCGACTTATATATCACGACATGATGCAACGCCGCCCCCTAAATGTGGTCGAACTAAAATATCCTGACGTACGGTGGCGTGTGGTGTGGAAGACTATACACGATGCCATGCTTGATTCCGATGTTGTTTCCCAATGGTACGTAGTCGTTAATGGGAAGCTGGTGACGCAAGAACGTCTCTACAATATCCACATGGCAGAATCTCCTAATTGTGTGGGTTGTAACACTGTAGATTCTGACGAGCACCGCCTCAGCTGCGGAGAGGCGGAACCGGTTTGGCACCTAGTGCGGCAGATGCTGGCTTATCTCTTGCGAGTTAGGCCGGAGCATATATCTGCACGCACGTTATTGTTTCCGGATGAGACATTTTACCCCCAGACTCGAACCAACTCCGTCACCTGGATACGTGGACATGCGGTCCATTACCTCTGTCGTGACGGACACAAGAATTTCCTTGACTTCTGGCTCTATTTGCAAGAAAGACATCATGCTATTTCCGGGCATACCAGATATCGACAATGCTTCGCAAACTACCTATGGAGTGCCTTTCACAGCCCCCTGTGCAACTGGAATGTTCCAGGCAGTGCCAGATGAGGTCAGAACGAACTGCAAACGAGCATATATTGAACAATCTCTATCAGTGGGCGCAGTCGTTGGCAAGCCTAACTACGACGTGGTAGTTTTCTTTTCATGTTATTTACGTTTAATATCTTCGATGGTGTCTTCATTCTGTTTTAGTTTTCCAGGCTTGATTAAATATGTCTGTTCGCACATTGATACCTATATAAATAAATAATAAAAAAAAGATAACAAAAAAAGTGGGCAGGAGACCTGCGTTTCGAATCCAAATAAATACACAAGAACAAACTAAGAACAAAATGAACAACAAATCAAATATAATAAGGTATTATACTCTTTCCTTTCTCCTTTTATTATTTTTTTTATATGAAAAGTTCAGAGGCATATTTAATTTTTGTTTCGTTGGCGAAACCTGAAGTGGTGGCGAACGGCCGTCCTAGTTAACTGTAGGATGAAAGTGGCGGTGGCACTAGCTTTGTTTTTGTTTTTAGGCTAGATAGGTAAAAAAACCCAAAAAAAGCGTGTTCGGTCAGAGGAATAAAAAGAAAAAAGGCGCCCAGTCCGGAACGGTGCGACTGCTACGGTTTAAATATGAAAAACATAAAAAAAAGGTGGTAGAGCACTTGCCCGCGAAAGGCAAAGGTCCCGAGTTCGAGTCTCGGTCGGGCACACATTTTTAATCTGCCAGGAAGTTTAACAAATATGCACTTCATACCACCACGGCCTGTGGACAATGGGCCAAAATTGACAACCGCCAGTAACCATCCTACCTTGGTCCGTGTTATACTTTGCATTCCTCCTTGTTGAGTTGTAGTGCAATATTTTACTCACTGACATCGATCCCAGGCAGCCAGCTGTGCACGTACTCATCTGGCAATTTGTTAATGTGCATGTATTGCACTGTCAGTTCCGTGCACTTCTAGGCCCCGTAATGACCGTGACTTACATCGACGTAATCTATGAGCTGTTCCACATATTTGTCTTGGAACCACAAGCTTCAGTGATCCGTCTCGTCGTCTCTTCTGCGAAGCAGCACGCCCTTGTGGATCTTGAAATAGCCGGGTATTTTTTTTCGTACCGTTGCTGTCAAACTTGGTTTTTATGTACTTCAGCTCAGAGTCATCATTTTCCGCTCTCCGCATGTCCCTGCAGGCGACACGAAGTTCCTTTTCTCCTGATACTCCTTTCATTTACAGCAGATGAAGTTCGTTCTTTGTCTCCTCCCATTCATTTTCTTCCTGCTCAACGGGCAGCCGCGACAGAGCATCGGCAATACAATTCTCGGTCGCTTTAATGTAGCGTATCTGGTAACTAAATTGCTGCAGGAACATTGCCCAGCGCGTATTCTACAGTCTTGCAGAAAGCTAAGGGCCTTATGGTCGGATAGCACTGTTACCTCCCTACCTTCCAAATACATACGGAACTTCTCCGCGCGGGGTTAGCCGAACGGTCTAAGGCGCTGCATTCATGGACTGTGCGGCTGGTCACGGCGGAGGTTCGAGTCCTCCCTCGGGCATGGGTGTGTGTGTTCGTCCTTAGCATAATTTAGGTTATGTAGTGTGTAAGCTTAGGGACTGATGACCTTAGCAGTTAAGTCCCATAAGATTTGACACACACATACGGATCTTTCTGAATCCATACACGATTGAAAGCAGCTCCTTCTCTGATATATTGTATCCGCGTTAGTGTTTGTAGAATATGCGGCTGGTGAAATCCACACACTGGTGCTCTATCTTCCCATTGATTTGTTTTTCTTGGAAGATTTCGCAGCCTATCCCATAATCTGCACTGTCCGACGACAAACAGAGCCGAAGGGTCACGTCGAGATAACAGAGCATCTTGCTCGCACACAGTTTATCCTTTACCTTCTGGAATTCCTTTTCACAATTCTCGGTCCCTTTCCGTGATGTGTTTTTCTTTACTAACTTACATAAATCTGAGTTATTCATTCCTCCATCCCCCAAGAATTTACGATAAAACCCAAATAATCCGAGGTATGATTGCAATTGGTTTCTGTTGGCTGGCCTTTTACAAGCCATGGCTGATTTTAGTTTCTCGTTACTCGGTAAAATCCCCTCAGATGTAAGAGTGTGTCCTAAAAACTAAATTTCCGCTAGGACAAATTCGCATTTGGTCATCCCTCCTCGTCTGAAGGCCACAGTCACTTCCTCCAGCAATTTACAGTGTTAGTATCAGGATTCCGTCGCTATTAAAATGTCTTCCACATAGATCACCAACTTGCTCATTAAGCGTTCCCCTAAGACATGCCTTAGCGCTCTCACAAATACTGCCACTGAAATCGTGAGGCCGAACGGTACAACCTTAAACCAGTAGCTTCGTCCTTCGAATAAGAAAGCTGTGTAACGTCTGCTTTCTTCCGCCAATGGGATTCGCCAAAATCCTGAGGTCAAGTCAACAGTAGACATCTATTTTATGTTCCTGAAGTTTTGGGGCAGTTCCTTCATTTTACCAGGTTGGTCGAGTTCTCTCACAATTACTTTATTTATCTATACGGGTGCCTAACAGGATTCTAACTGATTTCTCTTTTTCCTTTACAATTACAGTGGGATTACAGTAATCGGTGCTACACTGCACTATAATATCCAATTCTAGCATTCCTTAACCTAGACCTGACGGCTTCCGATCAGCAACAGGTATTATATAAGGCTTGCACTTAATCGGCTAATACGGCTTCATTTTAATGGAGTATTCGAAGTCTGTTATTTTACCGGAACGTTTACAAAATATGTCCTCATATCGTCACAACAATTCACAAACCTCCTTTTTCTCTACCACCGATATACCATCTACTACTTGTACCGCTTCATTTATATAGTCACACATGTTGTTGTCTTCATCCCAACCATGTGTAATTATGGTGTGCGCAGTCTGGCGGCACCTGTAAAAAGTTTACTTTCCTTTCTTCACAATCAATTTCCAAATCTAAGCACCTCCCCACACAGTGAAGTGAAGTTTTATATTTACATAAGAAATCCATTTCCAGCACCACATCTTTTACAAGTACATTCACTATAAATCATCGTGTACTAAAATGATTCTCCTCGCACTTGAATTCCAAGAGCACTTCTGCCTTATCGGCTTACGTAAACCTCCAACTACCGTTTTAATTTTTACGCTACTTACAGGTAGTAATACTAATTTCTTGTTCTTTATCCTAGGTACAACACCTTCCAACACTGCCAACACATTACTTCTAGGATCGAGCAGTGCATCTTCTACCTCGTCATACTTTAAGTTCAATAATAGGCTGAACATTAATCATTTCTTTTCGCTTTAAACACTGTTCCCTCTTCGTTCCCTTCTCTGCCATATCTAGAGTACACATATCCTGTTCGATCCACCTCTCAATTTCGTACTTGACCCAAATAATTCATGAAATGCTTTTTTCGCCCTAATTTCATTTATTCTCGCTTATAGACTTCTCGCTATCTTAAACTTCTCTTGAGTCCACAAATGTGGGAATAACGATCATAATGTTCTACCGTACGATCGCCAATCAGTTGCCATGAAATCACATTCCACGTTAAGTCACCATTCTGTCCAAATACCACTTTCTATATTAAAACCAAACTCACTGTATTCTCCCTTAAAAGTATCGACATTAGTACCTACAACATCATTATCATGAAATAAAGCATGACATTTTACTTCAACGTCATTACAAACACCTTCACAAACAGCACATTCAACAGCTTCTGATACATCGTACAACACGCTACATAAAACCTCATTTACCTCCGCCGACAAATCACCAATATAAGAACCGTTCATAGTTTCACAATCCTCTGCCGTTACACCACATAAATTATACCTACAGCATCGTGCAATTTCAGAATCAACAGTTCCATTAAATTCCCTGGCGTTTTGATTTAAACTTGAGCATAATACCTTTCCATCTCCTACATGCTACTGCGCCACATTAATTTCAAATCGCACAACAAATTCAGATCCAGATTCATTCTCAAACAAACGTTCAAGATCCACAGATTCATCCAGACTTTCGGGTTCACCTCCATTACTAGAAAGATATGCACAGTTTCCTTCCTCTGAAGTATCAATACCAGTAGCTTCAACTTTCGTAACTTCAGCACATAAAACATCATTCAAAAATAATTCACCAATCTCCACCGATACACACCCAAATTCATCAACAGCTGACAAGATTAATGCTACGCCGTCCTTATTAACCTCCTAAACAACTTTCGCTCTCACAATATCACTTTAAATATCATCGCCTTCATTACTACAATCGTTACCGCTGGTTAGTACTTCTTTAGAATTTTCTATACCATTTAACTCCACCAAATTCAGCTCTACTTCAGCATTCTTTTAGCATGTGGAATCTTTCATGGTGTTAACATTCAGACGGTCTTCCGTCTCACATTCATAAAACAATTCGTTTAGCCCTAAATCGTCGTCTTCGCCTTTATCGTTATCTTTCATTATCTTAGGATTATGTCTTTTATGATCTGATTTGGAAATTTACCTGTTTGATCTTCATCTCTTACTAATTTCATTTCAATATTCTGGCACCTTTCTGCCGATTTATTGACATCTTTCACATTTCCGTTTACTCACGTCCTATTCATCGCTGGTTTATTTTGCCATCTCCAGACCTGAGATGCGGCGAAACTTAGTTTCCCGATCTTCCATTGCGCTGGTTCTTTTTGCCAGGTGTTGGACCCTCAAATCTATGTTCTTGGTGTCCGTTCCTGTCACGAAAGTATCCGATCCTGTTACCACTTCGAAATTTATCATTGGATGTGTTCCTGTTACCGTTTCGCTTGTCAAAACTGTTGTTTGCGTTCCATTAATAACATCCGAGATGTCGTTCATAGTAATTACTCGGACTGTAGTTATGACCTCCAGTTTGAAAAATATTTTTTGCTTACTCTGCCGTTTAAATTTCAACGCCCGTTCTAATTCTTCTACTACGTCCAAAAATTCGTCTATGGTGTTGCTAGGATTGTGCACTAGATCCCACTGCAAATTTTCTGGTAACCGCCTTTTCAACACCGTGATTTCAGTACGCACTGCCAATGGACGTTTCACATGCATTACCCTCGGAAGTTCACGTTTACAAAATTCTCGCATCGACCTGTTCCCGTATTAAATGTTGGCCCGTTGAAAAACTCATTTTGGAGTCGCGTTTGCTTCGCTTCACTCCAGAACTTGTTCATGCAACTGCTTTCAGATATTTCACAGTCAGTGAACGTATCACTGTGTATATTTGCCAACGATTTCGGCAACACCTTCCTAATGTCTTTTCGCGAATCTTATCTTCGCCTCGTCCGACATTCCCCTTACAAAACCATCCCTGCATGCTGCTAGAAAACTTACTGGGTGATATTTCCCGTCGTCTCCAAAACATTTGACCAATACCTCATTCATCCACGGAACACTGATCAATATAGAGGTTTGATGTGCAGCTAAAGAATTCGTTTCGCTTATTATTTCATTGATTTGCTTTTTAACTTCACTATTTTCAACCTTAACGCAGGTTTTACTTGTTATTTTATTTTCTCTACTTCTTTCTCCCCTTTAACTATTCGAACGGATAAGTTGCTAATAGCCTCTGTCGTCTCAGCCACAATAGTGTCTTGTCTACTCATACAATATCTTACGTTGCCTCCCAACTGCAACTTCTTCACCTTATCCGTAAAATTTTTCTCCGCTTGATATACCTTAGAGTCAAGTATCCAAACTTCATCAGAAATTTTGTCCATTTCATCCCGAATGCATTTTAATTTCACGTCTATCAATTCCCCGATTCCACTAGCCATTTTACTTACTTCGTCTTTCACAACCGAAGCTATATGGGATCGAACGGAATCATTTTTAAATTTACGTCACCCATATCGGTTTTAACAGAATAAATTTTGGATCCCAATCCTCTTATCATTTGCATTAATTGAGAAACCATGTCTCCCCCAAATTTACCAGCGTTGCCTCATTTCGGACTATTGTCCCTAGTCAGTTCACTTCCGATCATGCTCTCCCGCTCCGACTTCGGGCGAAGTGGCATGCTAGTACTTTCGGACCCACACAAAAAGGGCCGACTTCTGAGTATTATCGACGTCTATTAGTGGCGATTGAACTACAGAATCGTGCATAATCTTGCTAACAGCGTAGGTACTTAGCTTTGTCGTGCTGGATCCTTCTGCCATGGTAATGCTGTCGATGCTGCAGTTGAAGCCGACGCTGAGGATCTCGTAGCCTCTGATGTGGTACTGCAACCGCCGCTGCGCGATGAATCACCGTTGAAGATGCTGCTGCTGGCTGGAACCACGTGCTTTCAATGTCGCCTCTTCTTCGGCGTTATCTTTTCTTATCACTTCTTACCACTGAAAAAACTCGGTGCACACAACAACTGCAATATTCGTAGCTCAGAGTCACCACGCAAAATGCCTAAATTGCCACAGACTTGGGTACTGGATTACAGAATGAAGTTAACTGCAAGAATTACAATTGTAGCTTCACAAGTATCAAAGAAACGTATATTCAGCCCTGAAATGATCTCACATTTACCTTATGTGATAGGACCTGCCTATCGAAATTAAGATAAACTTTTGGAAACACTTTGCAGAACTCAAATTCAGTTCTGAAACTTTCCAGAGTTCATATTTGCAACTAACACTTTCCATTATCCAGTTCCATTCCAACACTTTGCTAGATTCTCATCCCTCAACTAACACTTTCCAAATGCCTATCCCGGACGAGCCCCCAAGTGCGAGCTAACATCCCAAAGATGTACGGGCTCACATGCGGTTCCTCTTCGTCGAAATGTCTTGGCTCAAACTCGTCTAGGGGTTGAACCGCACATGTCGCATTACACGCCCTAAATTACACACTTGTAACCGTATGGTTAAATTGCCAGGCTGATGGAAAGTTTGCGAAATACAAAATTAATGTATCATGTGTTAACAGTAATAGTAATACCGGAAACTAAAATAATGATCCACAAATGATGTAGATCACACAGTTCTGATTTGTTAGCATAATGTTTATTCAGAGAGCAAACTAATAGCGAAAGTGGTTGTATTTAGAGTTACTGTTACACAAGCGCACATCCATTTGACCGTTCGATCAATCACAATCTCATCGCGAAGCACAAGTCCGATACTCCACCTATCATTTACACGAAAAGTTAGAGTTCACACCAGGAGCGCGACTGCTCGCCACTCAGAGACTAAGTCCCGCGATACCACGCTATTCGAAATTTTGTAAGTTGTTTCGCTCCCTAGCTGCCTAAAGAGCGATCGTCCGCCTTCGCGTCTCAATCCGAACTCTCCACTTTGGTGCCTCCAGCCAAAATGCTCCTCTCTGCGCGTCATCGACGGCGTTTTCCGGCGCGCCAAACATCTTTGCTGAACTGACTAGGGCTGTTACCTTTCCTGAGGCCGTCCATCTGATTGGCTACAGCTTATTCTACAAAAGAATCGTACATTTCAAGCTTGACCACTTTCAGGCTCTAAAAAAAGTAGCAGTAATATCCATTACATAATAAAAGTTAAATTCTTTTACATAAAGCCAATACAATTTCCTTCTTAACTTTGAATGTCACGGCCAGTGCTTTCTGATAAATAAACAAAGAACAAAAGTAACTATTATGCACTAAACTTTTCAACAAATGTACTATCACCTAAAAATTGAAAAAGGTGTCACGCTCTCATCGTTCAATGTGTTTTTTGTGGAGGAAATGTTGATCTGACGCTTAACTGAAAATACTGATAACTGAAATTTACCATATCTTTTAAACAAGTAAAGTTCCAGAGTTGTTATTTACAACGTTTGTCATTTTAATGATGCTCTTCTGTATGAAATATCGATCGTTAAGATTGATCCGAGGGTTCAGATTTTAGCATTCAGGTTTTTGTTACAAAACTTGTTAATTTCGCTTTAACAGTAAATCCTTAACTTTTATAACCTGAAGGCTGACTCTTTCGCCCATATACTTAAATGAGAGTGAAACGCTCGTTAACTCACTTGGTCCTCACGCACAGTGTATGTTGGTGGCAGTAGAATCATAGAGCAGTCAGCTTCCAATGCCGGTTCTCTAAATTTTCTCAATAGTGTTGCCTTCTGATATGTATCTGCGTGGCTGGGGTCACCCTATGTATAAACCTAATTATATGTTTGTAATAACAGTGAAACAAACTATTGCAATTATTGAGGAATGAATTAGTGTAGTGCCAGATTTTTCTCAGTCATAATTAACAAATAACCACTGTAGTTTTTCAGTTAATTTGTGTTGCTGCAATAAGTAAAAGTAAGTGGGAAGAAATCGGACAGATCTACACCTAAGACCCGATTTGTGATACGCATAACATAAGAGCAGTGTGTAACTGCTGTATAACTAACGTTCTTTCAACAGGTTCCTGATGTGTGGCACCAGATGATTACACAGAGGTCGCGGAATTCCGCAAACTACTGGCTGGCTGTTTGTGGGCGCTGAGCCACCACCCGATAACGTATCAGTCGTGATTTATTGGTTTCATGTGGTTTCATATTTGGCGAATCTGATAGACAAGTCATCAGCGTGCTGTTCAGACCACTGTAGAATGATTCCCAGGTGGAAGTTACCACCACCGTTTGAGGAGACATCAAGCATGAAGAGGTAGAGGTTGATCGGTGTTGTGAAACTTAGTTGTACTTATTTAATTAGTTCTGGTTGTTGGTTCAAGGTCAAAGTGATGACTAAAACATTCGTAGTATGGTGACTGACAGAGAGCTGCAACAATATGGCTATAATTATTCATCTTAGTGACGAGTAATTCTCAAATCATATCTCCTCTTATACAACTGAGAAGTGCTTCCATATAGATCTTTCCGTCCTACTGATAGTTCGACTTGTAACAAATATGGTCCACAAATGAAGCTAACTTTGTAACAATAGATTAATGACGCAATGCACAACGCAAGATCACTCAAGATTACAGAGAAGACTTAATAGTGTCGGACATACCATACACTTCATAAGACTGAGCGCCAAGATCTAATAAGGAACAGTATCGATCATTTGGCGAATGAATAATACGGGGATAGCCAGAGTTGCTTTCTGGGGTACCAGCGATTACTTGGCGGCTACTCTTTTGAACATAACAATTCATTTATTGCCTATACTGAAAACACTGGTAATAAAACAAAGCATCATTTATTTCACACAAGATTTCATTCGGCAAAGTGGTACACTTCCGCGAAAAATTGCAGCAGTCGGGGAAGTTGCAAAGCTGACTACACACAACCCATCCATATGCATCCAACTACTGGATTACAGGCGAGCTTCACGGCCACTAGATCTTCTGGACAGACTAAGCAAAACCGCAAATGACCAACAATTTTCATCTATATCTACATATTACTCTAGAATTCACAGTTAAGTGCCTGGCAGAGGGTTCATCGACTCACCTTCAAGTTATTTCTCTACCGTTCCACACTCAAAGGGGCTCGGTAAGAAACGAGCACGTAAATCTTTCCGTTGTTGTTGTTGTGGTCTTCAGTCCTAAGACTGGTTTGATGCAGCCCTCCATCCTACTCTATCCTGTGCAAGCTTCTTCACCTCCCACTACTTACTGCAACCTACATCCTTCTGAATCAGTGTATTCATCTCTTGGTCTCCCTCTACGATTTTTACCCTTCACGCTGCCCTCGAATGCTAAATTTGTGATGCCTTGATGCCTCAGAACATGTTCTACCAACCGATCCCTTCTTCTGGTCAAGTTGTGCCACAAACTTCTCTACTCTCCAATCCTATTCAATACCTCCTCATTAGTTATGTGATCTACCCATCTAATCTTCAGCATTCTTTTGTAGCACCATATTTAAAAAGCTTCTATTCTCTTCTTTTCCAAACTAGTTATCGTCCCTGTTTCACTTCCATACATGGCTACACTCCATACAAGTACTTTCAGAAACGACTTCCTGACACTTAAATCTATACTCGATGTTAACAAATTTCTCCTCTTCACAAACGCTTTCCTTGCCATTACAAGTCTACATTTTATATCCTCTCTACTTCGATCAGCATGAGTTATTTTGCTCCTCAAATAGCAAAACTCTTTTACTACTTTAATTGTCTCATTTCCTAATCTAATTACCTCAGCATCACCGGACTTAAGTCGACTTCATTCCATGAATCTCGTTTTGCTTTTGTTGATGTTCATCTTATATCCTCCTGTCAAGACACTATCCATTCCGTTCAGCTGCTCTTCCAAGTCTTTTTCTGTCTCTGACAGAATTACAATGTCATCGGGGAACCTCAAAGTTTTTATTTCTTACCCATGGATTTTAATTCCTACTCCGAATTTTTCTTTTGTTTCCTTTACTGCTTGCTCAATATACAGATTGAATAACATCTGGGGTAGGCTACAACCCTGTCTCACTCCCTTCCCAAGCACTGCTTCCCTTTCATGCCCTCGACTCTTATAACTGCCATCTGGTTTCTGTGCAAATTTTAAATAGCCTTTCGCTCCCTGTACTTTACCCCTGCCACCTTTAGAATTTGAAAGAGAGTATTCCAGTCAACATTGTCAAAAGCTTTCTCTAAGTCTACAAATGCTAGAAACATAGGTTTGCCTTTCCTTAATCTTTCTTCTAAGATAAGTCGTAAGGGCAATATTGCCTTACGTGTTCCAACATTTCTTTCATCTTTCATCTTTCCGTACGCACACTGATTTCTCTTATTGTTTTTATGATAATCATTTCTCCCAATGAAGATGCGCACCAAAAAAATATTTTAACACTCAGAAGAGAAAGTGCTGACAGAAATTTCATGAGAAGATCATTCCGCAACGAAAAGCGCCTTCGTTTCAATTACTGCCACGCCTATTCGCTCGTACTATCCGTGGCTCTCTCTCCCCTATTTCGCAATAATACAAAACGAGCTGCAGTTCGTAGGACAAACGTATCAGTTAGGACAGTGTGGCTTAATTTGGCGTTAATGGGCTATGGCAGCAGAGTTCCGAAGCGAGTGGCTTTTCGAACAGCACGACATCGCCTCCAGCGCCTCTCCTGGGATCGTGACCATATCGATTGGACCTAGACGACTGGAAAACAATGGCCTGGTCAGATGAGTTACGATGTCAGTTGGTAAGAGATGATGGTAGAATTTGAGTGCGACACAGACCTCACGAAGCCACAGACTTTTTGTGAAAAAGGCACTTTGCAAGCTCCATAATTGTATGGGCTGTATTTACATGGAATGGACTGGGTCACTGACGGAAAATGGTTATGTTCGGCTGCTTGGACACCATTTGCAGCCATTCATGCACTTCATATTCCCAAACAACGATGGAATTTTTGTGCTTGACGATGTGTTATATCACAGGGCCACAATCGCTGACGATTGGTTTGGAAATCATTCTGGACATTCCGAGTGAATGATTTGGCCACCCAGATCAACAGACCTGAATTTCATCGAAAAAGGCACTTTGCAAGCTCCATAATTGTGTGGGCTGTATTTACATGGAATGGACTGGGTCACTGACGGAAAATGGTTATGTTCGGCTGATTGGGCACCGTTTGCAGCCATTCATGCACTTCATATTCCCAAACAACGATGGAATTTTTGTGCTGGAAGAAGTGTTATTTCACAGAACCACAATCGCTCGCGATTGGTTTGAAAAACATTCTGGACATTTCGAGTGAATGATTTGGCCACCCAGATCAACAGACCTGAATTTCATCGAAAATTAATGGGACATAATAGAGAGATCAGTTCATACAAAAAATCCTCTACCGGCAACGCTTTCGAAATCATACACTGCTATAAATGCAACATGGCTCAATATATCTGCAGGGGACCTCCACCAACTTGCCCAGTCAATGACAAATCGACCTGCTGCTCTACGCTGGGCGTAAGGAGGTCCGACGTGAAATGAGATATCTCATGACATTTGTTAGACCAGAATATATATGGATTTTCTGCCACATTTCAAGAGAGAGTTTTGTTGTGATAACTATTGAAAGCATCTCGCACAGAAGTTTGCAATAAATTTTGGGCTACTGTGAAACTTAATAAATTTTGGGTTTCTGCGTTCTTTCAAGTTTGGCATGTTTTTCGTACCTTTTCTACGCTTACCTAGACTGGAAGTCGCGGAGGCTGTCTTTTAGGACGACGTCAAGCGAATTCCTAGCTGCCGTTTTTAATAGATGGATTTTGCGTTTATTTTTGGTGGGTTTGGATGTTTCGGTATTCAGTCTCACAACAGTAAGCTTGTGGCCCCTAATCCTCGTTCCGTCATGATACCCGCTAATTGGTCAGCATCATTTGTTGCTAAAGATCAAATATGTTTTCGTAATAATTTAGTCTTTCGGTGGGATCCTCACATAACTGTTCAAAATGAATTATTCTGAACGCGTATCGTACTATTTCGGGAGACGTTTTATACCTACCACCGACTCTAGACACTGAATTCATCATCAACTATAACTGTATGAGTGAAATACCCATTTGAAATAAAATTCAAACTTTTGTTTGGACTGTTCAACAACTGTATCTTCTGAGTCAGGCGGTCGGTGAAAGGAACCAACTATTAATCCGGCTGTCACGTACAACCTCTACTCATACTAACCCACAGGAACTATCTCCTTCTATTTCACTACAAGGTAAACTACTTCTGACAGCAGTAAACACTACACCACTAACGCTGTTTAATCCATACTTGTTGAACGTATTTAGGTCCTTTGAATAAAATTTCGACTGCACTTATTTTCTGTTTTAGCCAGCTTTCTGTACCTATAATTCCGGTTGTTGCTTGAGCTGCCTTTCTGTATTTGCCTCCCACCCTTTTGGACTGATTCCCTTTCTGCGGTTTCCCGAGACCATCTAAGGTAAGAAATCGTCCACCCCGTCTCCACACATGCCCCGCTAGTCGTGTAGCCACTTCCTGTGTGTGTTGGACTACTGATCTACTAAGCAGAACCTAGAAACATGCCATCTTAAGGCGCAAGTCGAGAAAGTCGTTGCATCCACAGGTGCAGAACCGTCTGAGCCTCTGATTCAGTCCCTTCTCTCGGTTCTGTGCCAAAGGGCCATAGTCGCTTCTGTCGATGATGTTACAGATGGTGAGCTCTGCTTTCATCTCGCAACAAGACTGGAGGTCTTTATCACCTTAGGTAGCCGCCCATAACAAGAGAGTATCTCTTCCGATCCAAAGGAACATACATCAATATTACTGGCAGTTGCCTGCACCGTATGCTCTTCACATCAGCCTTTCCACATCTTGAGTGCCTCCTCCCAGTTTGCGCACAGAGTACTCACTGTATTCCTTCCCCTTCTTAGGAATCATATCGCTAAAGGGTTACATTACGCGCCAAATGTTGGATCTCCAAACTGGCAGTAACCCTATGCTCTGTGAATGGTCAGTATTTGTGGGTCGAGAGGCTTCCTCTGGAAGCGACTGTATCTGGTTCAGGGGCTTCGTCCGCCACAGATAGTGCCGGAAACCTGTTCTCCATACGAAGGGGAGGCCCTCCGATTGCCCCTACCTGCCCAGAAAGTCTTTCGCTGCCTGCCACACAATGGAGCGACCCCCCACTCGACCGCTGGTCATCTCATCTTCAGCGCGGGCAGTACCTAGGGCAGCCACAGTAGTGGACCGATCGTGGGACACGTGGGATGTGCTGATTGTCCCTCACATTCTCACGTCCAGTCCCCCACAGTGACGTCCATTGGCAACAGCTGCCAGCTGTGTGATGGAAGCCAATACCACGTAGAGTTGTGGGCGAAGAGTCACCAACTCAGCTGGCATCTGAACACAGCAGTCACTGTCCCTGATGTCTTAACCATTTTCCTATTATCCTGTCCATTGTTATTGTCCGTATTCTCCATATCTACCTTTCTTCTCCGATTATGTGGAGAATCTCCTCATTCCCTACTTTATCAGTCCACCTAATGTTCAACATTATTCAGAAGCGCAATATCTCAAACGTTTCAGTTCTGCTTTGTTCCTGTTTCCCCATTATCCATGTTTCATCACTGTACAGTTCTGTGCTTCAAATGTACAGTCTCAGAAATTGTTTCCCCTAATGAAGGCCTATGTTTGTACTAGTAGGCATCTCTTGGCCAGGCCGCAAATGTCCTTGCCACTGGTAGTCTACTTTTTATGTCCGCCTTGCTCCGACCGTCTTGTGTTATTTTGTTGCATAGGTAGCAGGAATCCTTAACTTCATGTACTTCTTGATACACATAGATTACAAAAACGGCACAAATCTACACTGCACATTTATTACAACGCTAGACTGTCCATTGTAACCACAGAAACATACAAAATATTAAAAAATAAACTAGTAACCATTTAGATAACTGAAAATAAGTCGCAACTGTTTAGAGCTCCCACAAATAATCTACAAACAAATGGTATACTAGCGTTACCTGCAGCGGGAAAGCTAAGGGCTGCCTCACTGACGGTCTACCCGACATTAATTGTTTTCTTCGAGCAAAGCGGACTCTCCTTCCGTCATAAATCAGTCACTGCCAGGGAGCACACGCGTGGGTGTCAGACATGGTGCACGGGGAAATTACTAGGGAACTCTATTAAATAACCCAGGGATCACGGAGAGAAAACCGTTTAAAATTACTTGAGTAATTTAATATTGAACTCAATCTCGAGGAGTGAAATTCGACTATGTTTAACTGGGAACATGTATAAGGTGCTACTAGACAAAGCTGTTCCGAGTTCCAACAAGGAAATCGTCACTGAATTTAATTAAATACCACAGAAATCTACTATAATCGCCTCAAAAGTGTACACGGAAGTAATTAATGAATTGGAAAGTTGAGCAATAAGACTTACTAATGGTGTACTTGTGACCACGTAAATGGTGAGATCAGACAAAGGTAGTCTGAATTCCGACAAAGACGTCGTCAATGAATTTAATGATGTTTATAACACTACTGTAGCATTTACCTAGCTTGTACTATTAAATACCATATTTGGTTTACGTACTATGCCCCAACAGAACAAATAGTCCTGTCACGGAAAAGCCACGTGTAACACTACTGTATGCTATTGCAGGTCGTGAAAAATGGTTCAAATGGCTCTGAGCACTATGGGACTCAACATCTGTGGTCATAAGTCTCCTAGAACTTAGAACTACGTAAACCTAACTAACCTAAGGACATCACACACATCTATGCCCGAGGCAGGATTCGAACCTGCGACCGTTCCGGACTCAGCGCCTAGAACCGCTAGACCACCGCGGCCGGCGCAGGTCGTGAAATAAAACTATGTAGTTAAAGCAATTATGGTATAAAGCAACAGAGTAATGTTACCCTCTGAGAGGAATTTTGTTATGTTGACCGCGTTGTACCTAACGGAGGTGGTTATTGGAAGTGAAAGTCAGAATTACGTAAATATTCCAACAGTAACAAATAATGTTTTACCTAGCTACACTGTTTAAAGAATAAGGAAAACGGTGCCCAGCCTAATTAGGCAAGAGAAAGATTAACGTTCTTGTTTAAGAAAGTAGGTATGAGTAACTTTAACGGACAAACACAGCCTATACTTTGCCAGACGCGACTGCAATGAACTCTGACACCTGCATATGTTCACGGTTAAGATTGGAAGCTGACAGAGCAGAACGAACTATTTGCGTAAATATAACAGATCACGAAACACACTATTATTTTTAGGGCTTATTCAAACTAAATGGTCTTTGACATTACTATTAACATTCACTCCAGAATCATAAATTGGACATAGTTTAAATCTCTCTCAGTTAAATACTTTACTGTTTAAAATGAAAATTAATTTGAATCCACTAACAGGTTGCTTCTCACTATCTCCGAATAAAGAAATTATTGTTTTCATAAATAGTGGTCTTCCCGTTACTTCGTACCTAGAATTAGAGCAATAGGCAAACTGTGGATCCTGTTATATGGATCCTGTTATACTATTAATATGCACTTCCAGTACACAAGAGATACAAACACTTAGCAAACATGAATATAAAACTATCCAATACTACAGTTTTCTACTTTTACTACAGTGAAACAAAATGGTGACAAATTTGCAAGAACTGACTCACCTTTTAAAATATACTAAATATACTACAGGCAGCACTATGTAGCAAACATGAATATAAAACTATCCAATACTACAGTTTTCTACTTTTACTACAGTGAAACAAAATGGTGACAAATTTGCAAGAACTGACTCACCTTTTAAAATATACTAAATATACTACAGGCAGCACTATGATCATTAACTAAGCAACACTTTATAAGCCTCATTTTAAGAGGTTTTGATCTTTAAAAGAAAATGCAAATTGTCTTTAATACCACAGTCTTCTACTTTCAAGTAAATGATTAAATAGGAGACTTTGAAACTCCACAAAACTTTATATTAGACTGTTTCCATCCCTGGGAGGCTTTCACAAGACTACATTTACTACCTCCCACAATTTCACTAAATCCACAGTAAATCTGAGCACTCGCTTATTACCAAAGATAAAAGAACATTATTTAATGTTCTGAGGCTTTCATTTTTTCCACAAACTAGAACATTCGGTAATCATAGTTTAAATGGAGAGGAACCTGAAAGGTGTTGTGATAGGGAAAAACCAAGGTAGGTACATGAATTCAGTTATAAGTTAACCTTATATTTGAGCACACTAACACATCGAATAAGCTGATCCTTCACTGTACATTATTATAGTATTCTGTTACAGTGATTGCGCAATATGGTGGCAACTGCATGTTTGTAGGTGGATTTGCAGGCAGAACTGCTGGACTCTGTCCCTTCTTGGTGGCGATGATGGATACCAATTAGAGTATCGTTCCAGCTATTTATCCATCCACCCGAGGCATTGGAAAGTGGCAGAAAAAGCCTCTCTCGGAACCAGCACGATATACAACTTTACATGACAGTACACAGTTTGGTAGCTCGTCCCTGACTGACTCTTGTTCCACCTTTTCTACCTTGGCCAACCACAATTTGCAAGCGCTACTAAGTTCCGTTCCCGAGGGGAACCACAACAACTTTTACGTACAGAATAACTAAGAACCCTAAGCGAAGGTCAGCAGTTTACATAACAGCAAACAAACATTTTAAATAAAACAGAAGATTCGCACATATTAGTATTTATACAAAAAATTATTCACACAGAAATTACAATTATATACAGTAAGTTCTGTCTCCCTCCAATTGGGACAAAGAATTTAAATGACAGATATACTACATTGTAACGAATCAAACCATGACATCAATGTTTTAACAAAGAAAGGAGTATACAATTTTGTGTTATTGATTCAATCTAACAACATTTACAAAAGCTCAACGATGTAACATTAAATAAAACAAAAGCAAAATAAGTCAGTAGAGTATTAGAGCTATGGTGTTACAAGTTGACTTGAAAAAAAAAAATAGCAGACTGCACTAGTTAAGGATTAACACATAACCTGAGCATACAACCTACAGACTGAAGGTTGTAACATTTAGGCACACACCACTGGTCTAGAGACTAGCACAAAAGGCGACCACCTATCCTCGTTTCCCCAAGTGAATTAAAGAAAAATAATCGAAGTTACCGGGCTTTGCAAATCTTCCCTAGCGCATACAAGCATGAAAGGGAACGGATTAGTGGATCCTATCATTCAGGTACACATTCTGATACATGATTCCAAAACCAGCAAAACGCTGTAACAGAGAGGCTGCCAGTTGCTACGGCGGACCAGCAATTAGTGCCGTGAGAGAGTGACCGGGAACCGCACCCTATTAGAAAAAGTGGAGGGAAGGACTTGACCTATCACCAGTAACCAACTACTAAACGCAAACCCCAGAGTCTATCGTTGCCTCTCCCTCTAGTCTCTGATCTCTGCTGAACCTGTCCAAGAAGTTAGTTTGGTAATAATTCTATCTTGGACAAGCATCTGTGGCAGTACACGCAAATATTCATACATGCGATTCACACATAAGCATTCATATAGGACGTTAAAGGAAGGACCAAGGGAGATATGGAATGTATACAGGTAAATAACTGAAACATCATTACCCAATATTGTTCTAGAGACCGCTGGTCCACTAATCAGACAAATGCACCCCAGAAGTGCTGTCAATAAGTGTGCACCAAGCACCAGAAAACGTAGACAAACATTACAACGACATATATGTTACCGTTTTTTCAGTATAGTTCACATAGCTCTCACCTAACTTGGTGCCTTCCAGAATTAAGACAGGCCCCCACAGCTTAATACTGACGCAGCTTGCGTCCGTAGCACTGTGTATTTTTAGAGCCATCGTCAATCTGGATGACGGCCATAAGACACGTGAATCATCTGACCACTATCCAAAATAAAAGATTCCGGTGTACTGCGCAACTTCTGGATTAGCAAATCACTCGCAAAACCAGTGAGAAAACCTGTACTCCTAAGTCAAGTAAATATGTCTGAGTTTAGCTGAACGCTTTTCTATCACTGGCCTTGTTCGGAAGTCGCAATGGTACCTGCTATTCTTTGCTTCAACTAACGCAGGATCATTGGTTCAGCAAGCACGCAACTTGCATATTCCGTGTGTCGTAACAGGATAGGTAACAGTTCGCATCAAACAACACTTCTACCGAGCGTAGTACGTACGTATATTCACTGATTAATCACACACATAGCTGTACCGAAGAATCTAACGAACAAATCGTCTGCGGCTGATGAATCACATCAACCACTACTGGTACCTATCTTACGTCACTCCGTTGTACAGTCGCGAATAAACCAGTTTTAATCACAGTGGATGAACATCCACAAGACGTCGTTTGATATCATATTTTTCGATTCCAACGTTGTGTTAACCGAGGGAGCTGCAATACCTCAACGCTGCAAATGAGTAAAAGTTCCACCTAAAAAAAGGGTTCAAATGGCTCTGAGCACTATGGGACCTAACATCTGAGGTCATCAGCCCCTAGAACTCAGAACTACTGAAACCTAACTAACCTAAGGACATCACACACATCCATGCCCGAGGCAGTCACGTGGATCCAGACTGAAGCGCATAGAACCGCTCGGCCACAGCTGCCGGCACGACTCAATGTCGAGCCCATCTTTGTTCAGCTTCAGTTGAATATTCTTACACATACCCTCTGCCATCTTTCTCGACAAACAAAAAAGTTTGAACACTTTTTCATTGGTCAGTTGCTTAGCATAAGGTAGAGATGATACTGGCGTTCATCTTGATGTCTGCAGTTGTAAGGAACTGTTGCTTACATCTAGATTACTCAACTACAGTTCATCCAGTTAGCTTTTTACATTCAGTCAATAAGATATACATTAGTTACGATTAACTTTTGAAAACAAGATTTTTAGAATATTTTAATCAAAGTGTAGCTACTCACAGAGGTCCATTGTGGGCCGTAATTATCGTATCGCAGTGAAACGTGGTAGATTTTGTAATACATTAAAGTGGAACCGATTTACACGGGATAAAGTCAGCAAAGGTAGTTCCAATTTTGGCCACCAGGTACAAATTTCCCTGTGTGCTTGCAGGAGAGACACACAATTTTTTTTATAGATGTAACTGCCATTTGGCAGTACAACATGCTTTAGTCACAGTCTAGATTTCGCCTATAGGCCATTTTCAAGTTTCATAACTGCATGAGATTAAAGCACAACAAAAGTACAAGTATTAAAAAAATAGCAGGACAGTCTCCTACTAACGTACGTCGTCAAAATATGTATCTTCGGTTATACAAACAAATTTTGTCAAAAGTAAATGCTTGTGCAATAAGCTAATTTACTGAAACTTAGCCGGCTACTGTGGCCTAGTGGTTCGAGGCGCTTCAGCCCGGAACCGTGCTGCTGCTACGGTCGCAGCTTCAAATCCTGTCTCGGGCATGGATGTGTGTGATATCTTTAGATTAGTTACGTTTAAGCAGCTCTAAGTCTAGGGGACTAATGACGTCAGATGTTAAGTCCCATAGTGCTTAAGAGCCCTTTGAACAATTTGAACCGGCATTTAGCATGACTTGTTCACTTGATATGGTTCTGGAATAAAATAGATAACCAAATCACAGGTTTAAACTTCGCTACACTGTGTCTAAGCAGCCACTGACATTAACATAAATGAAATGATCGTTAAAGGTGGTCGTAAAGACATCCCAGCTTGCAGGAAGTGAGTTCTGGTATGTGATGGGAAAAGGTAGTGGGGATCTTTACTATACAAGTGCGTTACATTACCTTTGAAGTGAACAGAAGATGCCAGTGTTTACATTAAATAATCGTTAAAATGGCTCTGAGCACTGTGGGACTTAACTTCGAAGGCCATCAGTCCCCTAGAACTTAGAACTACTTAAACCTAACTAACCTAAGGACATCACCATGGTCGAGGCAGGATTCGAACCTGCAACCGTAGCGGTCGCGCGGTTCCAGACTGTATACATTAAATAGGTTGAAAAGCCAACTTCCCAGTGTGCATGTAAAATCGTGACTTACACCATCATAATTAAAGATACATAGAAGTACAATCTTGCAAGATAGTGAAATGTTTACACATGATCAATTATAAAACAGGCAATTAAACAATATTTTGAATTAGAATTAGGTTTAAAACCTGGTCAGATGTACAAAATAAATCGTCATAAACATCGTTGAAATAACACCCTTTACCTAACTGGGTCAATTTTTATCGTGTAGCTGCCAATATAGCAGATATTAGGGTCAAACAAGAAAAAAAAGACCATTCGTTTGGAACTGTCGTCCCCAGGTGCAAGTCTGGCATTGTGCGCCGTTTGTAAGAGTACAACGGTAAGACATCCACGCTGTCATTTGAAACGCCTTAACGTGAGTGAACGGTACGTCTATCAAGAAGAGAGACCGTTCGCTGTTAGTGAACGACAGTAATTACAGTGCTGTATTGAGAGAGCATCGCCGACTAAAAGGTCTGAGGAAAGGTCTGATGTCATGAAATGAGTTAAAGAAGGGGCAATGAAATTTGAAAACTCTGGTGAGCTTGGTGTGACAGCTGGAAGAGGAAGGCAGGTGTTCCATTCCAATGAAGGTTATTGACGAGGTTGTTGTTGCTGACAATGCAACACGTGCCACGAAAATGATAGTGTCCGTGCAGTTTCACGAAGATTGTTCATGCCATAGTCAACAGTGTTAAAATTTTTGAAGTCTATTTTACAGTGGTGCTTGTACAAGTTTCAAAAGGTGTAACTCTTCGCTTTCTGGCAGGGATCGAAGTTGATGACATATGATCTGACATGTTCTATGTAGTGACGAGCCACATTTTATGATACAAAGAACTGCAGAATTTGTGGTACAGTTCAACCGCATGTTGCGCACGAAGAGGCATTGAACTCGCCGTATGCGACTGTATGGTGTAGATTCAGAAACACCATAATTTCTCCGTACGTTCTTCTCTGAAGACAATACAACCAGAGGTCGTGTGAAGTGAACCGTGACATCTGCACGTGTCGAGACCTTCTGCAGCTTATGACACCTGCTTTGGAAGGGTGCAACTGTGTGAAAAGCACTGTTTCCACACAGGATTGGGTAACACCTTCTATCGCTCGCCCAGTGAAAGTTCTCTCCTATTGCAACCTTCCTTAATGCAACCTCCAGAGGTTTTCCAAATGCGTGGTCAGCAAAATCACCTTATCTCTATCAATGTGACTTCTGGCTCTGGCATTACTAAATGAACACGCTTACCAGGGATACTTCCAGTCTCTGCCTGACTTGAAGCGTAGTATACAGCAACACGTTGCTCAGATTCCTCTGGAACCGCTGCGAGCAGCTGTTGATCACGTCGTTCTACGGAGACACTATCTCGTCGACG
The DNA here is from genome assembly GCF_023897955.1 of Schistocerca gregaria. Classification (NCBI taxonomy): domain Eukaryota; kingdom Metazoa; phylum Arthropoda; class Insecta; order Orthoptera; family Acrididae; genus Schistocerca; species Schistocerca gregaria. Next base: position 831,973,771 of record NC_064922.1, read on the forward strand.
TGTTCGGTGCTCATGTTGAACAAACTGTTTAAGTGGCCGTTAATAATAAAATTAGGATTATGTCCTCCTCACCATTCTACTAACAGTGTACTGCGCCAAATTTGCATCTAGTGGCCAAAACTGGGACTAACATTTTTTCGAGGGTAAATAGGTTCCGCATTAATGCAATGGAATATCAACCAAGTTTCGCTGCCACACGAGTACAGCCAACAATGGACCTGTGTAAATAGCTGCACGTTGTCCGTAATTTTAATCTATAGGATTGTCATCTATCAACTTGTATAACAGTGGTGGAATGCTTGAGATTCATTGGACTACCTTTCTAAGCACAATATACTCATACCTAATAACACTAAGCAGGTCTGTCGTGTGTGAAATGTCAATATAGCGCAACAGACATAGGCGTTGCGTCTGTTTTGAATCTTGAACAACAACACAGTACACACAACATCTTTTGTTGAAAATAGTGTACATGTTACTGGGATACACTCTAAGGAAAAAGATTATCCAAATGCGACGGGAATCGGTAGATGCGATGTAGATGTACAGACAAACAAATTATAAAAAATTCAATAAAATGTGATAATTTATTGAGAAGAAAGAGCAATACAAACTGAGCAAGTCAGTAACGTGTTCGTCGACCTCTGTCGCTTATGCTAACAGTTATTCGGCTTGGCTTTGACTGAGAGGGTTGTTGGATGTGTAACGTGTCAGGCAAATCCAACACCTTCCATGAAAACTCTGACATGATAGCAAATTCGGCAGTATGTCACATAGCTCCGAATAAATCCTGAGATTAAACTAACCAAAGTAATACGATCAACGAGTGAACAAATGGAATACCACAGACTACCACAAGAACGCCTAAATGCATGTCATACCTTCCCACCGTGAAACAGACGCTGTTCCAAGGGGAGAAACGAGAATAAAACCGAGAGCAGAGGCTGTAGCACCATAGCTCTTATGATCTACCGATTTATTTTGCTTTTGTTTTATTTAATGTTACATCGTTGAGCTTATGTAAATGTGTTTGTTTGAATCGATAACGTAAAGTTGTATTCTCCAATCTTTGGCCAGTATTACACTATCAAATTCTTTCGTCAAAAATCTTTGTCCAATATCTGTGTCAAAGATATTTGATGACGTAATAGGGAACTTCGTCAAATGTCCTCCAATATTTGATCAAATCTAGGGCCTCACTGTAGATTTGATCAAAGAAGTCGCTTGTCTTCTGTTCACTGCAATCTGACATGTTACCACATGGAGCGCTAGCATCACTGCAGCATTCTGTTGTCTGTAGTGTTTTTATAAACATTGCCGGTAAATACAATTGGTATGTGCCGACAATTACAAAATTAATAGAGATGTATGAGGTTGATGAGGCGCTTTACAACGTGAGGCTCGCTGCACACAAAAATAGATTAAGAAGATTGGAGACCTGACCTAACCTAACCTAACCTTACCCTCTCCTGTAGCAAGAAATCGTAGTGTTACAGTGAGCCTGTCTTCTGCAGATGTAACAGTTCTTAACTGAACAGTGTGCTTTGTGATATGTGGATACATTTCATTGAGAATATACAGAAATTATGCTCATCCAGTCTTAAGTAATTGATGTACGACTTGACGTCCTCCACTATAAGCTCACGTGACAGGTTTTGTTGAATGCTTTTATTGCGTCATCGTAAAACCCACAGCTCACCCAGGTATATTTCCTTTTTTTCCCCCCGTTTCTCTTACGCATGTGCACACAGTGCAATTGTGGTACATACAACTGATGTGGTTAATAACAAGTTGTTGTTGTCAGCCATCTTGAACTTTGACGAAAAATATGATGGCAGTGTAATACCCCTTCTAGCGCTACATCAAAGATCTTTTTCAAATATATTTGACGCAATATTTGATCACATCTTTGATCAAATCTTTGACAAAGAAATTTGATAGTGTAATACTGGCCTTTGTATGAACATCGATGTCATGATATGATTCTGTGCAATATAGCGTATCTGTCATTTAAATTCTTTGTCCCATTTGGAGGGAACAAAACTTACTATATATAATTGTAATTTCTGTGTGAATAATTTTTTGTAGAAATGTCAATATGTGCAAATATTCTGTTTTTCGAATGAATTTGGTTGCTGTTATGTAAACTGCTGATCCTCACTTAGGGTTCTTAGTTATTCTGTATGTAAAAGTTGTTGTGGTTCCCTCGGGAACGGAACTGTGTAGCGCCCGCAAATTGTGGTTGGCCTAGGTAGAAAAGATGGAACAAGAGTGAGTCGGGGATGAGCTACAAGTAGGGAGGAGTTACCAAACTGTGCATTGCCATGTAAAAGATGCATATTGTACTGATTCCGAGAGAGGTTTTTTCTGCTACCTTCCAATGCCTCGGATGGATGGATAAATAGAACTATTCTGGAAATTGTATCTATCATCGCCACCAAAAAATGACAGAGTCTAGCAACTCTACCTGCAAATCCACCTACCAACATGCAGTTGCCATCACATTACGCAATCAATGTATCGGAATGCTATAATAATGTACAGGATCAGCTCATCGGATGTTTTAGTGTGCACAAATATAAGGTAACTTATAACTGAATTTATGTACCTACCTTGATTTGTTCCTTATCATACCACCTCTCAGCTTCCTATCCATTTGAACTACAGTGATTACCGAGTGTCCCTAATGAAATAACATTGAAGACCAGTGTTTGTGCTAATTAATGCCTCTTGAACATAGTAAAAAGAAAGTTAGTTAATGTGGCAAGAGAGTGAGTTGAAGTTGATGATGCTTGCTGAAAATAATTTTCCTAATAAAACTGCTTATTGATGTATAGATGCCAACTTGAAATTAAGAGTTCTTAAGACTGAGGCTTATAAAGTTTTGCTTAGTAAATGATCACATTACTGCCTGTTGTAAATCGCAGAAGGTGAGTCAGTATCTTACATATATGTTAATTTTGTCTCTCAATGTAGCAAAAGTGGAACACTGCAGTTTAAACGTTATATACTTATGTTTGCTAAGTGTTTGTCTCTCTTGTGTATTGGAAGTGCAAATTAATAATATAACAGGATCCACAGTTTGTCTATTGTGTTACTGCTAGGTAACAATTAATGGGAAAACCACTAATTGTGAAACACATTATTTCTTTATTCAAATGATAGTGAGAAGCAACCTGTTAGTGGATTCCAATTAACTCTCATTTTAAATAATAAAGTATTTAACTGAGAGAGACTTAACCTATATCCAATTAATGATTCTGCAGTGAACAGTAATAATAACGTTATAAAGACCATTCAGTTTGTGTAAGCCCTGAAAGTAATAGTGTGTTTCAGTATCCGTTATAATTTTGCAAATAGTGTGTGCTGCTCTAACTGTTAGTTTCAATCTTACCGTAAACATATGTTTGTGTCAGAGTTCACTGCACCCGCGGGTGACAAAGTATAGCTTGTGTTTATCCGTTAAAGTTATTAATAACTATTTTCTTGAACGAGAGTGTTAATCATTCTCTTGCCTAGTTATGCTGGCGACCGTTTCTCTATCAGTTAAACAGTGCAGATAGGCAAACTTTTGTTTGTTACTGTTCAAATATTTACGTAATTCTGACTATCATTTCCGATAAGCCACCTCCGTTAGGTACAACACGGTCAACACAACAAAATTCCTCTCAGAAGGTAACACTGCTCTGTTGCTTTATACCATAATTGCTTTAACAAGATAGTTTTATTTCACGACCTGCTTCCAACTTTAAGGTTATGGTATAGCAGTAGCGGGCGGTAGTGTTATAAGCCGTCTAGGCTAGAGGGCCCTTTGATAAGGGACACCACCTACATCACTGGCCGATTGCTGGGAGGTCCACCCCCCAGCCCATGTTGAAAGATAGAGCCCTCCAGAAGGACAGTATAGATCTTACGATAACACTAAAAGGGCCACAGCAGTTGCAAGTTTTAGCGTGAGACTATACGCGTCTCTGTTATTTAGGAAACATTAAAAACATTGCCCCACCACTAAAAGTATAACATTTCTCATTGGATAGACAGAATTGTTGTAGGCTGAGCTTAAGCTTAACATTGAGACCCTGATTGGTCAGTTGAAAACACAGCCAGATACCTTTTCATAAATCAACTTCGGAAAATTGTAGTAAGGAGAAGTTCGAGAGAGTCGCTACCGAGGTGACGAGGTGTATGGAGCTGCACAGCCCGCCGACCCTGATGCTGCCTAACCACCGACAAGGTAATAAATGCACGCGATGCCGCTTGAGAGCACATAAGGCTTCACTGAGAACTGCAGAAGTCTTATCTGTTACATCCCCATTTTACCAATACTAGCGTCGATCGTCAATAAAACTTCGTGGTATTCACATTTGCTACTTGAAGTTACAATCTGAAACGCGATGTTTTTTCTGTTATATAATTATTCAGAAGCCACATCAACCACTGTAATTTACGACAAGTTAAATAAGTAATTAAAGATAATTGAGAATCACTGTAGAACATTTTTGATAGTTTTCTCTTTTATGAAACTTAATTCAAACCTAGATTATAGATGTGATATGGCATAGGTCATCCTTCGATCCATTGTAGAACTTGGAAACCCACTCAGGGAATATTCGTTCACATTTTTGTTGAACGCAGTTGGTTTTTATCATGCTATATCAAAATATTTCCTTTTGTTAATAGTGCAATTTATAAACAACGTTTTGTGAATAGAATAAAAATTCCAATGGTAAAACTTAACTGATTTTTCGACGTTATTTTATCAGCTAACTAAAAATAGGAAAGCCTTTAACCCCTTCCATCAAATTTAGTTAGTATTAAGATTCTTTTACAGGGAGTGCAGTGGAGCTGATGCTGAAATCATTAAGTATTTGATTATATCATCGCTAGTCTCACTGAACTCTTCTGAACTCTACATGTCATGTGTGGTCTGGCGTCTCCTTACCTGCAACAGGTCCCAGGTTCAAACTAGCCAACTCCCTAATAGACGCTCTCAGAGCATCGTTGGGCGAATGTGGTAGGGAGACACGACCTACAATAAAGAGACACCACACAGAATGTTAGAGATGTCCTCCTAAGAAATATCGTACCAAATTCTGTCTAATTAGCGTGTTATATAAAGTGTCCAGCTTGATGGAGACCCATACCAGTAATGCTCCAAACTTTTCCATTGGGGGAGAGGAGCGGTGACCCTGTTGACCAAACTAGGGTTTGGAAACTATGAAGACAAGGAGTAGTAATTCTTACTGTTTGCGGACGGGCACTACCTTGCCCAAACGTAAGCCCAGGACCACCAGGGCGTAAAACATATCCAACGTTCCATTGCGTTGTAAGGGCGCCGCGGATGACAACCAAAGTGATCTTACTATGGAAGGAAAGGGTACCCCGGACCATCACTCCTGGTGTTCGAGCCGTATGGCGGGCGACTGTCACATAAGGTATCCTACCGCCGTCTAGGGGTATCTCCGACATGTCTTCGCGGGTCACCGGTCCTCAATCCGATGCACGACTCATCACTGAAGACAATGATACCCCAGTTAATAAGATTTCAGGCCGAAAACGTATCTGTGGATGTGTCGGATAACGGGTGGATACCAATCTGACAGTCGTCCGCCATACAACCGAATACGAGGAGAGATGGTCCGGGGTACCCTTTATTTTCATAGCAGGACCACTTTGGTTGTCATTGAGGCATCCTTACAGGATAGCGGTACGTCGACGATATCCTACGCCAGTTTTGATACCACTCATGAGAAGCCGTCCTGGGATTCAACAAGGTAATAACCGCGAACGGTGAGAGTTTCTATTGATCGTGCTTGCCATACCCTACTTTGGTCGGCAGGGTCACCTCGTCCCTTCCAAACTGAGAACGTTCGAAGCATTATGGACAGAGTTCTTTTACCATCTTAGGAGTCTGACGATATAACGCGCCAATTCTACAGAATTTGGCACGCCCTCAGGGGGACACCCAACAGCTCCATCATGCAATGGAAACCTCAACTGCCTTCACAAGGGCCAAAGGAGAACCAACGCGTTTCTGAGTTCCTCAGTCTGTGAAGGTCTTCTTTCTCTTCAGTATAATTCACAACTTTTCTTAAATTTTATCATTCGTTTCTCTGTTCATGTACATCACGTCTACTGATTTCCTCTCCACTTGGGAAATTCCTTCGTTGTGATTTCCTTTTTTTTCGTCGGAATAGAAAATATTCGCACTTACTCACAGAAACGTTTGTGGATGATGTCCTTTGTTGCCAGTCACAGCTAGAGGAAAACGGGCCTATCACAGTCACCCTGATGTGTAATCATATTACTGATGCCAATATTGTATAGATATTGGATACCAAAAAGAAAACAGATTTCTGTTTATTAGATACAATTACAGAGAAAGTACGAGTTCGTAACTATAGATACTCATGTACAGAGCCCGATGACAATTACTCACCCAAATTCATCTCGCTACCACGTGCTACATAACCATGCATAAATAATAAATATTATAACGAATACACCTTACGTCTCTTGTTTTATGTAATCAACATTTTAGATGTTATAACGTTAGAAGAATATAGTGAACGTTTCTTTCGATATTAACAAAGTGCACGTCAGTACAGCTTTACAGGTACCCATGTTAATATGAGGTGGGCTGACAAATAAGGAATCGATTTCTCTATAGGAGTTTATTTTGTTATAAACTATAGTGTCAGTGAACTGGGTACTTCGATAATTGTTACGTGTAGCGAATTAGTAGACAATACGTTATTATTCATCTAGTAAAAGTAGCAACATAATATCGTAAAATAATAGATTTTAGAGAGTTTACCAATCACAAACAACCCTATTTAACGTCCGACTGTAAATAGATCATTCGTGTGTGACGGTTTTAACAATGAGCTATTCTGTTGGATACCTTCTGCTTTACGGAAAGCTTCTTGTCAATATGACCAATCTGAATGAATATCAGAGCGAATATTTTAGTAACACAGTGGCCTTCCCTCTAAAGACCCGTTTCACACATTCTCCCTGCTAGTCTATTCTGTGCAGTCATCTTCATCTATACAGCCAGCTGCCCTCTACATCCATTTCCGGCTAGTTATACATCAACATGGATATTCTCCAAATCACATTTAAGTGCCTGGCAGAGAATTCATCGAGCCACCTTCGCAATTCTCTATTATTCCAATCTCGAATAACGTGCCGGTAGAGTGAACATATATATCTTTCCGTACGAGCTCTGATTTCCCTTATTTTATCGTGATGATCATTCCTCCCTATGTAGGTCGGTGTCAACAAAATATTTTCGCATTCAGAGGAGAAAGTTTGGCCGCGCTGAATTAGCCGAGCGGTCTTAGGCACTGCAGTCATGGAATGTAAGGCTGGTCCCGGCGGAGCTTCTAGTCCACCTCGGGCATGGGTGTGTGTGTTTGTCCTTAGGATAATTTAGGTTAAGTAGTGGGCAAGCTTATGGACTGATGACCTTAGCAGTTACGTCCCATAAGATGTCACACACATTTGAACATTTTTGAGAAAGTTATGATTGGAATTTCTTGAGAACATTCCGTAGCAACGAAAATCGCCTTTCTTTTAATGATTTCCAGCCCAAATCCTGTATCATTTATGCGACACTGTCTCCCATATTTCGCGATAATACAAAACGTACTGCCTTTCTTTGAACTTTTTCGATGTACTCCGTCAGTTCTATCTGGTAACGATTCCACACCAAGCAGCAGTATTCTAAAAGAGGACGGACAACCATAGTGTAGGGTGTCCCCTTAATAGGTCTATTACATTTTCTAAGTGTCCTGCCAAAATAACGCAGTGTTTGGTTAGCCTTCCCCACCACATTTTCTATGTGTTCCTTCCAATTTAAGTTGTTCGTAATTGTAATACCTAGATATTTAGCTGAATTTACGGCTTTTAGGTTAGACTGATTTATCGTGTAACCGAAGTTTAACGAGTTCCTTTTAGCACTCATGTGGATGACCTCACACTTTTCGCACCATTCCAATATTTCTACTAAATCGTTTTGCAGTTTGTTTTGATCTTCTGATGATTTTACTAGTCGATAAATGACAGCGTCATCTGCAAACAACCGAAGACGGCTGCTCAGATTGTCTCCAAAATAATTTGTGTAGTTAAGAAACAGCAATGGGCCAATAACACTACTTTTGGGAACGCCATAAATCACTTATGTTTTTCTCGATGACTTTCCGTCATTTACTACGGACTGTGACCTCTCTGACAGGAAATTACAAATCCAGTCACATAACTGAGATAATATTCCATAAGCAGGCAATTTCACTACGAGCCGATTGTGCTATCATCTTAATTTCAGTTAAATGGTGAATTTAATGATCAAATTGATGGTTTTGCCATGGGAAGCCCCCTCTTCCCTCTGGTAGCTAATTTATTCATGGAAGACTTCCAGGACAAGGCATTGGACTCAGCAAGTTTTAAACCAACGGTGTTCTGGACGACACATTCCCGGTATGGCCCCATGGGATGGATGAATTACATCGATTTATTGAACATTTGAATTCCATTGAGGCTAACATTAAATTTACTATGGAATTGGAAAAAGACGCCTCACTCCCCTTTTTGGATGTTGTCGTTCGTCGTAAAGGCGATGACATATTAGGACATGCCGTATATCGGAAACCAACACAAACAAATCTATATCTTTTTGCCAGTGGCTTCCATCACCCTTCACAGACCATAGGTGTCCTTAAGACCTTAGTGCATCCGACGCACTGTATATCCGATAAAGACAATTTGCAAGAAGAGCTCACATACCACAAGAGCATTTTTAAATCAAATGGATTTTCTCCGTAACAAATTCGTAGAGCATTCCATGCAAAACCTAAAATGCAGGTATGTGTGGGGAAGAAGATAGTAATTACTTCAGATGTAGTGCGTTTTTGCCGTATGTGGGTGTTCTTTCCTCGAAGATAGGCCGTATTCTTGAGAAACACTGTGTTAAGGTGATCTTCCAGCCCCCCACCAAGATTGCAGCTTTACTCGGCTCTTTGAAGGACGATTTACAGCTTCGTAAAGCGCGTGTGTATCAGATTCCTTACGGAAATTGTGAGAAGTCGTGCACAGGTCAAACAACACGCACCATTCATGAGAGGTGTGTGGAGCATCGAAGATACACACGCTTTTTAGAGCCAGACAAGTCAGCTGTGGCCGAGTAGTGTATTAATACAGGGCATTCCATGAATTACAGTGATTTGAAGGTTTTGACATCCACCTCATCTTTTTGGGAACCTATCTTCAAGGAAGCTATAGAGATTAGGTTAGCTAATAATTTAATAAATAGAGATAATGGTTTTAATTTGGACAAAGGTTGGAATTCGGCTTTTGGGGTAATTAAACTGCAGAGAAGTCGTCATGGTGTCACCACCGCCGATCATACACCGATAAGCGAATAGAGCGTTTGTACGCCTTCACCACATGTGGCGCATGTGTAAACGTATTTCTCTGCGGCCGACCAGCATCTGTGACCCGCATGCGCAGTACAGCCACGGTGGAGCATAGAAGGCCGCGCTTGGCATCTTGTCGTCATCCTTCCGAGACCCAGGCGATCATTGTAGGCAAAAACACCCCTTCTTTCCGTCTGCTCGACTTCTGCATCACCATTTATGGCCGTCCTGTCACCCTCACTCTTACTCTGAAGTACCTTGGAGTCACCTTTGACCATCGCCTCTCCTGGACCCCCCATCTCCGGACAACACAATCCATCTGCTCAAGCTCCTTTCTGGCTGTACATTGGGTCTGGACCCCTCCACCATCCTCCACACCTATAAATACCTCATCCGCCCTATCCTCTGCTATGCCCACCACACATGGATCTCCACCCCTCCTACCTTTCACAAATCCCTTCAAATCCTAAAACGCCATGAGCTTCACCTCGCCTATCGCATCCATCTCCCCTCCCCATCGCCGACCCTATATGACCTTATTCCGTTCCCGCATCTCCTCCTTTTCTTCGAACGGATACGGATCCTCTACACCTCCCGCAAACGTGAACCCGCTCACCCGCTTCTCTGTCCCATCCTCTCCCACCTCCGGCCGCTGCCACGGCTGTATTCCCATGTCCCACCTGCTCTCCATCTCCCCACTCTCCATTCTCTCGCCCAAGGTGGCTTCCACCAAATCCCCCTCCCTGATGATGCCCTCATCCCCTCCATCTACCCATCCTACCAACTTTGATCCTCCCCTTCAACATCCTGTGTTTTTTTCTTCGGGCGCCCTCTCTCTCTTCTCTCTCTTCTCTCCATTCTCCTTTCCTCCCCCGTCCTCCCCCCGTACCTCCTTTTCTCCCCCTCCAATATCCTCTGCCACTGACATCTACACCCTCCCCTCTCCCTCCTCCCCCAACTTTTCCCCTTTTGGCGGGACTCCAGACTCTTTCCTCCCCCTCCCATATCCCCTGCCACTGGCATCTACACCCTCCCCTCTCCCTCCTCCCCCAATTTTTCCCCTTTTGGCGGGTCCCCGGTCTCGTACACGTCAAGTGAACATTCGCGCGCCGGAGATTATCGCCATTGGTTCTTTGTGTGTGTCGTCGTGTTAGTGCTTCAGTGTTTTCACCGCCCACGTTCCATCGTTCATGCGTGTCGTTTCAGTCATCAAGTGCTGAACGTTTTTTATTTTACTACACTGTCTTCCGTGTTTCTATTTGTACTATCTGTGGCTGAAGAGCGGCGTAATACTGCCGCTGCCGGCCCACCTTTTGGTAAGATGATAAAATAACAATAAAGAAAAACAGATCTTGTCGTCAGTCTTGCGATTCACTCTGAGGATTGCTGGACGACACGCGGCCGAAATATCTGTAGAGGAAATTTTATATCCGCGACTGCATACCCGAAATTTAATGGACTGTTGATTTCGCCGCGAGAAGTTGATAATGCACTTTCAGCAACTGTATCAGCCGAATTGGAAGGTCGGTAAAAGGATCCAATTACCATTTTATTCCGGTTGTTAACAATGACCTCTGCCCATACTAACTCGCAGTAAGTATCTCTTGAGTATCGCGACATGTTAAACTACTTTTGACACGAACAAACACGCCACCGCCAACCGTGTTTAGCCTATCCTTTCGGAACACTGTTACTGAACTCAAAAGTTTGTGTTCCTCTGTAATTTTTCACTCTCATTTTTCCCATTACCAAATCAACTCTAGTAAAATAACGAATCTACTAATTAATGAAATAATGAGTTTACTAGTATTTGGCAGCTACCACCTCACCTACAGCTAGTGCAGAAAATTATAAACGAAATTAACTATTACTTCGTTTTGTATGAAGCGATACGTTTGCTGTAGCCAGACATTCTTTGTTTAGAACCACAAAGCGTTTCAAAGGTTGAAACCTTATTTATGTTAATAAGGCGTGTCTGTGATCAGTAACGATTTTGGGTAACCTGCTTCACTGTCTAGTTGAATGTTTTTCCACTATACAGGGCCACTGGTTACCCGAAAGTTGTAACACAACACCACAACATGAAAAAAAAATGGCTCTGGGCACTATGGGACTTAACTTCTGTGGTCATCAGTCCCCTAGAATTTAGAACTACTTAAACCCAACTAACCTAAGGACATCACACACATCCATGCCCGAGGCAGGATTCGAACCTGGGGCCGTAGCGGCCCCGCGGTTCCAAACTAAAGCGCCTAGAACCGCATGGCCACACCGGCCGGCACACCACAACACGCACTTGTCGTATTAACACATATACTCATGTGCAGAAAAAAGCAGAACACTTTGAACAAGTAGAGGTAGGACTGCCATATTCAATGGACTTGTATATTAGTGTGATCTGTACAAATGATTAGCATTTCAGTCAACTCGGTTCGGCATGTGTCCTGTTGCCTAGTAGACAGAGGGTCCACCATGGGTTCTGATGACTTGTTCAATGCGTGTTTGCATTGCAATTTATACGGTGCGAATGACATCCTGAGGTATCGTCATCGAGGCTTCATTCACCTGGTTCCAGAGTTTATCTGTGGTGGTTGTCACTGGGTCACAACACTGTACCCAGCGTTTCACCATATCCCACACTTTTTCGATTGGTGACAAGTCTGGTGATCTGTAGGGTCATGGAAAGGGCTGACATCCAGTGACACCAAGAAGGCATGTGTTGTGCAGCAACTTGTGGTCGTGCATTGTCTTGATGAAAATTGGCGTCTGGTATGTTGTGCAGAAAGGGTATGGCTAGAGGTCGCCGGATGTCATTGACATAGGTCACACTGGTCACAGTGCCCTGACACGCACCAACTGTGATTTGTGGTTGTTCCCGAAAGCATCACTGGCGCCGCATGTCTTGTGCGAATACAGTCGCTATGATGCCGGTCCTCCTGTCTGATGTGAACCAAAAGAACCGCAATTCATCCGAAAATACTATATAATGCCATACCTATCTCCACTGACGTTGTCCACACACTACTGCCGTCTAGCATGTTTCTGAACATTCGTCAAAGGTAGGTGGAGAAGTATACGACGCGCACCTAAGCCACACCGAAATAAACGGCACGGACTGGCTCCCCAGATAGTGTATGATGTGTTCCACTGTAGCGCCAGAGCCAAGGAGGACGCAGATCTGTCCTGAAATGCCATTCGGGTGGGGTGTCGACCTGCGAGGCGTTTGGTCTGGGTGGTTCGACCTGACCCATCTCGTCGTTTTCTATGGCCTTCCGTGAACCATTCGGATCACACCCGTTGCACTGCCAAAACACTTAAGCCCATACGAACAGCAGTATACTGCTTGAATGCATCACATTTTTTCATGCCGGTAAAACTCCCTCTTCCAAACTTACTGATTTAACGGTACGGTTAGCGCATACTCATGGTTCAAATGGTTCAAATGGCTCTGAGCACTCTGGGACATAACACCTATGGTCATCAGTCCCCTAGAACTTACAACTACTTAAACCTAACTAACCTAAGGACATCACACGAAACCCAGCCATCACGAGGCAGAGAAAATCCCTGACCGCGCTGGGAATCCGGGCGTGGGAAACGAGAACGCTACCGCACGACCACGAGATGCGGGCTGCCTACTCATGTCAGGCATGCTGCAGGTCTGCTGAAGTCACACTGATCCATTACCTTCGATTTACAACGAGAGCCGCAGGAACATTTTGCCGGTGAGTGGCGTTGCCCAGCGATAACCATGTTGACCTTGTAACCTCGGACCGAAGCCGCATGGGATTAGCCGAGTCTATGGCGCTGCACTCATGGACTGTGAAGCTGGTCCCGGCGGAAGTTCGAGTAGTCCCACGGGCATGTGTGTGTGTGTGTGTGTTTGTCCTTAGGATGATTTAAGCTAAGTAGTGTTTAAGCTTAGGGACTGCTGACCTTAGCAGTTAAGTCCCATAAGATTCCCCCTCCCCCCCCACCTCACAGACCGACATGGTTTAAAAACTAACCATTTCTGCAGAACGTGCTAATGTAGAAGTCCTATGAATATGAACATCCTATCTCTCGTCGTTCAAGTTGTAGGGTGTAAAAAACGTACGGCCAAACTTTCAGGAAACATTCCTCACACACAAAGAAAAAAAAAATGTTGTGTCGATATGTGTCCGGAAACGCTTAATTTCCATGTCAGAGCTCATTTTAGTTTCGTCAGTGTGTACTGTACTTCCTCGATTCACCGGCAGTTGGCCCAATTGAAGGAAGGTAATGTTGACTTCGGTGCTTGTGTTGACATGCGACTCATTGCTCTACAGTACTAGCATCAAGCACATCAGTACGTAGCATCAACAGGTTAGTGTTCATCACGAACGTGGTTTTGCAGTCAGTGCAATGTGTACAAATGCGGAGTTGGCAGATGCCCATCTGATGTATGGATTAGCACGGGGCACTAGCCGTGGCGCGGTAATTTTGTATCGAGACAGATTACCAGAATGAAGGTGTCCCGACAGGAAGACGTTCGAAGCAATTGATCGGCGTCGTAGGGAGCACGGAACATTCAAGCCTATGACTCGCGACTGGGGAAGACCTAGAATGACGAGGACACCTGCAACGGATGAGGCAATTCTTCGTGCAGTTGACGATAACCCTAATGTCAGCGTCAGAGCAGTTTCTGCTGTACTAGGTAACGTCGACCACGTCACTGTATGGAGAGTGCTACGGGAGAACCAGTTGTTTCCGTACCATGTGCAGCGTGTGCAGGCACTATCAGCAGCTGATTGGCCTCCACGGGTACACTTCTGCGAATGGTTCATCCAAAAATGTGTCAATCCTCATTTCAGTGCAAATGTTCTCTTTACGGATGAGGCTTCATTCCAACGTGATCAAATTGTAAACTTTCACAATCAACATGTGTGGGCTGACGAGAATCCACACGCAGTTGTGCAATCATGTCATCAACACAGATTTTCTGTGAACGTTTGGGCAGACATTGTTGGTGATGTCTTGATTGGGCCCCATGTTCTTCCACCTACGCTCAATGGAGCACGTTTTCATGATTTCATACGGGATACTCTACCTGTGCTGCTAGAACATGTGCCTTTACAAGTACGACACAACATGTGGTTCATGCACGATGGAGCTCCTGCATATTTCAGTTGAAGTGTTCGTACGCTTCTCAACAACAGATTCGGTGACCGATGGATTGCTAGAGGCGGACAAATTTCATGGCCTCCACGCTGTCCTGACCTCAACCCTCTTGACTTTGATTTATGGGGGCATTTGGAAGGTCTTGTCTACGCAACCCCGGTATCAAATGTAGATACTCTTCGTGCTCGTATTGTGGACGGCTGTGATACAATACGCCATTCTCCAGGGCTGCATCAGGGATTCCATGCGGCGGAGGGTCGATGCATGTATCCTTGTTAACTGTGACAAAGTGTTTGATGTGACGCTGGTACGTTCTGTTGCTGTGTGTTTCCATTCCATGATTAATGTGATTTGAAGAGAAGTAACAAAATGAGCTCTAACATGGAAAGTAAGCGTTATCGGACACATGTCCACATAACATATTTTCTTTCTTTGTGTGTGAGGAATGTTTCCTGAAAGTTTGTCCGTACCTTTTTGTAACACCCTGTATATATATGTGGTTCATGCACGATGGAGCTCCTGCACATTTCGGTCGAAGTGTTCGTACGCTTCTCAACAACAGATTCGGTGACCGATTGATTGGTAGAGGAGGACCAATTCCATGGCCTCCACGCTCTCCTGACCTCAACCCGCTTGACTTTCATTTATAGGGACATTTATATATGGGTGTATAAATCCACATGATGACAGATGCTTAAACCTTTGAAAAGGGTTGTTGATGTAAATAAATAGTGGTTGGCAACGGTAAACGTGTTGTTCGCTTTTAAATGTATTCTTTCATTGCTTATAGTGTCCAATCAATGTATCCCTCCATTCAGTTGTTGTATTGCCATAACTTTCTTTCCCGCCATTGGATTAAGTCACTTCCCGATATGACTGATAAGCTTTGCTGCTTAATAATTATTGTTATTCTCTTAGGATTTTCTGCCAGATCCTAAAATCAAATGCTTCGCTATTTCTGTGATGAATCTGTCCGCCATCTGCAGCGCAGACACTGTTGCTGCTAAGTACCACTAAAGCCTTGTTGCGAGTACGGCAACCGTCGTCCTATATGGGCACCCATACCATAACGCGGCACTTACGTCGCCCACCAAAGGTGATACTCCCAAGACTGGACACTATAGCGCCACTCGCGTAAGGCACCAGCTCCAAAGATGCATCGCCGGTTGAAGAAATTCATTAAAAATTCAAGTCGGCTGCACAAAGAGCGTTGTGCTGCAATGCGGGACAATACAGGATTCCAAGTCCTGCTGAAAGGAAAACCTTTGTCTTCGTTAATCCTGTTGCCTGCCAACCTAATTTGGCTTGAGACCTGTCCAAAGAAGTGGGCTCACCGGCAGCTATTAGTATCTCATCAGATATAATCACGTGATCGTCGTTCAAACAATGCTCAGCTACGGCCGATTTTTCAGGTTGTCCTAGCCCCCATGTGACATGTTTGTTACACACAATTGCCCTGAACTGCGCAAATTGACCGGCTGACGTAAAACTTACCGCATTGGCAGGGAATTTTTTGTATTCGTGTATATTCCTGTTAGAAGGACGTGGCACTCCCTATTATTCCGCAAACAAGCCCAACGTTATTGGAGAAAAGTCTTTCACTGCAATGCGGCGTTGGCGTCTACTACAGACGGGACCACAATGATAAATCTTGAGGGGTAGCACCGGTGAAGGGTGGCGCATGCGCAGTGGTCAGTACGAACGCTTATATAGGACAACAGTTTACAACTTTGGCATCAGTTTTCAGCGTGAGTCAGTTGCAGCAGCATCTCTCCAGAAGATGGCAGACAAATTCACGCCGAAATATCGAACCCGGCGAGAATACCAATTTCTCAACATCTCTCTTTTTCTTCTATAAATGAAAGACAATTTGACCGTCAAAATGTTGACAGTAAATTCTCGAGTTGCAGCAAAGTTCCTCTATTTACTGCCGTCAAGCAAAGTTTTCGCGCTGGAGTTATTCTCGGAACCGAGAGCTGGGAAAAACCCAACGAGCAGAAAACACGGAAGTATTTAGCAGACTGTGGAACTTACATCGAAAAGACAAATTAGACGCCATGGGATGTGGGGGTCGGGAGGACTGTTGGCTTCAGTCGATAAATATATTGTGCTTTTGAGGTCGAAATTGAATCTGTGAAGTTGTCTGACAGCCTAAGTGAATTGAAGTAAATATCAGACGTTTTTACATGCCGATTCCGCCGTGACATTTATTCAGTCATTCAAAGGGTGTCTAAATGCAGAAGCTGGAAAACACCCACATTATGCTTTATTAGTTGGAGACGACATTGATTAATCGAGTAGTCTGGGATGACTATGGATTCATTGCAGGTGGTACACCTAGACAGCACAGTGAACTGGTTTTCAAGAATTTTCCGGAAAACACCTTAAGCAGGTATTTCGACAGCCCACAAGCAATGGAAATATTTGAAGACTTATGTCTCCTTATAGACAATTTCAAAATAGAGACAGGTACTAGCTATCATGATGTAATTGTACCAACGGTAGTTGCTAAAGTTAATAAATCCGCAAGAAGTATAGGAGAGAATTTTTTCTAAAAAGACCTGGCTAGCAGTTAGCATTAGCGCTGTTCACATTTTTAAAACAATAAATAATTTAAATATCATTATCGTCTTTCGGCGTATCTAGAAAAATATCGATATACCGACATTCGACGGATAAGATAACGACTTACTGGCCTATAAAAATATCGGCTGTACATCGTAAATATACTACCGGTTTTAGAGCTGTACATTTAAGTATTGATTTATTATTAGATCTTCTGTACTGTCTAGAAGCCTGCTTATCCCTCTGAGAGCAAGAATTGAAAGGAAAACGGAAAACGATGCACGATGACGTTTGGCAATAACCACCTTGCTAACCATCGTAACTGATTGTATGTGGCACAATAAAAAGTGTCTGATAGGTACATCGTTCGGTTTCGTCACATATAGGATTTGTCCTGAATACTTCATGTCGACTTCGCTGTTTTTTCGTTTCTGCAAAGGCCTGTGTGAAGAAACAGTACACTATTTGCATTAAAAATTGTTTCTTGACGCAACTGGTATGCTATGTCTTCACATCGGAAATCTTGTTATTCAATTCACAACGCCACCTCCCAGTGCAATCGGACTACTTGTTCTGTGCCACTTACACTTGCTTGACACAGCTATAGAGAAAGACGGGAAGTGATGAAAGCCTAAAAAGCAGTAAGATTATATTCCATTACTACTTCAAAAGAACAGTTTCAAATATTTACCGAAAATAGCAAAAAAATGTAATATAAAATAAAAATATCGGTACTTGATATATCGTGTGGAGGAATATAGCCGATACTTGACGATATCCTTTTGAGAAAATATCGATATGTCCGTATATGTCCGTATATAGACGTTTTGTAAAATTCTCTAGTTATCATCTACCTAAGACAATGAATGACGATCCCTAAGTTACAATATAATGGACTTAGAGGAATTATGGGCACAGTTGAAACTGCTTATGAATCACGCTCTGGAGAAGTATACGCTGAGTGAATGGATGAAGGAAAATATCGATCCGGGTTTAATAACAAAACTTGTAAAATGGTGTGGAAACAGATACGGTAATACTCTAGGTTCAAAAACGAACGCGCAAATGATGCCACGCAAAGTTAGTAGGAACTGATGCGGCTGTAAAGAACGATACGCTGTCATACGGTAGCGAAAGATCGGCCAAGACCCCGAGGAAATTCTGGTCTTGCGCAAAATAATTTAGCGGGTCAACGGCTTCTATATATCCTATCTGGTGTGGCAATTGAAGACAGCAAAAGGAAAGCTAAAATTTCAAATATCGCTTTTAAGCAGTTAGTTACACAGAAGGATCGTACAAACATATTGTCGTTCGATCATTGGTCAGAATCCCTGGCATTCAGAAGCAAATGAAAGAGTTCAAATTAAATAAGTCACCAGGTCCGAGTGGAATCCCAATTTGGTTTTGACACGGAGTACTCTACGGCACTGGCCCCTTCTTAGCTTGCGTTTATCGCGATCCTCTCGCCCAGCGGAAAGTCCTAAGCGATTGGAGGAAAGGTAAAAGAACTGCCCGACAAAATTACAGACCGGTATCGTTAACAACTGTTTGCTACAGAATTCTTGAACATTTTCTCAGTTTGAATGAACTAAATTTTCTAGAGACATATAAACTTCTGTACACGAATCGCCCATGCGAAACTCTCTTATCTTACATTATATACTGGGAACAATGGATGAAGGGCAGCACGCAGATTCCATACTCCTAGATTCCTGGAAACCGGGAACAGTTTGACACAATGGCCAAATACGGACTGCTAACGAAGTCAGAGCGCACGTAAATAGATTCCCAGATAGATGAGTGTGTCGAAGACTTCTTTTGTAAAAAAAAAAAAAAAAAAAAAAAAAAAAACACAGTACATTGTTCTTGACGGGTATTGGTCATCTGAGAAAAGAATATCGTAGGGAGTGCACCAGCGAAATATCATTGGTCTGCTACGTAGTGATCTGACGGCATTAGAGAGCAACAATTCTATAAGGCCGCATTGTGTCATTCATTTTTACAAGCACAACATTTTTGGTTCGTTTGGTGAATGGTAGCTTGCTCTGAATGTCGAAAAATGTAGTTTAATGCAGCTGAGCAGGAAAAACAATGGCACAATGTTCTAATTTAGTATTAACGGTGTGCTACTTGGCACAGTAACAACGATTACATGTCTTGGCGTAACGCTGCAAAGCGACGTGAAATGGAACGAACACACGAGGGCAGTAGTAGGAAAAGCGAATGGTAGACTTCGGTTTATTGGGAGCATTTTGGAAAAGTGCAGTGGCGACCGCGTACCGACCCTGGTGCGACCATTCTTCAGTACTACTCGAGTGTTTGGGAGCCCTACGATGTCGTATTAAAGGAATACGTCAAAAGTTATTCAGAGGGGTGCTGCTAGATTTGTTAGTAGCAGGTTCGATCAACACACGAGTTCACAGAGATGCTTCGTGAACACAAGTAGGAATCCCTGGAGGGAATACGAAGTTATCTTCGCGAAAGCGAAACAGTGTTGAGAAAATTTCGAAAACTGTCATCTGAAGCAGACTGTAGTATGATTATACTGCAGCCGAAGTACATTCGGCCTAAAGACCATAAGAGAAATTAAGGTTCGTTCTATTTGCGAGTGCTACAAAAAAGAAAATAACCAGTAGTAGTGCAACACACACTCCGCCATGCATCACACGGTGGTTTGCGCAAAGTGTATGTAGATGTAAATCTGTGTTAGCTGCCTAATCCCCAGCATTCCCCTGCTGCCTTTGAAACACTTCTATTTCCAAATTGTATGAGCTATTATCGTCCACCATTCTTGTTCGTACTGGGGAACATTCTTGACAAGTACCTAAGAGAAATACCTTCAAAAAAGGCTTTCTAACCCTTAAAATAGTGTTCGACCTTAACAAATTTCCCTACTTTACAAACCCGTTTCATGCTGCTGCCAGACTGTATTTTGAATTATCACTACCTTGTGGTAGGTTATTCTACTGCCCGAAAAGCGAAACTTATCTACAGCTAGTAATCCCGTTTCGTAATGTAATGTCCTCAGAATCGCCAGTTTCAATTCGAACATGCTGCATTAGCTAGCTTTACTTTCTTTATATTCGTTTTAATACTTCTTTTCCAGTCACTTTTCGTTACGTTCAAATGATGACCCAAGTCCTTTGCCGTTTCTGGCAGAATTATAACGTTATCGGCATACGTTTTAATTTTTTCTGCCTAAGCTTTAATTTCATTCTCAAATTTCTATTTGGTTTCCTTTGCTGCTTTCTCAGCGCTCACACTGAGTAGCATTCGCTGTAGGCTCAACCCCTTCCCACTCCCATTTTTAAACGACTTTTCTGTTTCTTGTCGTTCGACTCATAGAACTGCAGACTGGTTTTGCACGAGTTGTAGAAAATCTTTTACCCACTCAGTGCTCACTTCAAAATTTCAGCGAAAATATGTAAGTCAGCTTTGTCAAAAGCTACCTATGAATCTGTTTCTGTTTTACTTCAGTCAGCACTGCTTCGCGTGTGCCTTAGGTTCTCCTGAAACCAATCTTATCTTCCAAGAGATCATCTTCTACCATACTTTACACTCTTTTATAAATAATTCGCATCATTGTACTGCACCCATGGTTGATTAAACTAAAGGTTCTGTAACACACACACTTGTCAGCCTTTACTTAACCTGGAACTGGAATTGTTACATTCTTCGTAAGGTCTGAGGGTATTTCACAAATCTCACAATATTGCTAATTCTAAGGGAATATCGTCTACCCCAGATGTGTTTAACTGTGCCACAAGAATTTTCGATAACTTTCCTACTGTTTAATTAAGTTTTCTTCAATGTTTATATAATATAGTGCATAGCACCCTGAAATACACAACACGAACAGGGGATAATCTCGAATAAGTTTATAAATACGAGACGTTGGGAATTATTACACTCTGAAAACCTCAGCCCAAAATGCTTTTTAGTTACATTAACCCGTAGAAAGAAATGAGAAACGATAAGCTGCCTTTTAGGTCTGACATGCAATTCAGGAGTGAACATCGTTTATTATGAGCGTGCTGAAACAAGATAAGGGGCAGCGTAATGCATTATGTAACATTAAGCACGATCTAATGAGATTCGGTCAGTGGCCTTTATTATTAACTGCTTTCCTGTAGTGGGTTATTAATCGCGGAACGAGAGGTAAATTGATCCTTCCGCAGTAACTTACAACTGGGAACATGCACGCGATTTTGTGCTGTATGGACTGAAATTATTTTCAAGCGATGCGTCACCAGGTATACGAAAGATCTGGTACAGAAATTTTGCTATAATCAAAGAACTATATTCGTAGGGTACTGAACAATACACACCGAGATTTGCAAGTACAAAGTAGGTATTACTTCACGTAATGAGGCATACTGAAAGACAGTGTCTTACTTTCTCCTATTGCATGGAAAATACGACTTTTTCCCGTAGGTTAACGAAAATACTACACTGAAGGGCCAAAGAAACAAGTATAGGTATGCTTACTCTAATACAGAGATATGTAAGAAGACAGAATACGGCGCTGCCGTCGGCAACACCTAAATAAGACAACAAGCGTCTGGCACAGTTGTTAGATAGGTTATTGCTGCTACAGTGGCAGGTTATCAAGGTTTAAGTGGGTTTGGAAGTGGTGTTATAGATGGCACATGCGCGATAGGACACAGAATCTGCGAGGTAGCGATGAAGTGGGGAATTTTCCGTACGACCAGTTCACGAGTGTACCAGGAATCCGGTAAAACATCAAACCTCCGACATAACTGAGGCAGGAAAAAGATCCTACAAGAATGGGGCCGACGATGACTGAAGAGAATCATTCATCGAGACAGAAGTGCAGCCCTTCCTCAAATTGCTGCAAATTTCAGTGCTGGGCCATCAACATGTGTCAGCTCGCGAACCATTAAACGAAACACCATCGATATGGGCTATCGGAGCCGGAAGCACAGTCGTGTACTCTTGATGAATGCACAACACAAAGCTTTAAACCTCGCCTGGACCCATCAACACCGACATTGGACTGTTGATGACTGGAAACATTTTGTCCGGTAAGACGAGTCTCGTTTCAAGTTGCGTCGAGGGAATGGACGTGTAACGGTATAGAGAATCCATGGTCTCTGCATGTCAGCAGGAGACTGTTTAAGCTGGTGGACACTCTGTAATGGTGTGGGGCGTGTGGATTTGGAGGAATGTGGGACCCCTGGTACGTCTAGATACCACTCTGACAGGTGACACGTACGAAAGCATCCTCTTTCATTACCTGCATCCATTCACGTCCGTTGTGCATTCCGTCGGATTTGGGCAATTCCAACAGCACACTGCGACACCCCACACGTCCAGAATTACTACAGAGCGGCTCCAGGAGTACTCTTCTCAGTTTAAACACTTCCGCTGGCCACTAAAATCCTCAGACATGAACATTATTGAGCATTTCTGAGATGCCTAGCAACGTGCTGTTCAGAAGAGATTTCCACCCACTCGTACTCTTCGGGATTTATGGAGAGGCTTGTAGGATTCATGGTGTCATTTCCCTTCAGCACTACCTCAGAAATCAGTCGAATCCATGCCACGTCGTGTTGCGGCACTTCTGCGTGATCGCGGGGGCCCTACAGTATATTAGACAGGTGTACCAGTTTCTTTGACACTTCGATGTGAAACATTAGGGTCTGTCTACGTACTTACATATGTTCACAACTTTCGCTTGATGCGAGTAAATGTGTGTAGTTGCATCTGTGTAAGAATTCTATGAAAGTACGGAGTATAGAGGGAAGTAACCCAAACTGTACTCTGACTTCCTCAAAGCAGATCCCCTGGTCTATTAGCCCTGCGCATCCAATGTAAACCCCTCTGCAGTGAAACGCATAATTCGCCTGCGTCACCTGATAGTTATAACTTCACCATTATACGTTTTGACAACGGAAAAACTTTTCACATCCTGCTGCAGTTTTCCTTAATTTTCCTTTATATTCGAAGGCGAGGCTTGTAATCTGTATGTGTTATTGAATAACAAGGGTTATGGTTAATGTTCATGACTTTGGCGTTTCATTTAGATGTCAGGCTAAAAATTTACTGTATCAACCGATTATAAGTTATAGCCACGTGCATTGGGTCCACTTCAGTTGCTTAAGCCAGACACCTTCCTTTTTTAAAATTTGGTCTTCCCGTGTTAGTATTCACTCTCAGTCCATTAGTATTCTCTTACAGATTACAAGAGGGCAACGGGAAAGTTTGATGATTAAAAGTGTAACCCATAAAAATAACCAAAGCGACTG
The DNA here is from genome assembly GCF_023897955.1 of Schistocerca gregaria. Taxonomy (NCBI): domain Eukaryota; kingdom Metazoa; phylum Arthropoda; class Insecta; order Orthoptera; family Acrididae; genus Schistocerca; species Schistocerca gregaria. The sequence continues at coordinate 831,997,160 of NC_064922.1, forward strand.
TTGCAGTTCAAAGAAAGAAGATGAGTTGGAAGGAAGCCAGTACACCGTTGAAAGTTCCACAAACAAGACCTATGAGGCTGTGCAAGATGGAGTATGGTACACCAAAGGAGGCAGCAAAAGCATAAACAGCTAGACATAAAATTTTGGGTCAAGTTCTTGAAGAAGAGCCGGTTTACTATGGTCTTCTTATGGACGCTTCTTTCTTTGGATTTCTTCGTAATAACCACCGAAGAATCGAGAACGGCTATACAATTGGCAGATAGAAGTCATACTGTACACCCCTTGATAGACGATACTGCCGGAAAAAAGTGGGTTACTTTTGTTTCTTAAACGCCACAATACCAAACTGTTTGAAAGAAAGCTTGCAGGAAAATCCTGTAGTAAGGCTATTGGGTTCAATAAGAAGAAAACCCAGAGAAATTTTATAATCTTCTGGACGATGTCATATTGTACCTGTATTGAAAGTAGATTATGTTTTCTGTGCTTTGAAGCTAGATAACGTTTTCTCTGATTTAATACTGCACCGCGTGCACCTCGTCTTCATGTCTTTTATTGCTTGTCACCTTGTCTTTACAGTACTGTCACCTCCTTCTTGTTCGATTTACTGGCGCCACTAAGTTGTGGTTTGCTTCCCCTTAAGCATCAGCAACAGCACTTATCGGTAAGTGCACTGTCGTACTATCTCTGGAGAGACCGCTAGTATTTCCGGGTCGTCGTGTGTCTGGAGTTCAGTCGTGGACGGTGCGCCAGTGAGGCGCAGACAACCAGTACTAGACCACCGCTGGCCACACAAATGAACTGTCCGAAGGAAGGAGATTGGAGCGGGAACGACAACCGGTTGGTCGTTCGGTTGCTCGTCTCATTGGGCGAAGTGTATTTCGTCTTGTGACCGTTTCTGAACCTCGTCAGTTGGTCATCTTGCCAGACGTGGGTCACCTCCTTCCTCGTGCAGAGATGTCGTCGCCGATGGGCTGGAGTTACCTCTGCATGGGTGGGTCCGAGCCAGTGTGCCCGGATCGCTGTGTCTCCAAGTTCCGAGCGGACATAGAATTGAGTCTGGTTGGAGCTGCAGTGATCTCCGGGCAGCCTAGCTTCGCCCGGCTGCTGCCGAAAAATATAATTTGAGTGGGGACGACCTTGGTTGATCGTTCGGTAGGTCGTCTCATCGGTCGACGTGTGTTTAGTCGTCGACCGCTTATGGAAAGTCTGTGTGTGTCGGTTTCTTCTACCTGTTGTTCTACGGTGATTGGTTTTTAGTACTGCCTGAGTTCTTGGTGCACGTATTTACGTGGAACTGTGTGTAGCTTTTGTGATTTCCACTGAGCAGGTGAATGCTGTCTGCGTACTCGAGTAGTCAGTCGGTCGGTTGCGAGGGAGCACCGAGGAAGTCACCGCGGCGTGTGGTCATTGCCTTGACTGTGTTTAGATGCCAATTATCAAGACGTAGTGCTGCTGCGATCTTCGTCCTCACTGATATTTTCAGTTGCCGTGCTGTTGTTTGGGTGGAAGGGAACTGATTAGGTTGCTGGTTGGTTCTTAAGCCGTCTCTGGGTCGTGCTGTCATCCAATTATTTAGCGTTACGCTTGGCTGCCTGTCTCACCTAAACTGCTGTTAAAGTTTCCTCTCCAGGCCGACCCTTGGATCACTTCTGAACACCACTGTTCTGTTATTGGGATTGGGATTTTCGTTTGTCACAAGTTCCCGCCGTTGTGGACGAGCTGTTCTAGGAGCTTCAGTCCGGAACCGCGCTGCTGCAACGGTCGCAGGTTCGAATCGTGCCTCAGACATTGATGTGTGTGATGTCCTTTGGTTAGTTAAGTTTAAGTGGTTCTAAGTCTAGGGGACTGATGACCTCAGATGTTAATACCCATAGTGCTCAGAGCCATTTGTTGAAGAAATGGTTCAAATGGCTCTGAGCACTATGGGACTTAGCAACTGAGGTCACCAGTCCCCTAGAACATAGAACTACTTAAACTTAACTAACCAAAGGACATCACATACATCGATGCCCTAGGCAGGATTCTAACCTGCGACCGCAGCGGTCGCGCGGTTTCAGACTGTAGCGCCTAGAACCTCTAGGTCATCCTGGCCGGCTCAGAGCCATTTGTCACAAGTTCTGTATCAGGCCTTTAGCCGTGTATTAGTTTGTCCGTTCTATGTTCAGTATATGGCCTTCAGCCGAACCTTACGTGAAGTGTTTTAAGATTAGGCCTTCAGCCGCGTTTGTTTTAAAATCTGAGGCTTTCAGCCGTAATGTGTAAATTCCAGTCTGTAAGGTTTCTCTTTAGTTACCTTCAATTCTTAAAATGGTCTTCAGCCGTAGTGTGTAAATGCTTATCTTTTAAGGTTTGTCTTTAATTATCCTGAATAACTGTTTGAGTCTTCAGCCGTCAAGATATTTCAAGTTTTCTTAACATGGGTTTCTGTTCTACTTCGTAAATGCCTGTCTTTAAAGGTTGCCTTTTGTTATGTTGAAATATTATTGGGCTTTCAGGCGAGGAATTAATTACATTTCCTCAATATAGTTTATAGCCGAGATTAGTAAATGCTTGCCTTTTAAAGAATTTTCTTTGCTTATCTGAAATATTATTTGGGCATTTAACCAAGAAGATATTTTAATTTTACTCAAGTAAGACCTTCAGCCGTTTCTCTAAATCCCTGTGTTTGCAAAGGAATTATTTAAACTTCATTATTGAGAAGTCACTTGGGCCCTCAGCCATGAATTGGTCCTATTTGTTTTTAAGAGAAAACTGTCCATTGGTTTTCGAGGAATAAAGTTGTTTCCTCTTAACTAATTGTAACCGATCTTGGCCCCTTTCCACAACCTGATCCTCTCTGTCCTGCGAAACCAGATTTCAAATACCTATTTCTAACATTGTTAGGTATTAATAGGATTATTTTTACGAAAGTTTCCGCTTTTGGTAACTATTTTTAACACTCGCTTAGTGTCAGGTCTCTGAAAATACTTTTGTGCAGTAACATTTAACGGTATATTCTAAGAGTGAACTATAAATGGCGCATAACATTATAAGGCAAATATAGTAAGCTTTAAAACCTATCTTTTTTCTATTCTCTATGTTTATAAAATCAAGAAAGAAATTGGGGTTTGGTTTAGGGTGTTTTCAGTATATTTATGTGTAAAAATACAGAAATAGTTAAGAGAGCGGTAAGAAAGAGAGCAATTAGTTTTTCGTTACATAGGGTGATAGATACGAAGCCCACACCTACTACAGTAGTACAAGTTTATATGCCAACTAGCTCTGCAGATGACGAAGAAATTGAAGAAATGTATGATGAAATAAAAGTAATTATTCAAATAGTGAAGGGAGAGAAGGAAACATAGTAGGTGAATATGGATTGGGACTAAGAAATGAAAGAGGATGCCGCCTGGTAGAATTTTGCACAGAGCACAACTTAATCATAGCTAACACTTGGTTTAAGAATCATGAAATAAGGTTGTATACATGGAAGAACCCTGGAGATCAGATAGATTATATAATGGTAAGACAGAGATTTAGGAAAAAGGTTTTAAATTGTAAGACATTACCAGGGACAGATGTGGACTCTGAGCACAATCTATTGGTTATGACCTGCAGATTAAAACTGAAAAAACTGCAAAAATGTGCGAACATAATGGGATGGGAGCTGGATAAACTGAAAAAACCAGAGGTTGTACAGAGTTTCAGGGAGAGCATAAGGGAACAATAGACAGGAATTGGGGAAAGAAATACAGCAGAAGAAGAAGGGTAGCTTTGAGGGATGAAGTAGTGAAGAAAGCAGAGGATCAAGTAGGTAAAAAGAAGAGGGCTAGTATAAATCCTTGGGTAACAGAAGAAATATAGAATTTAATTGATGAAAGGAGAAAACATAAAAATGCAGTAAATGAAGCAGGCAAAAAGGAATACAAACGTCTCAAAAATTAGATCGACAGGAAGTGAAAAATGGCTACGCAGGGATGCCTAGATGACAAATGTAAGGATGTAGAGGCTTATCTCACTAGGGGTAAGATAGATACTGCCTACAGGAAAATTAAAGAGACCATTGGAGATAAGAGAACCACCTGTATGAATATCAAGAGCTCAGATGGAAAACCAGTTTTAAGCAAAGAAGGGAAAGCAGAAAGGTGGAGGAAGTATATAGAGGGTCTATACAAGGGCGATGCACTTGAGGACAATATTATGGAAATGGAAGAGGATGTGGATGAGGATGAAATGGGAGATATGATATTATGTGAAGAGTTTGACAGAGCACTGAAAGACCTGAGTCGAAACAAGGCCCCCAGAGTAGACAACATTCCATTAGAACTACTGACGGCCTTGGGAGAGCCAGTCCTGACAAAACTCTTCCATCTGGTGAGCAAGATGTATGAAACAGGAGAAATACCGTCAGACTTCAAGAAGAATATAATAATTCCAATCCCAAAGAAAGCAGGTGTTGACAGATATGAAAATTACCGAACAATCAGTTTAATAAGCCACTGCTGCAAAATACTAACACGAATTCTTTACAGACGAATGGAAAAACTAGTAGAAGCCGACCTTGGGGAAGATCAGTTTGGATTCCGTAGAAACACTGGAACACGTGAGGTAATACTGACCCTACTACGTATCTTAGAAGAAACATTAAGGAAAGGCAAACGTAAGTTTGTAGCATTTGTAGACTTAGAGAAAGCTTTTGACAATGTTGACTGGAATACTCTCTTTCTAATTCTAAAGGTGGGAGGGGTAAAATACAGGGAGCGAAAGGCTATTTACAATTTATACCGAAACCAGATGGCAGTTATAAGAGTCGAGGGACATGAAAGGGAAGCAGTGGTTGGGAAGGGAGTGAGACAGGGTTGTAGCCTATCCCCAATGTTATTCAATCTGTATATTGAGAAAGTAATAAAGGAAACAAAAGAAGAATTAGGAGTAGGTATTAAAATCCAGGGAGAAGAAATAAAAACTTTGAGGTTCGCCGATGACATTGTAATTCTGTCAGAGAAAGCAAAGGACTTGGAAGAGCAGTTGAATGGAATGGACAGTGTCTTGAAAAGAGGATATAAGATGAACATCAACAAAAGCAAAACGAGGATAATGGAATGTAGTCAAATTGAGTCGGGTGATGCTGATGGAATTAGATTAGGAAATGAGACACTTAAAGTAGTAAAGGAGGTTTGCTATTTGGGGAGCAAAATAACTGATGATGGTCGAAGTAGAGAGGATATAAAATGTAGACTGGCAATGGCAAGGAAAGCGTTTCTTAAGAAGAGAAATTTGTTAACATCGAGTATTGACTTAAGTGTCAGGAAGTCATTTCTCAAAGTATTTGTATGGAGTGTAGCCATGTTTGGAAGTGAAACGTGGACGTTAAACAGCTCAGACAAGAAGAGAATAGAAGCTTTCGAAATGTGGTGCTACAGAAGAATGCTGAAGATTAGATGGGTAGATCACATAACTAATGAGGAAGTATTGAACTGGATTGGGGAGAAGAGACGTTTATGGCACAACTTGACCAGAAGAATGGATCGGTTGGTAGGACAAGTTCTAAGGCATCAAGGGATCACCAATTTGGTACTGGAAGGCAGCGTGGAGGGTAAAAATCGTAGAGGGAGACCAAGAGATGAATACACTAAGCAGATTCAGAAGGATGTAGGTTGCAGTAGGTACTGGAAGATGAAGAAGCTTGCACAGGATAGAGTAGCATGGAGAGCTGCATCAAACCAGTCTCAGGACTGAAGACCGCAACAACAAAAACAGGGTGATTTTGAACACCACAGACAAAATGTCGGGGGTTTTTCAGGAATGTTTACCAGGTATTTTGGTAGAAGGACCGTTGGTCTCAAGTGACTCTTTACAAAATTGTATTCATTTGTAATCTTACGACATTTAGGTTTGTATCTGTTTCACAATCAAAATAACTACACAGTAGTGCCAGTATCAACACTACGCGCTGTAAAACGTCAAATCAAAAGCACCTTCTACCGCCTGTGTTTCCAATTATTATTTCATTTCGCGCGCTGGAGTCTGCAACTGACGAACGAAGTGATCGCGTTATTACAAAGGAATCTACGGATACCACTGACTGTAAGCTGGCCGTTATTTCGAATGTATGTACAAGAGCTGGGGTTCATCCTACACGTCGCTCAGGGGGCGTAGTGTAACGCCGAAACTGGTAATAATTAGAAATGTAGGAGGCTGAAGGTGTTTCTGATTTGAGATGTCATACTGAACATCCGAGGTCCCGCCATTACCCAGTGTAAAGATGGACTTACTGAGACCCGTTGTGTCTTGTTAAGCAATAACCTGTTCCATTCAGCATGGTACTTGCTGTTTGACAACGCTTAGGCTCCCTTTAGTTTACGCTCTCAATATTGCATTCAGACCTGTTCGTTTCCACCTCGGTTTCTACTTTCTGGTAGCGATCGCTGTATTTTAACAATGACACTCATCAATAAGAATTGGTTCACGGTTAAAAAATGGCCGATATACGCTTCGTGTGCGCGTTCAGTGAATGTTTTAGGTCTGTCTCGCGGTTGTTCGATTACTCTACATCTTGTGGTAGACGTCCTGGCTTTTTCATACTTTTTCTCCCTTTTGAACATATGTTCATTTTCATAGAAAGAAAGATAAGTGAGCACAAATACCGATAAAACTGTAATTACGTAATTATTTCGCACTGAGCCACCGAAGGTTATGCTTAAATACTCAGGAAATACCTTGAACAACTTCCGAAGTTTGTTCCGTGCAGTTCGAGCCCACACTTACAATAAATCGCGTCAGTCGTGAGATTGTCAGCTATCGACTGTTAGAGTGAAACCGATCAGAATGAGGTGCAACAGACACTTTGACCTAGCATAAGATTATGTTATTTAATTACAATACTTCTATACGTGAGACACTTTTATAACAGCAGCATATTGTTGATTCCATGGGGACCATACAGTCCTTCTAAATCAAATATCAGCATTCATGCAAAAAGTCGGTAAGTGGAATGTTGAAATCAGTTAAATTTACCAACACATTATTGCTGCCATACACTGAGGCTCTATGACAGCTAAAGGTCATAAGAGCATAATAGGGTTCAATGCGGACCTAGTCCTGTGCCTAATTCATAAATTGTCTCATGTATCATCGAGAGCATTCATGATGCAATAGTGAAATTTAATTAAATGGCGGTTTTCAAAAGCATTATTCATTCATCTAATACTAGAGAACCAAAGACAATGGTTTAGGCATACAACTGCAAGCCAAGCGAATCACGTGAGTTAATATTAATAAAATACTAATGTTTAAATGTCCAAAATTTTAGAAATATTTCAAACTCACAAAATCTTGGATCAGTTTTGGAATCAGCACAAAATTTTCTTTAAGATGGGACATTTTCCACTTCAGTTTAGTTGTTTAAAGTTTCGTAAAACTTACGTTTTTCTTATTTGGCTAGGATGGCAAAACGATTTGAGGATGGAATAGATTACAAAATTATAGTAGCTACCATTAAAAATGCATTACGATTAATTAAATATACAAAGGAAAAACTTCTTTCTGCAAGAAAGAGTACAAATAAAAATTGTGGTGGCCATCAGGCAGGTTATTCCATACACATTATAAAAATGGATTAAATATATGTGTGTGTTGCAAAAAAAAGAAAAAAAAAGTTCCAATGTGTATGAAATCTTGTGGGACTTAACTGCTAAGGTCATCAGTCCCTATGTTTACACACTACTTAACCTAAATTGTCCTAAGGACAAACACACACACCCATGCCCGAGGGAAGCCTCGAACCTCGGCCGGAACCAGACGCACAGTCCATGACTGCAGCGCCTCAGATGTGTGTATTGCACATTTGCTGCTAAATCACTGGACCTATGTCAACCAAACTTGGTACTTATATTGCGGCGGCACGGTTTCTTTCGTCCATTACCTGCACCTACCTGAAAACTCGTTGCAGCAGATCGCCGGTAGGAAAGCCGAGAAAAAACCATCCGTACTGCAACTCGCACCAGGCAAGTAAATATTCCAAGAGTCGGAAAAAGGTCTTAATTTTCAATGAAAGGTGAATATTGGCAACGGTATATTCTGAACCTTGATAATGTACACGTTCACTGCGAAGCCTGTGCTAATCTTAAGACAGTCATGCACAAACCCTTTCATTAACGTTATCAAGTTTATGGTAACGTATTTCCCGAAACCTGAACAGCTACTAATCAAGTATTGTTCTTAAATGAAAATGCTCCCCATACCATTAATTTTATCGGTGTGTAATGGACTCAACTTTTTATTTGCCGATTTGCTCAATATGCCACGCGGAATTACTGTCTTTACTCATACACAAAATTATTTAAAAAATCCGTACTTCCTAAAAAAACACGCCCGAATAAATATGCCTTCGCTTGAAAACACTTTTGAAAGATGTAGCACAACTAAAACCGGCAAATTATAACTTCCTTCGGAGCTCATACTACACACGACCGTATCATTGAAAGGCTTGGCTCCGACTCCTGTAGACTGCTGTAAGCATTCTACATCTCCAAGAGAAAAGACGCGAGAAGAAATCTCCGTTGCGATTGCTCAATTTTCTTTAAGGCCAATAGGAAAACATTATTCTCCCATGTTAGTCTGCCATTTTTATGACTAACCAATCAACAAATAAAACACTTTCTAACTGTACTTTCCGCTGAAATAAATATTTATATTTTGATAATTTGTTTATACTTTACGCTTTTAACTAGTTACATCTGAATTCCAATTAGCTTTCCTTCTACCATAAACTTACTTAGAATATTATGTTACAAAAATCCCGTAGTACAACGTTCATCAGTAGAACAATATCTACATATTTACTTTAGACCACATTCACGCGTCATTCATACTAGTAAAAGCATATACAAAACTGTACAAACACAAATAAACAAAAAAGGCTGTGGTGGTCTGAATTCTTAACTACATTGTTGTTCTTTCTGTTTAGTTCTGTCCGCTGCTGACCTCTAGCAGATGAAAATCGGATCTAGGTGCTCGATTGAACCCGCTTCAGGCCATCTGTTCCTGTGCACGCATTAGTCATTCACCAGTTATACAGGCTGTAAACAGGAGTGACATAAGGCGCTACGTCTCAATATCTCATATTATCGGGCAAAAATCACTGTGGGAGTAAGAATCACCTGCCTATCATTCTTCTTGAGATGCGTGAAAAACTTCCACATCATGCAAGATTATTACTTCTTTCTGCTATATCTACTCGTTATATACTTCACACTAGGTATTCAAATGTCCCGCTGAACGTCCTTACACAAATATATCAGTGTACGACACATAGTTCAACAGATATGACGCCATAAGTGCTGAGATGCATGAAAAACTACTCCATCATGCATGAAGTTTTAGTTACATTCATTTTTTATTGTTAAGACCCTCCTACCGTCAACTTGAGGAAATCCCTGACAACGGCAACACTTTTGACAGCTTTCAACTGCAAGGAGTAAACGGCTGTAGGTGAAAACAGTAACCGTCTATAGAGTTATTTGGAAAGTTGTGGTAAGCTCTATGGGACCGAACTGCTTACGTCATCGGTCCCTAGGCTTGCACATTACTTAATCCAACTTACACTAAGGACAACACCAATTCCCAAGGGAGGTCTCAAACCTCCGACGGGGGTAGCCGCGCTAACCGTCGCAAGGCGCCCAAGACCGCACGGCTACACCGCGCGGCGAATAGAATTATGGAGAGGTGTTGACATAGCGATTTTTACATCAGGCTGCAGACACGCGAGGCAGCTGCGCCCAGCGCACATAAACTGTGGAAGGTATTATACTTATACATTTGTACATTATGAGTATTTATTTGTACGACTGTTTAAGAATTTCAAAAATGTTTTCATGAATATATGGAAAATAAATTTTTTCCCTAATTTACTAAAAACACAGTTCGTTTTTGTTTTCGTTTCTAACATAAAATTTGCAAATTGAATACCAGGGTAATGTCGGGTTTGTCAACTAGTTCTAATAAAGAAGTACATATGTATACTTCGTTAATCTGACATTGTATCCCTTAGACAGGTGGTGATAGGCATGTGCGTAAATAGATTTTTTAGAGACAGCAACAGGCAGTTCAGCTTGAATTAACACTGATGTAGGTCGTGTTACCGACAACACGTGTATTTTTTGTGACTGTCCAGCAAAGTTAGTTTGGCATCACTTGAAGAATTGGTCGATTGCTGTTGATGTTGTGATTCTGTTCGGCAGATAAATGGAATTATATGAAGATATGTTTGACTTATTGTTTGCTGCATGGAAAATGGGACTAGCACAAATGAACCCTGGGACTGAATTCCTGGAATGGACTGTGTAATTCAAAACTGGTAGTTGATGAAATTAGTAGAAAATAGATTTGTGGCATAATAGTACGACGGCTTGGAATTTGATTGATTATTGGCGTCAACTATTAGGAAACGCCACATGCGTAACCTCCTTCTATTTTGTGAATGGTGGAAGCTGTCTAAACAAGGTTATCCACAAATTATAATAGGGAGACAGGCTCTTTATTTTGTCACATTTGGCATGTTCCTAAATGCCGCATTTGGAAGCTCCTGAAAAGATGAATGAATGATATAACGCTAGTTAACGTTACGTCCTGGACATTAATTTAAATTTATTATTAGATTTGGGAACTAGTGCATGCTTTTATAACATAAAAAATAGCAGCTTGGTGTTTCTGTTCACCCTACAAAGAGAGGGGAAAGAAACAGACTGTTTATTGGAATTTAGGGTGAATATGGACGCGTTGAATTTTATTCTTTTCTCCATTTGTTGCTCTTTGGCGAGGAGAATATGGTAGTGTCAAAATATTTATATGTATCTAAGAAAAGAAATTAAAAACAAAAACCAAATAAAATGCATGAATTGTGTTTTTTTTGTTTTCCAAATACAAATCATAAATCTCTAATAACGTTATTGATATATTAAATGAATGAGGTTGGTATGTTCGTATTACTTTAAGCCATTTACATCATGTTTAAAAAATATATCTTTGAGTCAACATATGTTAGCCCCAGAAGTAGCGAAGAACCTTTGAACAACATCTCTTTGACTAAAAAGTGACTACCCAACTGTTAAAATAAAAGTGCTTAAATCGTTCTTGTTCTTTAAGAAACTATCCCTATAAGTTTTGCCCTCGAGATGGGGTTGGGCTGGGCTGTTGGGGAGAAGAGGCTAATCACTGAGGTCGTCGGTCTCATCCGATTAGAGAAGGAAGTCGGCTGTGCCCTTTCAAAATAACCATCCCGGCCTTTGTCTGGAGCGATTTAGGGAAATCAGAGAAAACCTAAATCAGGATGGCCGGACGCGGAATTGAAACTTCGTCCTCCCGAATGCAAGTCCAGTGTGCTAACCACTGCACCACCTCACTCGGTTTTGCCCTCGAAATATCAAAACTACATACATTCAATGTAATTGACTGCTTACTTATTCCATACATTTTAAACACAGCATCACCTCCTGAGTTGAGAATTATACCAGGTGGTGGTTCATTTCCCAGTCTTTCTCTGAAGAAACACTGGCGATTGATGTTTGTGCACACTCGAGTCACATTAATGTGCCCAACGATTATGTTCGATTTCAACATGTAATAGCTATTCACAGGCGGTATGCGGTAGCGCTAGCAGTGGAGGGAGTATAACCAGTGTCGAAGGGATGCAGTAAACTGCGCAGTCATTGTCATCACTTGGAAATGGGGAGACGTCCAAGAGGGCATGATTTTTTACTTTCAGGCGAAGGGTAGAAGCATTTCAGAAATGGGTAACACTGTAGACTGTTCGCCTGCTGTCACAGTTAATGTATACCATGCATGGCAAAATGACGCAATCGAAAACAGGCGCTGAGGCAACTGTGATGCGCCATGGGCTACAGATGACATGGGTGAACGACGGCTGTGGAGATGTGCACAGGTGAACAGGCGTGAAACTGTTGGAAAATGACCGTCCAGATGAATCAAGGAGCTAGCAGCAGTGGCTGCTCAACGACAGTTCAGCGAATGTTGGTGTGTATAGCCAACAGAAGGCGCCTGGTTCATGCTCCTACGCTGACTGCGGTTCATCGGCGAGGATTGCTTTAATTTGCAAGCCAATACCACAACTGGACGTCCTGGACGTCTACTGAATGGCGACAGATGGCCGTTGGCATGTACGGCCCTGCAACAGTCGTCGGAAGCGTGCAGGTAGGAGGGGGCGGGGGGGGGGGGGGGAGTGTTACCTCCTGGCAAATGTTTTAGTGGCATTCCCTCAGTGATCTTGTTACTCTGGAGCTCACACTCGATCAACGTATGTGCGCAGCTATGATTGGAGACCACGTCCACCCCCATACGTGTTTTCTTCGTCATGATGGAAACTACCAACAGCACAATGTAATGTGTCACACAGCTAGCAAGTGTATGCGCGTGGCTCTAAGAATACCAGGATGAGTTTACTGTTCTCCATTGCCCACCAAACTCCCCTAATTGAAACTCAATCGAGGTCATATTGAACCACCTCGAGCAGGGTGCTCATTCCACGTATTCTCAACTGAGAAACTTAGTGCACCGGCCACGGCCCTGGCATCGTTATGGCTCTGTACTCCTGTTGAAGCTTTTCAGTACCTCATTGACTGTCTTCCTGGACGTCTGCACAATAGATGGTTGTTGACACATTTGACAGGTGGTCTCGTTAATGTGACAGGTCAGTGTATTTACCTCACAAATTCCGAAAATACAAGCCTCCATCATCAATTAGCCGAAACACAAGTCAGATTGAAGTATGCATTAAAACGGATGCCTTAGTTAATGGAACGGGATTACAAATTAGCTTATCACGTGTTGTTGTTGTTGTTGTGGTCTTCAGTCCTGAGACTGGTTTGATGCAGCTCTCCATGCTTCTCTATCCTGTGCAAGCTTCTTCATCTCCCAGTACCTACTGCAACCTACATCCTTCTGAATCAGATTAGTGTATTCATCTCTTGGTCTCCGTCTACGATAGTTTACCTTCCACGCTGCCCTCCAATACCAAATTGGTGATCCCTTGATGCCTTAGAACATGTCCTACCAACCGATCCCTTCTTCTGGTCAAGTTGTGCCACAAACTTCTCTTCTCCCCAATCCAGTTCAATACTTCCTCATTAGTTATGTGATCAACCCATCTAATCTTCAGCATTCTTCTGTAGCACCACATTTCGAAAGCTTCTATTCTCTACTAGTCCAAACTATTTATCGTCCATGTTTCACTTCCGTACATGGCTACACTCCATACAAATACTTTCAGAAATGACTTCCTGACACTTAAATCTATACTCGATGTTAACAAATTTCTCTTCTCCAGAAACGCTTTCCTTGCCATTGCCAGTCTACATTTTATATCCACTCTACTTCGACCATCATCCGTTATTTTGCTCCCCAAATAGCAAAACTCCTTTACTACATTAAGTGTCTCATTTCCTAATCTAATCCCTCGACATCACCCGACTTAATTCGACTACATTCCATTATCCTCGTTTTGCTTTTGTTGATGTTCTTGTTATATCCTCCCTTCAAGACACCATCCATTCCGTTCAACTGCTCTTCCAAGTCCTTTGCCTGTCTCTGACAGAATTACAATGTCGTCGGCGAACCTCAAAGTTTTTACTTCTTCTCCATGGATTTTAATACCTACTCCGAACTTTTCTCTTGTTTCCTTTATTGCTTGGTCAATATATAGATTGAATAACATCAGGTATAGGCTACAACACTGTCTCACTCCCTTCCCAACCACTGCTTCCCTTTCATACCCCTCGACTCTTATAACTGCAATCTGCTTTCTGTACAAATTCCAATCAACATTGTCAAAAGCTTTCTCTAAATCCACTAATGCTAGAAACGTAGGTTTTCCTTTCCTTAAGCTTTCTTCTAAGATAAGTGGTAGGGTCAGTATTGCCTCACGTGTTCCAACATTTCTACGGAATCCAAACTGGTCTTCCCCGAGGTCGGCTTCTATCACTTTTTCTATTCGTCTGTAAACAATTCGCGTTAGTAATTTGCAGCTGTGACTTATTAAATTGATAGTTCGGTAATTTTCACATCTGTCAACACCTGCTTTCTTTGGGATTGGGATTATTATATTCTTCTCGAAGTCAGAGGGTATTTCGCAAATCTCATACATCTTGCTCACCTGATGGTAGAGTTTTGTCAGGACTGGCTCTCCCAGGGTTGTCAGTAGTTCTAATGGAATGTTGTCTACTCCCGGCGCCTTGTTTCGACTATGGTGTTCCAGTGCTCTGTCAAACTCCTCACGCAATATCATATCTCCCATTTCATCTTCATCTATATCCTCTTCCATTTCCATAATATTGTCCTCAAGTACATCGCCCTTGAATATGCCCTCTATATACTCCTTGCACCTTTCTGCTTTCCCTTCTTTGCTTAGAACTGGGTCTCCATCAAAGCTCTTTATATTCAATCAAGTGGTTCTGCTTTCTCCAAAGGTCTCTTTAATTTTCCTGTAGGCAGTATCTATCTTACCCCTAGTGAGATAAGCCTCTACATCCTTACATTTGTCCTCTAGCCATCCCTGTTTAGCCATTTTGCACTTCCTGTCATTTTTATTTTTGAGACGTTTGTATTCCCTTTTGCCTGCTTCATTTATTGCATTTTTATATTTTCTCTTTTCATCGATTAAATTCAATATTTCTTCTGTTACCCAAGGGTTTGTACTAGCCCTCTTCTTTTTACCTATTTGATCATCTGCTGCCTTCACTATTTCATCCCTCAAAGCTACCCATTTTTCTTCTACTGTATTTCTTTCCCCATTGCTGTCAATCGTTCTCTTATGCTCTCTCTGAAACTCTGTACATTCTCTGGTTCTTTCAGTTTATCCAAGTGCCGTCTCCTTAAATTCCCACCTTTATGCAGTTTCTTCAATTTTAATCTACAGTACATCAGCAATAGATTGTGGTCGGAGTCCACATCTGTCCCTGGAAATGTCTTACAATTTAAAACTTGGTTCCTAAATCTCTGTCTGACCATTATATAATCTATCTGACACCTTTTAGTATCTCCAGGGTTCTTCCATGTATACAGCCTTCTTTTATGATTCTCAAACGAAGTATTAGCTATGATTAAGTTATGCTGTGCACAAAATTCTTCCAGGCGACTTCCTCTTTCACTTCTTGGCCCCAATCCATATTCACCTACTATATTTCCTTTTTCCCTTATCCTTTCCTTATCACGTACTCGTATTAAAACAACACAACTTAAAATGGAAGTTACAAAAAATTGACTATAGTCTATTTGATCAACGACGGTGTAAGATTTATTTACTGCTGATGTTTTCTGTTTTATGCCGGACAATGTCCTATACTAAATAGTGAACATTAAATAATCATATTGATTTTCGTGAAACAAAAGATATGGGCTTCGAAGATCGTTCAGATAGTCAGAAGCTTATGAAGACAGGTATTTTTCGAGTGTGCGTGTTTCTGTATGTCTTAAGGCTTTCTCAGATGGCCGTGACTTTTCAGAGATTGAAGACCTATAAGCCTGCCTAGGGATAAGAAGCATAATCACGCTGGAGCCGTTCAAGAACCGACACGGGAGGAACGAAGACTGAGTAATTCTGATATTGCTGGAATGTAACCCATAATCTGCTCAGTGACCTCTGTGCAAGTACATTCAAAATTTCTTTACAAACTGATGTAGAAAAAAATTGTTCGTTTACAAAAGACACTTTCAGTACGTCTAAATATAATCTTCACCAATATTAATACACTTGTTCCAGCTATGAACTGGTCTTTTATACCTGATACAAAGATGACTTTGCATAGTTATTTGAGAGACTTTCGCACAAAATTCTTTGATTCCCTCATTGCTGATGAACGTTTCTACACGAAATGCTTCCTTGAGCGGACTAACAAATGAAAAACTGAGAGAGCCAAATGTAAACCGCAGAAAGGATGAATTAGTATCTACCAAACCATTTTTTTCAATGGTTTATTGCGCCAGTTGCGCAGGGTGGCAACCTTGTGCATCTCAAAAGCCAGTCAACATGATTGTTCGTTTTTATGCTTCATTTCTGAGTTTCTTTCAGACATCAGATACACTTCCATGCCTTGCTTTGCCTTTCATAGCGTTCTTTCACGTCTGTAAACACTTTTAGCCTTCCCTTGTTTTGTGTTTCGGGATCACCTTGTATATGTTTTAATGCACTTAAGCTTGTTACTGATAACGTTAGCAACTGTGAGATCTCTTACTGTAAATGTTTTTACTCTAAGTTCAACTAAACTGAAGAGCCAAAGAAACAAGTAGACCTGCTTAGTGTTGTGTAGGGACGCCGCGGGCACGCAGAAGTGCCGCATCGCGACGTGCAATGGACTCGACCAATGTCTGAAGTAGTTTTGGACAGAAATGACTCCATGAATCCTGCAGGGCCATCCATAAATCCATAAGAGTACAAGGAAGTGGAGATTTATTCTGAACAGCACGTTGAAGGGATCTCAGATATGCTCAATAATGTTCATGTCTGAGGAGTTTGGGGCCAGCGGAAGTATTTAAAGTCAGAAGAGTATTACTGGAGCCACTCTGTAGGAATTGTGGACGTGTAGAGTGTCGCATTGTCCTGCTGGAATTGCCCAACTCCGTCGGAACGCATATTGGACACAAATGGAAGCAAATGATCAGACATGATGATTATGTACGAGTCACCTATCAGAGTAGTATCAACACGTATCAGGAGTCGCAAATCAGTCCATCTGCACACGCCCCACACCACTACAGAGCCTCCACATGCTTGAACAGTCCCTAGCTGACGTGCAGGATCCAGGGATTCATGAGGTTGTCTCTATCCGCTCGATAGAATTTGGAACGAGACTCGTCCGACCACGCAACATATTTCCTGTCGTCATCAGTCCAATGTCGTGTTGACGGGTCCAGGAGATGCGTATTGCTTTGTGTCGTGCAGTCATCAATGGTACACCAGTGGGCCTTTGGCTCCGAAAGCCCATGTTGATGATGTTTCGTTGAATGGTTCGCACGCTGAAACTTGTTGATGGCCCAGCATTGAAATCTGCAGCAATTTGGCGAAGGGTTGCACTTCTGTCACTATGAACGATTGTCTTCAGTAGTCGTTGGTGCCGTTATAGCAGGATCTTTCTCCGGTCGCAGCGATGTCGCAGATTCCTGATATTCACGGTACCGATACACTCGTGAAATGGTGGTACGGAAAAATCACCACTTCATTGCTACCTCGTAGATGCTGTGACTTGTCGCTCGTGCGCTGTCTATAAGAGCACGTTTACACTAAAATCTTCCTCACTTAAATCTGCCATTGTAGTAGCAGTAACGATCTAAGGACTGCACCAGACACTTGTTGTATATAGGCGTTGCCACCCGCAAGCCGTATTCTTCTTGTTTACATATCTCTGTATTTGAATAATCATGCCTATACCAGCTTGTTTCATGCTTCAGTGTATAAAAGTCTTCATGGAAAACGTCGTTAATGCGTTTTTCATTTAACGGAGTTGCACTGTTGTACTCATTTGTAAAAAATTTCTGCATTGCATACACCATTCCCCATACTATAATATCATTTGAAGAAGATTTTGGCCCGTTTCTTACCCTCAGAATACAAAAAAGAATACAAAAAAGGAGTGGACATATAGGAGAATACCTCGAGAGGAATCGCTTGCTAGCCGGTCTACGGATACCAAGATGTCAGATCGCTCTTTAGAAATACTCTGTAAGATGAGGAAATTTTTCGTGATAATCCTGAATCTCTTTAGGACGGTTTCCGGAATGGTTCTTCTGAGTGGATCATCCGACATGCAGTCCTCTTTTTCCGCAGTCAGTCTCCAATCACGTTGTCGTCGATGGGGCGTTAAACCACAGTTCTTCTCCTTCCTTTTACACCAAGCCTATACGAGAAGTGACGTTCTCCAGAACTCCGTCGGAACTGATAGTGAACCATCGACAAATGGCACTATGTGCTAGGTAAGCACTTCTTGTAAATCGGCATTTAATCACTGTACCGTCGCACGTCCTCGGTCCCAATTCTTGATATTACTTCCAGTTATTGATTTACTTTATATACCTGTTTTCGTATGTCAAATAACATACTAAACTATGTTTCCTTATAACCTTTTACAAAGAAAATTTCTAGACGTATGGTCCTAATAATTCTCGAACCTTTGACGAGCTGAATGAAGTAGATATTAGTGTCACTGCCGTAAAGAAACAAAAGGAGTCGTCAAAAGTGTAAAAAGTTCTACGGTCAGATGCCATCCCTATCAGAATTTGCCGCTGCAATTGCCTTGATCAGCGGTAATGAATGATTGTCTAAAGGGTGCTGCCCCTCTATGTGTTCAGCCAAGGCAGTGAGCACTGGTCTGAACAGAAAAGTGCCAGGTGCCTCTGACATCCACTAAAAATAGATACTTTTCGGGGACTTTCCAGTTTACAGCACTGTCCTTCCTAAATGTCTTTTCTGCACAAAGACAAATATCCACATCTTTTTATGTTGTAACTAAACCACCCCTGCTCCTCCTGTGTATGAGAAAATAAACAGTGTGATTACCATGCCCTGGCAATGCTGGTAATGAATGATTCAGACTGCAATGTACTTTCTAAATGGCGGACAACAAATTGTATAAAATAATATGGACCACCTTTTCAGTGAGAAACACACCATCCTCTTAAAGAACTGTGAACGATTTGGGGAGAGATTCGTATGTTATTCAAAGGTCTGTCCAAAGGAAGTCAGAATAGGGGTTCCCTTCGGTGTCACACCAATTGCTTTTCTTAATTTCTTCTTCTGTAGGAAGACATTACCCGACATGCTCCACGATTACGAATGGCACTGAAAAACATTTCTCAATGGTCCTGGGAGCACTTGTAAGTGGCAAGGAAGGTTAATTACGATGCAGAAGGTTGAGGTCCAAATAACTTTGCATGAAGGTGCTATGCACTGTGAATATACATATGAAAAATATCAAATCCTGCGTACCTGTTAGTATCTACAACTCTTGTGCCAAGAGTGCTGGAGACAATATAAGTGGTTCGAAGTATGTCAGTGCATCCATAAAAGTCGCTCCAAGGTCTGAACTGTCATAGACTGCTCCCACTGTTTCAGGGTATAGCTCCTCCTTCATACCAGCTGCAAACAATTGTGACCCAGTGATACTGTGCAATGTCATCCATAAAATTCCGTCGTTGGTTGGGAACATAAAGTCCATTATTGGCTACAAATGATCTCCAAATAGCCGAGAATAACCATTTCCAGTCAGTGATCCATGTAAACACACTCCACACCTTTATGCAGCACCACCAGCTTGCACCGTGCCTTGTTGGCAACTTGAGTCTCTGACTTCGTGGAGTCTGCTACACACTCGAACCCTACTATAAGCTCTTGCCGACTGACATCGGGACTAAACTGACCATATCACGGTTTTCCAGTCATCAAGAGTTCAACCGATATGGTCACGAGCCTAGGAGAGGCACCGCATATGATGTGCGGATTCCCCTCTGTTGTCTGCTGCCAGAACCCATTAACGCCAAATTTCGCCACATTGTCCTACGATATACGTTAGCCTTACGGCCGACGTTGATTTCTGAGGTTACTTCAAGCAGCACTGCATGTCTGTTAGCACTGACAACTCTACAAAAAATCGCCTGTTTTCGGTCGTTAAGTGAAGGGCGCCGGTCACTGCGTAGTCCGCGATGAGAGGTAATACCTGAAGTTAGGTGTTCTCTCCGCATTCTTGACAATGAGGATCTGGGAATACTGAATTCCCTAACGATTTCCGAAATGAAATGTCCCAAGCGTTTAGCTCTGACTATCATTCCGCCTTCAAATTCCGTTTATTCCCAACTCGCGGCCACAATCACGTCGGACACCTTTCCACGTGAATCACCTCAATCCAAATGACAACTCCACCAGTGCACTGACCTTTTATATCTCGTGTAGGTGATAGTAACTTTATCTGTATATGGTCCTACCTCTGTCCCATGAGTACTATCATCTCAACTTAGCATTTAATAAATACTGATTCTGAGCTGAGTGCATTTCACTACCACTGCTACTCTTTCTTTGATGTGCATTTCTACGCTATTGTTGGTGGTAAACCTATTTCTCAAGTATCTGAAAGGGCGGACTCTCTTGTGCATCATGGCATGAATCTCAAGAAATTCTTGCTGCTCTTGCCTTCTTCCTAACTCCTCGAACTGTGTTCTGTCTTGATTCACCTTTAGCCCAACCTTCTATGGCTAGTTGTCCATTTCTTGGTTCATTTCTTTCAACTCACAGTTTGATTCACATAGCTGTACTGTAACATCTGCATATTCGAAACAAAGGAACCTTGTCTTATTTTAATGATCGAGACTTAAATTCGCTGTCAACGTATAAAGTAAATTCAGGGAACATGTTTGTACTGAACATTGTATTAAATTTCTTATTTTTTACGACTTGTGGGAAATTGATAGTTTGTGCCTTTCTTCAGCCACATGCTCACATAGCCAGTGCTAGAGATTGGGACTTGTGCTTTCGGATCAATAAGAAATGCATGTGACTTCAGCACCTGTTCAGTATACATTTGAATTTCCGAACCGAAGTCATTTAGTTGGTGAAATATATGTGTTTTTCTTGTCCACACAATTGATATGTGCATTGACTTGGTTCCTAGGTAGACATCGGCTCATAATCTCGTTAATTAATGAATAGTACTTAATTTTCTGCATCGAATTAGTACCTATGTGTGTAAAAAATTTACGCCTCGTCTTAATTTTCAGTTTAACGTATTTTTCACAGTTCACTACTTTTCTGCTGAGTAACCTCTGTCGATATTGTTTCTAGCGGAGAATATCATATGCTATTCCTAATTTATAGACAAACGTAAGTGTGAATGTTTCTCTTTGCGTGCTAACCCCATGTGTTACTGAGTACCCTTTCCAATCCCTCCTAATACAATCTGGTACTGCGACCATTCATACTTACCAAGAACGTTTAGCATAGATAATTGTTCGTAAGAATGATGTACACACAGCTGCTTTATTTCCATCATGAATGGGGACAAGTTTATCTGTATGAAAGCACATATTTCACATTCACAAGTAGGTATCTCCTTTGTCAATAATTGTATGTATTGAAAGCTTCTTCTATTTTTCATTCACCGACGGATCTTTAATCATGTTCATAAAATATAAGATGTATTATTTTCCCAAACTTTGAACATTATCTACATTATACATTACTGGAGTCAAATGTTACTTTATTGCATCGCCTGCAGCCAAATTTAGATACTGAATATTTATGCATAGTCAGAGGACTCTTTAATTACATAAACATCACCTAACAGAAAATTTTCAGACTATTCTGATATATTACTTTTTATTATAATTGACCTCTTGTACAGTAAGACATGGATTTCCATTGCATATAAAACAGTGGGCTGCACAGCGGGAAGCCGGGAGATGCTTAGTTGTAATTAGTGGGGGATACAGGCAGACAACAGATGGATCAGGAAGGCGATTGGTGTGGACCTTAGAACAAATTTCGATGGATGCGTATTGTATCCAGGTGAATGGATGGAAGATTGGACTAGAAAATTCTTTACAGGATTCCAAGAGATAAGGTAACACCGAGAACATGTCCTAATGGAAAGACATTTGGTAGAGGAAATCATTTATAGTCAGTTTTGACACACAGAGATAACAATAATAGTGGATGATAAATGACTGATATTAATGATGATAAAAACCATGTTTAGCTGAAACTGAAAATTAAAATCATCTTACGGAACGGCAACGTCCTATAGTATGACAAACAAAAGTCTGTCATAATTTAATGGGTTGCCATTCTTAAAAAGTGAACATACTAAGAATATAAAAGAAAATTCATATTCAAGGTTTTAATGCCCTCAGTACCGCTACATTTGCGGAAATCAAATTTTTGTAGTTGACAGTTGCTTGGGTTTCGTAATTCGTTGTGTTGTGAACGTCTAACAACTTTATGTAGAACGTCTAACAATCTGGTTGCAATGCAAGTTTTTCACATTTTAATACACTGCTGATAATAAGTCTGCCTTTTCCGTTTTTGTCACCAAGCTTACTTTTATATTTTCCTGGCCCTATTTGCTAGCAGAATTTTCTTTAAACATTATGAATGATCCAGAATTAGCATACATATGGTATGACTGGTTAGTGCTGACTGATGTATGTGGTATTCAGCTGCTTGATGTGCTAGTGATATTATTTACTTTCGTTTCGTTCCTGAATATCTTAAAATAGAAACCTCATACGGTGATGATACATTTAAAAAACTGTAGTCGTATACAGGATAGTTTATCATCAATCACAAGTATGTCCAGATTCAGTTTGCGTTGTTTGAATGGTTTCCCGAGCAACAGTTCTTTGGCGGAATTGTTGCAGAAATGCACAGTACATAAACGAAGAGGCCAGCCATCTCCTTTCCGTATTGATTCGACTAGTAATCAGCACCTTAAGATAGGGCGCTGTTGCCTAGTTAGTAAATTTGATGCATTATCTGTAACAACATCCAGGGTTACTCCTGATTTAATTAATACTCAAGTAGTCTGAGTGTCTGATTAATTCTCCGAAAATGTCCAACACCTGTTTCTCGTTGTCATGTCAGTCGTACGTGCTACTGCCCTATCTATGGTGATCATACGCCTCCTGTTCCTATGAAAATTATGTAACAACTGGGTTTACTCGTATCTGTAAGACAGTGTAATAAGGTTATTGGAGACCAGTGCTATATTTTCTTCGATAAAACTTTTTATTCTTCTGCATTTCGTTGTCATGTTTCATTGGGTGAAATTTTTACTTCTTACGTATTCCTAATTCATAGATGTTACACATGTAGGGTTCTTTGAAAAAGAATGCTTTCACCATTTAAGTGCTTCAGTCACTTCTGCATACAGTATCACAATTACGGCTTTGTAGTCATTTCTGGTGAGCCTGCTATGAACAAACACATTTCAGCATTAGTACATCACTGGCTGCACTGCAGCTTCGCCTGTGTATCTGTATGTCACGTACGTTGCACATATCTCCTTTTTCCCCTTCTCAAGTCTATCTTGCCTCCTTCCCTGTCCAGATCGTTCTCGCACCAATATCTTTCCAAGTCCTCCTCTCACATTTCTCTATCTTGTCCTCTCCTTTTCCCTTTCCATCTCTTTATTCCACCTCTATCTATCCATCTTCTCCTACCACTCTCTCTGTTGATCTTCTCGTTCTCCTGTCTCCCTGTCCATATCCTCCTACATCCTCTATGTGGTTTGGCTCCTCTTCTCACCTCACTCTGTGCATCTCATCCTTCTACGTTATCTGTCCATCTTCTCCAACAGCTTCCCTCTGCCCAGCCATGCCTGTCTGCATGAATACTGCCTGGAATGCATACTGATAGTACACGTGCAACACATCAGTTCCGCAATGCAGCCATGGTGCCCCATGTTACCAACACCTTTCACTCCCACTCCCTTCCCTATTTGTGCTAGGAAGTTCTAACGAACATGGCACTTCTTTGCAGACAGTAAGTGTTACGTGTACTAAGTTTGGTTCAAATCGATCTGGTCGTTTAAGAGGAGATGTCAAACATACATGCACATCTACATTAACCTGTACGTATATAAAGCTATAATTTAGCAATGAAAAGTCGTAACAAGTATAGTGTAAATATGTAACATACTATTGATGTATTTTGGAAGTCACTTACATTACGTGCCGATTTTCATGTCGATTTAATGATATTCTTCGTTTGCCCATAGAGGAATCATGTTGAGATCACATATGTAGGATCCAGACACAAAATCAATTTCATTCTTGTCATGAAGCCTACAAAAGGAATTTTTAACCTCTAGATGCAATAAATACCTCTGACAAAAGTAATTCTTTCAGATATAGTGACGTATTGAGATATATACTAGGTGGTCAGACACAGTCTGAAAAGCTTATTACGCTGCTGAAGGATAAGATGTGCTGAGAAGTGACTGTTAAAAAACGAATTCGATACGTACCGTCATTTCCGAGTAAATTAGCTTTTAAGTTAGCCAATCTGGCCATTGCGTGTGAGTATTCAATTGAGATGCCAAATACACTCCTGCAAATTGAAAAAAGAACACATTGACACCGGTGTGTCAAACCCACCATACTTGCTCAGGACACTGCGAGAGGGCTGTACAAGCAATGTTCACACGCATGGCACAGCGGACACACCAGGAACCGCGGTGTTGGCAGTCGAATGGCGCTAGCTGCGCAGCATTTGTGCACCGCCGCCGTCAGTGTCAGCCAGATTGCCGTGGCATACGGAGCTCCATCGCAGTCTTCAACACTGGTAGCATGCCGCGACAGCCGTATGTGCAGTTGACGGACTTTGAGCGAGGGCGTATAGTGGGCATGCGGGAGGCCGGGTGGACGTACCGCCGAATTGCTCAACACGTGGGGCGTGAGGTCTCCACAGTACATCGATGTTGTCGCCAGTGGTCGGCGGAAGGTGCACGTGCCCGTCGACCTGGGACCGGACCGCAGCGACGCACGGATGCACGCCAAGACCGTAGGATCCTATGCAGTGCCATAGGGGACCGCACCGCCACTGCCCAGGAAATTAGGGACACTGTTGCTCCTGGGGTATCGGCGAGGACCATTCGCAACCGTCTCCATGAAGCTGGGCTACGGTCCCGCACACCGTTAGGCCGTCTTCCGCTCACGCCCCAACATCGTGCAGCCCGCCTCCAGTGGTGTCGCGACAGGCGTGATTGGAGGGACGAATGGAGACGTGTCGTCTTCAGCGATGAGAGTCGCTTCTGCCTTGGTGCTAATGATGGTCGTATGCGTGTTTGGCGCCTTGCAGGTGAGCGCCACAATCAGAACTGCATACGACCGAGGCACACAGGGCCAACACCCGGCATCATGGTGTGGGGAGCGATCTCCTACACTAGCCGTACACCTCTGGTGATCGTCGAGGGGACACTGAATAGTGCACGGTACATCCAAACCGACATCGAACCCATCGTTCTACCATTCCTAGACCGGCAAGGGAACTTGCTGTTCCAACAGGACAATGCACGTCCGCATGTATCCCGTGCCACCCAACGTGCTCTAGAAGGTGTAAGTCAACTACCCTGGCCAGCAAGATCTCCGGATCTGTCCCCCATTGAGCATGTTTGGGACTGGATGAAGCGTCGTCTCACGCGGTCTGCACGTCCAGCACGAACGCTGGTCCAACTGAAGCGCCAGGTGGAAATGGCATGGCAAGCCGTTCCACAGGACTACATCCAGCATCTCTACGATCGTCCCCATGGGAGAATAGCAGCCTGCATTGCTGCGAAAGGTGGATATACACTGTACTAGTGCCGACATTGTGCATGCTCTGTTGCCTGTGCCCCAGGAATGTGTCATTAAAGTTTCCCCTTCCTGGGACAATGAATTCACGGTGTTCTTATTGCAATAACCAGGAGTGTACAATTAGTGTCAGTTGTTCTCATAGCATAGATGATAGCGCACGAGACAGCTCAATCGTTGGGTCGGGTTCAATCTTTGTTACTGTTCCACGTCCGGCTATCTTCAGTGCTAATAAATTATGCAACGTATGGGATTTCTTTCTATTTCATGGCTAAACCCACCATGAAACACACTTACAAGCTTTTCAAACTGTATCTGTCTAGTTTATCTCTAGGTGTGGGACCTTACTCACACTACGTCTCCTTAAAATGTATGTTGTGAGTAGAAGTCGATAATTATTAACGAAATCTGTATTTTTAAAATTGTCTTTAGGGTATGCATCAAGTACACCACCAACCCTCCTTCCCGTTTGTAGTGCATGTTACCGAAAATACGCTGATTTCGCTAAGACTGTGTTAGAAGATATTTTCATGTTCTGGACTTCTTTAAAAAAGTATGTTGTTAAAATACGTGAACAATAATTAACGAATTTATTTTTTACTTTTTTTTAGTGTGGGCAAAAAGTAGCCCCTTCCCCTCCTTGAGAATGAGTGTTACGAAGAACGTCCTGGTATTGCTAGGGTTAATGTATCTCATTTTAATAATATGCAAGAATCCATAAACAGCACTCTAAAAGCAACAATTCAGTGAATAAAGCAAGTAAGGCGCCTAAAACAGAAATAGTGATTCTTAGTTCTGTTTGTATAACTATAAGATTCGATTAGTGTCATTTGTAATATTGTTCCTTATCTTTATAATCCTCCCCCCATGAACCATGGACCTTGCCGTTGGTGGGGAGGCTTGCGTGCCTCAGCGATACAGATGGCCGTACCGTAGGTGCAACCACAACGGAGGGGTATCTGTTGAGAGGCCAGACAAACGTGTGGTTCCTGAAGAGGGGCAGCAGCCTTTTCAGTAGTTGCAGGGGCAACAGTCTGGATGATTGACTGATCTGGCCTTGCAACATTAACCAAAACGGCCTTGCTGTGCTGGTACTGCGAACGGCTGAAAGCAAGGGGAAACTACAGCCGTAATTTTTCCCGAGGACATGCAGCTTTACTGTATGATTAAATGATGATGGCATCCTCTTGGGTAAAATATTCTGGAGGTAAAATAGTCCCTCATTCGGATCTCCGGGCGGGGACTACTCAGGAGGATGTCGTTATCAGGAGAAAGAAAACTGGCGTTCTACGGATCGGAGCGTGGAATGTCAGATCCCTTAATCGGGCAGGTAGGTTAGAAAATTTAAAAAGGGAAATGGATAGGTTAAAGTTAGATATAGTGGGAATTAGTGAAGTTCGGTGGCAGGAGGAACAAGACTTCTGGTCAGGTGACTACAGGGTTATAAACACAAAATCAAATAGGGGTAATGCAGGAGTAGGTTTAATAATGAATAGGAAAATAGGAATGCGGGTAAGCTACTACAAACAGCATAGTGAACGCATTATTGTGGCCAAGATAGATACGAAGCCCACACCTACTACAGTAGTACAAGTTTATATGCCAACTAGCTCTGCAGATGATGAAGAAATTGAAGAAATGTACGATGAAATAAAAGAAATTATTCAGATAGTGAAGGGAGACGAAAATTTAATAGTAATGGGTGACTGGAATTCGAGTGTAGGAAAAGGGAGAGAAGGAAACATAGTAGGTGAATATGGATTGGGGCTAAGAAATGAAAGAGGAAGCCGCCTAATAGAATTTTGCACAGAGCACAACTTAATCATAGCTAACACTTGGTTTAAGAATCATGAAAGAAGGTTGTATACGTGGAAGAACCCTGGAGATACTAAAAGGTATCAGATAGATTATATAATGGTAAGACAGAGATTTAGGAACCAGGTTTTAATTTGTAAGACATTTCCAGGGGCAGATGTGGACTCTGACCACAATCTATTGGTTATGACCTGTAGATTAAAACTGAAGAAACTGCAAAAATGTGGGAAATTAAGGAGATGGGACCTGGATAAACTGAAAGAACCAGAGGTTGTACAGAGTTTCAGGGAGAGGATAAGGGAACAATTGACAGGAATAGGGGAAAGAAATACAGTAGAAGAAGAATGGGTAGCTCTGAGGGATGAAGTAGTGAAGGCAGCAGAAGATAAAGTAGGTACAAAGACGAGGGCTGCTAGAAATCCTTGGGTAACAGAAGAAATATTGAATTTAATTGATGAAAGAAGAAAATATAAAAATGCAGTAAATGAAGCAGGCAAAAAGGAATACAAACGTCTCAAAAATGAGATCGACAGGAAGTGCAAAATGGCTAAACAGGGATGGCTAGAGGACAAATGTAAGGATGTAGAAGCTTATCTCACTAGGGGTAAGATAGATACTGCCTACAGGAAAATTAAAGAGACCTTTGGAGAGAAGAGAACCATGTGTATGAATATCAAGAGCTCAGATGGCAACCCAGTTCTAAGCAAAGAAGGGAAGGCAGAAAGGTGGAAGGAGTATATAGAAGGTTTATACAAGGGCGATGTACTTGAGGACAATATTATGGAAATGGAAGAGGATGTAGATGAAGACGAAATGGGAGATACGATACTGCGTGAAGAGTTTGACAGAGCACTGAAAGACCTGAGTCGAAACAAGGCCCCCGGAGTAGACAACATTCCATTAGAACTACTGACGGCCTTGGGAGAACCAGTCCTGACAAAACTCTACCAGCTGGTGAGCAAGATGTATGAGACAGGCGAAATACCCTCAGACTTCAAGAAGAATATAATAATTCCAATCCCAAAGAAAGCAGGTGCTGACAGATGTGAAAATTACCGAACTATCAGTTTAATAAGCCACGGCTGCAAAATACTAACGCGAATTCTTTACAGACGAATGGAAAAACTGGTAGATGCAGACCTCGGGGAGGATCAGTTTGGATTCCGTCGAAATGTTGGAACACGTGAGGCAATACTGACCTTACGACTTATCTTAGAAGAAAGATTAAGAAAAGGCAAACCTACGTTTCTAGCATTTGTAGACTTAGAGAAAGCTTTTGACAATGTTGACTGGAATACTCTTTTTCAAATTCTAAAGGTGGCAGGGGTAAAATACAGGGAGCGAAAGGCTATTTATAATTTGTACAGAAACCAGATGGCAGTAATAAGAGTCGAGGGGCATGAAAGGGAAGCAGTGGTTGGGAAAGGAGTGAGACAGGGTTGTAGTCTCTCCCCGATGTTATTCAATCTGTATATTGAGCAAGCAGTAAAGGAAACAAAAGAAAAATTTGGAGTAGGTATTAAAATTGATGGAGAAGAAGTAAAAACTTTGAGGTTCGCCGATGACATTGTAATTCTGTCAGAGACGGCAAAGGACTTGGAGGAGCAGTTGAACGGAATGGACAGTGTCTTGAAAGGAGGATATAAGATGAACATTAACAAAAGCAAAACGAGGATAATGGAATGTAGTCAAATTAAATCGGGTGATGCTGAGGGAATTAGATTAGGAAATGAGACACTTAAAGTAGTAAAGGAGTTTTGCTATTTAGGAAGTAAAATAACTGATGATGGTCGAAGTAGAGAGGATATAAAATGTAGACTGGCAATGGCAAGGAAAGCGTTTCTGAAGAAGAGAAATTTGTTAACATCGAATATAGATTTATCTATCAGGAAGTCGTTTCTGAAAGTATTTGTTTGGAGTGTAGCCATGTATGGAAGTGAAACATGGACGATAACTAGTTTGGACAAGAAGAGAATCGAAGCTTTCGAAATGTGGTGCTACAGAAGAATACTGAAGATAAGGTGGATAGATCACGTAACTAATGAGGAGGTATTGAATAGGATTGGGGAGAAGAGAAGTTTGTGGCACAACTTGACTAGAAGAAGGGATCGGTTGGTAGGACATGTTTTGAGGCATCAAGGGATCACAAATTTAGCATTGGAGGGCAGCGTGGAGGGTAAAAATCGTAGAGGGAGACCGAGAGATCAGTACACTAAGCAGATTCAGAAGGATGTAGGTTGCAGTAGGTACTGGGAGATGAAGCAGCTTGCACAGGATAGAGTAGCATGGAGAGCTGCATCAAACCAGTCTCAGGACTGAAGACAACAACAACAACGTCTTTATAATGGTAGATAATTCACAGTTGTCTCTTATCATGTAGCAATCCTTGGAAAAACATCACTGCTGACTAACCGCAGATGACCATTAAAGTGACACAGTCTTGGTACTTTGCTCTAGATGTATTTTGTAGCGTTGAGAACAACAGGGAGACTTGTAACACATTTTTGCACATAAATAGCGCTAAAAGAAAATTACCTAAATGGGAAGCCGGAGGTAGCTTCAATTCTACTGTTGTCTGTGTTGAAATAGCTTCGTCAGCTTTTTTATAACGCTGGTTATCATGACTCAACTATATATATCTCCCCAGTTTGGTTTGAAGAGGGTGAACAGATGAGGCCTCTATTTTCTTCGCGGACTGTGTCCTAAACAGAAGTTACAACACATGCTTCTGACTGAGCAAAGTCTTTCGAATCATACAGTATCTCCTGTCAGATTCATGCCACAATAAAGGGTAAAATGACTTTTCTTTTAATTTCGGCGATTGCACTGTGGTGTGTTGTAGTGCAGATGACGTAACTCTTTCTTTTTTCATTACAACAACTGACATACTGGTTCTTTTTCTATGTGCCAAGGTTTTAATAACATATAAACCCATGCCTAACTTGTTTCTATATTTGTTTTTTTACTACTAAAAGTACTTTCAATAGAGAATCTAATGGTAATTTACAAGTATTACTTACATGGTTTTGTTCCCTGTATCCTTCATTTACGTTCAAAATAACGTTATTAAAGACCTGACTGCCAAAGATCTATATTACTTACGATGATATTGTGAAATGTGGTTTAATTTCTTTCTTTTGCAAAGTTATTAATAAGCTAGATAATACTTCAACTCTAATAAACCACAAAAGTGGCGTTAACATGACGATCCCTGTTTGGTAAAATATTAATATTTCTTGACGTGTACTATGACATGCAATGTAACTGATTTCGAAAGAGCAGTAGTGGTATTTTATCTGTTAACAGTATGCTTAATATGACTTTTAATGGTGTAAATTTTAATGTCAACTATTGAACTAATGTTGCAATGTTTACTACCGAAGGAAGACGCAACACCCTCAAGGATTGTTCTCAGTGGCACCAGGGTATAATATGTGCATATTGATGGGTTGCAGTGTAGGTGATTCGGTTGTCACGGAACCCGGCAACCAGATGGCTTGTACGTGCGTCATTTGCTTTGAGTCTTCAGACAGTGACGGCGCAGTTTAGACGTGAAGAATGATCGCCATATTCATTCTAGAGTACAACCTCGTCTCTTCGACGAGTGCGTAGTCCTTTTGAACAGGTTAACCTATTCCAAGGGGGTCACATTGTGCACCTGCTGGAAGGTGGGTGGATGCATTACGGCTTTCTGTGCATGTTGGGCACAATCTGTCGCTAGTGTATCCGTGCTTTCAGCAGCAGTCTGTGCAACATGTACACCAGATTATGGACGTCCAAATAGTGCAGATGTCAAGATCGACTAATCTTTGGAGCAGAGCGGCCGACGGAACATCATCCAGGTAGGACATCAGAGTACGTGTGGCACACGCTGTGTCACGGAGGACCGATTAGAACCGTCTGCTTGCAGCAGGTCTGAGATCACGTGTGCCTCTGGCCAGGCAACCGGCGACACCGCGATATCACCAATCACGGTCAATCTGGTGTCGTGGAAGAGTAGACTGGAGAGTGCAATGGGTGTCTGTCGTCTTCAGTTATGAGAGCAGGTCGTGTCTCATATATGGCGTACACGTGGTGAGCAGTCTGTTCCAGAAAGCAGGCACCCACGATGCACAGGTCCCCCCACAGGCTCCATTGTGCTGGGAGCCATCATTACATTTCGTGGTTTCACTTGGCGTTTCTGCAGCGTATAGTAACCAGTGCCCGCTACGTTGCATTTGATTTTGTCACTGTGGTACTGCCATTCCATTGACAGGAAAGTATTCCGCGTTTTCAACAGGACACTGCACGTCCACATAAAGCTCTTCGTGGTGTACCGCTACTGCCCTGGTCAGTAAGAGCAACATCTCTGGGTCATAGTGAAATGGGAATGTACTTGTCCTTCAGAACTTGCAAGAACAAGGCCGAATTACAAGAAAGGGTACAAGATGCTTATGATAGCCTGTTGCACGGTGTCATTCGCCAACTTTATGAGCGTTTGCTTGCGAGAATACAAGCCTGCCCTGCCACCAGAGAGGGATACACAGTGTATTGATGCGACTGTTTGTGCCCCATTTACTGTGAATGTGTAAATCCCCCGTAAAAGCGGGGTACGCTTATTTAATTAGTAAATTTGTTTATGGCATATTCATATAGCCAGAAATCGGTACTACAATGCAACTGAAATGACTTCCCAATACCATGGCACTGAGATGCAAAGGGTTTTACTTCTAGTGATAATGCAAAGTACGTTAAAAGTTCTTCTTCACGCAGAAATAGTGGGGCAAACGAGGTTTGTTCCCACTGTTTGCATTACACCTGTTAGGACAGATGGGTTGCGACTGCAAATGTGATCGGACGAGTTTCTTACTCTGTGTTTTTTACTTACAGCAATAGTGTGTAACGTGAAGTGTGATAGTAGCGTGGTTTTCTTCGGATCTTTGGAGTGTATTAATCATGCTTCGCAGGGAACAAAGGGCAATGTCTCAAGCAAATGCTCATTGTCTGAGTATTTCAAACAAATCAACCGAAGAATTAGTAATCAAGAATTTTAGTTAATTAGGTAACTTGAATGATCAATTTACTATTTAACCAGCTTAATTTCTGTGACATTAATTTCTCGTAGAAGGCATAAGCATAGCGATTCTAATGCCAGAGACTGCTCTTTGCGACACATTGTAAGAATCAAACGAAATGACATCATTAGTGAAATTCCTGTCTGCAGAGGTCTTCATTGTTTGCATGCATTTATCGTTTTGAAGTTGCAACACTCATAAAAAGTCCAACAGTAAGGCAGTATTATATACCTGGACTGAAGGTGTTACGAGTAAAGGAGAGACTGAAGTTATCACTTTTTGCACAGTTATGAGAGTGAAATGGTTGATTCAAAAGTAAGCGCAATTGTAATATTCTGTAATTTGTGCCCAGGACAGAGTAGGAATTATACAGTGTTTATACCTTCACTATCTCGTTCATACCATTAATAGATACGATGATGTCAAAACAGTATTTCCAATAAGGGAACACTCTTACATAAAATGTGATAAAAACTTTGGTTTGGTAAAATTGAAAGTAATTGCTGAGTTACCAAGAAAATCATTTAACGCTTTTCAAACCACAAGAATGAATCCAAGCCTTTAAAAAGTTATTCCAATTCAACAAGAAATTGTACGAGATTGAAAGACCTTCTTGGAATGCATTTTCCTAACACGACCGTTCACAGAACGTCTGGTGTGGTGGAAGGTAAGGTATGCCTCTCTACCTGGATTGGAATCTTTCGCCGGCCGAGATGTCATGGCCTACAATGGACCTTGGACACCAGTACTTTTGGAGCATACTGGTGGTCTACAGGTAGGCATCACGCCTGTGTATCGCTCGCAGGGACCTGACGAATTATAATGATTTCATCGAGCATATTATAATGGCAAGTGTTCTGTTGTATGAAACTTTCTGTGAAGTAAACAAGACTGTTTTACAAACAACTATTTCTAGGGATATATTGTCAGAACTCCTGCCAATACCTTACGAAAAATATGCAGACGTTCAAAAATTCAAACAGTTACGTGGTCAAGACGCAAGAAACTTCTATTCCAGTAAATCACACGATGAACCAAATTTAAAGACCAACAGAAAACAACTTTAATGTTAAACAACACAAAAAGTCGTAGCAACGATGTACTTGCTATATAGGTAATGTATTTTTTATCATCTAATTTCAGTTTTTATTTCTTTTAATCCAATCATCCATAATCACTAAATTTTGAATCGTAATTGTATTGGTGACAAGCGATGATAGTGTTTTATGTATTTTTTGGAAACCTGAAAGAATAAATTACTCTCCTGAGAAATGTGCAAAATGTGACTTACCCGCTTTCTTCCGCTGGCTCTTCATGTGTCTTTATTTGGCCTGAATTTGTTATCATGCTCCTAGAATGATGCACTTCCTGTCACATCATATGTTAATAATATGACCTTGCCCTGGTGGATGCTGTATTTTTCCTGGCAGTGTACGCTGTGTTTCAGAAATACTTTCACAAACTTTGGAAAGAGGTTCTTTACCCTAAAACAAAAATGACATATACTAAATATGGGCATTTTTTTCATCTTCGATACTGTGAAACACAGTTTTTCTATTGACCAGGTGCCTTTAAAAAAGTTCTTAACGGGTGCTTTTTAGAGGTCATGTTCACTAGACTTTGCTTTCTTGCCTAGATTTAACGAACCTGTCCCCATTGTTTGTAAAAACATCTTCGAAAGCACCTTTGTATCAAATTCTAAATAGCCTATATTACAATTTCCACATGGCCTATATATAGAAACCGTCTATCCAGAAGGAAATAAATAACAGCTAAAAGTCAAAAGCGTTATCATTGTTTTCAATTAGTGCGTTGTCCACCAAACATGCCAGTTTTCGATCATAGTCCTCTTTTTCGTTTGATTTATACCTCACATCATCAGCTCGATGTTGATAAACGTAACCGCTGTTTGCGGTCGGGCTATTCATGTCGAAAACGACTTGGGGAGAGGGGTAAAAACGAAGCCTATGGAGGCAGTCATTAGGGAAGCGATCTAGTGGCGCGGCAGCTCTCACTCGTGTAAGCTGGTCGGCCGGCGCATCACTCTCTGCTGGAGTGGATCGGAAGTAATCAGTGAGCGCGGCGACAATGGGAGAAGCTCGCCTCGGTGCGGCGGGGACGGGGGTTGGGGGTTGGCTGCAGCCGGAAATGGCAGCGCGGCTCGGCTGTTTGCCGGGCCACACCCCTGGTCGCATTGACCGCCCGCTGACTGATGGACGAGTGTTTGCTCGCCCAGACCCCGCCGCCGCTGGTTTACCTTATAATTACGGGCCGAGTGTCGTATATCAGGGCACCGTGTTTGTGGAGGCCCGGCCCCTCTCGGACGCTCCTTCTGGAGGCGCAGTGACGACTGATTTACTGCCCTCCCGAAAAGGCGGACACGCCTCGCACCTGCGCACTTATGCCAGGGGGAAAAACAGTCCAAGTACATCCACTTTGCGGTCGAGGCAATGCTGGTGTTGAAAGTAACCCGATCGGTTGCAGCCTCTAATGCAGTCATGAAATACAAGTCGTGTTTGGAGAGAAATTTCGCTAGTGCGGTTTATGCAAGACATAGTTTGTTTGTAGGTTAAACCTTGTCCGAAATTTCATAGCGAAAGTAGAATATAGACAATTGCGGTATCAAATTGACCAGCATGGGATCCAGTACATCTTCGAAAAAAGAAAATTATTGCTTAAAAATAATGAGCGTAAGTAAGAAAAAAGAGGTACAGATAGCCGTACCTCAGGTGCAACCACAATAAAAGTTGACAAACTTGTGTTTCCTGAAGAGGGCAGAACACTTATCAGTAGTTTCAGGGGCTTCAGTCTGGGTTGGTGACTGATCTGGTCACGTAGCAACACCTAAGATGGCCTCGCCATGCTTGCACTGAGACTGGGTGAAAGCACGGGAAAAACCAACGGCCGTAATTTTTCCCCATGGCATGTAACTCTCCAGTATAGTTAAATGATGATGAAATACGCTTGGTTAAAATACTCCGGAGGAAAAATATTACCCCACTTGAATCTCCGAGCGGGGACTGGTCAGGAGAATCTCATCAGGAGAAACAAAACTGGATTTCTAAAAGTTGGAGCGTACTCAATTATAAATACAAAAACCAAATAGGGTTGTTGCAGGAACAGGCGTATAAGCAACAATGAATGACAAATAGAAATGCGAGTAAGCTAGTATCAACAGCGTATTGAACACATTGTAGTTGGTAAAATATGCATGAAGTTAATACCCACCACAAAATAAAAGTTTATGTACCAACCAGCTCTGCAGACGTTGAAGAGATTAAAGAAATATATCATGAGATAAAGAAAATTATTCAGATAGTTAAGGGAGATGGAAATTTATTTGTGGTGGGGACTGGAAGGTAGGAAAAGAAAGAGAAAGACAAACAGAAGGTGAATGTGGACTGGGAAAAAGGAATGAAAGAGGAACCAGCCTGGTAACATTTTGTATCTAGTATAATTTAATTACCTTTAAAATTTGATATAAGAATCATGGAGGAAGGTTGTATATGTAGAATACACTTGGAGAAATTGGAAGGTTTCAGACTGATTATACGCGCTAAGAAGACATTTCAGAACCAGCTTTTAAATTGTAAAACGTTTCCAGGGGCACGTGTGGTCTCTGGCCACAATTTATTGATTATGAATTGTGGATTAAAACTGAAGAAATTGGAAAAAGGTAGGTAATTAATGAGACGGAACCTGGAGAAGTTGAAAGTACTAGTGGTTGTGGAGAGTTCAGAGATAGATTAGGCAACGATTGACAACAAAAGTGAAAGGAATATACCAGAAGGGGAATGGGTAACTTTGAAGTAGTGAAGACAGTAGAGGATCCAGTAGGTAAAACTACAAGGAGTAGTAGAAAACACTAGACATCACAGGAGATATTGAATTTATTAGTTCAGACAAATCTATGCTGGCTCTCGTGTAGTCATAGTAATTTTATGATTTTTTATTCTGTAAACGATATTATGTGCATATGCCTACGTAACATTAATACTGATAACTAGTTGTTTCCATGAATGAAAGTCTGACGGTATCACTTGAAAAGCAATCGGTACAGAACAGTAACCAAATTTAGTCACGATAATGCAAACCATATTACAGTGAGTTATGCGATACAGTACAGTTTTCATGAGGTGTTTCCAGTTGTTCCATTTTATTGGTTTTCATAATTATAATTAACCACATTCGATTCCAAATTAGCGTCTTTAGTGTTCATGTTACATTTGTTTTCTATCTCTAAGATCACGGAGTGCATTTTGTTCACTTCATGCATTATCGTTCTTGCCCAGTATTTACATGATTTCAAAGTCATTTAGGAAATTTAGCTTCTTGCTCGTTACAGATTTAGCTACCATTGTTGTTGTGGAATATAAATTCATTCAAAAAGTTTTTGGTATACGAAATTATGGCCAACTAAAATGAATCTTTAAGTTTTTACCATTTTCTTTTTT
This sequence comes from Schistocerca gregaria, assembly GCF_023897955.1. Lineage (NCBI taxonomy): Eukaryota > Metazoa > Arthropoda > Insecta > Orthoptera > Acrididae > Schistocerca > Schistocerca gregaria. Next base: position 832,033,803 of record NC_064922.1, read on the forward strand.
TTCATATCGATTGTTGTAGCATGCAGTACATACCCGTGTGATAACGATCAGGTTGTAACTGTCTATATTCTGTTGGTAAGCGTTGATCGCTTTCTATGCCTTTTTTCCATTAATTACGGAATATTATACACACGTATCACAGAACCTTTTTCTTCTCTGGAGAGTATAGGTACGTTCTAATATTACGTTATGGAAGTTTCTGTTCATCTGCCTTCACAAGTTTGATAAACCTTGGCACACAGATAAGTGCGAATTTGTTTACTTATCAGGGTACTTGATATCTGACAGCTAAGAAGTTGTGATAGTATTTACCAGGGCGACGTGGTTTTACTGAAGACCAACCACTTGGTGACCTCTAAACAGTTAGATCCCCTCCCCCCCCCCTTCCAAGAAAATTGCACAGCATAACGGGGCCTTGACCGTGTATTGTCAACGAGGCAACAACTAATTCTGAACCTTTTCCAGTTTGTGGAGTTCGTTAATCGAATGGCTACATTCGCCATGAGGTCGCTGTCTGCTTGCAAAACTAATTTTGTGACCTCTGTTACTAAATATTCAGATTTTATCGTTAGCTTGAAGATCTAAATATTGATATTTATGGTTAGAACTAGATTGCACTGCATTAATCACGTTAGTGGTTTGACACATTTGTCCAATTACTTGATACAGGAATTCTTCCACTACAATAAAATAATACATGAAGTTAAAAAACGACTGCGATAAAATCTGTTATATGAGGCGCAGTATGAGAGAAAATACACATTAGTCTCTATTATCATGCCACATATAACACATTTTACCTAATTTCGTGTATTATTTCAGTTACTGGTACAGGAACTTCATTCATTATTTTACTTCTATTTGACTACAACTGCATTATATTACTCATCAATAATTTTACTTGTTGATGCAACACACGTCATGACACCCAACCATTATACATGTATGAATCCCACACGGTTAAATAGTTTTTATCTATGCTTTTACGGTCACATTTGGATGTGCATTTTATCGTCTTTTAACCTTTATATTGTCATTTATCTTTTATCTAACGATGGCATACATTTCTTGTTTGTTAAAGGTCCTTATGTCTTAGTATATTTACTCGTCGATGGGAAGGGTCTTTGGTTAAAGCTTACCCCGTCTGTCGGTGTAGTTTACTTCTTTGACAGTTCAATACGCTGCAGCCAGTTTGACACTTGATTTCACTTAACTGACAACTGTACTACCGTGGACAGGCTTTTTGAAATGAGAATTCTATTTTTTATATACAGTCCAAGTGCTTAGTTTGTTGAGACTAAAACTAATCCATACGTAAGTAATGAAAAATGCATACAGTGTTCGTCATAGTCATGCGCTACACTGGTGTGTTTTATTTACTTTTCATAATTCGTGTACAATGTCCCACAGCTTGTGCCTGACAATGCTTTTCCGTAAAACGTAAAATTTGATAAAGAATTGAACAATCAAGACCTTTCCGTAATTGCAAATTGTGTCGCGTTTGTGTAACATTGTGTTCCTGGTTGTGGTTATATAACCAGCGATTATTTTCAGATCAAATTCAGAATGATGAAATAGGACGTTGTTAATTATGTGGTAGATAGTCTCAAGCTACTCACTGCACCACTGATTCGATGAACTTAAAAGGGTATTTTCTGTTTCAATGTCAGTTGCTTCTATATTTTTAGAATTAACATATTCTGTCATCTTTACCAACACAGCATACTATTGCCACAAACTACGGTACATCGAAGGTAGCTGCGTGGAGTAATAAGTAAATCTCCTCTATTTATGCAGTAATTGTGACTGTTTTTCATGTTTCAGGGCCTATAAATTATTGTCATAATATAAATTCAATATCATTTACTTTACTGAACTTGCACCGCCTCGGCATTAAGACTAAAGAAACTTACAGTTTGGTCACAGTAATTCCCTTTCTTAACATAAGAAATACTTAAATCACAATTCTTGAATGGATAAGGTAGCATTTCAGATATAGCCTTCATTGAAAGCTGGTGAAAACATATAGCATTTACGCTCAGTATTGTCAAGTCACAAGGACAATTTATCTGTTGCTTAACCAATGCAGAGCATCATGCCAGGAGGTAAAAGCATAGGATTTAAACAGAAGCTGGATAAGCCATGGAGGAGATGAAATATCGGTTTGAGATAAACCGAGTGCCAGCGGAGACACTTTATTCTCCCTTTCTTATATTGCTCAATTTCACGGTGGACTGAACGTTCTCCATTACGATTCGCGGGTCACCTCCTGCGACGATAACTACTGCGTTGCTGATCGTATTGCAAGAGTGAATAGCAGAGGCTTTTAGACATGAGCTTACCTTAGTAAATGCTGCCAGTGTAATGAAGTTGCTGTTATTTATAGATTGAATTTCCAAAAGGAAACAAAATTTTACTTATACTGTCCTGATATCAGTAATATTTTAGCTCTGCATGTATGTTATGTGATGTCATTTCGTTATTGCAATAGCAGACACTATTACAATGACTATGGATCGTACATTTGCCTAAATTACAAGTACTAATTGCAAAAATCTTATGGAAATGCTGAATTTATTAATTTCGTAAAAGCTTATATTCCATATCGTACGTGGCCGTTGCTTAGTGAGGAAAATATCTGTGGGCTATTAATATTACCGCAGAATACTTCACATCGTAGATGTGAGTGGACAGGGACTGCGATTGCTGTGTTCGGATGAGGGCTGACTTGGCATCCCTTGGCTCACAGCTGCAATCGGCGCTCACTTCGGTCGCGCAGCTTGAGGCAGTTGCCAATGGGCATCACTGTGGGGAGCCGGACTTGGGTATCATGGGGATGTCAACCTCGTCCCGTCTGTCCCCAGATCGGTCTGCCGCTGTGGTTGCCCCGGTTGCTGCCCGCAGTGGGGCTGAGCCCTCGCCTGTGGTTGATTGGGAGGTCGTTCCAAGGAGTGGCAGGCAGCGAAAGGCGTCCCCAGAGGCTGATCAGAAAGCCTCCCCGGTGCGTCTGTCAAACCGGTTTCAGGCACTGTCTCTGGCTGAGCCAGATTCAGCTGCCTGCCCTGTTTCAGAGGATCTTTCTCAGCCTTCAAGGTCCTGGCCATCGCAGAGGGTGGGCTTACTGGTAGTCGGGAGCTCCAATGTTAGGCGAGTAATGGGGCCCCTTAGGGATATGGCGGCTAAGGAGGGGAAGAAATCCAGTGTGCACTCCGTGTGCATTCCGGGAGGAGTCATTCATGATGTGGAAAGGGTCCTTCCAGATGCCATGAAGAGCACAGGTTGCAGCCAGCTGCAGGAGGTGGCACATGTCGCCACTAATGACGTGTGTCGCTTTGGATCTGAGGAAATTCTCTCTGGATTCCAGCGGCTATCTGATTTGGTGAAGGCTGCCGGTCGTGCTTACGAGATGAAGGCAGAGCTCACCATCTGCAGGATCATTGACAGAACCGACTGCGGACCTTTGGTACAGAGCTGGGTGGAGGGTCTGAATCAGAGGCTCAGACGGTTTTGCGACCGTATTGGCTGCAGATTCCTTGACTTGCGCCACAGGGTGGTGGGGTTTCGGGTTCCGCTGAATAGGTCAGGAGTTCACTACACTCAGCTGGCGGCTACACGGGTAGCGGAGGCTGTGTGGCGTGGACTGGGCGGTTTTTTAGGTTGTAAATTGTTGTAGTTGCGCTGGAAAAGTCCCTGAGCTTCAAGCGCAAATAGAAAGCACAGAAGCTGATATCGTTATAGGTATAGAAAGCTGGCTAAAGCCTGAAATAAGTTCTGCAGAAATTTTTACGAAGTCTCAGACGGTGTTCAGGAAAGATAGATTAGGGAGAATTGGTGGTGGAGTGTTTGTGTCTGTCAGTAATGGTTTATCTTGTAGTGAAGTCGAAGTAGATACTCCGTGCGAATTGGTGTGGGTGGAGGTTATACTTAACAGCCGAATTAAGTTAATAATTGGCTCCTTCTACCGACCCCCAGACTCCGATGATACAGTTGCGGAACAGTTCAGAGAAAGTTTGAGTCTCGTAACAAATAAATACCCCACTCATACAGTTATAGTTGGTGGCAACCTACCCTCGGTATGTTGGCAAAAATACTTGTTCAAAACCGGTGGTAGGCAGAAAACGTCTTCCGAGATTGTCCTAAATGCTTTCTCCGAAAATTATTTCGAGCAGTTAGTCCACGAACCCACGCGAATTGTAAATGGTTGCGAAAACACACTTGACCTCTTAGCCACAAACAATCCAGAGCTGATAGAGAGCATCATGACTGATACAGGGATTAGTGATCACAAGGTCATTGTAGCTAGACTCAATACCATTTCTTCGAAATCCATCAGAAACAAACGCAAAATAATTTTATTTAAAAAAGCGGATAAAGTGCCACTAGAAGCCTTCCTAAAAGACAATTTCCATTCCTTCCGAACTGACTATGCGAATGTAGACGAGATGTGGCTCAAATTCAAAGATATAGTAGCAACAGCAATTGAGATATTCATACCTCATAAATTGGTAAGAGATGGAACGGATCCCCCTTGGTACACAAAAAAGGTCCGAAAACTGTTGCAGAGACAACGGAAAAAGCATGCGAAGTTCAGAAGAACGCGAAATCCCGAAGATGGGCTAAAATTTACAGACGCGCGAAATTTGGCACGTACTTCGATGCGAGATGCCTTTAATAGGTTCCACAACGAAACATTGTCTCGAAATCTGGTAGAAAATCCGAATCAATTCTGGTCGTATGTAAAGTACACAACCGGCAAGACGCAGTCAATACCTTCGCTGCGCAGTGCCGATGGTACTGTTATCGACGACTGTGCCGCGAAAGCGGAGTTATTGAACTCAGTTTTCCGAAATTCCTTCACCAGGGGAGACGAATGGAATATTCCAGAATTTGAAACACAAACATCTGCTAGCATGAGTCTCTTAGAAGTAGATACCTTAGGGGTTGCGAAGCAACTCAAATCGCTTGATACGGGCAAGTCTTCAGGTCCACATTGAATACCGATTAGGTTCCTTTCAGATTACGCTGATACTATAGCTCCCTAGGTAGCAGTCATATACAACCGCTCGGTCACCGATAGATCTGTACCTACAGATTGGAAAATTGCGCAGGTCGCACCAGTGTTCAAGAAGGGTAGTAGGAGTAATCCATTTAACTACAGACCTATATCATTGACGTCGGTTTGCAGTAGGGTTTTGGAGCATATACTGTATTCAAACATTACGAATCACCTCGAAGGGAACGATCTATTGACACGTAATCAGCATGGCTTCAGAAAACATCGCTCTTGTGCACCGCAGCTAGCTCTTTATTCGCTCGAAGTAATGGCTGCTATCGACAGGGGATCTCAAGTTGATTCCGTATTTCTACATTTCCGGAAAGCTTTTGACACCGTTCCTCAAAAGCGACTTCTAATCAAGCTGCGGAGCTATGGGGTATCGTCTCAGTTGTGCGACTGGATTCGTGATTTCCTGTCAGGAGGGTCGCAGTTCGTAGTAATAGACGGTAAATCATCGAGTAAAACTGAAGTGATATCAGGTGTTCCCCAGGGAAGCGTCCTGGGACCTCTACTGTTCCTGATCTATATAAATGACCTGGGTGACAATCTGAGCAGTTCTCTTAGACTGTTCGCAGATGATGCTGTAATTTACCGTCTAGTAAGGTCATCCGAAGACCAGTATCAGTTGCAAAGCGATTTAGAAAAGATTGCTGTATGGTGTGTCAGGTGGCAGTTGACGCTAAATAACGTAAAGTGTGAGATGATCCACATGAGTTCCAAAAGAAATCCGTTGGAATTCGATTACTCGATAAATAGTACAATTCTGAAGGCTGTCAATTCAACTAAGTACCTGGGTGTTAAAATTACGAACAACTTCAGTTGGAAGGACCACATAGATAATATTGTCGGGAAGGCGAGCCAAAGGTTGCGTTTCATTGGCAGGACACTTAGAAGATGCAACAAGTCCACTAAAGAGACAGCTTACATTACACTCGTTCGTCCTCTGTTAGAATATTGCTGCGCGGTATGGGATCCTTACCAGGTGGGATTGATGGAGGACATCGAAAGGGTGCAAAAAAAGGGCAGCTCGTTTTGTATTATCACGTTATAGGGGAGAGAGTGTGGCAGATATGATACACGAGTTGGGATGGAAGTCACTACAGCATAGACGTTTTTCGTTGTGGCGAGACCTTTTTACGAAATTTCAGTCACCAACTTTCTCTTCCGAATACGAAAATATTTTGTTGAGCCCAACCTACATAGGTAGGAATGATCATCGAAATAAAATAAGAGAAATCAGAGCTCGAACAGAAAGGTTTAGGTGTTCGTTTTTCCCGCTCGCTGTTCGGGAGTGGAATAGTAGAGAGATAGTATGATTGTGGTTCGATGAACCCTCTGCCAAGCACTTAAATGTGAATTGCAGAGTAGTCATGTAGATGTAGATGTAGATGTAGACGTATCCAAGGGCAAATGTACGAAGACTGTGTTGTTCAAAACTGCCGTTGAAAGAAAATCACTCTTCATGATGCACTTGCGAACACTTGTATGGTATTATGTGTAATTGTGTAGTGATATTTGTTTAGTTGAATAAAGAAGCAGGTTTTTCTATGGACATGATACAATCCAGCAAAGGTTAAAGCGGTCATTGGTTTTTTTTTTTTTTTTTTTTTTAACACACCGTATGTGAAAAGAGCACTTCTGTGTCACTGGGTCTTCACCGAACTTCCCTGTCCCTCGCGTAGACGCTTTACACAAATGCAACAATCGTGGCTTCCTACACCATTCACATGCCAGTCGGTTGACTCACAATGATAGGGTTACCGAAATGAAGGAATTAGTTCCAAAAGACAACAACGGAGAGGGGAAAATCTATATCTTTTTGTGGAAAATTACAGTCTTCATTCTCATTCAGATTCAAAAAATAAATGTGCATACAGTATTGACAATACTAGTTATTAGACAAGTGGAGTTTACAATTTACATATATGCACACGTTTATCTTTAGCTATACCGTCCTGAATATAAATCTAAAACTTCCAAATATTCTGTTCAAAATGAAGGTACTTTTATATAAAGAAAACTGGCTGTAAAATTTCTGAAGAACGGTTACTGCTGTATTACGTATTGGAATTATTGTGGAACACAAGGATATGCAAACGCGCTACCAATCAGTAATGCCAACTGATACATCTATCTAATCTTATGGAATCTATTAAAATGTTTTTTATGAATGATATAGGAAACAATTTTTCACTCAAAATGACAATTCAGCGCCGTAATACTGCATACCTAGCCACGACAAAGTCAACCCAAAGACGCTGTAAATAAGTTAGAAATTATAAGCAATTTATTTCAGATTAACTGCCAGAAAGCAGTGAATTCAATTTAATCCTCTGGTTCTTTTTTAAATTTAATACAGGATGTTTTAACTGAATGTTTCGAATACTGAACTAGTCCAGAGAGCAATACAGTAACTTGAATTGCTACTTCAAACAAATTTTGTGACGCTTTTATAAAATAGAACAGTTACTTATGATTAGGAATTGGTAGGGAGTTTTATCCCAGGTAATAATCACATAAGGAAAACAACAGAACCTTACTAAAATGTAACAATAACATAATCGTTTTACTACTATTTACCCAGCAACTGTCTTTTAAATGCTAAATGGCTTAGACGATGTTCCTTACAACCTGTCGACAGCTGATTCTTTATTAGCTTATTTACTTTTCATTTAAGATGACCAGATTAGGACCTTAAAGCCCTTTAGTATATCTGAGAAATTATAACGAGAACATGTATAATTAGCAATACAAACAACAAAATTGAATAACAATAATAAATGTAATAAATGAAAAGCAAACTGGTGCTTTTCATTTATTATAATGTTGTTCTACCAAGAACCGACGGAAGATTCTGTTAAAATAATAAATGTCATTAACAATAATAATAAAGTGCATTAAGAATAAAAATGATATTGATTAGAAAGAGGTTTTCATTCTGCAGCGGAGTGTGCGCTGATATGGAACTTCCTGCCAGATTAAAACTGTGTGCCGGACCAAGACTCGTACTCCTGATTAGTTTACCACATTTGATGACTTATTTAGTATCATCAGAAGCGGGAAATATAATGAAACATGAGAAACTTGAAGTGACAGTGTCAATAGTTGTTAAGAAGGAATAGACATTCAGTAGAGAATTATTTAGGCAAGAGCGAGGGAAAAGCGGTGGGAAGGAACGGGATTGGCAACAGCGAGATGGAGACAATTATGTGGAAGGAAGAGCTATTGTGAGGGAAGGTAGACCGTTAGATGCCTTTTGGAGTTCGAAACTAATTTAATTTATGTGATTTTTCAGTAATATGGTTTAGACGGCGATTCCATGATACAGAAAATGGTTTTTAATTATCTGTGTTATGTAGTGGTATAAAAAGGATTATACTTTCTTGAGAACGAATCTTTATGCTGGGCTGTTCACGTAGCGTATTTGCTGAAGTTATGTAAGAGGAAGTCCAATATTTGACATTCTCTACGCTTGCCGGCTTGTTTTCATGACGTAAATAAGAGTGATTAAATCGAAATAGCAAACGTCACAAATGTATTGCACACAATTATTCATCGCCAGTTCCATCCAGTCATCCAGTACGAGGTCTGATACGAAAATTCTTAAAGAGTAGGGTTAACAGAATCAAGTATGAGGAGTAAAAAGTTTCTTTTCTTTTCCTTTCTTTTCTTTTCTTTTCTTTTCTTTTTTTTTTAAAAAAAAAGCTGTGGAGTAAATATTTATATTTTTGTAGTGATTGAAGTGGCATTGACACGTTGTCACGTGCTACAGTTGTGCGTTCAGTGCAGTCTATATGATGTGACAGTAACCAGAATTTTATGTAAATGTACCAAATCTTTAGTGTAAGTGACTGAAAATAGGTAGACGTTGCTACCACAGAGTACTGTGGTAGCAACGCTGGCTGTCGGCCACACTATGTCAACATGAGGGGCACTGTGTCAGAGGCGCAAGTGAGCTGCGAAGCGGGGATACCTGACCGCAGTGGTAAACTGCAAGTAACGGTGTAGTAAGCGAGTCATTGCCACCACACTCAAGCGAGTCTCTTTGTTATGGGCGACGTGCCTAGAAACCAGAGTTAGAAATGAGCAGTATAAATGGGAGTATAAACGAGGCTGAACTTGAGGAGACATAATTCTATTCAAGGACTTGGTCAGCGATCAATAGCCGCTCCACGACACTGGAGCACCGCCAGACCGCGAGACAATAGGGCAGTGCCAGCTGCACACAGCAATTCGAGGGTTCGAGACCATGCTCCTTCTGCCACCACACTTGGTCCTTGACGGGTCTTGTTGTCACAAACCCACCGACCTGCTATCCATGACTGCTGCTGAGTACTCTGAGGCCCAGGAAGGGTCTTACGTTACAACGCCAGCCGTTGTCCACTGCCTGTTCAATAGGTACGATACAAGACTCGAAGATAACCGCCTCCGCCACCACAGAGCATAGAGCAGTGGGGTCCTGGGCTGGCGGGTCACTCCACAGGAAAGCTCTGTCGTCACAAGTGAGCGTGGCTTTGACTTCGCTGCCATGCTGGAGTCCTCAGGCAGCATCACCGAGCACCGTCCCAGCAGCAGACGCCAACTACACTGTCCAGAGCTCACAAGGAGAGACGTGGCTGCCTCTGTACAATTCAAGATATTAAGTGTCACCACACACGCACCACCCACCTACAGACGTCCCACTACAGAGTAAGACATAAAGTGACGATTCAGAACTAACACAAGTACTTTGTAGAAGCTTAATTACGTGCAATTTTATTTTCTCATTAAGGTTTTATTAAACACAATAAGTACAAGACATTAATTAATGACCAACGTGTCAATCACCGATTATCATATTATATCGATCCATTTTAAGTCAGGATGTGCTGAATACACACCTAGACACTACACGTCTACAGCTGCACCGTACTTGCATCAACCCAACGAGATAGAGATTGGCAATAGGTCCAACACGTCTCAAGCACACTGAAAACCCAGTATCAAATCTTTATTGTTATATTAAGTCAATCTGCTTTATCACGGCCCCTTGAAATTGGCATTGACTAACTTGAAATAGCTCACATTAGCTTTAATTTTTTCTAGAAAGACAGTAAACAACACTGATTGTTGTGTACACTGGCAGAAACAAAGATAGCTTTAGACGAAAGATGGATAAACTTTTCGACGCAGATAGAACTGCAAGCCGACTTAAACTATAATGTTCGTCCACCCACGATAACGTCACTATTTGTTCGCAAACAACGTAAATCAGTGCTGTTTGAGGAGGTCCCACCTGAAGATTTTAAGGATCATTTAGTAATCGCGAAAGCGTTACCGAGATGATAGATATACTCCAGTGAAAGACTGCAGGAGAGACGCTCAGTAGCTTGGTACCGGCTTTTGTTGAAGTTTCGAGAACCTACCTTCACAGAGGAGTCAAGCGGTATATTGCTCTCTCCTACGTATATCTCGCGAAGAGACCATGAGGATAAAATCAGAGAGATCAGAGCCCACACAGAGGCATACCGACAGTCTTTCTTTCCAAGAACAATACGAGACTGGAACAGAAGGGAGAACCGATAGAGGTACTCAAGGTACCCTTCGCCACACACTCTCAGGTGGCTTGCGGAATGTGGATGTGGATGTGGATGTAGATGTAGATTATAGATAAAACTGTTATCTGTATTGTGGTTAACTAATAGAAACCGCCCTCGGGTAGAAATTCGGCATTTTTGTGACTATTCTAAGCGTGCAGAGTAGCCTCATAATCCAGTCCTGCAATATATATAGAATCATCAAATAAAAAAGTTTTGCATCACCCCGGTTCCCAGAACTCCTGAAGATAGACTTTGACTGGGGGTATTGTATCACAGACACAGTCCGTTTGACTATTCAGAGATGTCACTAAATCCGCCCAAAGATGTAAACAACGATGTACGACGAGCGCCTATTAGACGGAAGGTGTCCGACAGAGGATCCGTTCCAGTCATTCCACCAGGAAGGAGGTACACGGCTTGTGTTGTCTGTAGTTCAGCCGTGCCTAGACGGTCAATAACGCGTTTCTATCGCGTCCGCATTGTCACTTTATGCCAGGAACGGCTCTCAACAAGGGAAGTGTCCTGGCGTCTCGGAGTAAACCAAAGCGATGTTGTTCGGACATGGAGGAGATGTTTCTGTTGATCTCTGTTCCAATTTTCTGTACATGTTCCCCAATGCTCGGAACCGAGGTGGTGCACCTTATTACCTTAAATGTGCTTGGTTCCAACACCTGTAACTATAATCGTGCTTTTCTCATGTATTTATTATTTTTTGTATCTTCAGAAACTGTGAATTGTATAATTTTTTATGTCTATAGGCTTTGTAATTTTAATTTACCTGGACTGTTTCTATCTGGAATTTTAGTGTCTGTTATTCTTTGGCCATTTATTTGGTTCATAGCCTCCAGAGAAGTAACTTCTGTATATAAAACTGTAACATCTGTAAGCTCATAATGTTATTTTTACTATCTTAACTAAGATATGTTACTTTACAACACTTTTCTTAGAGAATTGAACTTTTTTATAGATACTATAGAACTATGAATTGGTTATGTAATATTTTAAGTTCTGGATGCCTCTACATTTACGTTTATTAATATTATAATCTTAATCAGCTGGGTTAGTCGTCACTGGAATTAGCCTACTGCTGATCATCAGTATTATAGATTTGACAGAACTATGTAGTTGTTGTTGTTGTGGTCTTCAGTCCTGAGACTGGTTTGATGCAGCTTTCTTCATCTCCCAGTACCTACTGAAACCTACATCCTTCTGAATCTGCTTAGTGTATTCATCTCTTGGTCTCCCTCTACGATTTTTACCCTCCACGCTGCCCTCCAATGCTAAATTTGTGATCACTTGATGCCTCAAAAGATGTCCTATCAACCGATCCGTTCTTCTAGTCAATTTGTGCCACACACTTATCTTCTCCCCAATCCTATTCAATACCTCCTCATTAGTTACGTGATCTATCCACCTTATCTTCAGCATTATTCTGTAGCACCACATTTCTAAAGCTTCTATTCTCTTCTTGTCCAAACTAGTTATCGTCCATGTTTCACTTCCATACTTGGCTACACTCCATACAAACACTTTCAGAAATGATTTCCTGACACTTATATCTGTACTCGATGTTAACAAATTTCTCTTCTTCAGAAACGCTTTCCTTGTCATTGCCAGTCTACATTTTATATCCTCTCTACTTCGACCATCATCAGTTATTTCACTTCCTAAATAGCAAAATTCCTTTACTACTGTAAGTGTCTCATTTCCTAACCTAATTCATTCAGCATCACCCAACTTCATTTGACTACATTCCATTATCCTCGTTTTGCTTTTGTTGATGTTCATCTTATATCCCCCTTTCAAGACACTGTCCATTCCGTTCAACAGCTCTTCCAGGTCCTTTGCTGTGTCTGAGAGAATTACAATGTCATCGGCGAACATCAAAGTTTTTACTTCTTCTCCATCAATTTTAATACCTACTCCGAATTTCTATTTTGGTTCCTTTGCTGCTTGCTCAATATACAGATTGAATAACATCGGGGAGAGGCTACAACCCTGGCTCACTCCCTTCCCAACCACTGCTTCCCCTTCATGCCCCTCGACTCTTATGACTGCCATCTGGTTTCTGTACAAATTGTAAATAGCCTTTTGCTCCCTGTATATTACCTTTGCCACCTTCAGAATTTGAAAGAGAGTATTCCAGTCAACATTGTCAAAAGCTTTCTCCAAGTCTACAAATGCTAGAAACGTAGGTCTGCCTTTTCTTAATCTTTCCTCTAAGAGAAGTCGTTAGGCCAGTATTGCCTCACGTGTTCCAACATTTCTACGGAATCCAAACTGATCCTCCCCGAGGTCCGCATCTACCAGTTTTTCCATTCGTCTGTAAAGAATTCACGTTAGTATTTTGCAGCTGTGACTTATTAAACTAATAGTTCAGTAATTTTCACACCTGTCAGCACCTGCTTTCTTTGGGACTGGAATTATTATATTCTTGTTGAAGTCTGAGGATATGTGGCCTGTCTCATACATCTTGCTCACCACCTGGTAGTGTTTTGTCATGACTGGCTCACTGAAGGCTGTCAGTAGTTCTAATGGAATGTTGTCTACTCCCGGGTCCTTGTTTCGACTCAGGTCTTTCAGTGCTCTGTCAGACTCTTCACGCAGTGTCTTATCTCTCATTTCACCCTCATCTACGTCCTCTTCCATTTCCATAATAATGTCCTCCAGTACATCGCCCTTGCCGTCTGAGCTCTTGATATTCATACAAGTGGTTCTCTTCTCTACAAAGATCTCTTTAATTTTCCTGTAGGCAGTATCTATCTTATCCCTAGAGAGATAAGCTTCTACATCTTTACATTTGTCCTGTAGCCATCCCTGATTAGCCATTTTGCCCTTCCTGTCGATCTCATTTTTGAGACGTATGTATTCCTTTTTGCCTGCTTCATTTACTGCAAATTTATATTTTCTCCTTTTATCAATTAAATTCAATATCTCTTCTGTTACCCAAGGATTCCTGTTAGCCCTCGTCTTTTTACCTACTTGATCCTCTGCTGGCATCACTACTTCATCCCTCAGAGCTACCCATTCTTCTTCTACTGTGTTTCTTTCCCCCATTCCTGTCAATTGTTCCCTTATGCTCTCTTTGAAACTCTGTACAACCTCTGGTTCTTTCAGCTTATCCAGATCCCCTATCCTTAAATTCCCACCTTTTGCAGATTCTTCAGTTTTAATCTACAGGTCATAACCAATAGATTGTGGTCAGAGTCCACATCTGCCCCTGGAAATGTCCTACAATTTAAAACCTGATTCCCAAATCTCTGTCTTACCATTATATAATCCATCTGATACCTTTTAGTATCTCCAGGATTCCTCCATGTATACAACCTTCTTTTATGATTCTTGGACCAAGTGTTAGCTATGATTAAGTTATGCTCTGTGCAAAATCCTACCAGGCTGCTTCCTCTTTCATTTCTTAGCCCCAATCCATATTCACCCACTATGTTTCCTTCTCTCCCTTTTCCTACTACCGAATTCCAGTCACCCATGACTATTAAATTTTCGTCTCCCTTCACTACCTGAATAATTTCTTTTATCTCATCATACATTTCATCAATTTCTTCATCATCTGCAGAGCTAGTTGGCATATAAACTTGTACTACAATAGTAGGCATGGGCTTTGTGTCTATCTTGGCCACAATAATGCGTTCACTATGCTGTTTGTAGTAACTTACCCGCACTCCTATTTTTTTATTCATTATTAATCCTACTCCGGCATTACCCCTATTTCATTTTGTATTTATAACCATGTATTCACTTCACCAAAAGTCTTGTTCCTCCTGCCACCGAACTTCACTAATTCCCACTATATCTAACTTTAACCAATCCATTTCCCTTTTTAAATTTCCTAACCTACCTGGCCGATTAAAGGATCTGACATTCCACACTCCGATCCGTAGAACGCCAGTTTTCTTTCTCCTGATAACGACGTCCTCCTGAGTAGTCGCCGCCCGGAGATCCGAATTGAGGACTATTTTACCTCTGGAATATTTTACCCAAGAGGACGCCATCAGCATTTAATCATACAGTAAAGCTGCATGCCCTCGTGAAAAATTACGGCTGTAGTTTCCCCTTGTTTTCAGCCATTCGCAGTACCGGCACAGCAAGGCCGTTTTGGTTAATGTTGCAAGGCCAGATCAGTCAATCATCCAGACTGTTGCCCCTGCAACTACTGAAAACTCTGCTGCCCCTCTTCAGGAATTACATGTTTGTCTGGCCTCTCAAAAGCTACCCCTATGTTGTGGTTGCACCTACGATACGGCCATCTGTATCGCTGAGGCAATCAAGTCTCCCCACCAACGGCAATTCCATGGTTCATGGGGGAAAAAACTGTTTAGTATTTGCATTAATTTTAACGGTATTCGTCCTTTCTGGGACAGCCCCTAAAGCTCACCCCTCCCCTGTTCCTACAGTTGGTTAACTGATTTCAGATACTTGTCTTTTCACTGTCAGTGATTTGAGTATTTACCTTCCCTGCCTATAAAAAATTAAAAACCATGCAGTTTGTGCACTGGAAATATTTATGTACTTGTTTGTCTCACATCGCCATCGCTACTTTACGTATGTAAAATGTACTAGAAATTTTATGTAGTGTATTATGTATGAATGTTTATGTAGGTTTAAATTATTCTGTTCCTCCTGCTAATAATTTGATAATGGAGATTCTAGTTTTTAGTGTAATTTGCCCCATGAGGACGTCTGGCACATCTTTAGAGGCTTTAAAATGGAAATGCATGTTATATTTGTATTTGTAACATGACACCCGATGTATGAGCTGTGAATCAACTAATATTATAAAATTCACAAGTATGAGCTCTAAATGAGGCTATTTTCCTCAAACGATAGTTGCTACTTTCATTTCGCATTAAGTTTTAGATGGCCCACACAGGCAATCCCAGATAGGTACCTTCTCCTGTACATAAGAAGAGTAGATTGCAACATCTGTATTGTAATATATTGTTGGAATAACTGTACTGACATGTTGTAATCCAACTATGCTTTTCAAGGTTTATTAAAACAGTTATTTATTTATTTGTATTTTTATTTTAGTCTCTTATTGGACCAATCTTATCAGTTATATAACAGTTTGTACATGTTATTATTCAACAATATATCTCTATAATATTCCAATAAGACAATTCAATAGTGCAGTGATTATACACAGATTATTATAATTTATTGATACATGAAGGTGGTTTTGCTCTTCTGTCTGCACAATACTTCTTCAGTCTTTCAGATATTTTATTTCTTTCTTCGTCTGAGATGATTGTTCCTATAGCCCTTTTGTTGATCTCCTTTTGTAGTTTGATTTGTGTGTCTTACAGTATTCTGGATTTCTCTGTTTTGTTGTTTAGGTCATCCACTGTAATTTGCAGTTCTTTTGTATTCTCCTTAACTGCTGTGATCCATTTCATGTTCCTCTTACTACTACACAATTTTTCTAGTCTTCCATTACTAACTCTGTTCTCTGGTGTTCTCACCACACGTCCAAAGAAAAAGATAACTGATCATGTTACTTATTGGTTCCATTACGTCGAATACTGTTGCATTTGAAGCTATTGAACCTATTCTTCAATATCCATTTACTTTATTTTGTTTATTTGTCCATGTCTAATTGATCTTCTTTCTGTCTTTAGTATTTTGCTGTATTAGTTCTTTTGAATATCGTTTCAGCTGCATAAGTTACTTCTGGTTGTGTAATTGTTTCATGATGTTTTAATTTCGCATCTGTGGATAGGCTGCTTTTGCTGAACATAAATTTAGTAGTGTAATCATCCTTGTTTAGTATTTTGTACCATTTTGCCATGCTGGTTTTACATTTAGATTGTTAGTTACAATTTCCCCTATGTATTTAAATTTATCAACAAGTTCGATTTTTTGTTTTCCCAATGTTGTTTGCAAGCAGTGGGCCCATTAGCATAATTTCTGTTATTTCAAACGATATTATGAGATCAATTTTCTTTGCTACTTCTCGTAGCGACCTAATTTGCCTCGCTGGCTAGGAAAGCAAAATTATCAGCAAATGGCAAAAAGTGCAACCTTGTATCATTTTAGCACTTCTAGTTCTTATGTTGTTTGGGTTAACCCTGCAGCATTCTCTCATTATGTATTCAAGTACACAATTGACAGGTGGGTGACAATCACCTTGTCGTATACCTCTCTTAACAAAACATTGTTTCGAAATGTCTTCTTTAAACTTCACTTTCGATTTAGAGTTGTGTACAATAAGTCCTATTATTTTAATTAGTTTTGAATGGAGTCCCAGATCCCTTCTTCAAAGTTACAAATGTTACTGCCACAGATTTTTTCTATTTCCTGTAGCATGCCGTAATCAATTTTTGTCTGATGATCTGCTGTGCACAGCTTCTGCATGGTCTGAAACCACCCTGTTAATTCCCTAACTCCTGTTCTAGTCGTTCCTTGATTCTTCCATTCTTGTGCAAAATCTTGTGTCTGCAGTCTAGGAGAGAGATTCCTCTGTGATCATCCGGATTGCTCATCTCCCCCTTCATGTGTAGT
This sequence comes from Schistocerca gregaria, assembly GCF_023897955.1. Classification (NCBI taxonomy): domain Eukaryota; kingdom Metazoa; phylum Arthropoda; class Insecta; order Orthoptera; family Acrididae; genus Schistocerca; species Schistocerca gregaria. The sequence goes on from NC_064922.1 coordinate 832,050,957, forward strand.
GGGTGAATGAGGGCCATGATCCAATGTTCATAGAATTGTTGTGTTATCCAAAGCTTTTTAGAGTCTTTAATCAGGAGGTCTTTACTGTGTCACTTGAATATTTCCATATTTCAACAAAATCTTCATCTCCTTGATAAACCTAATAATTTTTTTTTGTCCTTTAAGGGCTCTGTTTCTTGGAAAATTGAGAGGTCTAATTTGTTAGGATCGGTTTCATATGGTGTATTTACATCGACTTGTAGGAGTTGCTTGGGTTCTCCCCAATTTAATCTCCCAAAGATTTTGTAGCAGTTCTTGAAATTTTTTGTAGTAATTAACTTCTGCAGAGTTTATTGTGTGTTATGGAATCCCTTCTTAATTTTCCTAAGGGATTTTTTCCTCTCGTTTTTTAGTTTGGTGGCATTTTCTTCTCTTTTGAGTGGTTCAAACTTTAAACATGCTTTGTTTCTTTCATCTTGGAATTAGTCACCTTTTTATAGTTCTCGATACATGTTTCCTTCGTCAGTTGAAGGGAGCTACATTCTCGGCTTGTTTCCTGAGACTTTGTACGATTTCTTTTAGACTTTCTGTTACTTTAACCGTTTTGTGTTATTTGTTGCTATTTTTTGTTTTCAATAGCTGATGTTGATCCTCCTACCTTCTTGTTTTATTAGCTTTTCCATTCTCTCTCTGATGGATTAAATTTGACTTTAATTTTAACTGAGTAAAGATATGTGTCTATGTCTACTCCTATCAATAATTTAACTTTGCAGAATACCTTACGAAAATTTCTTTCTATACAGACATGATCTAGTCGCCACTTCACTTTCCTAGAGTCTTGGTGTTTCCAAGTTTTAAGTTTATTTGGATTCCTCTTGAGGAACGTTGACTTACATATAATGATGTTCTCTGCAGGAAACAATTTATGTTTGACCATTCGCGTTTGTAAAGCTATGTTGACTCTATTTTTCAGTTATACCTTTAGATTTACTTTCTTTTCCCAGCTAAGCACTGAACTCTTCTAACAATAGTTTTACATATATTTATTCTCTTCACAATTTGTTCGAGAAGGGCCTCTTCGTTTGTTTCTGTTAGAAAACATTTTTTGATTTGTAGGAGCATGAACATTTATAATTTTGTAGGTTTTATTAATTGTTTTAAAAGTCATAATTGCAATTCTTGGTGACAGTTACTGAATCTGTTATTTTTATGTTCACTGTAAATCCTATTCAAAATTGGGAACATTGTTGCATAACTTTCCCATTATAAATTCTGTGTCCTTGTGATGTAAATTGGGCCTCCGAGTTTCTCATTTATTGCAGTCCTTATATCCTAGATTTTTCCTTTATTTTATTCATCCGTGAAATTCTTGAGTTTTTTTTATCTTATGTAGTGTACTTATGTTGGGTGTTGCTATATAGGGTGATTCACGAAGATATGCAAATATTTTAATATTTTATTCTATAAGCAAAACTAAAGAAACAAGTTCATACAAACGTAGATACGCAAATGTTTAGGTACGGAGTTACTACTAAAAGAACGTTTTGCCTGAAATTTAGCAAATTCGCTAATGTGGAGAGATTGCAAAACTGCTCAAGGTTAAAATAAAGCGCGACTTCCATTTATTTCGTTGTTATTCGCCTGGTAAATCTAATAAAACATATCCCAGACGTGTATCTGCAGTAGTTTTCCAGGACATTCAGGGAAGGAAAGGTTATTATACAAGTGAATTTGTTTACTTTCCATTAAGAATGTAGAAAAGATTGTCACTGTTGCCAACCGTTAGTGAATTGTTTCAATCGTTTCCTAACCTTGAAACGAGTACTGTTCAGTGAAAGAACACAATAAAGACAGTGGATTTAAGTGAAACCACAGAGTACTGTTGTACTTCGTAAATTATTCATGAAATAGGCATGGCTTTAAAATTTACGACAGAGGAAACACTGACATGGTGTTTATTTATGGCAAAGGTGATGGTAATGCTACTGCTACAGTTAATGAAGATCGCATACGTTATCCAACTCGGAGGACTACACTAACCATTATTGGAGTATTTCAAATGTTACAGGAGAGAGGTTCTCTATCTAGCGTACTTTAATCAGTACGAGCGCTCGATACATGAAGACGGTGATGAGGATATTATGGATGCTGTTCAACGTAGCCCAGGTACCAGTAAACGACGTATGCCCCAAAGATTAGGCATTTAACAGTCTAAGGTACGGCGTATATTGTAGTACAATAATCTGTATAATTACCATAAACAAAAAGTGCATCATTTACATCCGGGAGATCCTGCCCTTCACTTGGAGTTGTGAAACTGGTTAAATATTAATCGGCTGTTACACAAATATATTTTATTTACTGACGAGGCACTGTTTACTCGAGATGGTGTAAACAATTTACAAAACAAGCACTTATGGTCTAAAGCAAACCCACCTGCAACAGTACAACGAAATTTCCAGCAGTGATTTAGCACAAATGTGTGGTGTGGTATAATCAACACACACTTTATTTTGACCAATCATTTTCCCAGGACGTCCAACTGGCGAAACGTACTTACAATTCTTTCAAGAAGAAATGTCCCGCTTGCTCGAAGATGATCCACTTGCTACGCGACTGCAAATGTATTTTAAACATGATGGCGCGCTTCCACATTTCGTCAATGCCATTACTACACATTCAAATGAACAGTTTCCCCAGAAATGGATTGGTGATGGTACTACACGTCTGTGACCACTCAAATCTCCCGATTCAATGGATTTTTGGGTATGGGGACGAACGAAAGACACAGTTCGTGAGGCAAAGTCAATACACGTGAGCAATTATTTGCAGTACGAATACAACAGACGAAATTAAGAACAACGCTGTGAAAATGAAACGAGCAACTAAATCTCTTCATGCACATGCAGCTAAAGCCACTGAATTCGGTGGAGACGTTCCTGAACGTTTATTGTGAATGTATTGCGAAATTGTATTTACACTACAATTTACTTAACACTGAGCTTTGTTTTTCTCCGGTGTAACATATATTCACGTGTGCTATGGTGTCAATAAAAGCACACTATTTGATTCATTCATACAATTTCATTTAACGTTATTACCATAATTTTTTCGAAAATGAAATTCTCCTCAAATACTGTTGAAAACTTTGTGCAATTCTCTGGAATTTAAAGAAAACAAAATGGGCCAAATAGTTAATAAATTAAAAACGTTACAAAATTACTTCTTTCCTTCTCTGAATGTTCTGGAAAACTACTGCAAATACACGTCTGGGTCATGTTTTATTAGATTCAACAGATCAGTAACAACAAAATAAATGGAAATCATGCTTTATTTTAACCTCACACAGTTATTCGAGTGCTTCATACTAACGAAGTTGCTAAATTCACGCAAAATCTTTTATTATGGGTAACTCCTAACAAAATATTTGCATCCTTTGTTTATATGGACTTTTTTCTTTAGTTAAGTTGTAGAATAACATATTAAAATATTTGCATGTCTTCGTGAATCACCGTGTACAGTTTATTAGCTTATGTTGAATCTTCTTTTTGTGTGTCAGTATAGGTTTGGGTGATTGCAAAACTTCGATATATTCCTGTCTTCTAGTTGGCACACGTCGAATCCGATGTGCCCATTGCTGTATGCAAAAAGAAAAAAAGAAATTGCCTACTATGTATGTAACCTCATACTGTTTCTAATGTACCACATGACATAGTTGTTACTACATCGGCACTATTTTACTTTACAGAATGACTGGCATTCCTCATTAAAAGGACTGACAGGTTCTTTCATAGTCCGGCTTTGGAATGTAATCTCTAATTTTACATGTGGGATGATATGCGATGTATGAGTTTCGATCCTCTGCCTTTAATAATATAGCACATGTGAGAATAACGTTCATAATATCGTAGTGCATATTGCGCCAGAAGCATCTCATTTTTAACATATTACAGATACACGAAAATGACCCGCCGTCAAAATTTGCCTGTTGCACAGCAGATAATAAAAAGAACACAGCCTATTTGGATCGTTGTGACGCTGTGGAAACACCCCCCTCCCCCCACCCACCCACACACATAAAACAAAGAAAAAGATACTTAAGTATGAAGCTTTTCCTGCGGTTTTCGGTCAGTTTTCTAGGGGACCACGCCCGAATTGGAAGGCTTCAAATGATCAGAGCGAGTGCTCTAATTACGACTTTAGCCGGAAACTAAAGATATCCCTCATGACTGCCACACGTAAATGCTCACATCTACTGGTACAGAATAGCAGGTTACGCCTCATTGCAACAGCTAAGGTAATTGTTTGTAATATCAGTGCAACCAAAACCATTCAGTGAATAGGGTGCCTAACAGATGAAGCAAAAACTTCCAATAAAATGTGATAGTCACAGGTGAATTATGCAAATGAGATTATCATATTAAGTTTGTTTACAAATTTTCTGTGGGCTTTATGACGTTCATTTTAGTTTCATTAGTAAAATCTCCAGGTAGTATAACATGTAAAAATATTGTTTGATCGCTGTGTAATGATGAAAAGCATAAGTAGAGACAATATAGGAAGCAGACAGATTGAAGAACAATAATATTATAATTAGTAATAATGAAATAATATCTGTCTTTTGGGTAGATAAATGTTTAATATATGATTTATCTTACCTTTTTTGTGTTAAGTGTCTTTCGAAGTAAAGGAGAGTTGTGTATGATGTTCATTTAAATGATAAGCCTTACTAATATTGATCGTATCGCAATAATTATTCAAAAACTCCGTTTCACAAAATGATAATGATAAAATTAACTAAATAATGCTAAATTTGATCCTCAGTAAAACAGAATCGATTCGTTTGTGTTAAAAATTTTGAGTACCATTTGGTTCCAGCCTGCTGACTACCATTTTTAAAGCCGAACCTGCAGAATTAAGAAACAAAGTCCGAATATAACATGATATGAGATTTTCATGTAAAGAATTTCGTTTAGTAATGATGTGGTCGCGCAGTTCGATTCCAAGAAAATTATGGCGTAGCAGATATTTTTTAATCCTAGCCGAATGATAACTCTCTGATATTTGAAGTATTTCATTAACAGAAGGAATGTCTGCTACAGTCACGGCACTTAGACTTGTAGAGAAGGCAAAGATTAATTAACTTTTTCCTTTAATATGGTCTGTCCATTGTATCATAATTCTTAATTGAAGGAGAGCGGGAATTAATTACCCATTGGCAGCACGGGCCCACACTAAATCAGTCTTCTGTAACCAGAAGCACCGAGTGATTCATGGTTGGGAAAACGGTGTATCATTAATAGGTTAATGTGAATGGATTAACACCATCAACCAGTCTCATAGTCACAGGTGATAACTGAATCTCTATGGGTAACCGTCATAAACGAGAACAGATGATGAACAGATATTTAACATGTACAGGTAAAAAAAAGGACGCTGCTGATGCCTAATTCCTCGCAGAATCCGTCTGGAATGCTGGATGCCACGGCAGAAGATTATAAACCCCATCAACAGCGGTCGCAGGACAGAAATTCCAGCGCGCTGGAGCCATGAATGGGCAGGCAGATCTGCGATCCTCTTCGCCCCCTCTGGAAGCACCGGCACTCGACGCGGTCACTGGCGCACCGCTGGACAATGGGCTACCGCACGGTCTGCGTGGCTGGGATGACGTCACGTCGACAGACCTGGCTGCCCAGGATTCACAGCCTGGATGACCGAATCCGCATTCACGGGCAGCAGCAGGTATTAAACGTGATCACAGTGTCGGACTCAGTCTGTACGAGTAGAATACCGTCTGCCGAGGACGCAGTTGCGAAGAAAATGTGTCAACCTTCTCTAACTGCAGAGAAAAGTGTAGCAGTGTGGCTATCCACTAAACGTGAAACCCCAGGAAGGATACGAACTACCGAAATTCTGCTTATAGTTGTTATACAGTATAGTTGGGAGAATACTCGATTCAATGAGAATATTATTTGCCGCTATACGATCCAGTCACATTAATGTGAAAACCGCCTATGTTCGATGTCAAGGTGCAATAACCATTTACAGACGACAGCTGGCACCATCGCAGTAGCGTATATGTAAAACGTGTCGGGGGTACCCAAAAAAGAGTGCAGTCGTTGCCATTATGTGGAATCAGAGAGATTTATTTAACGTCCACAAGGGCATGTATATTGCCTTTCGGGCTAAGGGTGAAAGCAGTTTCGAAATGACTGAGTCTGTAACCCGTTGTTGTGTCGCCGTAGTTGAAGTGTGGCATGCACGGCAAAATGTTGCTATCCAAAACCGGCGCCGAGGCAACTTTCATGCACAACGTACTATAGATGACAGGGATGAACGGCAACTGAGAAGATTTGTTCGGGCAAATATACGTGCAACTGTTCATCAACTGACAGCTCAGATGAACAGCGAACATTGCTGCGTATGGGCCTCCACAGCAGACGCCTGGTCCATGCAACCATGCTGACTGCTATTCATCGGCAATGAATTTTGTAATTTGCACGACCTTAACGCAAATGGACGTCAAGTGAGTGCGACAGGTGACCTTTTACCATGACTCTCGGTTTTTCTGCATCGGACAGAATGTAACACCATTCAACAACCGTCAAAAGGTTTGAAGCCGGCTAAGGGAGCGCTAAGGCCCAGGGAGTGTTTTGTGGAATACTCTTTGCGATTTTAATGGAGTCCGCGGACTAACCGTATCATATTGTTCTTCATAGTGGACTGACATCCTAAACATCAAAATACCGGGTGATCAAAAATTCTGTATAAATTTTAAACTTAATAAACCACGGAATAATGTAGATAGAGGGGCAAAAATCGACACATATGCTTCGAATAACATGGGGTTTTATTAGAACCACCCCATATTGCTAGACGCCTGAAAGATCTCTTACGCGCGTCGTTTGGTGATGATCGTGTGCTCAGCAACCACTTTCGTCATGCTTGGCATACCAGGTCCCCAGACCTCAGTCCGTGCCATTAGTGGCTTTGGGGTTTGTTGAAGTCTCCAGTTGATCGTGATCGATCGACATCTCTGGGGATGCTGAAAGACAACATCCGACGCCAGTGCCTCACCGTAACTCCGGACATGCTTTTCAGTGCTGTTCACAACATTATTCTTCGACTACAGCTATTGTTGAGGAGTGATGGAGGACATTTTGAGCGTTTCCTGTAAAGAACATCGTCTTTGCTTTGTTATGCTAGTTATTGCTATTCTGATCAGATGAAGCGCCATCTGTCGGACATTTTTTGAACTTTTTTTGGTTCTAATAAAACCCCATATCATTCCAGGCATGTGTATCAATTTGTACCTCTCTATCTACATTATTCCGTGATTTATTTAGTCTTCAAATTTATACTGACTTTTTGATCACCCTGTACTATGAGCACATATCCAAATCGAGTGATTGCTTTATACATTATGAATAGCATGAACAGTCTGATGTATAACTAACACTGCTGGAATAAACAGGAATGAATAGACTCTCTCATTGTCAACTGACATTCCGAGCATGAATTTTGAAAATCGGAGTGCACTCCACCAAGTCGAGGATTGCTGTAAATACGACGTACGGTGTGAACAGCATAAACGTTTTGATGTGTACTGTGGACTGCAAAATTTAAAGATAAATACAATAATGTGGTTTGTCGACTGAGGTGCATGAAATGTTTCTAGTCGTAATCAGAAACGAAAGTACAAAATTCTAACAGTGAGTAGAAGTGGTTAACAAATGCTATGACATCGGAAGACACCACGTGTTAATTGAGTAATGTACTTCGCCCGTTGCAGATCTGTTACTCAAGACGAATCTGAGAACATCGCACGTTCCTGCTGCGTCCACAAACCAACAGTCATTATCAAGACGATAATCACAACAGCAATACTTACATGGATTATTTACATTTGTATCGCGAATCATCAACGCTGACGACAACACGCTGACAACAACAATTAAGTAATGACTGACTTAGTAAAGGACAGAAACTTCACTTCTAGTGCATTAATGTTGGAATGACGTTATAATAAAATCATGAATTGTATTGAAGCTGTTTTACGACTTACCATTGTTGCTGCTTTTTCACGTAGCTGCAACCACAAACTTTTTGAATAACAGTTTCAGTATCTTTCAGACTTAAAAATTAATTTAATTTCATTCATTAAACAGATTTCTACTTCAGATATTGTATTCATTTTGCAAATATTTTATTTTTCTACACGGCCCTCATTCTTGCAATATTCACGAGCACTATTGTCGGCGGTGATAGACGAATTTTTCAGTCTTTGTCTTCCTTTCGCTTTTACATCACATACACACTGTTTTAAAAAACGCTGTACGCCTGGAAAGACGAAGTCGCTTTTGATCTGACGGTGGCATATGCCACCTGGAGGATAGTAGATGTATTGATAATGGTTTTAGCATCGTCCACCAGCAGATATCGTAGTGGCATTGCTACCAGAGAGTCATCTGTGTCTCCCCTTTAATAGGGAATTCTCACAGCTAGAAGGCTCATTTAGTACATACATGTGAAGCAAGCAGGGAATCATGCCACAGAGATGCACTCGTGTTTCTTGCAGGCAACTAAGCTAATTTGAAAGGCCTACAAATTCGGCCTTCCGAGTGGCAGGATGGTCCTTTTTGAGAACTGCCAAAACATTTTCACGTGCTGTGTCACTTGTACAACGATTCTAGTATCAGTGTTCACGTGAACATTCTCACACACGTAGAGGAGATTGTGGGGGTCCACACACCACAGACGCCAACCAGAATTGTCGTTCTGAAATGGCAGTAGTGGCAGATCATACACCTACCACAAGGCAGATAAGACGGCTTGTGAGCCCAGACATGTCAACAAGAACTACTGCATACTACGGGTACGCCCAATTCTTGCCCGTCTTCCATTCGCGCCACGTCATCGACGTCTGCAGATCGAATGGTGCATTCAGAGGATCAGTTGGAAAATGAAACGGCGTGCCGTGGTCTTCAACGATGAAAGCAGATTCTCCTTGCACGCAAGTGACGGTCGTTTTCGCACACAACTTAGTCCTGGCGCGGCGGCGCGGTTCTTTCCGTCCGTTTACAACGAACCTGCACCTACCTGTGAACATTGTCTCAGCACATCATCAGTAGGAAAGCCGAGTGAAACTTACTGTACTTCGACGTGAACCAGGCTGCAATTAAAGTCACTAATCTACGTTTCGAGAGAAACACGAAATGAAAGGTAGGAAATTTTGTCCTCAATTAATATATTCTGAAACTTGGGTGAAAATGTATCACTGTCAAGCCCGTGCTAGTCTCTCACGTTAGCAAGTTTATGGTGTTGCATTTCCCGAAAACGTAATAGCTACAGAAATACTGATTGTTTTTGATTGAGAATGCTCGCCAATTATTAAGTCTGTCCGTACCAAATGCAGTCACAGTTTTTAGCCACCGACCTGCTCAGTACGCCACGCGGAATACATGTCTTTTCTCGTCACAAAATTCACTTAAAAATTCCGAAATTTCTACAGGCACATCGGAATAATTATGCCGTCACTATCCAACACTTTTGATGTATCAAACACTGATAGATCCGGCAACTTATCACTTCCATCAGACCTACTACTGCACACGTCCGATCTCTTTCATGGCTAGGCTTCGACTCCTCTCTAGAACACTCTACGTTTTCTCTACCAGGCGAGAAAAGCGAGCGAAGAATATTGCTTTACCATTGGTCAGTTTACTCAACAGCCAATAGCAAAACAACATTCTCCCGCGTCAGTCCGCGCTTTTCATCAATAACCAATAACAAAATAGCAAACCTAACGACTGCACCTTTTACCGACGTAATTATCTAGTTTGCTGAAATTTTGGTTATGCATAAAGTTATTTACTATTGTTATTTATAACTGAATTAACTTTCCTTTTATCATAAACTTATTTTACAAATCTACTCTTCAAAAATCCCCTTTGTCCATATCCATACTTCTTCCAAATGCTCACCCACTAAATCCTACTACATAACTCGTTAAACAATTATCTTCACATTAACCTTAAATAACACTCACCCATCATTCATACTGCTAAAACACATTTATAACATTTTACGTACACAAAAATCATAATAACACTTTATGAAAATACTATAACAGTTTATGAAAAACATTCTATTACTTTAGTGCACTCTAGTGGGCACAATCGAAACTAAAATCACAGTCCCCCTATGCAATACAGTCCTCTATCGGCTGATACATAAACTACGTGCGCGTCCAGTCTCGCGTCACCATCTGTCACTCTCCAGCTCTGAGACACATCTCCCACATAACCGTCTCCAAGGCAGGACCGTTATACGGCGCTACGCCTCACTGGTCATTGCTGTCTCATAGAGTGCATTAGTGTGAGATACATTTGCTTCAGCCTTGGCTATGTGATCTGGGGTGCAATAAGGTATGACTCTCGTTCACCACAGGTGTTTCTAGAGGTGACCTAAACAGAGCACGGTATGTACAGAATGTTGTTTGAGCAGTTCTTTTGCCGCTTTTACAATAGAGAGTTGATGTGTTATTCCAACAGAATGACGCTCTTTCACACACTATCAGTGAACCTCAACGTCCTCTGCAAGACGTACAGCAACTTCCCTGACCAGCACAATTTCTGGAATTGTCTCCTATCGAGCACGTGTGGCATATGATGGGACGAGAAGTGACTTGTCAACCAACAATTCTTAAAGAATTATGCGGAACGTTTGATTTTTTTCCCGCTAGGATAGGGCTCCTCCACGCCCACACCTACGTAGTGACCAAACCAAACGTTCTACTGTCACCTCCGTATAGCATGTTAGTTTTCAAATCAGGAGTCATAGGATACCGGCTGTGATGTTGTCCATGAGTATGGGTAGGATTACTCATTGACATGGTCCATCAGGAGACAGAACGTGGACGAAAGCGATCGAAGGGTAGCGGTTTGTAAGGGCAGAGGGGGAAAAAGTGCCAAGACCTGCGCCAAGGGGAAGAAACCTCTGCGACAGTAGGACGGGTAGTAAGGGCAGTAGCGGCTTGCTATCTGCGACAGTGCATGGAAGGTGTGGTTATGTTAGTGCGAGGTATCGTGCATCGTTACCTTTGTCGTTGCGGGTGCTCGTTGTAGGGCCTGGTGCAGCTGCTGCGTCTCTGTAACAGTTCGAGGTCGTCATCCATTAGTGGGCGACCGACCATAGATAAGCTCACAGTGTACGGTGTGTGTGTGGCTGGTTTGCGTATTGTGTACAGTACTGCTTCCCTGCGATTGCGGTGGTCTCGCGGTTAAGGCGCTCAGTCCGGAACCGCGTGACTGCTACGGTCGCTGGTTCGAATCCTGCTCCGGGCATGGATGTGTGTGATGTCCTTAGGTTAGTTAGGTTTAAGTAGTTCTAAGTTCTAGGTGACTGATGACCACAGATGTTAAGTCCCATAGTGCTCAGAGCCATTTGAACCATTTGAACCCTGCGATTGTCTGTTTTTGGATGGGTCAAGCGTCTGGCGTTGCCAGTAGTAGCTGTGTTGCAGGGGCTTGCCAGAACTGTCGTGTTAGCGTGCTATGGACCATAGATTCTTAGTTTCTTGCTAAAAGTGTCTTTGGTTAAATATGTTTCCATCTATGGTTGTGGTCGTGCATGGCCCCTGCGCGAAACGTTAAGAGTAAAAGTGTCCTAATGTACACTAGGACAGCATCCGACATCTGTGCTATGGACGGATGCCAGAGTCAGCAACTGCATTGGTGCCCATGTGGCTACAACAATAACAACTGATACGAGTGTTCACTGCCTTGTATTGAAGAAATATCTGCCTTGTATAGTTAGCTAACTGGCGGCAGCCAATCACAAAATCGTAACTATATTCCCGTTGGTGCCGCATTCAGACTATGGAAATGTTTCGTTTACGACAGATATGTGTTGCAGTGCATTTGATCACGTACCCGTATTCGTCATGCTCTGGTATTCTAAGCTATTATTATGCTTTTCTTACTTGTTTGGTAAAGATTGATAAGCGTAGCACTCAATTAACCCTGGGAAAAGCTAACATTTTGTTAGATTTAGCTACCTCAGAATTTATATACCTGACATCTTAAGAGATGTATTAGGGTTCTTCCACTTTCACTAAAATGAGCACGGTAATACCTAATAGCATTAATATCAGAGAGAGTTTCGGCTTCGTCACAAGATACCTAATGTTATGAATTACATTAAGAATTAATTATTTTAAAAACCAATCTGTAGGAATTCTATTGCATTACCATGTAGCTTGTCTTCTGTAAAGAAATGCTGTTTGATAGAGACCGGGATTGTATGGAGGTAGTGTAGGGGCTTCCCAGCGAAACTTCTACAGCGTTGACAAAAAATTTTCGTAACATGTGGGCTGTTCGCTGGGAAGCCCTTACGCAACGCCGGCCAGAGTGGCCGAGTGGTTCTAGGCACTACAGCCTGGAACCGCGCGGCCCCTACGGTCACAGGTTCGAATCATGCCCCGAGCATGTATGTGAGTGATGTCCTTGGGTTAGTTAGGTTTAAGTAGTTCTAAGTTCTAGGGGACTGATGACCTTAGAAGTTAAGTCCCATAGTGTTCAGAGCCATTTTGAACCCTACACAACCTTCACACAATCCCAATCTCTCCCAATGCGGTTTCTATATTTTTGGAGCGCTGAAGAAAGACGTTTCTGCCGTTGATTGGCTTCAGCAAAGAGGTACATCTCTGAGTACAATCATGTTTGCATTAAGAGCCTAATCGTCTAGTTTCACAGTGGAACAAATGTATTATCGGTTATGGCTGTTACCTTCGAAATAAGAGTTTACTTACTTTTTCCACCTCTCCCATTTTCATTTGACTCCTCCACACACAGGATGTCCCATCTAAGTCTGCCACATCATATATTTCCAAAACGAAATAAAACGTGAAAAAGCAGTTTGTCAGGGATTCACCTATGTCAAGGGCTCTATATATATATTTATGGACTGCGCGTTACTGCCCATAATATGTAAACAAACATCACTTTCAGCGCAATGTTACGGTTGTTTTTCTAATGTCACATGTATTTCTCTTGTATGAAATGAAAACTAGTAGTACAATTAGTGACGGGAGACCTACACTCCTGGAAACTGAGATACATCACATGATCACACTGACAGAACCACAGGCACATAGACACAGGCAACAGAGCATGCACAATGTCTGCACTAGTACAGTGTATATCCACCTTTCGCAGCAATACAGGCTGCTATTCTCCCATGGAGACGATCGTAGAGATGCTGGATGTAGTCCTGTGGAACGGCTTGCCATGCCATTTCCACCTGGTGCCTCAGTTGGACCAGCGTTCGTGCTGGACGTGCAGACCGCATGAGACGACGCTTCATCCAGTCCCAAACATGCTCAATGGGGGACAGATCCGGAGATCTTGCTGGCCAGGGTAGTTGACTTACACCTTCTAGAGCACGTTGGGTGGCACGGGATACATGCGGACGTGCATTGTCCTGTTGGAACAGCAAGTTCCCTTGCCGGTCTAGGAATGGTAGAACGATGGGTTCGATGACGGTTTGGATGTACCGTGCACTATTCAGTATCCCCTCGACGATCACCAGAGGTGTACGGCCAGTGTAGGAGATCGCTCCCCACACCATGATGCCGGGTGTTGGCCCTGTGTGCCTCGGTCGTATGCAGTCCTGATTGTGGCGCTCACCTGCACGGCGCCAAACACGCATACGACCATCATTGGCACCAAGGCAGAAGCGACTCTCATCGCTGAAGACGACACGTCTCGATTCGTCCCTCCATTCACGCCTGTCGCGACACCATTGGAGGGGGGCTGCACGATGTTGGGGCGTGAGCGGAAGACGGCCTAACGGTGTGCGGGACCATAGCCCAGCTTCATGGAGACGGTTGCGAATGGTCCTCGCCGATACCCCAAGTGCAACAGTGTCCATAATTTGCTGGGAAGTGGCGGTGCGGTCCCCTACGGCACTGCGTAGGATCCTACGGTCTTGGCGAGCAACCGTGCGTCGCTGCGGTCCGGTCACAGATCGACGGGCACGTGCACCTTCCGCCGACCACTGGCGACAACATTGATGTACTGTGGAGACCTCACGCCCCACGTGTTGAGCAATTCGGCGGTACGTCCAACCGACCTCACGCATGCCCACTATACGCCCTCGCTCAAAGTCCGTCAACTGCACATACGGTTCACGTCCACGCTGTCGCGGCATGCTACCAGTGTTAAAGACTGCGATGGAGCTCCGTATGCCACGGCAAACTGGCTGACACTGACGGCGGCGGTGCACAAATGCTGCGCAGCTAGCGCCATTCGACGGCCAACACCGCGCTTCCTGGTGTGTCCGCTGTGCCGTGCGTGTGATCATTGCTTGTACAGCCCTCTCGCAGTGTCCGGAGCAAGTATGGTGGGTCTGACATACCGGTGTCAATGTGTTCTTTTTTCCATTTCCAGGAGTGTATTTATTTTTATTTGAAGAGAAAACTATACATATGGTACGTTGTTTCCTGTTAGTCTCTCATATCTACTTATGATGGCATAATTATATGGTCTCACATATGCTCCTTTGTTCAGAGTGGAGCAATAAGGTGTATTCTCCAAAACCGTATAAAGTGTCTTTCGTTCCTCAGTACTTTATTTTAAAGTAAACGGACAGGAGAAACCTGTTTCTATAAATTTTACTATTCAAATCACTGCTTTTATGAAGTAATCCTCCTGGGTGTCGTTTAGGCTGTCATACATTGTATTACCCCCCTCCCCCCCATGAACCATGGACCTTGCTGTTGATGGGGAGGCTTGCGTGCCTCAGCGATACAGATAGCCGTACCGTAGGTGCAACCACAACGGAGGGGTGTCTGTTGAGAGACCAGACAAACGTGTGGTTCCTGAAGAGGGGCAGCAGCCTTTTCAGTAGTTGCAGGGGCAACAGTCTGGATGATTGACTGATCTGGCCTTGTAACAATAACCAAAACGGCCTTGCTGTGCTGGTACTGCGAACGGCTGAAAGCAAGGGGAAACTACGGCCGTAATTTTTCAAGAGGGCATACAGCTTTACTGTATGATTAAATGATGATGGCGTCCTGTTGGGTAAAATATTCCGGAGGTAAAATAGTCCCCCATTCGGATCCCCGGGCGGGGACTACTCAAGAGGATGTCGTTATCATCAGAAAGAAAACTGGTGTTCTACGGATCGGAGCGTGGAATGTCAGATCCCTTAATCGGGCAGGTAGGTTAGAAAATTTAAAAAGGGAAATGGATAGGTTGAAGTTAGACATATTGGGAATTAGTGAAGTTCGGTGGCAGGAGGAACAAGACTTCTAGTCAGGTGACTACAGGGTTATAAACACAAAATCAAATAGGGGTAATGTAGGAGTAGGTTTAATAATGATTAGGAAAATAGGAATGCGGGTAAGCTACTACAAACAGCATAGTGAACGCATTATTGTGGCCAAGATAGATACGACACCCACACCTACTACAGCAGTACAAGTTTATATGCCAACTAACTGCAGATGACAAAGAAATTGAAGAAATGTATGATGAAATAAAAGAAATTATTCAGATAGTAAAGGGTGATGAAAATTTAATAGTCATGGGTGACTGGAATTCGGCAGTAGGAAAAGGGAGAGAAGGAAACGTAGCTAATACTTGGTTTAAGAATCATGAGAGAAGGTTGTATACGTGGAAGAACCCTGGAAATACTAAAAGGTATCAGATAGATTATATAATGGTAAGACAGAGATTTAGGAACCAGATTTTATATTGTAAGATATTTCCAGGGGTAGATGTGGACTCTGACCACAATCTGTTGGTTATGACCTGTAGATTAAAACTGAAGACACTGCAAAAAGGAGGGAACTTAAGGAGATATGACCTGGATGAACTGAAAGAACCAGAGGTTGTACAGAGTAAGGGAACAATTGACAGGAATGGGGGAAAGAAATACAGTAGAAGAAGAATGGGTAACTTTGAGGGGTGAAGTAGTGAAGGCAGCAGATAATGAAGTAGGTAAAAAGGCGAGGGTTAGTAGAAATCCTTGGGTAACAGAAGAAATATTGAATTTAATTGATGAAAAGAGAAAATATAAAAATGCAGTAAATGAAGCAGGCAAAAAGGAATACAAACGACTCAAAAATGAGAACGACAGGAAATGCAAAATGGCTAAGCAGGGATGGCTATAGGACAAATGTAAGGATGTAGAGGCTTATCTCACTAGGGGTAAGATAGATACTGCATACGGGAAAATTAAAGAGGCCTCTGGAGAAAAGAGATCCACTTGTATGAACATCAAGAGCTCAGATGGAAACCCAGTTCTAAGCAAAGAAGGGAAAGCAGAAAGGTGGAAGGAGTATATATAGGGTCTATACAAGGGCGATGTACTTGAGGACAATATTATGGAAATGGAAGAGGATGTGGATGAAGATGAAATGGGAGATACGATACTGCGTGAAGAGTTTGACAGAGCACTGAAAGACATGAGCCGAAACAAGCCCCCCGTAGTAGACAACATTCCATTGGAACTACTGACGGACTTGGGAGAGCCAGTCATGACAAAACTCTACCAGCTGGTGAGCAAGATGTATGAAACAGGCGAAATACCCGCAGACTTCCAGAAGAATATAATAATTCCAATCCCAAAGAAAGCAGGTGTTGACAGATGTGAAAATTACCGAACTATCAGTTTAATAAGCCACAGCTGCAAAATACTAACACGAATTCTTTACAGACGAATGGAAAAACTAGTAGAAGCCGACCTTGGGGAAGATCAGTTTGGATTCCGTAGAAATGTTGGAACACGTGAGGCAATACTGACCTTACGACTTATCTTAGAAGAAAGATTAAGGAAAGGCAAACCTACGTTTCTAGCATTCGTAGACTTAGAGAAAGCTTTTGACAATGTTGACAGGAATACTCTCTTCCAAATTCTAAAGGTGTCAGGGGTAAAATACAGGGAGCGAAAGGCTATTTACGATTTGTACAGAAACCAGATGGCAGTTATAAGAGTCGAGGGACATGAAAGGGAAGCAGTTGTTGGGAAGGGAGTAAGACAGGGTTGTAGCCTCTCCCCGATGTTATTCAATCTCTATATAGAGCAAGCAGCAAAGGAAACAAAAGAAAAATTCGGGGTAGGTATTAAAATCCATGGAGAAGAAATAAAAAGCAAAGGACTTGGAGGAGCAGTTGAATGGAATGGATAGTGTCTTAAAAGGAGGATATAAGATGAACAGCAACAAAAGCAAAACGAGGATAATGGAATTTAGTCGAATTAAGTCGGGTGATGCTGAGGGAATTAGATTAGGAAATGAGACACTTAAAGTAGTAAAGGAGTTTTGCTATTTGGGGAGAAAAATAACTGATGATGGTCGAAGTAGAGAGGATATAAAATGTAGACTGGCAATGGCAAGGAAAGCGTTTCTGAAGAAGAGAAATTTGTTAACATCGAGGATAGATTTAAGTGTCAGGAAGTCATTTCTGAAAGTATTTGTATGGAGTGTAGCCAGGTATGGAAGTGAAACATGGACGATATATAATAGTTTGGACAAGAAGAGGATACAATCTTTCGAAATGTGGTGCTACAAAAGAATGCTGAAGATAAGATGGGTAGATCACATAACTAATGAAGTATTGAATAGGATTGGGGAGAAGAGAAGTTTGTGGCACAACTTGACCAGAAGAAGGGATCGGTTGGTAGGACATGTTCTGAGGCATCAAGGGATCACCAATTTAGTATTGGAGGGCAGCGTGGAGGGTAAAAATCGTAGAGGGAGACCAAGAGATGAATACACTAAGCAGATTCAGAAGGATGTAGGTTGCACTAGGTATTGGGAGATGAAGAAGCTTGCACAGGATAGAGTAGCATGGAGAGCTGCATCAAACCAGTCTCAGGACTGAAGACCATAACAACAACATTGTATTAGAACTTATATTTTTGGCTAGCAACAAAAGTTTCCATTAATGTACACCATGGTCTGAAAAATGACGAAACTAAAATAGAGTAACTTTTGGGAAAATTGAAACGACGAAATTAGCTTATGCAGAAAGTTGTGCACAAGACGCCAGTCACAAATTAAATTTTTATACAAAATTAGGCATATGAAGGTACACAAATTATTAGTTGAAAGGACGTCATCTTCTGCACCATGCAGTAGGTTGAAATGAGTACTTCATTTCTTAGAAAGATAGGAACAACGTAAAAGAGAAGATCTTAAATGAAAATGCTCAGGTAAGGAAATATTTAACGATATACAACCTAAATGAAGCAAGAAAATAAAATAAATATAATCAAGAAACACGTATGTGTATTTGTAGTGAAACACTTCAGGTAAAAGCTCTTAATTACACAATGGTTCAAATGGCTCTGAGCACTATGGGACTCAACTGCAGTGGTCATTAGTCCCCTAGAACTTAGAACTACTTAAATCTAACTAACCTAAGGACATCACACACATCCATGCCCGAGGCAGGATTCGAACCTGCGACCGTAGTAGTCGCACGGTCTTAATTACAAATAAAATGGAACGATAAATGTAGGAACAAGAGATGGAATACCATAACAGGTAATTTGCGTAATACATGAAGTGAAGAAGAAGAAAATAGTTGTCAACATACACGATCTGTCATCCGGTGCTGTGCTTACAGTTGTCAACATACACGATCTGTCATCCGGTGCTGTGCTTACATTTTGGGGTCATGTACATGTCTCACATTTTATACTGCTAGATCTGTGTCCTCAGACAGCCAGATCGATAGTCCGCGACATGTCCTGCCAAAGACTTTACCTACGATCAGTAAGATGCTCTCGTGAGGAATCACATTGGCGTGGCCCCTGCCAGCACGAGCTCACTTGGTATTGTTCTTTGCTCTGGCATTTACATTACTGACGCTATGAATATGTACCTGGACTGCTTACTGGATCTCACGTGGCCACATATTTGGACTGCAGTTACATAGATACTGACAGAATAGAGCGACGAACTGAACATGAACAATCCGCATTTTTCTCTTGGTATTTGTCTACAACTTCCTGACGCCCCGACGTGGACAGGTTTTCTGAACTGCCAAGTGATACTTGTAAATCGATGTTAATTGTGTAGTAAAATGTTTTTGCGGTATGTACTAGGTTACCACCGCTTCCATTTTAAGGGTGAAACAGTGACAACGTGTGGAGTACTGCAACAGTTGCTAGTAGCTGGGAAGGATCTTGTCATTTCAGTTGTAGCAACCAAGTTGTTGATTTATTTCGAAGCGAGCGAAGCCTACTTGGTGAATCTTCCCAGCGAAGCAGTAATGCTCAGTACTCACAGGTGCTACGGTAAGCGAGGGGACGATACGGAGCTGCTAGCAGCAGTTACGAGTTCGAGCCTGCATCGAAATAGCTGCTTCCTGCACTAAGTCTGCCTGGTGGACTTAGAGTCATAGTATGGTGGCCTTCCTTGCTGACGCCAGTTGCAGTCATGAGTTCAAGTCTTTGTCGTGGTACCACTGTCCTGTGGACTTATTGCCACAGCGCGGTGCGCCTTAAAGGCTCGCTTCAGCCAGACTCTTATTTAGATAGTGGGTAACAGCCGATGCACGGTAGGCATTTTCCATCACTGCTGTGTGTGCGTCTCCTTGCTGCGTGCACAACTGGTCACTCGGCAAGATTCATGTTTGCCTTCACGTGTTGCTGAAGTCTGGTGTTTGCAGCTCACGCAACAGCGTCACGTGCCAGGCACTGAGTTGAAGCATCAGTGAAGACATGCATGTGCGTGTCGCAGTTTGCTGGTCACTGACGTTGCGTCATCCTGTGGGCCCCCTGACCTCCTTCCATGGAGTGGGGGCATAGTCGCCTTTCCACGTAGACTCAGTACTCATGTAACAGCGCAAATTAAAATATTAATTTTGAGCGCTGTTTCTCATAGGAGCTTCACTGGGTTCGTATTCCGCATCAATCCGCCACAATCTGCTTTCCTTACATCGTCGTCACCCTTTCACCTTTGGGTCAATTACAATAACGCATGCTATCTTCTTCTGTGCACAGTTCCACACAGGCACGAATGTCATATTTGTATCTCTTGCATCAGCAGCTTCATTTGTACAGTGTGACAATAACATTCCCCATACACCGACCGGTCTGCCTCATTGTAATTCACTTGCCTACTACACTCCTGGCCATCAAAATTGGTACACCAGGAAGATGACGTGCTACAGACGCGAATTTTAACAGACAGGAAGAAGATGCTGTGATATGCAAATGATTAGCTTTACAGAGCATTCACACCAAGTGCTGACATGGGGAAAGTTTCCAATCGATTTCTTATACACAAACAGCAGTTGACCGGCGTTGCCTCGTGTAAGAAGGAGACTTTGATAAAGGTCGGATTGTAGCCTATCGCCATTGCGGTTTATCGTATCGCGACATTTCCGCTCGAGTTGGTCGACATCCAATGACTGTTAGCAGAATATGGAATCGGTGGATTCAGGACTGTAATGCGGAACGCCGTGCTGGATCCCACCGGCCTCGTATCACTAGCAGTCGAGATGACAGGCATCTTATCTGCATGGCTGTAACGGATCGTGCAGCCACGTGGCGATCCCTAAGTTAATAGATGGGGACGTTTGCGAGACAACCATCTGCACGAACAGTTCCACGACGTTTGCAGGAGCATGGACTATCATCTCGGAGACCAAGGGTGCGGTTTACCCTTGACGCTGCATCACCGACAGGAGCGCCTGTGATGGTATACTTAACGACGAACATGGGTGCATGAATGGCATTTTCTCGGATGAATCCAGGTTTTGTTTACAGCATCATGATGGTCGCATCCGTGTTTGGCGACATCGAGGTGAACGCACATTGGAAACGTGTATTCGTTATTCCCATACTGACGTATCACCTGGCGTGATGGTACGGGGTGCTATTGGTTACACGTTTTGGTCACCTCTTGTTCGCACTGACGGCACTTTCAACAGGGAAGTTTACATTTCAGATGTGTTACGACCCGCGGCTCTACCCTTCATTCGATCCCTACGAAACCCTACATTTCAGCAGGATAATGCACGACCGCATGTTGCAGGTCCTGTACGAGCCGTTCTGGATATAGAAAATGTTCGACTGCTGCCCTCGCCAGCACATTCTCCAGATCTCTCACCAAATGAAAACGTCTGGTCAATGGAGGCCGAGCAACTGGCTAGTCACAATACGCCAGTCACTGCTCTTTATGAAGTGTGGTATCGTGTTGAAGCTGCATGGGCAGCTGTACCTGTACACGACATCCAAGCTCTGTTTAACCCAAAGACCAGGCGTATCAAGGCCGTTATTACGGCCAGAGGGGGTTATTGTGGGTACTGATTTCTTAGGATCTATGCACCCAAATTGCGTGAAAATTCAATCACATGTCAGTTCTAGTATAATATATTTGTCCAATGAATACCCGTTTATCATCTGCATTTCTTCCTGGTGTAGCAATTTTAACGGCCAGTAGCGTATAGTGCAGCGTTTAATGTGACTATAGGCTGGTACCATTTTTATCTTCATTCGACAACTTTCCGCTGGTAAATCACTCTGCAGTGCTTTACATGATACAACATAAAGGGTTATTGGGCTGTCTCTCTTAAACCGTAATTGGTTGTTACTGGTAGATTGTTCTGTAAATCTTCCGAATTCGATTTCCTGTTTTTTCCTCACAGTATGTTACAACACTATGCCCCGATTGCACCAACGACCAGTATAGCAGACGTATCACTGTGTTGGCCGAAATCTCTCTTGTTGTTTACCGACAATACCATCTGGAGATAGCTGTACGCTTTGAACTTATACTCTGCATAAAATTTCTCCGACACTTATTTTGAGCGGACCGCTGTGGCCGAGCAGTTTTAGGCACTTCAGTCAGGAACCGCGCTGCTGCTACGGTCTCAGGTTCGAATCTTGCCTGGGGCATGCATGTGTGTGATCTCCTTAGGTTAGTTCGGTTTGAGTAGTTCTACGGCTAGGGGACTGATGACCTCAGATGTTAAATTCCCTAGTGCTTAGAGCCATTTGAACTACTTATATTCAACATAGGCGACTTGCACAACATCGCAACAGATGTGGCACATCTAAAGAGATGTGTACTCCCTTCCTAGCCGAATTGAGGCAGCTATCAAGGCTGGAAGCTGTGTTAAAAGGTATCAGAGTGATACCTCCTGGAGGTTATTAATTTTGTTTCGTGTGGTTTTTTTCCTAGACTCGCAATAATATTTTGTAGAATATTATTTGAGAGAAGACAATGATATACGCAGTCAGTGTACCAAATTTTGTACCTCATTAGGCCATTTAGGTTTTTATGTTGGTAACGCCACGTACCACTCTGTATGAAAATCACTGACTGTGCTGTGTGCAGTCTTTGGCTGGTTGGCACTGTTGCAATATTCGCTATTATAGTGTTGGGCGGTTAGAGGTCAGCAGTGGTGGATGTGGGAAGAGAGATGGCAGAGTTTTGAGAGCGGACGATCTGGACGTGTGTCCGTCAGAAAAACGAAATTTGTAAGACAAGGTAAATACGTTGTTTGTTCTCTATCAAAATCTCTCATTTGCTAACTATGCCTATCAGTAATTAGTGCCTTCAGCAGTTACAATCTATTATTAAGCGGGCAGTATTGGCGCTCGCTTCGTGTAACGAAGATTTTTGTGAGGTCAGTGATTCACGAAAGGTATAGTTTATTGTTAGTCATTGTCATTCTTTTGTAGGGATTATTGAAAGTCAGATTGCGTTGCGCTAAAAATATTGTGTGTCAATTTAGTGCTGAGAAACGTCTGAGTACGATCAGATTTGCTCAGCTGTTTGAAAATCAAATAACGTAAGAAGTTTACCAGCACAGTCATTTCAGATTTTTTCTAAGGGTATGTTTCACTCTCCTGTTTCAAGTATTTTGTCTAAGATTTGTGCAAATTGCCCGTTCGAAAAATAAAATTGACCTTCATACTATGCGGCTGATTATTAAAAAAAGTCAAGAATTTAAATACAGTGTGTGAAGCATTAATCAGAATGGAGTGCTTTCCGGGTAACATCACGCTTCAAGCACTTCAGCTACAGAACGCCATTTGCACAATGGCGGTGTGCCCTAAAACTCCTGCCGCCAGGACGGACGATACAAAAAGAGATCAGAAAAGGGGTGCTGCAGAGGACATCGCGCCGCGCACGATCGTGGCCCCAGTGGCTGCCAGCGGTGCTCGCAAACGACCAACGACTGCCGATCGTAAAGCGCGGACGAAAGCTCGGGCGCCTGCAGCGCCGGCCGTAGGCAGACCCACGCGACACAGCCGCACAGTGGCGGCAGCGGCGAGGCTCTCCATCAGACGGCGCGGGCACGGCAGACAACCAAATCGCGTTCCGGTCACGCCCTCCGTCAGCCGCTCTCTCTCTCTCTCTCTCTCTCTCTCTCTCTCTCTCTCACACACACACACACACACACACACACATATTCCCACACACACGTTCAAGTTGAAGGGTCAGGCAGAGTTTTCTACTGCACGCACCAACGCACCGCCTCTGGAATGGAAACATCACCTTTGTTCTTCCAGGACGCTTCTCCTGACGCGACTCCTCTCGTTTTCGCTTCAGCCGTTCGTCTGTCGAGTCGCACTAACACTCCTTCCTTCCCTGCTAACCTCCGGCGCCCTCCCAGCGGCTTCCGCAGCTCCGCGGACGGGGGCGTGCATGCAGGATGGAGAAGGCGGCGAGGCGGCACAAGTAGCTTACGCCAGGGACAGTTGAAATACGATTTGCGTGTAAGGGCACTGGCCCCTCCTAATGGGCCACGCCACTGAGCGCCGAACGCCAGAGAGCAGAGCACACTTCATAAATTTTGTGCCAGCCAATGACGTGTTTCATCCGAGAGCGAAACAAAAACAAGGTGTCTATAAAGCCTCTTTACGAGCTGGAAAGGCCATGGCTGAGATATTTTCATTATTGTCAAAGACTTTAACCGCAGTCCATTTGTGTGTTTCAGATAGACTATCGACGAACGAAGTATTGTGATATAAAGTACTTATAAGGGAACCTCCCCATCGCAGCACCCTCAGATTTAGTTATAAGTTGGCACAATTGATAGGCCTTGAAAAACTGAACACAGACCAATCGAGAAAACAGGAAGAAGTTGTGTGGAGCTGTTAAAAAAATAATCAAAATTTACAAACTGGATAGTCCATGCGAAGATAAGCAACATCGAGGATAGCATGAGATTAGGAGCGCCGTGGTCCCGTGGGTAGCGTGAGCAGCTGTGGAATGAGAAGTCATTGGTGCAATTTTTCCCTCGAGTGAAAACTTTACTTTGTTTGTTCGTTCGTTCATTGACGTCTCTGTTCACTATATTTGCTGGACTCATATTGCCCACGGAATACATTTCACGTATTTAATGCACTCTCGTCCAAACTAGCGAACAGTCAACTGCCAGCCAGGGAGCTTTGTTAGCTGGAATACTCTCTCTTCCGTGCGCTGTGGTCGACTGACGTCGTGTGTTTCGATGTTTCTTTAGGTGTAGCGTCCGCATACTACGGCGCAGTTACTTCGCATCGGACGGACAGATAATAATTGTCTGAAAATAAACTTTTCGCTAGAGGGAAGGCTTGATCTATGGACCTCTCGTTCCGCAGTTGCGCACGCTAATCACGGGACCGCAGCGTTCCTAAGCTCACGCTATCCTTGATGTTAACTATCTTGCGTATGGACTACTCAGTTTGTATAGTTTGTTTATTTTTTTCATTGTTCCACACTACTTCTTCCTGTTTTCTAGATTGACCTGTGTTCAGTTTTTCAAGGCCTATGCACTGTGCCAACTTATAACTAAATCTGAGGGGGTGGGGGGGGGGTGCGATGGGGAGGTTCCCTTGTTAGAAAATGGCTACTCGTTAAATGAAGGCAAAGTAAGTCTCACAAAATCGATTCTGTATACTTAAAAAAACTTCAGAACTAACTTTGGAAGAAACCTACTGTCACTTCTGTCTGTTCGTGTGTGGCACAAGAAATTTATGGGAGCAGGGGCATTGTTCAATAGAAAGAGAATTGGACTGCCAACAACATATCAGAGAAACATCCATCATGTAAGGCAACCCTTCCTTCATTTTCCAAGATGTACTACCAACTGGTCACAGCTACCATACTCAACAACGCAGAAATATCCTACGCTCTCATTTGCAGTAATATTCATATGCAGTGCAATTGTCTTAGGCACTGGATCTCAACAATAAACCGAGACGACAACATATTGGAATTAATAAGTACGCAGATGAAACATTTGTCACTCAAGTCTGTTTTAATCATCTTGAGGTTCAAGCCTTCTTTAGTCTACGATTGCTTTAAAAATACATTCGTTTTTGGATGGAGTCTGCCTTTAGCAGAACACAATTTTGTTTTTCATCCCAAACATGTGTCACTGCAGTTGCAGCATCATCAGTGGGATCTTTTATTTTACGGTTGTTAAACATAAGGAATGTTCTTTACTGCATATATGCACGTAAATATTAATTTTTAATCGCAAATTACAGATTTTTTAAGAGCTCACGTGGTTTTCCTGCTTTATTATAAGTTTACAGTGTCTGTTTTCTTTTTCAGTTTGTCATCTGCAACCAAATACAACTTAATGTACATGTCTACATTACTTAATGTACTTGTCTACATTACTTAATGTACTTGTCTACATTAAGTTGTATATGGTTGCAGATGTCAAGAATATACTTCACCTCATTCACATTTACAAGGCCCCGGCCGCGGTGGCCGAGCGGTTCTAGGCGCTTCAGTCCGGAATCGCGCGACAACTACAGTCGGAGGTTCAAATCCTGCCTTTGGCATGGATGTCTCTGATGTCCTTCCGTTAGTTAAGGTTAAGTAGTTCTACGTTCTAGGGGACTGATGACTTAAGATGTTAAGTCCCATAGTGCTCACAGCGATTTGAACCATTTGTACACTAAACACGAACTACACTAAAGCACTCTTGTGGCTTTTAAACCTGTGAATTGCAGCTTTAACTATTTACCATCCGGCCAATGTTGTGAACGTACCTATTTTAATTTTGTATGTTACATGTGCATTTAGTTTTAACTGACCACCGCATGGCACTGACTAATAACAATTGACTGCACTGTATTAAAGGTTATATTTGATTCAAAGAAGAAAGGACCCCTTAATAGGGATTTTAATGTCCAACCCTTTCTACCCCTTAAGGTATCTAGTGGAGAATGGATGTATAAATTGATGTAAAAGAAAAATTGATAAAACCGAAAACAAATTTAAATGTTAGGAAGCCATTTTCGAAGCTATAAGCTATATGTGTGGAGCGAAACATTGTACAGAAGTCAAACATGGACGAAAAGCAGTTCAGGCAAGAAAAGAAGACAATCTTTTCAAATGTGGTGTTGCAGAAGAATGCTGAAGATCAAATGGGTCGAGCATGTACGTAATGAGAGGTTACTAAATGGAACTGAGGAGAAAACTTTACTAAAAGAAGGGATCGATTGATAGGACTTAAGGCATCATTGAATCATCAGTTTGGTGCTGGAGGGAAGTGTGTGTGTGTGTGTGTGTGTGTGTGTGAGTGTGTGTGTGCGTGTGTGTGTGTGTGTGTGTGTGTGTGTGTGTGTGTGTTTGTGTGTGTGTACGAGTGTGAGGGGGGCAGTAATTGTAGAAGAGGCCAAGGGATACTACAGTAACCAGATTCAAATTTATATACGATGCAAGAGTTATCCGGATGTGCAGCGGTCTGCAGAAACACAACAGAAACAATACGGTGCAGTTAAATTCTATGATCTTTTAAACGGTACAGCCACGGTGTGGGGCGGCGAAGAAGTCGTCGAATGAGTTGTTTGAATGTTCATTTCACGTAACAGACTATTGCCGATGCAACATATGTGGGACGGCGAAGAAGTCGTTGTTTAATGTTGAATGAAAGTTGAACATTGCCACCTTAAATCACGCGAGCCTGGCAACTAATTTGGTGGCCAGTCAGAAAGCGAAGGGAAACTTACTGACCTTAGTTCCCAGTCTGCACGGCCACATTCCTGTACAGCCCAGCTAAACGAAAAATATCCATAGTTCTTCACGGGATTAGGGCTGCTTCAATAAAATTTAAAGTTCCAAACAAGATTTTATTATCTTAAAGGCTCACACAAATTACTCGAAACTTCTGAAAATGCTAAAGACATTAAATATTGTTAATTCAGCCAATCGTTTAATAGTTCAGAGGCGACTTCTACAGCAAGTTCCTCCCGAATAGTTCATTACTCTAACTAACGGTGCTCTATTAATAGTTCGCAATAGTGTTAAAAAAAAAGATTAATGCTCGCCTTAAAAGTGGAGTTAGTCACCACTTGCCACGCGGAATTATACTTCACACGGACGGCACAATAACAGTTTGTTACCGAAGTCTAAACGATCCAGGACGGTGTACAGTCCTCGCGATTTTCAATGTCCGTTTACATTGCTAAGTACGCGCATGTCACAGCCCGCTATGACGTCACCCGAGGCGAGGCGCGATCGGACGTTAAGCTCGCGTGGACTAGGCGTTGGTCTAATGCGGAGTGAGCTTACTACTGCCTCTGCCGCTCTTTTTATATAGCTCCGGCGCGTACCGCCAAGAGAGCATCTGTTCTTTCCGTTCATATGCAGATGCCTGCGGCCTCCAAATGACCGCTATCTCAGGCACATAATCTTAAATATCACATTTAATAATAGCTTTACAAACTTCTCAATTTTTGTATACATACATCTGAGCAGTACAGAAGCACGTAGAAAATCTCAGCCCGCTAAAATTAAAACTTTACTCTCTAGAATTTTTACAATGGAACTAACGGTAGATTGTTACCTCTGAACCATAGCTTTATCAAGACTTGTATCAGCAGTTAATTATGCTACAAGACTAAAACTTGGTGTAGCTTTGTTAATTGTCCTATCTGATCATTGGTCTTAAAGAATTTGTTTTATCATTAAAATTTAAAGTACTTAATCTATAATGCTTATGTACATTTTACTCACAAAAGTAGTTTTTACTAAATTACTAAAAAACTAGAAGAGGTAACTGATTGTGGTATTTCCATTATTATTATTAGGGTGAACTGAAGCATCCTACCAATTTTCAATATTGTAGCTCTATTATTTCGCGCCTCTGATTTCTCCGAAAAACGCGGATTCTGGAGTCAATTTTAGTTTTATGGTTTTGGAAACCAGCACCACTCATTAATGACTTCTTACTGCACCTTCTCACCAAATTTTGGCTTCCTAGCGTCATTATTTAGCGCCTCCTATTTTTCTTTCAAAACGTGAATTTTACGTAAACTACTAATTTTATAACATTAAGATTTGTTACCTGAAACATTATTACATAGAACTATACTTTAACAAAGTTTTACACACAAATCTTAATTTTTGCTTTTATGTTAAATGTGGTGCAATACTATATGCAGGCGCGTTACGATGACGTGACGCTACTAGCAGTGAACTAGGGTAAGTCCCGTGCACTCGCTCGCCTCTGTATCTTATACATGATACAGCGCTTGCTTTGCTTCATCACCCCCTTTTTAATTTTCGTGAAAATCTATTTTTGAACAAAATTAAATTTCTAAAAGAACAAACAAGCGATGGATTACTTTAGTATACCTCTTTCAACTTAAGTTGCTTCTTCTTAGGAAATTCCTTATTACTACATACACAAAATAACCATACTCATATACACATAGAAAACCTAGTACAGAAGACATTCACAAATTATTTACATACATTTACATGGAAATATAAATTTTTCAATGGTTACAAAATAGTTATTTTTTTTTTCTTTAAAATCAGTCTCTTCCTGAAAAAGAAAATACACACGACTTTTATCACTGCAACGCACTCACATTTTTCCTTTACTATAATACTCGGCACTGTGGTGGGTGTCCTATTGTAACACTCATTTAATTTCACTGATTGACAAAATTGTGGGAGGAAATTGTATTCACTGTGGTTTGCGTCTCTACTTCCAATCTCCCTACCGCTTGTTATCAGTCATTCATGCAGCCTGCATGTCCCTGAGAAACAGACAATACAGTCTAAGTTTCTGTTTTCAACTTATATCTAAGGTAGGACAAAGTACATTTTATAGTTTATATTCTGGCACTATTTTACTAATTGTGAAGTTGTCAGAAAGACATTTAGCACTAAGTCGTATCTGATACAATAGCTCCTACTTTCTTCTTTCATAAATAATCTTTTAGGTTCCTAAATAGTGAAAATTCTTTTAGCAAATTAATATATTAAGATCTTGCTTCAACTTAGAAAATTGAGTAACCTTTTAGTTTTAATGTACTCTGGCTTAATTATCGTATGGATTAGTTCATCAAAGAAGTCATTTGCTGACCAGCACTTTGCTTTATTGTATGAATTACTAAAGAAATTAGTTATTTTCAGTATACCGATTCCAAATTTCTGCATTTTCCAATATTTGTGTGTTTCTGTTGTCTGTTTAACTATTTATTTGCCTCAAGCAAGATTTAGCGTTTTTCACCATTTCACGAGACGTGAGGGAATTATTCTTTAATCCTACATCATTTACTTCAATTTACTTACTTCACTTCTTCACCTTATTCATTTTCTCCCTTTTCTTCCAGATTCAAAAATACTTCATTTCTCCACTTCTTTCTCCCTTTTCCTTTTGTCAGCCTATTGACGTCCTGTTTCTATATATTTGGTGCGATCCTCACACCACTTCCACACATCTCCATTTATTTAATTCTAAAACGCCATTGCTTGCCTCTATGAGCATTACCTTCTTACGCTGTTTTCCTTCAGACAACCTTATTTCTAGCAACATACTACCTCCTGCATAATCTCATGGATTATTCATATTCATACCGTACTTCGTATACTGCAAAGTGTCTCTCTTAGTTGTAGTTTCTAACCCTTTACAATTACATGAAATATTTTAATTTATTTATTTTAGCCATGTTTGCCTCTTATTGGTACTCAGACTTTTGTTTTGCCATTCACTAGGTAGATCCTTACTAAGAATACTTAAAACCTAATAGCATATATACAACATGAAGACATATGTGATTCTTACCTGTTATGATAGACCAGAAGAAGGGAATGAAACTTGAAAAGGAAATAAAGTTTCACCCAGCTGGGACTGCACGGTACGCCAAACCGTGTATCCGCCAAAGAGTGGCAGACTCCCTACAGTAATTAATTACTGTTAATTTTAAATTTCTTTAGATCCACAATATTTCTTAGACCTAGTTCTCTCTTACTCTTTGGATATTCCAAACGATAGGCATTTGCATGAGGTTTACTTACTATTCTAAATGGTCCATGATATACATGCATAAACTTTTTAGTTTCTGCAGAAATTTTCTTTGATTTTTCTTTTGTTTTGACCAGCACTAGCTCACCAATTTTAAAACTAGTGGGGGAAGCCCTTGCATCATGCCTCTTTTTCCTATCTAAAGCTCTTTTCTCATTCTCACTGAAAACCAAATTTTCCTGCAAGTATCCTTTATTCTTTATTACTCTAATAGGCAGTTCCCAAGTTTCATTACTACCGCCTATATGACTTCCTATAAAAGACTCTCGTATCACTTTAGAGTCAGGTAAAGTTAAAATTAAGTTGTTCTGATCAAAATTGATCTTTCCCTGGTACTTTGATAAGAAATCAGTACCAATCAACATATCAACACTTAAGCCTAGCACAATCAAACAAGGATGATCTATTACTTCGTCATTTATACCAATGGGTATCAAAGCTTCGTGTTGAACTGGTCTAGAGACTTTTCCAGTAGCACCTATAATCTTTAAGCCACTCACTTTCATAACTGTTAACTTCTCTTTATTGGGTATGGTGTCAAAAAATGTTTGTGATAAAGCACTTGCTTCACTGCCACTGTCAAGCAGACAACGCACAGTGACTCCTGATATGTTTACTTTGATAACAGGGTGAGTTATTTTAGATTGAACAGGTTGCTCACACACCTCGTCTAATAAATCTCGTTCTATGTTCTTCCAGCTAAAGTAATTCTGATCAGTTGCAATTACATTTACATTTACATCCTGGGGCTCATCCTGCTCTATAATCCTAGCTGCTTTCTCTAATCTGTCCACTAACTTTAAATCGAAGCATCTGACGACTTTTTCTACTTTTGTTTGCTGCACATCAGCCAAACTATCCTCTACCTCTGAGCAACTGCGTCCCTGCGCAATATTGCTGTTCATAAGAATGTCGTCACCTTCAACCATTTGTGGCACGTTTACACAGCTACTAGATTCTTTCACCTCGTTACTATTTCTACCCCCTTCATTCATCATTTCCTCCTCTCTAAAGCTTTGCAGTACTGATTCTACTTCTGCTACTTCTACTTCAGCTTTTAGATTGCCATTTTCATCGAAGATGTAAGCTTTTACTTCATCATTATTCCCATCAGACTCAAACCCATTATCTATTTCTTCCCCATTATCTACCTTGAGTTCCTGTTCTTCCTTGACCCATTTTTCTAGTGTATCCAAAATACTATCCACTATTTTGTGAGAGTGGCTTAACACATCACTGGTATTATCTGTATTTATTTCGTCATCCATGTTGTCTGTCTGTGTATGTTGGCTGATTGTCTGTGTTTCCGTTACTGGCTGTGTTACTGTTACCGCCTGGTGAGCGCCAGTTTCCTCATAGACGGGATTTAGTTTCCCACACGCGGCCTGTTGTGTTCATCTGTGACACCACTAGATATAGTAGCATCATGACTCCCTTCTTGTCTTAATGGCATAGTATTTACTTCTCCACTTTCGTCATAGTAGTTGTTACGAAAGCGTGGTGAGTATCTACCCCCTCTTCCTCTGCCACGGATTTGGTTTCGATAGTTTGTTTTGGTGTGCCTAACTTCCATATTTCTAACGTTCACGTTTCCATTATTTTGTACGTGATTCTTAGAAGATTTGTTATTCTGCTGCACCTGCTCCTCAGCAGCAGCTACTCTTTCCACTCTTTCCAGATATTCAATAAATTTGTCTATATTATCTCTAGGGGCGGAAATGATCCTCTTCTGCCAGTACCACGGCAGCTTACCTTCTAAACCCATAATGACGATATCTGGCTTCATCTTTTCTGTCAAATGTGACAGTCTTGAAACCCACTTCCTAGCGAAATCCTTTACTGATTCACGCCCTGGGAAAAACTTCTTACCACTCCAGAATTCCCTTAACACATCATTTTGTTTGTTATGTGACCAGTATTCGTTGAGAAATGCAGACTTAAATTCAGATAAAGTTTTACATTTGATCATTACATCCGCTGACCATCGCAAAGCATCACCTGACAAATGACCTCTTATAAATGAAATTTTTTCTCTTTCTGACCAAGTGTTGGGGAGAACATCCTCAAAGTCATTCCAAAATTCAAGAGGGTGAATGTACTTATCAGGATCAAAGCGCAAAAACTGTCGACACCCTATAAAAGCGGCGTCAACTGAAGTCACATGCTGTACAGTAGAATGACTAGAATTAACAGAGGTTACTCTATTTTCTAGGTTAGCAATGTTAGTATTTAATTCCTCTACTTGTGACTCTACTGCTTCTATCCTGGCAGAACATCTTTGTTCCACTGCACCACGAATTTCGGTACAGGTTTCTTTTACTTTCTCAATGTTTTTCTGACAAGTATCTACTTTAATTTGTACCTCTTTAACTTTGTCAGAGCAAAGTTTGGACTCGTTGCTCAATCTTTCGGACAACCTCACTTCCAAAAGTTCATCTGCCTCTTGATAATTTTTTTGAATTTGATCTATTTCACATTTGAAAGTACTATGCATTTTAGTTAACTGTTGCCCTACATTTACTTGAATGTCATGATGAATAGCATCTATCTTATAATTCAAACTATTCCATTTTGATTGCAGTTCTTCTTTTAGTTCTTTATTACTATCCTCAATTTTATTTTCCAACCCTTTATTACTAACCTCAATTTTATTCTCCAACTCTTTATTACTATTTTCAATTTTAGCCTCAATTTTATTTTGGTTTGATTCGAGTTTGGCAAACAGTATTTGCATCCAATCCGGAGCTTCTACCTTGATACTTTGTATCTCTTGACTTGACTGAGCTGGAGATATATTGAGCTCAGTTTCACTACCTGACAAAGTTAGCAACTCTACTGGCTCCCTTTTGACTTCTATTTCACTTATTGATTGCATCCCTGCACTCTCATTTAAATTAAAGTCATAATTTACTGGTGACAAATTACGTTCTAGTTCAATATTTGAGGGATTAATGGAACCATCCTCATTAAACTCAATTCCTGATCGTGAGGATTCTTGGTCAGAGACCGGTTCCCTTCTGAAATGTACACTACTTTCCATATCTTTTAGTTTGTTAGCAGCAGTTAATAAATATTTTAAAAGTCTTTGACTTAACTTAAATGCTTGATTTCGACGAATGATGTCGTCGCGGTGTACCAGCAATCGTGATGCGACGCGTCGCGACGTATTGAAGGCAGCAGCAGCAGCCGTAGCGTCGAGTACCGCCACAGGAATCGCCTACTGCAATAGCTCCAGGGGGGGGCAGCAAGGCACCGTTGACCGCTCGGCGCAGCCGGCAGCTGTCTCGCAGATCAGCGCAGCTCCGCGATGACGCACCGTCTTCCTTTAGTCTCAGCGCCGTCGGCAGCCGCGATCCAGCATCGTCGCCTTCCTCACCATCGTCACTAACCAACGTACAGCGGTAGACACTTATTGTTTATACACTACACCCGCCTTTACTGGTAACACTGTTCCCACACTAGTTCAATTCAGTGTCCTGTTATTGCCTACCGAGTTCGTTAATTTATACCAATCGCTTTCACACATCGAGCACTTTTATTTGCTTTTAATTCAGTTTTCCCGGCCGATAAGCACCATATGTGGGGCGGCGAAGAAGTCGTCGAATGAGTTGTTTGAATGTTCATTTCACGTAACAGACTATTGCCGATGCAACATATGTGGGACGGCGAAGAAGTCGTTGTTTAATGTTGAATGAAAGTTGAACATTGCCACCTTAAATCACGCGAGCCTGGCAACTAATTTGGTGGCCAGTCAGAAAGCGAAGGGAAACTTACTGACCTTAGTTCCCAGTCTGCACGGCCACATTCCTGTACAGCCCAGCTAAACGAAAAATATCCATAGTTCTTCACGGGATTAGGGCTGCTTCAATAAAATTTAAAGTTCCAAACAAGATTTTATTATCTTAAAGGCTCACACAAATTACTCGAAACTTCTGAAAATGCTAAAGACATTAAATATTGTTAATTCAGCCAATCGTTTAATAGTTCAGAGGCGACTTCTACAGCAAGTTCCTCCCGAATAGTTCATTACTCTAACTAACGGTGCTCTATTAATAGTTCGCAATAGTGTTAAAAAAAAAAGATTAATGCTCGCCTTAAAAGTGGAGTTAGTCACCACTTGCCACGCGGAATTATACTTCACACGGACGGCACAATAACAGTTTGTTACCGAAGTCTAAACGATCCAGGACGGTGTACAGTCCTCGCGATTTTCAATGTCCGTTTACATTGCTAAGTACGCGCATGTCACAGCCCGCTATGACGTCACCCGAGGCGAGGCGCGATCGGACGTTAAGCTCGCGTGGACTAGGCGTTGGTCTAATGCGGAGTGAGCTTACTACTGCCTCTGCCGCTCTTTTTATATAGCTCCGGCGCGTACCGCCAAGAGAGCATCTGTTCTTTCCGTTCATATGCAGATGCCTGCGGCCTCCAAATGACCGCTATCTCAGGCACATAATCTTAAATATCACATTTAATAATAGCTTTACAAACTTCTCAATTTTTGTATACATACATCTGAGCAGTACAGAAGCACGTAGAAAATCTCAGCCCGCTAAAATTAAAACTTTACTCTCTAGAATTTTTACAATGGAACTAACGGTAGATTGTTACCTCTGAACCATAGCTTTATCAAGACTTGTATCAGCAGTTAATTATGCTACAAGACTAAAACTTGGTGTAGCTTTGTTAATTGTCCTATCTGATCATTGGTCTTAAAGAATTTGTTTTATCATTAAAATTTAAAGTACTTAATCTATAATGCTTATGTACATTTTACTCACAAAAGTAGTTTTTACTAAATTACTAAAAAACTAGAAGAGGTAACTGATTGTGGTATTTCCATTATTATTATTAGGGTGAACTGAAGCATCCTACCAATTTTCAATATTGTAGCTCTATTATTTCGCGCCTCTGATTTCTCCGAAAAACGCGGATTCTGGAGTCAATTTTAGTTTTATGGTTTTGGAAACCAGCACCACTCATTAATGACTTCTTACTGCACCTTCTCACCAAATTTTGGCTTCCTAGCGTCATTATTTAGCGCCTCCTATTTTTCTTTCAAAACGTGAATTTTACGTAAACTACTAATTTTATAACATTAAGATTTGTTACCTGAAACATTATTACATAGAACTATACTTTAACAAAGTTTTACACACAAATCTTAATTTTTGCTTTTATGTTAAATGTGGTGCAATACTATATGCAGGCGCGTTACGATGACGTGACGCTACTAGCAGTGAACTAGGGTAAGTCCCGTGCACTCGCTCGCCTCTGTATCTTATACATGATACAGCGCTTGCTTTGCTTCAACGGGATCTTACAAAAAGCAGCAACAAGCGTACCTTGAAGATGCACTACCTTGTGCGACAGTGTTTAGGTTGTCCAAGAACGTCAAAGAAGGCCGACCTGCCTGTGTTAAGCAAAGTTGGGCTGGTTTCTCGGTTTTTGCTACCACTGAAGTCAACATGAACACAGCTGCTGTGATTTGTTCAAAAATGGCTCTGAGCACTATGGGACTTAACTTCTGAGGTCATGAGTCCCCTAGAACTACTTAAACCTAACTAACCTAAGGACACCACACACATCCATGCCCTAGGCAGGATTCGAACATGCGACCGTACGGTCGCGCGGTTCGTGACTGTAGCGCCTAGAACCGCTCTCCCATTCTGACCGGCGATTGTTTGTGAGGCGTGGCAGATAGCATAACGTAGCCTGAGTGAAGTGGTGAGAGTTTCATATTGCAGTGTCTTTGCGATTATGCATGTCCATTTCCATACGATTTGTATTTGTGCTCGTTGGAAGCCATGTCTGTTGACCTCCAAACGAAAGGCTATAAGGATGGAAACAAGCTGTGAGTTGCTGCGTCTCTTTTCTAACAGAGCATTTCGGGAACTGATAATTGCCAGTGATGAGTTATGGGCTACCGCATTATGATACTGAAGGAAAACGAGCCAGCACCGGATGAAAATTTCTGGGTTCTCCAACACCAAAAAAGGGGAAATGAATTTTTTTTTACTATCATGGAATGATTTACCCGCATACATTTTCCCTTCCTAATAGTGCTACGGCAGCATACTACATATCAGTATCGGCTAAACTGAGGAAACACATTACATGGAAATGACCAGAAATTTCTCCTACCGGATAACGTCTTCATCATGACAATGCGAGGCCTCACGTTGCAAGTCTAATCGAGCAGTTTCTACGTCAGTTCAGTATTATCTCTGTACTTTTCTATCCCCATCACTCAAGGAATAGTTTTGGGCATTCGACATGAGAACTTTGAAACAGTGCTCAAGAAAAGTGAAGACACTGTGAAGGATATGACAAAGAAGGGCGTGCACAGGGTGATCGACGACTGGCAGAGACGTTATACATCTACATCTACATCTGCCTGAATACTCCGCTATTCACAATAAAGTGCCTGGAATGAGTTCAATGAACCACCTTCAAGCTGTCTCTCTACCATTCCATTCTGGAATGGCACGCGGGAAAATCGAGCACTTAAATTTTTCTGTGCGAGCCCTGATTTCTCATATTTTAACGTAATGATCATTTCTCATTGTGTTGGTTGGTGGCAACATAATGTTTTCGCAATTGGAAGAGAAAATTGGTAATTGAAATTTCATGAGAAGATCCTGTCGCAACGAAAAAACGGCTTTGTTTTAATGATTGCCAGTCCAATTCACGTACCATGTCTGTGACTCTATCTCTCCTATTTAGCGATAATACAAAACGAGCTGTCCTTCTCTGTACTTTTTCGATGTCATCCATCAGTCCCACCTGATGCGGATCCCACACCGCACAGCAATACTCTAGAATATGGCGGACAAGCGTGGTGTAAGCAGTCTCTTTAGTAGAGCTGTTGCACCTCTTAAGTGTTCTGCCAATGAATCGCAGGCTTTGCTCTACCGATAATATTACCTATGTGATCGTTCCAATTTAGGGTACATGGAATTGTAATCCCTAAGTATTTAGTTGAATTTACAACCTTCTGATTTGTGTGACTTATCGCGTGATCGAAATTTAGCGGATTTCTTGTAGTACTCATGTGAATAACTTCACGCTTTCCTTTATTCAGGCTCAGTTGCCAATTTTCGCACCATACAGATATCTTATCTAAATCATTTTGCAATTCGTTTTGGTCATTTTATGACTTTACAATTCGGTAAATGACAGCATCATCCTTAAACAATCTAAGACGGCTACTAAGATTGTCACCTATGTCGTTACTATAGATCAGGAACAATAGAGGGCCTCTAACACTTTCTGGGGGAACGCCGGATACTATCTCTGGTTTACTCGATGTCTTTCGGTCTATTACTACGAAATGTGACCTTTTTGACAGGAAATCATGAATCCAGTCCCACAACTGAGGCGATATTCCATAGGCACGCAGATTCGTTAGAAGACGATTGTGAGGAACGGTGTCGAAATCCTTCTGGAAATCTAAAAATATGGAATTAATTTGATATCCCCTATACATAGCACCCATAACATCATGAGCATAAAGAGGTAGTTGTGTTTCGCAAGAACGATATTTTCTGAATCCGTGCTGACTACGTGTCAATGAATCGTTTTCTTCGAGGTGCTTCATAAAGTTCGAATACAGTATATGTTCCAAAACCCTACTGCAAATCGACGTTAGTGACATGGGCCTCTAATTCAACGGATTACTCCTACTTCCCTTTTTGGCTGTTGGTGTGACTTGAGAAACTTTCCAGTCTTTGGAAATGGATCTTTCTGTTAGCGAGCGCTTGTAAATAGTTCCTAAATATGGAGCTATTGTATCAGATTTCTCCGAGAGGATCCTGACTGCTATACAACCTGGACCTCAAGCCTTCCTTTTATTAAGTGATTTAAGCTGCTTTGCGACACCGAGGATATATATTCCTAAGTTTCTCATCTTGATAGTTGTTTTTGGTATAGAATTCAGGAATATTTACTTCGTCTTCCTTGTTGAGGGTTTTTCGGAAAATCGTGTTTAATAACTACGATTTAGTGGCTCTGTCATCAGTCACTCCATCGTTGATATCGCGCAGTGAAGCTAGTGATTGCGTCTTGCCACTGGTGTGCTTTCTGTATGACCAGAATCTCTTTGGGTTTTCTGCCAGATTTAGAGACAGAGTTTCGTTGTGGAAATTACCGAAAGTATCTCGCATTGAAGTACGCACTATATTTCGCACTTCTGGAAAACTTTGCCAGTCTTGGGGATTTTGCGTTCTTTTAAATTTGGCATGCTTTTTTCGCTGCTCCTGCAACAGCGATCTGACCCGTTTTTTGTACCATGAGGGATCAGAACCGTCACTTATTAATTTCTTTGGTATATATCTCTCAATTGCTGTCGATATTATCTCTTTGAAATCACTCAGTAAGTTTTCTACGCTTATATGATCAGATCGGGTCAATGTGGAGAATGGCCGTGTGGCATCGCCCGCTCTGCCTGTGAGTGGACATGTGGCTGCTCCTTCAGCAAGGTCCGAGCAGTCACACGGGGGGAGGGGTTTATTAGTTATTGGGAGCTCCAACGTTAGGCGGGTGATGGAGCCCCTTAGGGAAATAGCGGAAAGGTCGGGGAAGAAGGCCAGTGTTCACTCTGTCTGCTTGCCGGGGGTCTCATCCGAGATGTGGAGGAGGCCCTACCGGCGGCGATAGAGAGCACTGGGTGCACCCGACTGCAAATTGTTGCTCATGTCGGCACCAATGACTCCTGCCGTCTGGGTTCAGAGGTCACCCTCAGTTCGTACAGGCGGTTGGCGGAGTTGGTGAAGGCGGAAAGCCTCGGAAGCGGGGTGGAATCAGAGCTAACTATTGGTAGTATCGTTCCCAGAACCGATCGCGGTCCTCTAGTTTGGAGCCGAGTGGAAGGCTTAAACCAGAGGCTCAGACGTTTCTACCGAGAGCTGGGGTGCAAATTTCTCGACCTCCGCTATCGGGTGGAGAAATGTAGGGTCCCCCTGAATAGGTCAGGCGTGCACTACATGCCGGAAGCGGCTACGAGGGTAGCGAAGTACGTGTGGAGTGCACATGGGTTTTTTTTTAGGTTAGAGACGCCTCCTGAGACGTGGCAAGGCAGGAGTAGGCAAAATGCAACAGGAAATAACAATATTAATGTGCTAATAGTAAACTGCAGGAGCTTCTATAGAAAGGTCCCAGAACTGCTGTCATTAATAAACGGTCACAACGCCCATATAGTACTAGGGACAGAAAGTTGGCTGAAACCACATGTAAACAGTTATGAAATCCTAATCTCAGATTGGAATGTATACCGCAGAGACAGCCTGGACAGTGAAGGGGGAGGCGTGTTTATAGCGATAAGAAGTGCAATAGTATCGAAGGAAATTGACGGAGATTCGAATTGTGAAATGATTTGGGTGAAGCTCACGGTTAAAGCAGGCTCAGACATGGTAATTGGATGTCTCTATAGGCCCCCGGGCTCAGCAGCTGTTGTGGCTCAGCACCTGAAGAATAATTTGGAAAATATTTCTAGTAGATTTCCCCAGCATGTTATAGTTCTGGGTGGAGATTTTAATTTGCCGGATATAGACTTGGAGACTCAAACGTTCATAACGGGTGGCAGGGACAAAGAATCCAGTGAAATATTTTTAAGTGCTTTATCTGAAAACTACCTTGACCAGTTAAACAGAGAACCGACTCGTGGCGATAACATATTAGACCTTCTGGTGACAAACAGACCCGAACTATTTGAATCAGTTAATGCAGAACAGGCAATCAGCGATCATAAAGCGGTTACTGCATCGATGATTTCAGCCGTAAATAGAAATATTAAATAAGGTGGGAAGATTTTTCTGTTTAGCAAAAGTGACAAAAAGCAGATTACAGAGTACCTGACGGCTCAACACAAAAGTTTCGTCTCAAGTACAGATAGTGTTGAGGATCAGTGGACAAAGTTCCAAACCATCGTACAATATGCGTTAGATGAGTATGTGCCAAGCAAGATCGTAAGAGATGGGAAAGAGCACCGTGGTACAACAACCGAGTTAGAAAACTGCTGCGGAAGCAAAGGAAACTTCACAGCAAACATAAACATAGCCAAAGCCTTGCAGACAAACAAAAATTACGCGAAGCGAAATGTAGTGTGAGGAGGGCTATGCGAGAGGCTTTCAATGAATTCGAAAGTAAAGTTCTATGTACTGACTTGGCAGAAAATCCTAAGAAATTTTGGTCCTATGTCAAAGCGGTAGGTGGATCAAAACAAAATGTCCAGACACTCTGTGACCAAAATGGTACTGAAACAGAGGATGACAGACTAAAGGCCGAAATACTAAATGTCTTCTTCCAAAGCTGTTTCACAGAGGAAGACTGCACTGTGCTTCCTTCTCTAGATTGTCGCACAGTTGACAAAATGGTAGATATGGAAATAGACGACAGAGGGATAGAGAAACAATTAAAATCGCTCAAAAGAGGAAAGGCCGCTGGTCATGATGGGATACCAGTTCGATTTTACACAGGGTACGCGAAGGAACTTGCCCCCCTTCTTGCAGCCGTGTACCGTAGGTCTCTAGAAGAGCGAAGCGTTCCAAAGTATTGGAAAAGGGCACAGGTCATCCCCGTTTTCAAGAAGGGACGTCGAACAGATGTGCAGAACTATAGATCTATATCTCTAACGTCGATCAGTTGTAGAATTTTGGAACACGTATTATGTTCGAGTATGTCTTTTCTGGAGACTAGAAATATACTCTGTAGGAATCAGCATGGGTTTCGAAAAAGACCGTCGTGTGAAACCCAGCTCGCGCTATTCGTCCACGAGACTCAGAGGGCCCTCGCGCTATTCGTCCACGAGACTCAGAGGGCCTTTATAGACACGAGTTCACAGGCAGCCTTGTTTCTTGACTTCCGCAAGGCCTTTGACACAGTTCCCCACAGTCGTTTAATGAACAAAGTAAGAGCATTTGTGTGATTGGATTGAGGAGTTCCTAGATAACAGAACGCAGCATGTCATTCTCAATGGAGAGAAGTCTTCCGAAGTAAGAGTGATTTCAGGTGTGGCGCAGGGGAGTGTTATAGGACCGTTGCTATTCACAATATACATAAATGACCTGGTGGATGACATCGGAAGTTCACTGAGGCTTTTTGCAGATGATGCTGTGGTGTATCGAGAGGTTGCAACAAAGGAAAATTGTACTGAAATGCAGGAGGATCTGCAGCGAATTGACGCATGGTGCACGGAATGGCAATTGAATCTCAATGTAGACAAGTGTAATGTGATGCGAATACATAGAAAGATAGGTCTCTTATCATTTAGCTACAAAATAGCAGGTCAGCAACTGGAAGCAGCTAATTTCATAAATTATCTCGGAGTACGCATTAGGAGACATTTAAAATTGAATGATCATATAAAGTTGATCGTCGGTAAAGCAGATACCAGACTGAGGTTCATTGGAAGAATCCTAAGGAAATGCAATCCGACAACAAAGGAAGTAGGTTACAGTACGCTTGTTCGCCCACTGCTTGAATACTGCTCAGAAGTGTGGGATCCGCACCAGACAGGGTTGATAGAAGAGATAGAGAAGATCCAACGGAGAGCAGCGCGCTTCGTTACAGGATCATTTACTAATCGCGAAAGCGTTAAGGAGATGATAGATAAACTCCAGTGGAAGACTCTGCAGGAGAGACGCTCAGTATCTCGGTACGGGCTTTTGTTAAAGTTTCGAGAACATACCTTCACCGAAGAGTCAAGCAGTATATTGCTCCCTCCTACGTATATCTCGCGAAGAGACCATGAGGATAAAATCAGAGAGATTAGAGCCCACACAGAAGCATACCGACAATCCTTCTTTCCACGTACAATACGAGACTGGAATAGAAGGGAGAACCGATAGAGGTACTCAGGGTACCCTCCGCCACACACCGTCAGGTGGCTTGCGGAGTATGGATGTAGATGTAGATGTAGATGTAGATCGGAAGAAGTTCAGACTGTCTCGTAAAAAGGCTTTAAAAGCATTTTATCAGCTTTTTTAAATAGATATTTTTACGTTTCTTTTTTATGGTTGTAGGCGTTGAGGTATTGAGCCTAGCAGCTACTGCCTTGTGGTCGCTAATCCCTGTATTCGTCACGATACTCACTACTTGTCCAGGATTATATGTTGCTAGGCGGTCCAGTATGCTTTCGCAACCATTTGCGCT
This sequence comes from Schistocerca gregaria, assembly GCF_023897955.1. Lineage (NCBI taxonomy): Eukaryota > Metazoa > Arthropoda > Insecta > Orthoptera > Acrididae > Schistocerca > Schistocerca gregaria. Next base: position 832,093,370 of record NC_064922.1, read on the forward strand.
TCGAGTGGGCTCATGAACTAATGGTTCACAATAATTTTCTGAGAAATCATTCAGTACTATTTCTTATGACGTTTTATGCCTGCCGCCGGCTTTAAACGTATAATTCTCCCAGCATATCGAGGGCAGATTAAAACCACCACCGACTACAATTGTATGAGTGCGGTACCTTTATAAATGAGACTCAAGGTTTCTTTGAACTTTTCAGCAACTACATCTTCTGCGTCGTGGGGTCGGTAAAACGACCCAGTTAATAGTTTAGACCAATTGTCAAGTATAACCTCTACCCATGCCATTTCGCAAGAACCGTCCACTTCAATTTCACTACAAGGCAAACTACTTCTGACAGCAATAAATGCTACACCATCAATTGTATTTCATCTATCCTTTCTGAACGGTGTTAGATCGTTTGAAAAAATTTCTGCTCAGCTAATTTCCGACTTTATCCAGCTTTCTGTACCTATAACTATTTGAGCTGCAGTGCTTTCTATTAGGGTTTGGAGCTCTGGTTCTTTCCCAACACAGCTACGAAAATTTACAACTACAATACCGATCGTTTCTACAACTAACTTATTGTGTTTCAGCTGCCCCCTTTTAGACGGACGCCCTTTCTGTGGTCCCCTAACCTAAGAAACCGCCCAGTCCCTTCCACACAACCCCCGTTGCCAGTGTAGTCGCTCCTGTGTGTAGTGGACTCCTGACCTATTAAGCGAAACCTAGAAACCCACCACCCGATGGCGCAAGTCAAGTAATCTGCAGCCTACACGGTCGCATGACCACCTGAGCCTCTGATTCATACCCTCCACTCGGCTCTGCAACAAAGGACCACAGTCGGTTCTATCAAAGATGCAACAGATGGTGAGCTCCGCCTTAATCTCGGAAGAAAGACTCGCAGACTTTACAATTTCCGCTAGCCGCCCTGAACCAGAGAGAATCTCCTCTGGTCCAAAGCGACATACGTCATTATTACCGACATGAGCCACCACATGCAGATGGCTGCACCCTGTACTCTTCATGGCATCCGGAAGCACCCTTTCCAGATCCGGAATGACTCCCCCAGGTGTGCACACGGAGTGCACACTGGCTTCCTTCTCCTCCTTCGCAGCCATGTTCTTAAGGCGTCCCAATACGCGCCTAACGTTGGAACTCCCAACTACGAGCAAACCCACCCTCTGTGAACGCCCAGACATTGCGGGCCAAGAAGCTTCCTCTGGAAAAAGGTGGACGACTGCATCCAGCTCAGAGACATCGTCAGCCACAGGTAACCTCCGAAACCTCTTCCTAAAACTAACTGTCGAGGCCCTACGATCGGCCCCTCGGAAAGTTTTTCGCTGCCTGCCAGACTTTCGAATGACCTCCCACTCGACCACGGGTGCGAGGTCAACCTCAGTACAGGCACTACCCGGGTGGCAACAGCAGTGGACCGAACGGGGGACACATGGGACGTGCTCGACGTCTTCCGCATTCCCGCTTCCGACCCCCCCCCCCCCCCCGACAATAATTACCCTTGGCAGCAGCCTCAAGCTGTGTGACAGAAGTCAATGCAGCCCAGAGCTGTGAGCGAAGTGTCGCCAACTCAGTTCGCATCTGTACACAGCAATCACAGTTCCTATCTATTACTGCAGTAGCTCCTGTTTGAAGCTCGTAAAAGTATAGAACAAACGAACGATGTACTCACCTTCTGAGCAGCAGGAACACGAGGTGCTCTGTCACTGACAGTCTATCCGGCAATGAGTTATACTAACCAAAACAAACAAAAGCGTGTAGGATCCGAGGGTCGATAGCAACAGCGGTATGGTACGCTACGCTGTTATTAAAATAAAAGCTTGTGTGTAGTAAGCACCCGAACACGAAAGAAATTACAAAAATAATCTAGTAACTACACAGGTATCACTAAATAAATAAGTCGCTCCTGTTGGAAGTTCGTAAAAGTATACAACAAACGAACGGTGTACTCGCCTTCTTAGCAGCAGGAACGCGAGGTGCTGACGGTCTATCCGACATGCATTCAAGTAGGATAGGAGTACTTCGAATAAAATCATGTAAACATTGAAATGAAGTAATAAACACCTTTTAAAAACTCTATCTGTGTCTTTGTCGATGAGTCGTTGTGCCTACGACTCAGTGTATGTGATCACTTCGTTTCACGTCTCCAAAAACTGTTACGCTGATGAGGCTGCAATACTCCCTTGTGATACAACAGAAGTTAATGGAACATATTAAAATTTAGTCCCGTTAAGAACGACACATTGAGTTCTGCCTGCTACGAGTTTTTCCAGTATTATACATTCACTAATGCACTTTTAGCTTGGAACCGTATGGATGACTTTTTGAAAGTCAAGGAAGAAGAAAACATTAACATTGCCTGCGTTAACTTCTGAGGGAAATGACTAAGCTGAGATTCCCAAGATCGCTATTTGCTGAAGTTGTGTTGAATGCTACAGAGGATATTTTTGATGTTCAGAAACGTCATAATACCCCGGAATGAAACGTGTTTAGCAATATTACAAGAGGCTGCCTGAGCCATGTAGATCTGTTGCAGTGCACGCCTGTCCGACGACCCTTTATGGAAAATGAAACTATTTACATCATCTCCATCTTTTGTGATATAGGCGACAGTTCGTCATTACAAGTGTGTTTGCCAAGTTATCTGCTCTTTGTGCTGATACTATGATTCTTTCTGTAACTATTTTTACAACTCTGTTCCCACTTTTCGTGCGCCTTCATAGCAAAGTGTTCAGGACGGGGGACTGGTATTATGAGGAACTGGATACGTTTCCCGGTACTGACGGACATTTTCGTTGTGGGAGGACTGGTAGGAGGTGCATTTGGACTCATGAGTCCATCTGAGGAACTACTCGAGCCATTAGTGTCGGTTCGAAGCCTAAGAAACCGGACAGCACCCGGGAGAACGGTGGGATGACCAAACGACCCTCCAATGACGCCATTGGCTGTGGATGACGTGCGTTTGTTCGGGCCTGATTCACCATAAAGTGGAACATTACCTTATGTCACTGGTCCCTTCCTAATACAAATCACGTTTATCAAGTAAGTCTCATACCCTTGCAATATTTGATGATTCTGTGTGCTACGACATATTGCAGCTTCGTTTCCACTTCTCAGGAACGAAAGACACTATTCCCTTCCCTTTCTCATGGAGTACTTAACCTATAACTGAAATATTTCTGAACCGTGATTTATTTTCAAAGATTATTCTTAAGGATTTACTTTCTTTACTAGCGATTCGTCAAGAAGATTAACACATTTAATCAAACTAAGTAAGTGTGGAAGTAGTTGACAGGGAGTAACTGATGAAATCATAGCCAAATTCCTTATAACAAATGGGAATTTTATTCACTTTAGTAGTGTTTAAAAGCATTCTTTTAAAAGAGACAGATGTAAAATTATAATCACAAAGCACTCAATAATATCAAAGTTACAATTTATTCAGAGGCAGAAAGAAACAAGTTTTGACTGTATGAGCCTTCGGGCAGAGAACCTTGCTGTTCCCTTTTGACACGGCCGTAGTTACGACCGCTTACGACAGCCTCTGAAGGACTACGCTGGCACAAATCTGCAACACGCCAGATAACTTTAAACTAAGAGTTTAACCGATTTACGCAAGCACACACACTATGTACCCCCCTTAGGAGGGAAGGAAATGGTACAAAACACTGTTGTTGTTGTTGTGGTCTTCAGTCCTGAGACTGGTTTGGTGCAGCTCTCCATGCTACTCTATCCTGTGCAAGCTTCTTCATCTCCCAGTACCTACTGCAGCCTACATCCTTCTGAATCTGCTTAATGTAGTCATCTCTGGGTCTCCCTCTACGATTTTTACCCTCCACGCTGCCCTCCAATACTAAATTGGTGATCCCTTGATGCCCCAGAAGATGTCCTACCAACCGATCCCTTCTTCTGGTCAAGTTGTGCCACAAACTTCTATTCCTCACATTCCTATTCAATACTTCCTCATTAGTTGTGTGATCTACCAATCTAATCTTCAGCAATCATCTGTAGCACCACATTTCGAAAGCTTCTATTCTCTTCTTGTCCAAATTATTTATCGTCCATGTTTCACTTCCATACTTGGCTACACTCCATACAAATACTTTCAGAAATGACTTCCTGACACTTAAATCTATACTCGATGTTAACAAATTTCTCTTCTTCAGAAACGCTTTCCTTGCCATTGCCAGTCTACATTTTATATCCTCTCTACTTCGACCCTCATCAGTTACTTTGCTCCCAAATAGCAAAACTCCTTTACTACGTTAAGTGTCTCATTCCCTAATCTAATTCCCTCAGCATCACCCGACTTAATTCGTCTACATTCCATTATCCTCGTTTTGCTTTTGTTGATGTTCATCTTATATCCTCCTTTCAAGCCACTATCCATTCCGTTCAACTGCTGTTCCAAGTCTTTTGCTGTCTCTGACAGAATTACGATGTCATCGGCGAACCTCAAAGTTCTTACTTCTTCTCCATTGATTTTAATACCTACTCCGAATTTTTCTTTTGTTTCCTTCACTGCTTGCTCAATATACAGATTGAATAACATCGGGGAGAGACTACAACCCTGTCTCACTCCCTTCCCAACCACTGCTTCATTTTCATGTCCCTCTACTCTTATAACTGCCATCTGGTTTCTGTACAAATTGTAAATAGCCTTTCGCTCCCTGTATTTTACCAAAGCCACCTTCAGAATTTGGAAGAGAGTATTCCAGTCAACATTGTCAAAAGCTTTCTCTAAGTCTACAAATGTTAGAAACGTAGGTTTGCCCTTCCTTAAACTAGCTTCTAAGATAATTCGTAGGGTCAGTATTGCCTCACGTGTTCCAACATTTCTACGGAATCCAAACTTATCTTCCCCGAGGTCGGCTTCTACTTGTTTTTCCATTCGTCTGTAAAGAATTCGCTTTAGTATTTTGCAGCTGTGACTTATTAAACTGATAGTTCAGTAATTTTCACATCTGTCAATACCTGCTTTCTATGGGATTGGAATTACTATATTCTTCTTGAAGTCTGAGGGTATTTCGCCTGTCTCACGAGATGGTAGAGTTTTGTCAGGACTGGCTCTCCTAAGGCCGTAAGTAGTTTTAATGGAATGTTGTCTATTCCGGGGCCCTCGTTTCTATTCAGGTCTTTCAGTGCTCTGTCAAACTCTTCACGCAGTATCGTAACTTCACCTTCATCTACGTCCTCTTCCAATTTCCGTAATATTGTACACAAGTACATCGCCCTTGTATAAACCCTCTATATACTCCTTCCACCTTTCTGCTTTCTCTTCTTTGCTTAGAACTGGGTTTCCATCTGAGCTCTTGATATTCATACAAGTGGTTCTCTTATGACCAAAGGTCTCTTTAATTTTCCTGTAGGCAGTATCTATCTTACCCCTAGTGAGATAAGCCTCTACATCCTTACATTTGTCCTCTAGCCATCCCTGCTTAGCCATTTTGCACTTCCTGTCGATCTCATTTTTGAGACGTACGTACTCCGTTTTGCCTGCTTTATTTACTGCATTTTTATATTTTCTCCTTTCATCGATTAAATTCAATATTTCTTCTGTTACCCAAGGATTTCTACAAGCCCTCGCCTTTTCACCTACTTGATCCTCTGCTGCCTTCACTAACTCATCCCTCAAAGCTACCCATTTTTCTTCTACTGTATTTCTTTCCCCCATTGCTGTCAGTTGCTCTCTTATGCTCTCTTTGAAACTCTGTACAACCTCTGGTTCTTTCAGCTTATCCAGATCCCATATCCTTAAATTCCCACCTTTTGCAGATTCTTCAGTTTTAATCTACAGGTCATAACCAATAGATTGTGGTCAGAGTCCACATCTGCCCCTGGAAATGTCCTACAATTTAAAACCTGATTCCTAAATCTCTGTCTTACCATTATATAATCTATCTGATACCTTTTAGTATCTCCAGGATTCCTCCATGTATACAACCTTCTTTTATGATTCTTGGACCAAGTGTTAGCTATGATTAAGTTGTGCTCTGTGCAAAATTCTACCAGGAGGCTTCCTCTTTCATTTCTTTGCCACAGTCCATATTCAGCTACCAAGTTTCCTTCTCTCCCTTTTCCTACTACCTAATTCCAGTCACCCATGACTATTAAATTTTCGTGTCCCTTCTCTACCTGAATAATTTCTTTCATCTCATCATACATTTCATCAATTCCTTCATCATCTGCAGAGCTAGTTGGCATATAAACTTGTACTACTGTAGTAGGCATGTGCTTTGTGTATATCTTGGCCACAATAATGCGTTCCCTATGCTGTTTGTAGTAGCTTACTTGCATTCCTATTTTCCTATTCATAATTAAACTTACTCCTCCATTACCCGTATTTGATTTTGTGTTTATAACCCTGTAGTCACCTGACCAGAAGTCTTGTTTCTCCTGCCACCGAACTTCACTATTCCCATTATATCTAACTTTAACCTATCCATTTCCCTTTTTAAATTTTCTAACCTACCTTCCCGATTAAGGGATCTGACATTCCACGCTCCGATCCGTAGAACGCCAGTTTTCTTTCTCCTGATAGCGTCATCCTGTTGAGTAGTCCCCGCCTGGAGATCCGGATGGGGGACTATTTAACCTCTGGAATTTTTCACCCAAGAGGACGCCATCATCATTTAATCATACAGTAAAGCTGCATGCCCTCGGGAAAAATTACAGCCGTAGTTTCCCCTTGCTTTCAGCCGTTCGTAGTACCAGCACAGCAAGGCCGTTTTGGTTATTGTTACAAGGCCAGATCAGTCAATCATCCAGACTGTTGCCCCTGCAACTACTGAAAATGTTGCTGCCCCTCTTCAGGAACCACACGTTTGTCTGGCCTCTCAACAGATACCCCTCTGTTATGGTTGCACCTACGGTACTGCTATCTGTATCGCAGAGGCACGCGGGCCTCCCCACCAACGGCAAGGTTCATGGCTCACTAACAATTAAAATATTAAAAGCCATCCGAGGTGCAACTTGATTTTAACTTCTAAGAAAAGTATTACGGTGAAAGGGTGGCAACTTTATATACTAAAATGATCAATTAAATAAAAGGCCATGAAATGCAATCTTATATAAAATTCTACAAGGTTGGCGAAACAATAGTTAAGATGGCCTACGGTACACAGATACCGCCTCTCAAGATCATAGGCAATAATATCAAGTTTCTAAAGATCAAAACATATTTCAGGTATTACGCCGGTACACTCCCAGCAATATGTTCGTTAACACACCAAATCCTACAAACATGACAGAGGCAGCGACTAACGTACGATAGATTGATAGTGAGATTACCGAACAACCCCAACCTCAGGTTGCTCTAACCAGCCCCTGCTCCACAAGGGAAAAAGGGACCACGCAATTTATAAACAACCACCTTCCCGCGGGTGCGCAAACGGAGAAGAATGGTGGAACAAACCCAAAGCAAAACAGCTGGTGACCTCACCAAGAAAACAAGTAGAATGTAACAAGAGTAAATCAAACAACATATCACCAATCACTTAGCTTCTAATAAACTGCGATTTCTCGAGACGACCAGGCACAGAATCCCCAAATCGCTCTCCCGAACCGTCCAATGCCAGCCGCTTCTACGGACGCAGGAAGGCGCGCCGATCTCCCGTCTCACGGCGTCACCGCTCGCACCGGCCAGACTGATGTTGATTGACTCCTGTTGCCCTCGTGTCGACAGTGAAGTCACTACCCTTCGCTTTACGCCGCAGCCCGCCTGACTCACGTGGCGACCTCGCATCCGCCGACGCTCAAGAGGGACAAGTCACCTTGTGTCCCAGTGCGCGATCGACCAACCGATCGATCCTACCGCCAAAGACCATTGCCTGAGCAAATTCGAGCAGTCTGGTGGCCTAACGCGCAGACTCAGATGCTGGAACTAAGGCCCGACCGGGCGACCACTCGCTGAGTTCTCTTACTGGCGGAGTGGAAAGGCTCATTTTGCCGGCTTCAGAGGCTCATCCGAACGACAGACATACTAGCGCTCCGAACGAAGGACACTAACTGCCTAACAAATGCGGACGAGAGACAGAGTAGCAAGCTGGGGACGAGAGGCTGACCGAGAGTGACCCAGGCTCCCACAGGCGAGCTCATAGCTCCCCTTAAATGCACATGAACAGTCAACGTTTCAGCTTTCCCACCAGAGGGAGACACCAAAGCTGCGATTGCCACAACGGTGCCACCGCCAGACATGAAGGGCGACTGCTTCACACTACGCGCTGCGGCGCGCTCTTCAAACAGCATTTTTTACCAAGGCCCAACCTCCTCCCCTCAAACTAGAACAGGCGACTGAACTCAGAGACTTCCGCTGGCTCAAATGGACTCGATATTCCTTACCGATCTGATCATGTCTGACTAACAGATTAACCGGCCCCAACACATCATGCATGGACCTATAAAACTGGGTGTCAGCTTCCCTACTCAGGCCCATCCTTCCTCTCCCCTTAATATTGACTTGATCCGCCGTTTTTCCCTGATAAGAACGCCTATTGCGGTTGTACACCACGGCTTGACGACCATTTGCAGCCACTATATTGCGACAAACCCGATTCCAGTTCCTTCTAATTAACCGCAGGGATACCCGTTCAAGAAGTAATTCTTGGATGCGCCATAAGTTAGATAAAGGCGAATTGATAGGATAGTCCAATAACAGAGAGGCCAGAATAGTCTTCAGTGCCTCATGAACCGCAGTGTTAAACGCAAAATTAATCCAGGCCTTGTTGGTATCCCACTAACTCCGTTTAACTTGATGGCAAATTATTAAACCTGATTTTAGGTTACGATTCACACGTTCAGCAAAAGACCTCTGCGGGTAATACGGTGTTGTGTTTATGTGCTTGATGCCATTCCCGAAACAAAAGGCCTTAAAGGTATCTGACAAAAAAGCAGGGGCATTATCCCTAACCTAGCTCTTAGGAGGCCCAATGATCGAAAAGATGATTGTAGGGTAAGAAACAATTTCGTTGGTAGTACTACTTCCACTGAGAATAGGGCAAGTAAAGCGAGAAAAGACATCAATTACCACCAAAATATACACATTTCCTCTACTGGAAAGTGGCATCAGACCCACATTATAGAGATGAAGACGATCTATTGGATTTTCACTTTCTGAAGACAGCAGACCTTTCTGTAGGGCATTACTAGGATTCGCCGACCGACACAGATTACAACCGGCTACTAACTTCTTAATGTCGCTCTCCAGATGAGGCCAAGTTACATACTGCTTAATTTTGTGAATCGTTTTATATGTCCGTAAGTGACCTCCCACCGAAGAGTAATGAAAATACTGAAATATTGGTTGGATTAACGTTCGTGGCAGGCAAGTTCGAGGATGGCGCTCTCGGCCCACTGCTTTACATGGGATACCTTTCCTCAAGCTGTAATTTCCAATAACCTCAACTGACCTAATCCGCTGCTTGATGGGACCCAATTCGTCAGCCTGTTCCTAGTTTTCTTCAAGATTGCTAGACAACTTGCAATACGCCCGGGATTACAAATGGGGATGGGGGACCTCTAACTGGTTGTCGTTTGGTGACCGTGCGCCCTGACCACACCACGTACCTCATAATCCCACGGCGGTCGGACTGTTCTGCTCCACACTGCTGCTGGCTTGTCTGAAATTATCTGTCGAAATATGGAAGCGGGTTTATGGGAGCTAAACGTTAAAACACAACACTGTCCTATGTCTGGTATGAACATCTATAGTCTGAGATGATATGGAAACCACAGGTTGCACTGACTACACTCTAAATCATAAATGTTATCCCAATTAAGAATCTTGATGATTAACAGTCCAAAATATTACAATTTTGAACGTGGCCGATAATGCACCAACCGTAGACGAAATTTATAATATTACTTGAAAATACAGCTCTTCGGTTGCACAGGTAAAAATTTTCAACATTACCTAAGTTTCAACTCCTCTAAGGCAACCTTCATCAGAAGTAAAACATTTTTTACATTTCCTATAACAAAGTTTGTAATAATATAAAAATTATTAAATTAAACATATGCAATAAAATTAGATCATAGCTAACTGCTGCGGTACAGTAGACAAAGAAAGCATACTTACATAGAGTAAATAGTTATGAAATGGTTAAGAGCAACAGTGCTCCCGTTAAAGATAAAAATATATTTTTACATTATAAAATATTCCTAGGAATGCACAACTTGATTGAGACGCGCCGCTAAGGGTCGCGTGTGCGGCCGGCACTGTAAGCAGCATCAGACTGACAGGCGCGAGCGCGCGGTCGATGTTAACAAGTCGGCATCTTGTATCGCGCCATCTAGTATTGAATGCTTGTAATTTACAGTGATAACAGCTGTCAGAAGCACTGGAACAGGAGTGCACGTAATGTGCTGATTACATTATGTCAGATAGTATTAACAGATCGAAAGTTGAACAAAATATTTTACTGTAAAACAGAGAGAGAGAGTGAGAACGATATTTAAGGCTACAGTACGGGAAGCATAATAGCAATATTCCACGTTAAGTGATTTTAAGCAAAGGCTTTTCACCATCAAAGAAATTTTTATCATGTAATTGTAATTACTCATTGAGGAGTAAATGGTCGTTACGGGAAAAAATGTTTGAAAATATCCAACTGTTCAAGGATATCAAGTCTGAAACCTTTCTTTTCCGTATGTAAGATACTAATATCATGGACATCTTTAGGTTTGTGTCCTGTGATAAGAAGGTGGTCAGTGAATGACGAATTATGTACGTTCGTACCTCTTTTCCCTAATAGATGCTCTTTATATCTAATCGAAAATGCTTCTCCAGTCAGTCCTATATAATAAGCTGACCATGTGTCACAGGTGATTTTATAAAAGGCTGAGATTTGCTGAGGCGACCGTCTTGGTTTTAAATTATGGATAAGACTATTTTTGAGAGAGTTGTTGGTAGAGACGCGTCCGTCTGAACAATAAAAGGCTTATCAAAATAAAGGCACCCCAAGGACCGGTGGATTAGCGATGGCGGTTTTGATCTGTTCGAAGGCCGCCTGCTGGGTGGGACCCCACGTAAATTTAACTCCTTTTTCACGAAGCTGATTCAAAGGGGCAGCTAAGGCCACAAAATTCGGAACGAACCTCCTGAAATAATTTGCCATACCAATAAACTAAGGAGGAGGGAGTACGCGCAAGGCTTTAGTGCGCTGTTGATCGATCCGAACCTCATCGCCTGAAACAATATGGCCTAGAAAGGAAATCTGTGGCCTCGCAAATGTAACCTTCGAGAGTTTAACGTTTAAACCATCTTGCTAAAGCTTAGTAAATACTTGATATAAATGACTCAAAAGCTCTTCCAACGATTTACTATATATCACAAGGTCATCCAAATAGTTACAAAGAAAACGCAATTTAAATTTACCCAGTATACTATCTAATAAACGAGTCAACGCAGCAGCTCCGGTAGCCAGTCCAAATGGGACCTGGTTAAATTCGAATAGATTCCAATCGGTGCAAAACGCTGTAACATGTTTACACTCCACGGTCAACGGAATCTGATAATAAGCTTTATTTAAGTCCAGCACGGTGAACCAATACGCGCCAGAAAACCAAGTAAAGGAACTGTGCAGATCAGGCAACGGAACAGACTCCAGCACCACCTTCTCATTCAAACGACGTTAATCAACGACCGCCCTGAAATCGATACCCTGATCCTTCGGTACCGAGAATATCGGAGAGGCATACGGAGAAGTCGAGGGACGGATAATCCCTTGATTTAACTTCTTCTGTACCTTCTACTGCAATACTTTATCTTAGGTGGTGAGAGCCGATATGAGGACTGCCTAACCGGAATATTGTAAGTCAAACGAATATGATATTCTAATTTATTCGCTACGCTAAGTTTATCGCAAAATAAGTCAGGAAAAGCCTTCAGTAACTGATGGACCTGTTGAACCTGACTCGGGGAGAGATGATCAAGTTTGATATTATCGATAGTAGTGACCGACAAGGAAGAATTCATGGACGACACCGCCGCTCGACCATCACAAAATCCGAACATCTGCCTTGGCGCAAATTTAAGAAAAATCTTACCCCCTAAATAATCCAGAACAAGTTGAGTTTTAGAAATGAAATCACAACCCAGAACCATATTTACCGGCAGGTTAGCAACGATAGCAAAGGTCATTGGCCAGGAAAACCGTCCTACCCTTAACCCACCCTGCCAGAAGCAATACCTGACCATTGGCCATACGACATCTCCGAAGCGGGATCTTTTGAGGTTTGAGCGTGGTAAGATTGCCAAATTCCAAAAACCAAGCCTCATTAAGCAAGGAATAAGTGCTACCCGTATCCAATAAGGTACAGAGGAGTTCCTGATTCAAACTCAGACAAACATAAGGTCGACGTAACCGGACGTCAGCAACTACGGCACGCCCCTCATTAAACAATAAGTTACTCGTGCAAACGTGCCTCCTGCCCTTATGTCACTTAGTACTTCTTGCCCCACGTAAAACCGGACAACTTCTAACCAAATGCGTACTAGCCCCACATCGAAAACATTTCCTGTGTACGCCTTGATAATTACTACTTGGACGATCTCTCTCCACTTCAAAATTCTCCTTCGCTTGTCCCCCCACACAAACATTCCTAGAGTCCTCGCTTAACTTTAGCGCAGAAGCAGAAGTAACAAAAACAGAGAGTTCTTCCCAGGTCTTCGGAGGTGACTTGAAAATAAAATTTATTTTATCAGCAGCCGCCACCCCTTCCAGAACTATTGCTATTAATTGTTCTTCTGACAAATCACTTAGAAAGGCCTGCGCTGCTACCTTTACCCTTTCCACATACATCGACAAATCTTCTCTAGCGGCCTGCACCTTCCAAATATACTGACAATCTAGATGTTTCCTAAAACCCTCTGTGAGTCTCTCAGTGATTATTAGCTGTCTAAGTGTCTAAGTTGTCGTAAACCGAACCCCTCGGAAATAGCTCTAGAAATTAATTCGTTACACCTCCCCTTTGCTAACGGGTACAGCAGAGCTAACAGGGTGGAGTGCGATATTCGGAAAGCAAAAGAATGCTGCTCAAAATAAACCAGTAACCACCGAATTTCCTGTATCTTCGACAACGATTCCTTACTTAAAGCTCCTACATCCTTTAACAAAAGTTAGGAAGCTTTGCGAAAAACTCCGAGTTATGTTCAGTACCTCGGTTTGGGTTATTTAGTTCGCTTCCTGTTCGTGCGGATCGATTTAGACCTGCCCACTAGATTCTTCGGAGCTAGACTCTAACCCAGTGAACCTAATTTGCAACGCAGCCATCTTTCTCTGCCTCGTTTACAACAACTAGTTGTAGATCAGAGACCAGGTTAAACACGTGCACCAAATGTGCACTTAGTCTAGCTAACTGCTTGCGACTAGGTTGATCAACACAAAACCAGTCTAAATGTTGTTGGAATTCGCCGACCTCTCCTGCCGCCGCAGCCATCACTGTCGGAAAGGAACCAATAACTTCCGGTGAACTTTGGACCTGATTAAGCAAGGCACCTTTTACGTCCGCAACCAACTCAAGAACAGTGTCTTGTTTGTATTACAAATACGCAACTCATATAAGAGTTAACGTCTGCGCAATAGGCCTAATCCTGGCCATTCTTTTCCCGCCATGACAACCTGAAACATGCAGCTAAACAGTCACTTGACCAAAGCGAAATATTACAAAATTACAAAATAAGTACAAATACAATGCCATCAGCTACTCAAAGAGTAGGAGCAAGAACGCTAACCACGTTCTGCTACCAGTAATGAACCGCGATTTGTTTTCAAAGAATATTCTTAAGAATTTATTTTATTTACTAGCGATTCATCAAGAACATTAACACATTTTATCACACACATGGAAGTAATTGCCAGGGAGTAACTGATGAAATCATAACCAAATGCCTTTTAACAAATGGGAATATTATTTACTTTAATAGTGCCTAAAAGCATTTTTTAAAAAGAAACAGATTAAAAATCGTAATCGGAAAGCACCCTCTAAATATCAATGTTACAATTTATTCAGAGGCAGAAAGAAACAAGTTTTCACTGTATGAGCTTTCGGGCAGAGAACCTTGCTGCTCCCTTCTGACACGGTTGTAGTTACAACCACTCACAACAGCCTCTGAAAGACTACACTGGTGCAAATCTGCAACACACCAGATAAATTTAAACTAAGAGTTTTAACAATTTACGCAAGCACACAAACTATTCACCCTCCGTAGGAGGGATGGAAATGGTACAAAATTCTAATAATTAAAATATTAACCTTGCCACCGAAGGTGCAACTTGATTTCAACTCCTAAGAAAAGTCTTACGGTGAAAGGGTAGCGACTTTATATACTAAAATGATCATTTAAATACAAACGCATGAAATGCAATCTTTTATAAAATTCTACAAGGTTGGCCAAACAATAGTTAAGATGGCCTACGGTACACAGATACCGCCTCTCAAGATCATAGGCAATAATTTCAAGTTTCCAAGGATCAAAACATATTTCAGGTATTACGCCGGTACACTCCCAGCAATATATTCGTTAACACACCAAATCCTACAAACATGACAGAGGCAGCGACTAACGTACGATAGATTGATAGGGACATTACCGAACAACGCGAAAAACGGGTTGCTTTAACCCGCCCCTACTCCACAAGGGAAAAACGGACCACCCAACTTATAAACAACCACCTTCTCGCGGGTGAGCAAACGGAGATGAATGGTGGGACGTCCCCAAAGCAAAACGGCTGGTGACCTCACCAAGAAAACAAGTAAAATTTAACAAGAGTAAATCAAACAACATATCACCAATTACTTAACTTGTAATAATCTGCGATTTCTCGAGACGATATGGCGCAACACCCCCAAATCGCTCTCCCAAACTACCCACTGCCAGCCGCTTTAACGGACGCACGAAGGCGCGTCGATCTCCCGTCTCACAGGGTCGCAGCTCGCACCGGCCATACTGATGTCGTGAGTTGATTCCTGTTCCTCTCGTGCCGATCGCGAAGTCACTACCCCTCGCTATACGCCGCGGCCCACTGGACTCACGTGACGACCTCACATGCGCCGACGCTCAAGACGGACAAGTCATCTTGTGTCTCAGAGTAAGTGACCAACCGATCGATCCAACCACCAATGACCATTGCCTGAGCAAACTCGAGCAGACTGGCGGCTTAACGCGCACACTCAGATGCAGGAACTAAACCCCGACCAGGTGACCACTCGCTGAGTTCTCTTACTGGCGGAGTGGAAAGACTCTCATTTTGCCGGCTTCAAAGGTAGATCCTAACGACAGACATACTAGCACTCCGAAAGATGGACAGACACTAAGTGCCTAACAAATACGGACGAGAGACGGACTAGCAAGCTGGGGACGAGAGACTGACCCAGAGTGACCCATGCTCAAACTGGGAAGTTTTTTTTTATTGTTATTTTTAAACCTGTTTACAGGCAGGCCAGCAGCAGCATACTACGCCGCTCTGTGACCTCAGAGAAACACAAAAGATACAAATGAAGACAATTTGAGAAAAAAATATGTTGGACATATGAACGGAGCAAACAGTTTTTAAAATACATGGAGCCGTTCACGGGCGTAGAGTCCAAGATAAAATTTGTTCAGACACTTGGACACATACGTAGACGATAATTGTCACACGTGAACGTAGGTGCACAAAACGAATAACACTGAACCACTTAAGCACAAAACGACGGCACACTGGGTAACGGGAAGAAGGCAGTGCAGACGGAGATGCTGGTGGATGCGTCTGGTGAGGATAGATTCCAGGACCTTGATGAAGACTGAGGTAAGGCTCATAAGACGGTAGGAGCAGACAGTGGACGGCGCTTTGCCAGGTTTAAGGAACATCAGGATATGGGAAGTTTTCCACAGGTTGGGGTAGTGACCAGTGGACAGAACTACATTGTAGAGCCTGGCCAGGGTTGAGGGGAAAGAGACAGGAGCTTCACGAAGGTGACGGTAGGTGACACGATCATGACCAGGAGCGGTGTTGCGTTTTGTGCAGAGTGTAGCAATGAGATCCTGTGTGTGATACGGGCACTGAGTTCTGTGTGTGCAATGTTGTCCAAGTACTGGAAACCAGGTGTGAGGGGAGGGACAGAGGTGTCAGTTTGATCGTGGACATCCAGGAAGAGGGAGTAATCGAACTGGGGATCATCGGGGACAGAAAACGCATCGGAGAGGTAGTAGGCAAAGTGATTGGCCTTACTAGGGATGTCAGGGAAGTGCTGCGCATAATGGAGAAGAGGATAGTAGGGAGAAGTTTTAGTTCCGGTAAGGCGATGGAAGGCTCACCAGAACTTGGACGAGTTTGTAGGTACGGTAGCATTTAAATGGGGGCATGTCTGTTGCCATTTCCAGCGTTTCTTAGCCGCAAGCAAATTACGAATGTGTCGCTGTAGTTGCCAGTGGGGTCGTGGTGTGTCCCGGTTCACACATGTGGAGAAAGGCACGGTAGAGACGGAGGGATTCACGGAGGAGGAGGTCGGCCTATGGGGGTAGGGTAGGACGGTGGATGTAGATGTCGACTGAAGGGACGTGGGCCTCGACGGCATCAGGCAAGGTCTCCTGGAGAGAAGAGGCTGCATGGGTTACATCGTCAGGGTGGTGGTAGGTGAAGGGGTGGCTATCGACCTGGGTGGAGAGGGTATCCCAGTAGGCATTCCAGTTGGCACGGGAATAATTCAAATGGCTCTGAGCACTATGGGACTTAACATCTGTGGTCATCAGTCCCCTAGAACTTAGAACTACTTAAACCTAACTAACCTAAGGACATCACAAACATCCATGCCCGATGCAGGATTCGCACCTGCGACCGTAGCAGTTGCGTGGTTCTGGACTGAGCGCCTAGGACCTCTAGACCACCACAGCCAGCCACGGGAATAGTCATGGACGTACTTTGGGGGAGGAGAGGAACCGATGCCACCGCCGTAACTGGGCGGCAGAACGACTATGGATGTGAAGGTCTGAGGTCAGTGGTGACCACGTAGGAGGGGAAGGTGCGGTCAAGGAAGTCGAAGGGAATAGGGAATGGCGGACATAGATGGTGACGCATGTGACGGTAAGGCCGGGGAAGAAGAGACTAAGGATCAGGTGTTCGGTGGGGTTGGGAAGGAGAGGTTGGAGCCGATCGGGGATCTGGCGGTGGTGACCAATGGCAACTCTGCCACGCGCAATGGGGAGAGGATTATCAGAGCGGTGAATGAAGTAGGGCGAAGTTTGGATGGCGTGGTGGGGTTGGAAGAAGGTTTCATTGAGGGGAAGACACCCACGCCGTGGGTGGCAAGGGTGTGAAGGAAGAGGTTCTTGTTGGCGGGAAGGGAACGGATGTTGTTGAAAAGGATACGGTGCTGTCACGCCATGTCAGGGATTTAGACGAGGGTGTCAAGACGGGAGAAGGTGATATGGGTCTGGTTGTTGGAGTAGGTGGCGTACATTTTTAGGTGGAAAACGGAATGGCAGGCGATGTATATCTGTTGGAGGGTGTGGGGGCACTGAAAAGGATGAACATTCTGAAGGATGATGAAGAGGAATCTAATGATGTCCTCAGCGGTACGGGGTGGGCGAAGGGAATTGCCAGGAGGGGCGGGGGTGCCCAGAGGGCGGACAGGAATGGTGAGTTCAGGAGTGGTAAGATTGGGTCGGGCCTTACATTTCTGAGAGTAAGCAGGATGAGGGAGGTTACAGGTATTACAGTAGGGGGGGGGGGGGGAACTGGATATTGGGGCACTGCCGTAAGAAATGGGCTTGTCTACAGTGCAGGCAGGTGGTGGCCTCAAGGCACTCAGATGTCGTGTGTGCATTATACTGCAAGCACCTCTGGCAGTGGAGGGGTTGAGGAGGGGAACGGGAAGGATCAACTTGATAGCGTTGGTGAAAAAGAAGGGCACCCACCTTCAGGAGAGGGGTCATGTTTGGAAAAGACCTGCATAAGGTGAGTAGGGCCGGCTGAGTTGTGGATGCTGCGAACCACACGCACCTCCAGAAGGTGCTGCACCTTGAGCTCCGCCAACACTTCCTCCTCTGTGATTGTCGGACTAAGCCGAGTGATGATGGCGGTGAGGGTCGGCGGGTGATGCGGGGGTCGGGGTTGGCGGGAGGGAGGCGGGGAAGGGGCAGGGGTGAGGGAGGCATGAGGGCCAAAGTGGGTGACAGGGATGCGGGAAAGGAGATCTGAGTGAAGGGTGGGGCTGGTGGAGGAGATGAGGACCGAATCATGTCGAGGAGTGAGGAGGGAGATGGGGGCACCAGGAAAATATTGGCGAAGGAAAAGAGTGAGGTTCTGGGCATAAAGAAGGGAAGGATTAGGACAGGAGAGGATGTAGTGGTAGGAGGAGGGGGAGAAGGAGTAGGAGTAGGAGGAGGGAGCAGGGACAGGCGGCGAGACATCCATGGCATCCTGGACAGGGGAAGGGGGACGAGACAGAGCCTTTTTTGATGCAGAAGAGGCCGGGGTGGCGCTAGGGCCTTTGACTGCGGCTGAGGTGTGGGGGACAGGAGCAACTGGAAGGTGGTGTGGAGGGGCAGGTCCCGGTGCTGGAGTCGGCGCCAGAGATGGTGAGGGCGATGGCGACGGTGGTGATGAAGATGATGAAGAGTGCAAAGGGGAAAGTTGAGCATGGGCCGTGGCCCTCCGAGCCACCACCATAGCCGGGCCTGTGGAAACGGAAGGAGCAAAGAGGGGAAGTGGGGGGAAGGGATCAGAGGAGGTGAGGCGGGGAGAGCCGAGGATGGAGCAACAAATTGTGAGGGAGATGCGAGAGTGAGGAGAGGGGGGATGGATTGAGGGGGGGGGGGATTGGGCACACCCCGAGATGGTGGTGGCGGCAGCGGAGGGAGATGTATATACTGTGGCAGTGGTGGTGGCTGCAGTGGTGGTGGTGGGGGCTGACATGGTGACAAGGGGAAAAGCACAGGACAGGACAAAGAAGCAAACGAGGACGGACAAGGCGACGAGAAACACAGAGTAAAAGGGACGGAGAAACGACGAAGGAGACTGGGGCCGAAACCCCACTCTGCTGCAGCTGGTGGCGGAGGCGACCTGGCTGGCCGGCCGGTGGGAACGTTGCTGCTGCTGCTGCTGTTGCTGCTGCTGCTGCTGCTGGCTGGGACCGCTGCTGGCTGGGGCCGCTGCTGGCTGCTGAACGCTGCTGGCTGCTGGACGCTGCTGTCTGCTGGACGCTGCTGTCTGCTGGACGCTGGCTGTGACCGCTGCAGGGTGGCTGGAACCTGCAATACACCTAACGCTTCGATTAGAACCGTAAGGCCAATCGAAGGGCGGTATCCTTCCGGATTACCGCTGGAGGTGGACTGGTGCACGTGAACAGGCAACGTTTCCACTTTCCCACAAGAGAGAGACACCAAAGCTTCGATTGCCACAGCGGCTCCACCGCCAGAAGCAGCGAGCGACTGCTTCACACTATGCGCTGCGGCGCGGTCTTTAAAACAGCAGTTTGTACCACGACTCAATTTCTTTGTTACATAATATCCCATACATTCAGTACGTATGAATAAGACTCTCTTCTGTAAACCGGTTTATGACAACATATATTTCTTACACAAAAGAATACTGTTTAACAACAGACAACGTGATATAAGTGACCTGCATCCCCTTCCTAGGCGGTAAGTATGCCTCTGAATAACTTTCCATTTGAATAATAATTCATTATAAGGTATAGCGTTTGTTCCGATCAGCAATTTTGCTACGGAGTACGAATTGCGATCTCCTTTTTCTGGCAGCTGACTCCCAGCTTAAGGGCTAAAAAACACATTGGAAGTTAACTTTCATTCCATCATTACATGAGGGTGGATAAAATATCCTGGCACCTTGGTACTGAGTAATTCAATGTCAAATTTATAATAAATGAAAGACTAAACAGTTCTAGTATTCTGGTAGCTTAATTATTCTAGTGCTTGTAAATCCACTTAACAGGTTAGATGACAGCTGTGTCTTGAGACAAACTAAATAAAAATGTGTCTGGATTGATCAGAATTCCATTTACGATGAAAATAAGTGTCTTAACATATCGAAAATAACAGGGAGAAAGGCTAGAGAATCAAAAATCTTGACAGGCCTCCTGAAATATGTGGTAGTTGTAAATATATCAGCATAATAAATTTAGAATCATGTAATATCTCACTGAAGACGGCACAAGAAGTGCTGAAACACCTTTGGGACAGTAAAACAGTGTCTTGCGTGAAGAGGAATGTCTCTCCAGTACTTATTTACTCTGTTTTACTAAGTTACGGATCATACTCCGGCGAAAATGTGATGTGGTCAATGACTACAGAAAGAATAAATAATAGTAAATATTCAGGAAAAGGTCCAAAGGGGTCTGTTGATAAATAAAATCAAAGATAAGCAACGAGGAAGACGGCTACACCGCTGTAGGAAGCCTGTCCTTTTACTGCTTCTCTTGAAAGACGTGCAGTCACCGACCGTCCCTCTCCCACGGTAAACAAACGCGAGGAAACATTTCCGCGAAGAGGAAGCGATGCGGCAGCCGACCTCGTCTCCATGCTGTGAGAAGGCAAACGACCCTGTGTGTTTTGTGGGTTGCCGGAGTCGTGCGGTTAGGGGAGCACGTGACCAGAGACAGCGTGTGTGGTTGGAGGTCGGCGGGCAGAGCCGGCCAGCCACAGGAATTGGACGAAGCAGACCTCTTAAGGTATCCACAGGGGTGGATTCTGCATCAGTGTGATCGCGGCCTGGTGTGTTCCCAATATGTCTTCACATGATTATATCTTTCCAGTAAAAGCACAGGAATGACAGAGAACTGAAACTTTTGAGGACTGTTTTTTTAATGAAATTGTCCTACTATGCAACACACTGTTGGGTACAATTGAAAAATCATATAATTAATATCACGACTATGTCCTTCTACAAAGTACTGCCTCTCTAATAGAGAAATTATTATGCAGTTGTATAATAATATTTGTTTTCGGTCTTGGTAAAGACTACAAATAAAATTAAAAGAAGTTAACTGATTATTTAACTTTTCGAAAACATTTGTTGATAATGTTTTCACGGATATACTGCCAAACATGGTCGTCTTTACTACACGATTTTTCGGCGATTCATCTGGCTCCCATCTTCACAATCACGCCAGAACTGAATGAAGTTAAAAAACAGAATGAGGAGACATAACAATAAAAAGAGGTGATAAAACGGTGACTGTTTCAAACTCGTATGTGGCGAAAAAGTTGTGAAACAACATTAAAAACAAAGAGGTCATTGATGCTGATTAAAAACACTTAGTAAATAGACAGGCACAATTAAAAAACATGGCTTCAATTTTGTTTCTGTTCATAGCACTTGAAAATGGGACGCACAACACTGAACACTCACGGAAAACAGTGCACTATGGAGTACGAAGGCATGTGGATATGGGTGGGTAGGACCCCATCAGATACGGGGAGGGGGAAGGAGAAAGGGGGAGCCGATAGAGGGAGAGGGGCACAGAAAAATGGGGGGATGGGAAGACGCGAGAAAGGAGTGGGAGCGCAGTGGAGGGGGAAAGAGAAAGGACTCGGGGGAAGACAATGGAGTCAAGGAGTGGGTAGTTGGAGAAAAAAACAGGATGGTAGAGGGGTGCAGCCCCCATGTCTGGGCAGAGAGGTGTTTAAGAAGATGGAGGCAGTTGTGGGCCTTGGATTAGATAGAGCAGATATGGAGGGTCTGGGTGAGGTGATAGCCCAATGTAGGTGAGGGTGGGGGAGAGGCGGACAGGATGATCCCAGATGGTAAGGCAAAAATCAAGGAGCCGGAAAAGCGAGTGACACAACCTACAATGATTGCCTGGATCGTGGAAGGATTGATTTTGAGAAGCCACTCAGGTGGTGGGCCAGGTGGGACGGGGGATAGAGGCGTTAGGGTATACCTGTCGTAATGCACGTCCCTTTATAAAGAGATGGGGCCCCTCCACGCCCGCACCAACATGGGGACCAGACAAAAAGTTCTACAACATGTTAGTTATCTAATGGTTGGATCGCAGGATGCTGGGTTGTGATGTTATCCATGCGTCTGGGTAAGACTACGCATTAACACGGTCCATCAGATGATAGATAGAGGACGAAACGCGAATGAGGGTAGGAATTTGAAGAGCAGAGGGAAAAAAGTGCCAAGGCTCGTGTGGTGGGGAAAAAACCTCTGCGACAGTGGGATGGGTAATGCAGTGCCTAGTGATGCGTTTGAGAATCACCTTCTCAACAATCTTACTGAACGAGCTAAGAAAATTGATGGGTCTGCAATTTTGTGGGAGGCTGTGGTCATTCCCCGGCTTCATGAACATCAGGACTTTGGCGGTCTTCCAAAAGGCGAGGAAGAGTTGGTGTTTTAGTATGGCATTCGTTATGTGTGTTAGATATTCAGTGGCTTTATACGTGAGGTCCTGGAGGACACGGTTTTGAGTGCCATCATGACCAGGGGCTTTCCTAGCATCGGAAGGCATTGTAGCCCAGAAGACTTCGGCTGTACTAGCATGTTAAATGTCGTCGCGCGATAGTTGGGCTAAAATGCGTATAACCTCCTGGTCAGTAGCAAGTGTGAAGACTGGGTCTGATGGTACCAGGTTCGGTGTGAATGGCGCTGCGAGTGTGCGGACCATTGGTTCTGCTTTCTCTTCTGCTGAGTATGCAGGTCCGTCAGGCCCTTGCAGCGTTGCTGTGTACATTTGCTCCCTGGTGAAGTGCCGGGCTGGTAGCCATACTCTTGGTCATGCGGTGTCCAGCCCTTCGAGTTTTTGGTTCCACTGCTGTGTTCTATGGGTTTGTATTTTGTCGTGTATGACGCCCTCTTCGAGTTTTTGGTTCCACTGTTGTGTTCTATGTGTTTGTATTTTGGCGTGATTGACGCCCTGTGGCCTGTTAATGTGCCGTTTGGGGTACTGAAGCCTGGTACCCTGCTATTGTCTCCGGAGGCGATTCCTCATTAACATAAGGGGCCCAGGATCGCTTGGGGCAAGGCCTCATCCTACTCTTGGAAGGTGCGATCGGTTACTATGGCCGGCAATGCTTCAGAAACGGTGGCTCCTTTATACTACTGGTACAGGCCACTGCGCGTGCTCGAGAAGTGGAACAGCTGCCCCTGCGAAGTTCAGAATTGCAGCACCGCCGGCAGTGTGAATTGGTGAAAGCAATACATAGCAAATTAAAGATGTAGTGGGTCGAAAACCAGATCCTTGTTGTTTTATATCAGATAAAGATGGGTTTCATATCTTGCTCATATCTCTATTAATAATGTCATCAGATAATCGTGTTGTTGTTGTTGTAGTATTCAGTCCTGAGACTGGTTTGATGCTGCTCTCCATGCTACTCTATCCTGTGCAAGCCTCTTCATCTTCCAGTACCTACTGCAGCCTACATCCTTCTGAATCTGCGTAGTGTAGTCATATCTTGGTCTCCCTCTACGACTTTTACCCTCCACGCTGCCCTCCAATACTAAATTGGTGATCGCTTGATGCCTCAGAACATGTCCTACCAACCGATCCCTTCTTCTGGTCAAGTTGTGCCACAAACTTTTCTCCCCAATCCTATTCAATACTTCATTAGTTATGTGATCTACCCATCTTATCTTCAGCATTCTTTTGTAGCACCACATTTCGAAAGCTTCTATTCTCTTCTTGTCAAACTATTTATCGTCCATGTTTCATTTCCATACATGGCTACACTCCATACAAATACTTTCAGAAACGTCTTCCTGACACTTAAATCTATACTCGATGTTAACAAATTTCTCTTCTTCAGAAACGCTTTCCTTGCCATTGCTAGTCTACATTTTATATCCTCTCTACTTCGACCGTCATCAATTATTTTGCTCCCCAAATAGCAAAACTCCTTGACTACTTTAAGTGTCTCATTTCCTAATCTAGTACCCTCAACATCACCCGACTTTATTCGACTACATTCCATTATCCTCGTTTTGCTTTTGATGATGTTCATCTTATATCCTCCTTTCAAGACACTATCCATTCCGTTCAACAGCTCTTCCAAAACCTTTGCTGTCTCTGACAGAATTACAATGTCATCGGCGAACCTCAAAGTTTTTATTTCTTCTCCATGGGTTTTAATACCTACTCCGAACTTTTCTTTCGTTTCCTGCACTGCTTGCTCAATATACAGATTGAATAACATCGGGGAGAGGCTACAAACCTGTCTCACTCCATTCCCAACCACTGCTTCCCTCTCATGTCCATCGACTCTTATAACTGCCATCTGGTTTCTCTACAAATTGTAAATAATCTTTTCGCTCCCTGTATGTTACCCCTTCAGTTTTTGAAAGAGAGTATTCCTGTCAACATTGTCAAAAGCTTTCTCTAAGTATACAAATGCTGGAAACGTAGGTTTGCCCTTCCTTAACCTAGCTTCTAAGATAATTCGTAGGGTCAGTATTGCCTCACGTGTTCCAACATTTCTACGGAATCCAGACTGATCTTTCCCGAGGTCGGATTCTACGAGTTTTTCCATTCGTCTGTAAAGAATTCGCGTTTGTATTTTGCAGCTGTGACTTATTAAACTTATAGTTCAGTAATTTTCACATCTGTCAACGCCTGCTTTCTTTGGGATTGGAATTATTATATTCTTCTTGAAGTCTGAGGGTATTTCACCTGTCTCATACATCTTGCAAGCCAGATGGTAGAGTTTTGTCAGGACTGGCTCTCCCAAGGCCGTCAGTAGTTCCCATGGAATGTTGTCTACTCCAGGGGCCTTGTTTCGACTCAGGTCTTTCAGTGCTCTGTCAAACTCTTCACGCAGTATCGTATCACCCCTTTCATCTTCATCTACATCCTATTCCATTTCCATAATATTGTCCTCAAGTACATCGCCCTTGTATAGACCCTCTATATACTCCCTCCACCTTTCTCCTTTCCCTTCTTTGCTTAGAACTGGGTTTCCATTTGAGCTCTTGATGTTCATACAAGTGGTTCTCTTTTCTCCAAAGGTCTCTTTCATTTTCCTGTAGGCAGTATCTATCTTACTCCTAGTGAGATAAGCCTCTAAATCCTTACATTTGTCCTCTAGCCTTCCCTGCTTAGCCCATTTGCACTTCCTGTTGATCTCATTTTTGAGACGTTTATATTCCTTTTTGCCTGCTCCATTTACTGCATTTTTATATTTTCTCCTTTCATCAATTAAATTCAATATTTCTTCTGTTACCTAAGGATTTCTATTAGCTTATCCCTCGTCTTTTTACCTACTTGATCCTCTGCTGCCTTCACTACTTCATCCCTCAAAGCTACCCATTCTTCTTCTACTGTATTTCTTTCCCCTATTCCTGTCAATTGCTCCCTTATGCTCTCCCTGAAACTCTGTTTAACCTCTGGTTCTTTCAGTTTATCCAGGTCCCATCTCCTTAAATTTCCACCTTTTTGCAGTTTCTTCAGTTTTAATCTACAGGTCATAATCAATAGATTGTGGTCAGAGTCCACATCTGCCCCTGGAAATGTCTTGCAATTTAAAACCTAGTTCCTAAATCACTGTCTTACCATTATATAATCTATCTGAAACCTGTCAGTATCTCCAGGCTTCTTCCATTTATACAGCCGTCTTTTATGATTCTTGAACCAAGTGTTAGCTATGATTAAGTTGTGCTCTGTGCTCTTTCATTTCTTTGCCCCAGTCCATATTCACCTACTACGTTTCTTTCTCTCCCTTTTCCTACTACCGAATTCCAGTCACCCATGACTATTAAATTTTCATCTCCCTTCACTATCTGAATAATTTCTTTTATTTGATCATACATTTCTTCAATTTTCGATGAATTCCTTGAGCACACAAACTCAGTAACGAGAAGCCAGAGCAATGATTTGCGTCTCTTTAAACGTCATGTTACGCCCTTCGTTGAAGCAATGTTCGTGACAGCAGATTTTTCAGGCAAATGTATGTGAAGCTGATGTTCCACATATCGATCATGAACAGATAGTCTGTCCAATACAGTCCTACAAAAGACCTAAAAAGGCCTATATTGGGCAGACTATTCTCTCTGTTGTGTAGAACATAAGCATCACATACGTTTGCTACAGCCTGAAAAATCTGCCATTGCCGAACATTATCCCAATGAAGGGCATAACATGTGGTTTAAAGGGACCCCAATTATTTCTCCGGCTGCTCGTTACTGAAATTGTGCGCTAAAGGAATCAATCGAAATACGATTATCTGATGACGTTATTAATAAAGATTTTCCTTTAAGCAAGATATGGAACCCTGTTCTATCTGATATAAAACAACAACGGCCTAGTTTTCGACCAGCTACATCTTAATTTGCGGTGTATTACTTTCAATGGTTTCCACTGCCGGCGGCGCTGCAGTTCTTCGTTTCGCAGGGGACAGCTGTTACGATTCTCGTGCAGGCACAGTGGCTGTACCCTGGGTATAAAGGCGCCGCCGTTTCTGAAGTTCAATGAGTTCATGCGTGTTTGTGTACCCCGTGATCGGAACGGAAGGTGGTGGGTAGATAGATCAAATGGCTCTAAGCACTATGGGTTCTAACATCTGAGGTCATCAGCTCCCTAGCCTTAAAAGTACTTGAACCAAACTAACATAAGCACATCACACAAATCCATACCCGAGGCAGTAATTCG
Source organism: Schistocerca gregaria (assembly GCF_023897955.1). Classification (NCBI taxonomy): domain Eukaryota; kingdom Metazoa; phylum Arthropoda; class Insecta; order Orthoptera; family Acrididae; genus Schistocerca; species Schistocerca gregaria. Next base: position 832,119,953 of record NC_064922.1, read on the forward strand.
AACCTGCGACCGTAGCAGCAGCGTGGTTCTGGACTGCAGCGCCTAGAACCGCTCGGCCACAGCAGCTGGCCCAGATGTTGTTGTAGTCTTCAGTCCTGAGACTGGTTTGATGCAGCGCTCCATGCTACTCTATCCTGTGCAAGCTTCTTCATCTCCCAGTCCCTACTGCAGCCTACATCCTTCTGAATATGCTTAGTGTATTCATCTCTTGGTCTCCCTCTACGATTTTTACCCTCCAATACTAAATTGGTGATCCCTTGATGCCTCAGAACATGTCCTACCAACCGATCCCTTTTTCTAGTCAAGTTATGCCACAAACTTCTCCCCAATTCTATTCAATACCTCCTCATTAGTTATATGATCTACCCATCTAATCTTCAGCATTCTTCTGTAGCACCACATTTCGAAAGCTTCTATTCTCTTCTTGTCCAAACTATTTATCGTCCATGTTTCACTTCCATAGGTGGCTACAACCCATACAAATATTTCCAGAAACGTCTTCCTGACAGTTAACAAATTTCTCTTCTTCAGAAACGCTTTCCTTGCCATTGCCTGTCTTCATTATATGTCCCTTCTTCTTCGACCATTATTAGTTATTTTGCTCCCCAAATAGCAAAACTCCTTGACTACTTTAAGTGTCTCATTTCTCAATCTAATTCCCTCAGCGTCACCCGATTTAGTTCGACTACATTCCATTATCCTCGTTTTTCTTTTGTTGTTGTTCATCTTATATCCTCCTTTCAAGACACTGTCCATTCCGTTCAACTGCTCTTCCAAGTCCTTTGCTGTCTCTGGCAGAATTACGTCATCGATGAGCCTCAAAGTTTATATTACTTCTCCATGGATTTTAATACCTACTCCAAATATTTATTTTGTTTACTTTACTGCTTGCTCAGTATACAGATTGAATAACATCGGGGAGAGGCTAAATCCCTGTCTCACTCCCTTCCCAATCACTGCTTCCCTTTCATGCCCCTCGACCCTTACAACTGCCATCTGGTTTCTGTACAAATTGTAAATAGCCTTTCGCTCCCTGTATTTTACCCCTGCCACCTTTAGAATTTGACAGAGAGTATTCCAGTCAACATTGTCAAAAGCTTTCTCTAAGTCTACAAATGCTAGAAACGTAGGTTTGCCTTTTCTTAATCTTTCTTCTAAGATAAGTCGTAAGGTCAGTGTTGCCTCACGTGTTCCAATATTTCTACGGAATCCAAACTGATCGTCCCCGAGGTCGGCTTCTACCAGTATTTCCATTCGTCTGTAAAGAATTCGCGTTAGTATTTTGCAGCCGTGACTTATTAAACTGATAGTTCAGTAATTTTCACATCTGTCAACACCTGCTTCCTTTGGGATTGGAATTATTATATTCCTCTTGAAGTCTGAGGGTATTTCGCCTGTCTCATAGATTTTGCTCACCACATGTTAGAGGTTTGTCAGGACTGCCTCTCCCACGGCTGTCAGTAGTTTTAATGGAATATTGTCTACTCCCGGGGCCTTGTTTCGACTTAGGTCTTTCAGTGCTCTGTCAAACTCTTCACGCAATATCATATCTCCTATTTCATCTTCATCTACATCCTCTTCCATTTCTATAACACTGCCGTCAAGTAGACCGCCCTTGTATAGACCCTCTATACACTCCTTCCAGCTTTCCGCTTTCCCTTCTTTGCTTAGAACTGGGTTTCCATCTGAGCTCTTGATATTCATACAAGTGGTTCTCTTTTCTCCAAAGGTCTCTTTAGTTTTTCTGTAGGCAATATCTATCTTACCCCTACTGAGATAAGCCTCTACATCCTTACATTTGTCCTCTAGCCATGCCTGCTTAGCCACTTTGCACTTCCTGTCGATCTCTTTTTTGAGACGTTTATATTCCTTTGTGCCTGCTTCATTTACTGAATTTTACTGGCCCAGACACATCGCCGAAATGGAGTGTCAAATACGGCAGTATATCGGCGAAGATCATAAACATGTATGACACCAGGAAAAATCGACGGAATGACTACAGTTTTGGTTCAAATGGCTCTGAGCACTATGCCACTTAACGTCTGAGGTCATAAGTCGCCTAGAACGAAGAACTATTTAAACCTAACGAACCTAAGGACATCACACACATCAAAGCCCGAGGCAGGATTTAAACCTGCGACCATTGCGGTCCCTCGGTTCCAGACTGTAGTGCCCAGAACCGCACGGCCACTCCGACCGGCTACAGTTTTGGCTGTTTTTTCATTTGATCGCTCATGTTTAATAAGGTTTAAAAATATCACTGTCGGGCTCTAGAAAATGTACAGGCACATGACACTTTCAGAGTTAAGAGGACATCAAAAAATTGCTGTCAGTAAAACTCATATATTTCGTTTGTGACGATTTTAGGTCCACAAGCAAACTAAAATTGTAAATTTCAAACATGACCGCTGTTGATATTTTGAATAAATACAACGAATACGTATAGTTAAATAAATATGAAGTTTTGGTAGTTGCAAAGACGAAGTTCAAATGCCTGCATTATTTGAAACCAAATTATGGACACTATGAGCAAACAAATGCAGAACTATATTTCACTATTTATTATTTATTTATGCAGTTTCTAAGGGATTAGGTTGAGATACATTGATTGAATGACAGAAGGCGAGTACTGGAAACAATTTAGATGAGGAAAGTAAATTGGCCAGTACAATACATCTACATCTACATTTACTTCTATATTTGTACTCCGCAAGCCACCCAGCGGTGTGTAGCGGAGGGCACTTTACGTGCTACTGTCATTACTTCCCTTTCCTGTTCCAGTCGCGTATGGTTCGCGGGAAGAACGACTGTCTGAAAGCCTCCGTGCGCGCTCTAATATGTCTAATTTTACATTCGTGATCTCCACGGGAGGTATAAGTAGGGGGAAGCAATATATTCGATACCTCATCCAGAAACGCACCCTCTCGAAACCTGGCGAGCAAGCTACACCGTGATGCAGAGAACCTCTCTTGCAGAGTCTGCCACTTGAGTTTGTTAAACATTTCCGTAACGCTATCACGGTTACCAAATAACTCTGTGACGAAACGCGACGTTCTACTTTGGATCTTTTCTATCTCCTCCGTCAACCCGATCTGGTACTGATCCCACACTGATGAGCAATACTCAAGTATAGGTCGAACGAGTGTTTTGTAAGCCACCTCCTTTGTTGATGGACTACATTTTCTAAGGACTCTCCCAATGAATCTCAACCTGGTACCTGCCTTACCAACAATTAATTTTATATGATGATACCACTTCAAATCGTTCCGCACGCATACTCCCAGATATTTTACAGAAGTAACTGAAACCAGTGTTTGTTCCGCTATCATATAATCATACAATAAAGGATACTTCTTTCTATGTATTCGCAATACATTACATTTGTCTATGTTAAGGGTCAGTTGCCACTCCCTGCACTAAGTGCCTATCCGCTGCAGATCTTCCTGCATTTCGCTACAATTTTCTAATGCTGCAACTTCTCTGTATACTACGGCATCATCCGCGAAAAGCCGCATGGAACTTCCAACACTATCTACTAGGTCATTTATATATATTGTGACAAGCAATGGTCCCATAACACTCCCCTGTGTCACGCTAGAGTTTACTGTAACGTCTGTAGACGTCTCTCCATTGATAACAACATGCTGTGTTCTGTTTGCTAAAAACTCTTCAATCCAGCCACACAGCTGGTCTGATATTCCGTAGGCTCTTACTTTGTTTATCAGGCGACAGTGAGGAACTGTATCGAACGCCTTCCGGAAGTCAAGAAAAATAACATCTACCTGGGAGCCTGTATCTAATGTTTTCTGGGTCTCATGAACTACGTGAGAAGAGACTGCTAAAAAAAGAAAGCACTATAAGGAGCGGTCAACAAGAAGAAGGTGCCGCGTATTGAAGATATTGGCATACGCGTTATTTAATATATCTATTAGTCCTTCCTACTGTACTGTTATTTTGAAGCTGTGAGAAAGGAGGACAGGCGCGGAAGCAGAGACGATGGTGAGGGCAGACTAAACGAGGAGAGATATTGTTAAATGAAGTAAACCGTATGGGGAGGGCCTTGCGAAAATGCAGACGCCGCCAGACGCGGTCCCAGGGCGTTAGTTACTCTTCAAGCAATTATCATGTGACTTCATATGTCGTCTAGACGCTGTGGTAGGTTGCCACCGTAGAATTTTGTAATCAATATGCACGTATTGGCGATAAAGCCAGCTTGATACCAGCCCTGAGAACAGCAACGTCAGTAGGCTTACAAGGGTTAGAAAGACGCCAAAAAATGTTGAGCTATCAGTCCCTACTCCGGGTAGCCCGATGGGCGGGGCTAAATGACGTATAACAATAATATTGCAAGCCTTATTTGGCCGAGTATTTACGTTTAGCTTTCAGCTGAACAATGTTGATACCAAATACGGACTTCGTCAGCACAGCTGCATTAACATCCCCGCCTTAGGAACAGTAGAGGGGACCTAACTAAACCGCGTTTGGCAGGCACCTGCATGAGACCTGCGGGATTGGCTGGGTGGCTTTAAGTGGGAAAAACAGTGCCCCCACGCGACTCTTTAAAACCCCTAGATTCTGCATTTTGGCGGAGGTTTTAGTCAGACAATCTGGGCGCCGAATCAGCATCCGTTGACTCCAGCCTCGGTCCAGCTCCGCGTAAGTCTGTTCTCTCACTTGGAGGGCCTCAGTGAACAGCGTCGCATTCAGTATGTTTTGTTTTGCAACTGAGTTGTTGCCTTAAGATGGTGCTAGTGTTTGCTACTGTGGTTAGCACTCCTGGGAATTCTGCACTGGCTTCTGTTGTAACAGTGTTATTGGTGGTTTTTTCCAACCCTATATCTAGCCTCCAGTGTATTAGTTAGTTCTGTCTGGAATAAACAACTATTTCCAAACCCTGTATGTCCAAGAGTCTCCACAACGAGTTCCCTACCAAGTCTCACCACCTGTATTTCTAGTAAATGCCTGTACCAGTGTGGCGTCAGATAGAAGACAACAATCAAATGCCTTCCTTGTGAATTATCGTTCTGCCTTCTGTTCTGTACAACTCGGGAGCGCAGACTGACCAGTAACCCCTTTTCTCCCTCTCCCACCTATGTCTGGACACGACAGCTTCATATGCAGCTAGTAAATGAATGACAGAGCACCGAGAGGACATGGAAACGCTTGATTTATGGTGATGGGCGGGTCTAATGGAGTGAATGGATCACCACCACCATATAACAGGAAAACGAATGGTCCGTATCGTAAGTTTTCTATATACATATTTCGGTGAATAATGCTTCTTAGCTCACTCAGCACTTCTCCTCATGCACAGCTGGTTGCATAATGCTTGTACTCTTTACTTATAGACGTAAGTCTCCTGTTGCTGATTTCAGATGTCATTGTGGGGGATACCGCAGTTAAAATTGCGGTAAGGTGAAGAAACAATTGTATTATAGATCTGCTTATGCCTTTCATACTCTATGATATTTCTCTCATAATGCGCAAGTACCATGGCTCTATGGAATATAAAGTCTCTGCTTAAAATTCAGTAACTCCTGACATGAAACGATGAAGTGGCTTAAAAAAAAGAAAAGAAACAAAATAACAAAAAAAGAGGAAGGAAAGCAGCCTACAGTCAAAATAGCGTTACGGGAAATACACTCTCAGGTAAAGAAGAAGTCGCACCACGAACGAATTATCCGAATGAGGCTGAAGTCGGTAGATGAGAAGTACATCTACAGACAAACAAATGATTACAGTTGAAAAAAAAATTGCATGATTTATTCTTCATAAGGAGTTTCACAAACTGATCCTATCAATAACAAGTCGGCCCATCTCTGGCCCTTATACAAGTAGTTATTCGTCTTTGCATTGATTGATAAAGTTGCTGGATCTTTTCCTCACGTATATCGTACCAGATGATGTTCAACCGAAGATCTAGAACGCCAGAATACCGAGATAGTTGGAACGCCCACCCCTAATGCTCCAAACGTTGTCAGCTGGTGAGAGATCCAGCGACTTTCCTGACAAGGGTAGGGTTTGCGGTGTAAGAGAGCGTATTATCTTGTTGAAATGTAACCCACGATGGCTTGACATAAAGAGGAACGAAACGGATGTGGAATATCGTTGACGTAGCACTGTTCTGTAAGAGTGTCAAAGAGGACAACCAATGGGGTCCAGCTATGAAATGAAACCATCACTCGTAGCTGTCAGACCGTAGGCAGTCGATAATGAGGTTGGATTCCCAACACCGTCTAGAACGTTACCAAGCACGTTAAAAGCTGAACTCATCACTGAAGACAGTTCTGCTCCAGTCAATGAGATTCCAAGTTCCAGGGCGAATACGTATCTGGAGACGCCCCAGACAGCTGTGGCATACCAACCTAATTGTCACTCTCTAAACGGCCCAATAACGAGGATTGATGGTGTGGTGTGGAAATGCTTTTCATAGCAGCACGCCTGTAATTGTCATCGGCGACACCCTTACAGCAATGCTGTGCGTCTACGATACTCCGTTCATGGCAAGCCATCCTGGGCTCACATTTCAGCAAGATAATGTGGGTACGCACACAGCGAGAGTTCCTACTGTTTGTCTTCGTGCTTGAAAAGCCCTACCTTTGCCAGGAAGATCACTGAATCTCTCCCCAATTGGCAACGTTTGGAGCACTATGGGCAAGGCCCTCCAACCATCTTGGGGTTCTGACGATCTAACTCGTCAATTGGACAGAGTCGGGTACGCAGTCCCTCAGGTGGTCATACTACAACTCTATCAGTAAATACCAAGCCCAATAACTGCTTTGATAAGGGCTAGAGGTGGACCAACAAGTACTGACTTGCTCACATTGCAAAGATCTTTCTCAAGAATATATCATCCAATTTTTCTGAAAATGTAATCATTATTTCTCTATCCATCAGCATGTACTTGCACTTTTACGTCTACCGATTTCTTTCCCATTTGGGTAATTCGTAGTTGGTGCGTCGTTTGTTTTTCACTTACAGTGTAATATTTTTGCTTCTCTTTAAAACAACACTGGATCTGAAATATCACTCTTCCCGTCAGCTTAATCTTTCCTGCCATTTAAGAAGGAATCCAGATTTGATGCATGTCTATTACCCATACTTCATCCAACATTGTATCACAAATGATGTGTCTTGCAAACAAGACACAGAGAGGGCAAAAGCATCACAGGCACAAAGATGCGAACTGGTGCCAGCACCACAGTGTTTCGCCACTTGGTCAAGTTCCGCAAGCGCCACGAGTGGCGCTGAGGATGAACATATCGACTCCGCCTTGCCCAGTTGCCGGCCGAGTACAATTCGTCAATGACCTGACGACAAGGAACAGAAGCATACTCGGAAGATAGAAGAGCAGCTCTCCCCCATTTGGTTACAGGTCATCGAGCATGGCTGACTTACACACAGAAGAGAAAGGACATTTGTTGTAAATTGCGTTTGCTACGTACTGTAAAATTGGCCTACGATTATTTGCACTTAACCATTGAGGGTCTTTTTTGTGTTATATTCCAAGCAGTGTCACAGACTTCGTTATTCAACATGTCACAAAGATAAGTAAACCTTTTAACTCATTGGTGTGACTATGTTACTAACTTGTAGGAGTGTTGTAGAACCTTCGTTCTCCTATCCTATCACCTGACCCTGGGGCATAGCTGTGTAATGGTGTCAGGGAGAAATTGTCTTAGCGGTGTACTGCGCCAGAAGTCTTTTCACAAACTCACAGACACGGCCTACCGTAACAACAGTGACAACTCGGCCTCCACAGCAGTAGTAACGACGCTTATACAAAACTAGTGACGAGCATTTACTAAAACAAATGTTACTCTTTGCTTATTTTATCACAGTTAACCACCACTACCCTTACAGCCATGTGACAATATTAATATTTATCTCTCTCTATCTCTCTCTCTCTCTCTCTCTCTCTCTCTCTCTCCCTCCCTGCCGGCCGCGGTGGTCTAGCGGTTCTAGGCGCTCAGTCCGGAACAGCGCGACTACTACAGTCGCAGGTTCGAATCCTGCCTCGGGCATGGATGTGTGTGATGTCCTTAGGTTAGTTAGGTTTAAGTAGTTCTTAGTTCTAGGGGACGGATGACCACAGATGTTAAGTCCATAGTGCTCAGAGCCATTTAAACCATTTGAATCTCTCTCCTTCTCTCCTCTCTCTCTCTCTCTCTCTCTCTCTCTCTCTCTCTCTCTCTCTCACTCACTCACTCACTCACTCACTCGCAGTTGCGTCAGCTAGGTCGAGTGAGTGCTAAATTCCTCTAATAAGCGGAAATAAATTTGTACGTTATACCATACATCTGGAGTTGTGGTCATGGGAAGGGTGTAAGTGAGATAACGCCGAGCAAATTAAGGTCAGGGTACCAGGCCACGAGTATTGTGAAGTCCAGTGCTATCCCTAGCCAAGTGACAGAGGCCATAGGGAAATTGAGCGAAGGACCTGGCAAAGAGGCTTAGGGATTACAGTTGGTGGAACAGGGAATAGCGAAGCTAAGAACGTTGACTGCAGCATTAGGGGTGACGTAGATGAAACAGGAGTAGCAACTACACACACAAAATATGAGTTTTGCGAAGGTCCTGCAGGGCTATGACCAGTCCTGTGTACACACTATAAACACTGCTGTGAACCGTGTGAACACTGAGTTGAGCAGGTTTCTGCTGACTGAAACGCGATCTCATATGTTTGCTGTGCCATATGCTACAATTGGGAGATGGCCTACACTAGAATGGGAGAAGGAAGGAGGTTGGCTGAGCTTCTTGCAGATGATATGCACGGGGCCACACTCACACATTGCAAGATCCCTGTTGTTACTGTTGTCAGAGGGGCACCTTTTTGAGGTTCCAGTCAGGATTCAGGCCCCCATAAAACGCTTAATAATGCAGAGAGGAGTAAGATTAACTTACTTCATCAAAATATTAGAGGACTGAGTAATAAGGTAGAAAATCTTCTTGTCTGTTTGGAAAATTTAGTAAGTGCAGAAAAGACAGACATTCTCTGCCTATCTGAGCACCACACAGCCACCGGGTTAGATAAGTTATGTATAAAAGATTACATGACTGAAACATATTCAAGCAGAAATAACATGGGAAAAGGAGGAGCTGTCACATACATTAAGACATAACAGAAGTTGAAAAACATTGAGACCAATAGATTTTGTACTAATCTATGCAAAGAAATGTGTACTCGTGAATTAATGGTCAAACATACGTGTTTTTACTGTAACTGTATATAAATTTCCATTAGAAAATTTTGAACTGTTTACAAGGAATCTGGATTCCTTACTGTGCTATCTGTCAGACAGCAGCAAGCAGTTAACAGCCCGTGGTGGCTTCAATGTAGGATTTTTAAATGATTCTGATAAGAAAAATGGTATGGAACCCCTATCTGGATCCTACAATTTGGTCTCAGTAAACACAGATGAATAAGGACAGTAGTCCACTAGTTGATAATGTTTACTTTGTTGAAGCTCAAAACAAGAAAGTAAATGTTTGCCCATTAACAAATACTCTCTGTGATTATGATGCACAGTCAGTGAGGATAAATAATAAAGTGCCTCACAGTATGGAAATCCAATCAAAATAAGTTAGGCTAATTAATGACTTCAGGAAAAATATTTTTAAGAATAGTTTACTCGACATAACGTGGAATGTAATTGTAATCTACCAAATACTAACATAAAATTAAATAAATTTCATGATAAATTCATATCATTATTTGAAAATAGCTTTCCACATAAGCTAATCGGAGAGGATACCAAACAGCAATTTAAATAACCATCGATCACTACAGGCATTAAAGTATCTTGTGAAAGGAAAAGGGTAATGTAGCTTTCGCCAAAAAGAAGTAAGTTCCTCACGGCGAAAAATAATCAAAATTACTAAGAAAAGTTATTAAAAAGTCGAATAACTACATCCAACAACAGTGTATGTGGTATGTACTGAAATGATAGACACAACAACCAACCACTGAATAGGACAACATCACTATTGAACTGAATGGAAGGGCTATAAGAGATGACTGAAAGACAGCAAATCCACTTAATAATCGTTTGTTAAATAGAGTATAAAGCATAGGTACAAGTAGTCCAATAGCAAATTCCCTGCAGCATAAGATTCGAGTGTATGAAAGTACCACCAACTTCTGTTTCTGAAATTAAGAAAAGTACTCATCCTCTCAGAAATAAAAGCTCATCTGAGTTTGGTGGTATTTGCAATAGAATATTAAAATTTATTTACATGTAATAAGTGCAGTCCTGTCTAAAATATGTAATGCATAAGAACCTCAAGACATTTTTCCAGAGAGACTGAAATATGCCATTGTGAAACCCCTTTATAAGAAAGGTGATAAGACAGATGTAAATATCTAACTATCTGTTTCACTTCTTAAACCATTCTCCAAAATTTTTGAATAGATGACATATCATGGCATTTTAAATGAGTGTCACAGTATTCTCCTGGATTAATTGACGTTTTATGTGACTGATGAAATAGCGTGAAAACGGATTAATGTCATACCTAACCAAAAGAATGCAGAAATCTGTAATTGGTAATTCAAGCAATATATACCAGGCACATAATTGTGACTAGGTAGAAATCACGTTTGGGGTTGAATCTTCCTGGCAGATTAAAACTGTGTGCCGCACAGAGACTCGAACTTGGGACCTCTGCCTTTCGCGGTAAATTGTTCTACCGTCTGAGGTATCCAAGCACGACTAACGATCCGTCCTCACAGCTTCAATTCTGCCAGTACCTCGTCTCTTTCGTATGGGGATCCCCAACGTTCCGTCTTTGGTCCACTTCTGTTCCTCATTATATAAACGATCTTTTGTGTAGTATACAACAAGCAGAATTAGTTCTTTTGCAGATGACACTAGCACTGTACTCAATTCAAGAATACATACAAAATCGGAAGAAACGTTATAGGAAGTTCTCAAAAGTTTTCTGCGAACGGTCTCAGCTTCAGTTTTAAAAAGACACAACATATTTAGTTCTGTACATCTGGAGGTACTACACGGATCATAAGTGTAACACATGGTGTTCACGTAATAAATATGTTGGAAACTTAAAAATTCTTAGGATCCATATTAATGAGAATTTGAACTGGAAAGAAAAAAATTTCATGATAAATTCATATCATTATTTGAAAATAGCTTTCCGCATAACCTAACTGGAGAGGATACCAAACAGGAACTCGTAAAACAACTTAGTTCAGCCACATTAGTGCAAATCTTGGCTAGAGACAAATCAGTAAATTGACTTATTTTGCATATTGTGGTTTAATAAAGTGATATGGGGATAACGTGCCAGCCAGGCTAAGCTCTATGGCACTCCAACCAGGGCTCAGTCAACAAGCCATATTCTTGGCCACTCCTACCTTAAATCCTTTTTCTTTTAATAGCAGCAGATAATATGGATTACAGTCCAGTTGTCATACCGCAAGAAAGAAATCCAATATTCACAATATTTTCAAAGATTAAAGTGAGATCTAAGGTTGATTGGTTCTACATTTGATCTACTTGAAGCAAACGTTTCTGTTACTAGAGAAGGAAGATATATCCACTGTATCTGCAACTGTTTCCATGACACTACGTTTTTTTAAGCAAGGGATTTTTAATAATTTTTATTAGCGTCAAATGATTTGTAAATTATTTTGTATACTAGATTCCACTGATAAAGGTAGACTTATAATATTCTATAACCACGTAGTATTTAATTTGTCAGTTATTAGTCATAATCTACTCAGCATAATTATTTGTGCTTAATCAAGATCAATTTCTACTTGTTATTTGGTTTCATGTGAGCCACTCACCACCCTTATTTGTGCATTTCTTGGTTATTTTATGGATAGTCCACTCTGTATCGAAATAATCTTAAGCTGACAAGTTTTAATCGATAAGTTCACCCACATGTTATCTGATAACCTCTACTTGTTATTTTATTGTTTTTGGGGTGAAATTTGACTTAACAAGAGAAAATTCACCTTATGTTAAGGTACCTTTTCTACCCAATAATCAACAAATACTGTGTAAAACTCTTGACTGCTTGGTGGTCCACAGCTTCCACATCTTCCAAATGACATTTTCTATACACCACGAGGTGCACTAGAAATGTTGTTTTGTCAAAACCGGTTTTCGAGTTTATGACTATCAGTGGCATCTGATACAGAGGATAAAGCAGCCGTATGTTCATCAATTTTAACTAAATGACAACTGTCTGCAGTGTGAATCACATAACGTTGTACCGCAAATATTGCAGAAACGGGAAGTAGTGTTGATGTGCAGTTTTCGCAGAATAGACTGGTAGTCAGGATCTCGTGCTGTTAGGCCATAAACAGAGTGTAATAAGACTTCGAAAGTATATTATCTGTGAAACATACACTTTTTTAAATGAAACAATGTCTACCGACATCAACAAACTAAACTTAATGTAGATTAGAATCGTGTTAGCTGCATGATTGTAGTACAAGTCTTTTACAAATATGATATTTTGTGAAGTTCCCACGCCGACATTTGTATGTGCCATTCAACTTGCGTGGTTGTTAGGTGCAAAGTTATTATGTTTCTTACAGTGTGTTTGGATGTTTCTTGAGTGCGCTACCACTTTTTAGTCCGTTAGTCTGTGATATTCCAGTCAATATGTCGTGAGTGGACGCTGGGATTTACGAGGCAGAAAAAGCCAACATGCTCATAGTGCATGGAGAGTGTAGAAAGAATGCAGCTCGTTCTTGTATGGTGTGCGGCAAGATATCCCAATAGACATCAGTCACCCTCCAGAACCAGTTATTTCAAAGTGGTAGGGTAACATCTAGACAACGCAATAGAAGGAAACAAGCGATGACAGAAGAAGTAAAAATTAATGTTCTTGTTGCTGCTACAGATGACCTGCACGTTAGCTGTCGTGCAACCGCACGAGGAAGTGGTATGAGTCAGGAAAGTGTCCTACGCATTCTACAACGACACAGGTTCCAATCCGCATCGAATGTCTCTCCATCAAGAGCTACACGGAAACGATTATGATGAATGTGTTAACTGCTGTACATGGATGTTAAGATGGGAAACTCTGAACGTATCATGTATCTCGTTCATGGAAGAAATCACATTTAACAATCATGACCACGTGAACCGCTGAAACATGAACTATTCTTCTGTTGGCAATCGCCGTTGGCTTCGTCAGGTGGGACCTCAGCGTACATTGGGTGTAAACGTGTGGTGTGGGATACTGAACCATCAACTCATAGGCCCGTCTTTCATAGACAGAACACAGTATCGCAGCCGCCTAACAAAGCGTCTTCCACTTTTGCTAGAAGACGTTGCTCTGTAGGCTTGGCGAAAGCAGTGGTACCAACATGATGGCATTTCAGCTCACAGCGCTCGAGGTACTACGCAGCAAATGTCTACACAAATAGTTTCCAAATCGTCGGATTCGACGAAGAGGACCTGCACTTTCCCCGTATTTAACGTTTGTAAACTTTTTTCAGAGAGGAAAGCTGAACGACGCTTTCTAAAATGACATACCAACTACACCCGATGACATGCAGTGACGCATTGCTGCAGCCTGCTCGGACATCTCCGCTGAAATGCTAGCACGTGAACAGCAGTTATTGCATGGCAGACTGGATGCGAGTATGGCCACCGCCGGCGGTCATTTTGAGCACAACCTGTGATGGTCATTTGTCTCGCTTCTGTCAAAATTCACCTAACTAGTTTATGCAGTGATGCTAATCTATAGTGTGTGCTGCCAAAGGTATTGTACAAGTGTCGGCGTGGGAACTTTTCAAAATATGATATCTTACAAACGACTTGCTTTAGAATCGCTCAGTAAATTCCACTGACATTCTAATTTGCCCTATCGTTATTAATGGCGATACTCATTGTTCCATTTAAAAAGTGTATATTTGTACATAAAATCACTCTTTCTAAGTATTGTTACAATTTGTTTATTATATAACATTAAGAGTCCCTGACTACTAATTCACTCTCTTAAAACCGCAGCTCAATTTCACTTTTCATTTCCGCAATATCTGCGGTGCAAGTTTAAGGTGTATATATAGTAACATAAATATAGGTCAGTTTACATAATGTACCTCTATAGCAGTGGCATGTGTGTCAGTTAATACGGTAGTATGTGAAATCCGTTCAGTAACATGCTACGCGGGTTGTCAGGCATGTTACTGCTGTCAGATATTAGGTAGTCACAACGCTTATTAACGTTCGACGTAACTGTCGTATAGCGTAAACCTGGAGCTGAGAGATCAAAGAATCTACATTGCATGTCTTTTGTAGCTAATAATACCATATTTATATCCATCTGTGACTTGTATGTAAATTACCATCTTTGAACAGTTTATAATGAACGCCGAATATAAGAAGGTACAAAATCGCCGAAGAATCCAACGTATCACTTCAAATTAGACAATTTTACATGCAGGGCATAGAGTTCAAACCAAATCATTCGATTCAAACACTGTTGATATTTTGCATGTATATTTATTTATTTATTTATTTATTTCTGCATTTATTTTACCTGGCAAGATTAGGGCCTTCAGGCCCTCTCTTACACCTAACCAGGCGTACTCGGACTGAACGAATTGCAGTTACTACAGCACATTGAGGACATATAACGTGTTATTTAGTATTAATGTTAAAGTAAAAAATATATGTTATAACAATAGTACAATGATAATTTTTTACGATAAAATTATAACAATCAATAATAATAATAATAATAATAATAGTAATGACTATGTACATGAAAGTAAACATATTTTTCTTTTATGAATGTCAATCCTATTTCTAGTTGGGAATTTTCTCGCTATGTTCTTGCAGCTTGTGAGTTATTCTCTTCGGCAGAGACATAAGACGATAGAATGGGGTGAAGGAGATATAGAAGAGGTAGATCGGTTAGAAGAAGAGAAACAGAATGGTAAAATTCGAAGCTGTGATGGAGAGGAGAAAGAAGGAGATGAGAGGGGCACAACAATGGTGGCTATACCGTCCCTAATATGTAAGTTTTGAGTTCCCTCTTGAATGTTGAGTGGTTCTGGATAAGACGTAGATCACAGGGGAGCGCGTTCCATAGGCGTATGGCTGAGATGGAGAATGACACGGAGAAAGATTTTGTGTTATGTAAACGTACAGCCAAGATGCTAGACGTATCCGATCTGGTATTGCGGTTGTGGAATGATGATAGGTGTTTAATGTGAGAAGATAAGTATTGGGGACACCAGTGGCTAAGAAATCGATGAAGTAAGTACATCGTGTGGAGATCGCGTGCCGTATGTGGGCGTATCAAACCTAGCTGGGAGTATGAAGGACTGATATGATCACACAACCGAATTTGCACACGTATCTAATGCAAGCATTCATCACTAGCTCGAGGCATCTCGAATTTTTACTATTTGTGCCGTGTTGAACTACATCACAGTAGTAAAGATTAGCCAAGACTAGAGTTTGGACTAATTTTGTTTAACATGGGTCGGAAATATTTTTCTAAATTTTTGAATAGCATGCAGGGAGGAGAGCGATTTCCGGCAAGCTGTGACTGTTTGTTCTTCCCAATTTATGTGTTCATCCAAGATTATTCCAAGGTCTTTTACTATTTTTTGGGAGTGTTTGAGGGACTGTTTAGCTTATTTTGTGACGCGGTTTGTTCATTAAATAAGTTGTCCGATTAATTTGTCGTATGGGTGCAATATTTCTATTTCTTCTAGAATATTTAGTACTCTGACTTTGCCTGATTTATGGAGATTGGTGATGTTGTAACGTCGCTAGTCAATCCGCTCTAGTGCTTTAATGCAGTACGGGCTCGTAGCGTGGGGGCCGGTGGCGGTGACAGCCGCTTGTATTCGGGTGTGGTTCACTCGCACCTGTCACTAGCACGGCTGTGGGAAGTGCTACTTGTGTCAGTTTCAACGACAGAATACAAGCCCCTAAGAATCTAAATAAACGATACTAAGTACTATTCAATTTTGATAAAACTTAATATGCAGCCTGTTGTTATTAAAAAGAAGCTGGTTGCAAATTCGTAGCTTTCTGGCTGGGGTATTTTCAAAATTAGAGAAAATTACCTAAAATACCAAAAACGGACACTTAGGGGACTGAATTCAATTAGGAACTACAGTAGTTTATCTTTTGGTATTATTTCAAAACATAAACAGAACTCTCAGTGTGCAGAATTAATTATTTGAGATTTTCGTATTTAAACTTTAATTTTCATTTTCTTAATATAAAACTGAGCCAAAATTATTATTTCTGTCTTATGTCGTTGTGAGAGTAAATGAGGAGGAGTGAGAGTGTGTATGTGGGACATACGTTAAATTTAATGATTCATTTTAGCTAATGCATTAAGCAATCATATCGTGGGAAAGATGTTTGTACCCACATACGTATGTCGAAGCGCACTTGCTTTTGTAATAAGGCAGCCAGAACAGTTATTAGTAATGTTTTCCTAAAGTTATCTCAAGGTTAATTTTCGTTTAGTTTCATTTAATAAACATTATAGTAATAATTTGCTTGTCGAAGTGATGCCAATGAATCTGATGTAGTGATTGGCTCACAACAGTTAGGAGCGAATATGATGTTGAAACATTGATCTGTTTGGCTGTTCATTTGGTCAACCAATCAGAGTGAAGTCTTTCCCGCGCTCTATCAAGTAGCATATGAGCTGTGAGCAAAGGCATCGAGAGAAACGTGGATTAGCTTTTGAGACGCGAAGATCATGTTAAATGTGTCAGTCCGTAAAATGTGTAAGATGAAGAAATGTTCGGTCCTTCGCGTTTAGATTGATTTGTAATGGTAGCTTTTGTTACTACAATCATTCTGTAGAAGTTTGAGAGTCGTAGGATACTTTGTTCGGGAGATATACGCGTGTGACTTGTTGGACCTGGAAAATTCCACGTGGCGATGTTTTGTGTTTTACTACAGAATATACTTGGCCAGAAATCTTTGTGAAAGAAATCCAATAAATGATTTATGTAACAAATCAACGTTATGTGTAGAAAATGACTGTGTATTCGCGTAGTCATTCTCGGACTGAACTTGGGAGAATTCTGGCTTCTTTACGTGTGCCATAGACTGGCAACTTATATTAGCAGTTTTGCATACTAAATGTGGACTGATGACACATGTTTAAGCAAAGAAAATAAAACTTATTCTTACCAGATACCCGAACTTTCAATGAAGATCAGGACTCCTTTTTCCACCCGAAAATTTACTATGAATATTTACAGAAACAATCATAACGAGATTTATGCGGCCTCAATAATTGTGGATATTAGGTTCTGTTTTGGCCACTTCTACCTTAAATCCGTTTCCATTCAGCAGAAGCAGATAATATGGATTACAGTCCAATTTTCATACCTCAACAAAGGAACCCAACATGCGCAGTATCGTCAGACGTAAAGAATATTGTCCGTATCAGCTCATGTTTCTGACCAGTCGACGGCAATGAATGGTGTCGATAGCCTTTTCGAATTAGTGGACTAGTTTTACTAACTGGAATGCATAAAACAGTATGTTTCTAGTGTTACGGATGTTATGCAGGTTGTTAATCTAAAACCCCCTCTCATGTCTCTCAATCTGCCAACTGGACGCAACAAATTTACCACACCCTCCTGAGTTAACCGCTAATTGCCTCTAGTTTCCGTATCACAGTAATCACAGTATTAATTTCATGACAGAACGGAAACGGTTGTAAGTTAAACGCAAATTCGCTCTTGTGTGCTGTGCATGATGTTTATCGAGTTAATTAGTAAGTTTAACTACAATTACGAGCTTGAATTTGATATGCTTTAACCGAGTGATTCAGTTACGGCTTGCTTTGTATATTCAACAAGTGGAATTTCCAATAAATTTCTACATTCGAGCAACAGAAGCATTTAGACAACTATTATGTACTTCGTCAGTGGGTAAAAGGGAAAGAAATACAACCTAAAACGCCGTTAACTATGTAGGATAACATGACTAATGACGCAGCTTGGAGACACGCATTTCGGAAAAGTAGAGTCCAGCTGAAAGATATGTTTCACGAATTATTGTTATCATTTACCCAAGGGAATGTCTGTCATTATGTTTAAACCAAACAAGGGAGCTGCGGATTCTGCGGAAATGAAACAGCTATATTTCTCTTATACTGTACTTTCAGTCCTAGTATAGTATGGCTGTGTTGGTTAATATTAATAGAGCAGGTCAGTCAGCCATCATGTGCACACATTCCCTTCTGTGTGGTTGCACCAGCGGTATGACTGTCTGTAAAAGACATCCACCATACCAACGTCCATGGGTTCATAGAGGCTCCTGTATTGTGTTACACAGGAATCCACTTGCATGTGACTTGTTGTATCCTTATTGATGTAGCGCAACTCTATAGTTCATAAAACTTGTTTATAGGGATGATAGTGACGATCATTATTAACCATCTCAACATTAGTATGCAGGCTTTACCAATTTTTTCAGCCTTGTAAAAACAGGAAAGATTATTATAGTATCCTGTCGATGCAGGTCATTAGAAATGGATCACATACTCGATAGGACAATGATGTTCGAGAGAATCGGTCTTATCATTTTTCTAATTAGTCTGTCATGCACCATAACTAAAGTAAAGTATGCTAGCTTTAGTCTGGGTGACGAGACGTGGATATTAAGACAAATACAATCAGTTCCACAAGGAATTGTAGGCATTTATCTGTATGAAATAAAAGACACCATTATTAATATATGTTTACATAAAACTCCGTCCGAACAGGCCCTGGAATGCCCAACCGTACTTACCGGCCGCCGTGTTATCCTTTCAGCCCAAGGGTGTCGCTGGATGCGGATACGGATGGCCATGTGGTTAGGATACTGCTCTCCCTGCCGTTGTCACTTTTCGTGACCGGAGCCGCTACTTCTCAGTCAAGTAGCTCCTCAGTTCGCCCCACAATGGCTGAGTGCACCCCGCTTGCCAACAGCGCTCAGCAACCCGGACGGTCACACTTCCAAGTGCTAGCCCAGCTCGACTGCACTCTACATCGGTGGTCTGATGGAGCCCGGTGTTACCACTGCGGCAAGGCCGTTGGCTTATGTTTACTTGAAAATATATATTATTGGTTCAAAATGGTTCAAATGGCTCTGAGCACTATGGGACTCAACTGCTGTCGTCATAAGTCCCCTAGAACTTAGAACTACTTAAACCTAACTAACCTAAGGACATCACACACATCCATGCCCGAGGCAGGATTCGAACCTGCGACCGTAGCAGTCGTACGGTTATATATATTATTACTAACTGAACGATTACCTAATAGTTAATCCAGTCGCCCCCATTATCGATTATAGCTTCGAACCTTATCGGCATGCTTTTCACGAGATTTTTTGCATTTTCTCTTGGTAACGATCTCCATATCGTGATATGACAAACGACAACTGCTTCAATGTATACAAGTATATTGTCTTTCCTTTTAAGCTTCATTTTAATATACGACCAAAATTCCGATCGAATTTGCATCCGGGGGTATTCCACGCCAATGTATCGTGGGCAACCTATTGTAATGTTTCTACACTGTACAGAGACGGCTCCGATGTTTCGGATCATTATCCTCCTGAACCATCCAGTTTGCCTCTTTTGAACCAAATAGGTTCTTAAAAGACCTTAGAAGGCATTTTTGATAAGCATATAAATATAAAGAATGACGCTTCAAATAATTTGCGTTAATTTTAAAGTACAATTGACAAAACAAAATATTCAACTCTCACACCTGTTATCTATATACTGTGCAAAAACGCATTGATTAGAGATTCTAGATCACTACACAGATGTCGCTGCGAGCGCTACATTTAAAATTATACCTTACACCCTCTTGTGGAACTGACTGTATACGTCCAATCAGTTGTCTCGATCTATAAGGAAAAAATGATTCGGAGACTGACTATGCGATTATTCACGGAATTTGTTAATGAAAGCATGAGCAGCAGAGGAATATTCAGCAGATTTCATTTAAAGTCGTGGACGGTATCTCAACAGGGATTACTCCTAATCTTCTGACAATGTTATGTTTCAACAGACGAAAAACTCACACTGACGTATGCAGTGCCATTATTCCAATTATTATTGAAGAAAGGCAGAAAAGATATTGGGGTGCTTTCTCTTTCCTTCGCTAAGCTTCAGATGTTGGCTTGTGCAATGATGATCTTCATTTTAGTAAACAACTATACAAACCCCTCAGGTATGATCAATGAGTTGAATCACGTATAATATAATACCAATGAAAGTATCTTATAAATACTAATACTGACTGGTTTGTAGTACATGTAATGCATGACTGAATCGTATTTTACGTCATCTTTCGTCACAGTAGCAATTCGAACGCCGCAACGAGGCGCTAATTTACAGCCAGTGTAAAATTCCTCTTTGAGCCAGCGTGTGCTGCTACACGCGTGGAGACCGGCCACAAAAGCCGCTCGGCGGAAAACATGGCCGCTACAAAGTGTATTATTTGTAAACATTTTGTTCATTAAGTTATGACATAATTTCGGCGTCACAAAAAACCGAGGGAGGGGGGGACAGACTGATGGAGGGTGGGGAGAGGGAGGAATGGGGTGGGTGGGAGCCAAGCGGTAAATCTGTTATTCTGTGGCAGCGTTCGGCAATAAATGTGATTAACAATAATTAATTTTATGACTGCCGGCCTTACATCACTCGCCGGCCGTGCGCTGGCCAGCAGGGCATACGAACGGCGACCGCAGCGCTGCAGCGGCGCGCGCGGTGATTATTCATAAGTGACGGCGAGCGGCGGCATTGCTAATGACGTCAGCGGAGCCGCGCCTAGTGAGGGAGGCGGGCGCAGGGGGCGGATCCAACCAACCACTGGGCTCTTTATTCCGTTGCTGCAGGTTTTCAGCTTTGGTCTCCGAATAAAAACAAGGAAAAACAGTTTATATTCAACCGCTCGGTTGCCGGCACCTACTTTTATACTGGTCGAAAACCAGGACGGTTCTAGGCGCACAGTCCGGAACCGTGCGACTGCTACGGTCGTAGGTTCGAATCCTGCCTCGGGCATGGATGTGTGTGATGTCCTTAGGTTAGTTAGGTTTAAGTAGTTCTAAGTTCTAGCGGACTAATGACAACAGCAGTTGAGTCCCATAGTGCTCAGAGCCATTTGAACCATTTCAAAACCAGGACTCGAGTTAAGAATTTTTACAGTTAGTGTTGGGGTGGGAGGCTACTCAGACCTACTGTGTAACAACTAGTGATGAAACTATTAACAAAACAGTAAAACGAAACTAAATGTTCTCCTTCTCTGCTCAATAAAATATTGACACATTTCTTAAAGTGCACTTTTCCAAGTGGCTATATAATGGCAAACACTACTACATAGGCATAATTTGGTACACCATAGCACTTACATGTCAAGGCATCGGTACTGACTTTTTAACTCATTACATTTAATATTTATAAACGGCTAGCTACTTATGAGCCCTCATTTTCATACCTGTCTAATATTACATTTCAGTTTTTCGGTTGTATGAAAAGGGTGTTACAAATATATCTACATACATTAATTACTATTCGACACACATCACACACGAAGCAGCAAATACAGGGTAACAATTGCTGTAATATATTGAAAAACTGCCATAACTTCTGAATGATTTGCATTAGGACGTTGAAACTGCGCTGTTGGGCGGAGGGTATGTTGGGAATTATTATACGCATGCATGGTTTGGTTTAGCGAAGAAGCACATTTTCACTTGGGTGGGTTCGTTGATAAGCAAAACTGGAGTATTTGCGGAACTGAGAATCCGCATTGCGCGATCGAGAAGGTTTTTCACATTCAACGGGAGACTGTGTGGTGGGCAATGTCCAGTTATGCAATAATCTGTGCGACATACCTTGATGGCACGGTCACTACCGATACCTGAAGGTTTTACAAAATGATTTCATTCCCGTTATTAAAAACGACCCTGATTTCGACAAGATGTGGTTCATGCACGGCGGAGCTCGACGCCGTAGGAGCAGACGAGTGTTTAATGTCCTGGAGAGGCACCTTAGGGACCACATTCTGGCTCTGGGGTACCCAGAAGCTACTGGCGTGAGCCTCGATTGGCCGCCATATTGTCCGGATCTGAACATATGCGACTCCTTTTTGTGGTGCTATATTAAAGACAACGTCTACATCAATATTATGAAAACAATTGCCGAGCTAAAAACACCCATTCAGGAGGTCATTCTCAGCATCGATATTCCGACACTTCAGAGAGCCATCGCCAATGGTTAAAACGGCTCTGAGCACAATGGGACTTAACATCAGAGGTCGTCAGCCCCCTAGAACTTAGAACTACTTAAACCTAACTAACCTAAGGACATCACACACATCCATACCCGAGGCAGGATTCGAACCCGTAACCGTAGCAGTCGCACTTTTAGACTGAAGCGCCTAGAACCACTCGGCGACAACGACTGGCTCATCGCCAATGGTGGCAGGTATATCGGACATGTCATAACCTAATTCCGAATATGTGTAGTGACATTTACGTGTTGAATTGAGTGTGTGCACGCCGTAGCATGTACCTAATTAACGTTTTTTCATATAGTTCAATAATCGTCAATCTGTATTTTACAATAAATGCCGTAAACGATTGCGTTAGTAGGTTAACCACGCACGAGGTAAACATCGCCAAATCTAGAGAATTGCAGAAAACTTGGTGGACCATTCTGCCCTTTTTTTTTGTTACGATAGGTCGCAGAGAAAATAAATACCGTTCTCAGTGACGTAGACACGTGATGTATCCACTGTGCACCATTACTAGTCTCGTAGTTATTAGCGAGTCATATACCGGGTGTTACAAAAAGGTACGACCAAACTTTCAGGAAAGATTCCTCACACACAAATAAAGAAAAGAAATAAAAGATTTTATGTGGACATGTGTCCGGAAACACTTAATTTCCATGTTAGAGCTCATTTTAGTTTCGTCAGTACGTACTGCTCAATGGAGCACGTTATCATGATTTCATATAGGACACTCTACCTGTGCTGCTAGAACATGTGCCTTTACAAGTACTACACAACATGTCGTTCATGCACGATGGAGCTCCTGGACATTTCAGTCGAAGTGTTCGTACGCTTCTCAACAACACATTCGGTGACCGATGGCCTCTACGCTCTCCTGACCTCAACCCTCTTGACTTTCATTTATGGGGGCATTTGAAAGCTCTTGTCTACGCCTTCCAGGTACCAAATGTAGAGACTCTTCTCGTATTGTGGTTGGCTGCGATACAATACGCCATTCTTCAGGGCTCCATCAGCGCATCAGCGATTCCATGCGACGGAGGGTGGATGCATGTATCTTCGCTAACGGAGACATTTTGAACATTTCCTGAAACAAAGTGTTTGAAGTCACGCTGGCACGTTCTGTTGCTGTGTGTTTCCATTCAATGATTACTGTGATTTGAAGAGAAGTAATAAAATGAGCTCTAACGTGGAAAGTAAGCGTTTCCGGACACATGTCCGCATAACATATTTTATTTCTTTGTGTGTGTGGAATGTTTCCTGAAAGTGTGGCCGTACCTTTTTGTAACACCTTGTACAACGGGTATTTTCCCACACAAAAAAGGTCGCCGAGCTGGACTCGCATTCGGGAGGACGACGGTTCAATCCCGTCTCCAGCCATCCTGATTTAGGTTTTCCGTGATTTCCGTAAATCATTTCAGGCAAATGCCGGGTTGGTTCCTTTTAAAGGGCACGGCCGATTTCCTTCCAAATCCTTCCCTAACCCGAGCTTGCGCTCCGTCTCTAATGACCTCGTTGTCACTAACCACCACCACCACCACCACCACCACAATAAAGGACAACCGACGAGCGAATGCACAATGCACTTCAATCCAGCCATATGCCGTTATGAAGTCAGTGTAAGGTTGGTAGCTTAGTGTTTTTTCTGCTGGTAAGTTATGCCACTCACCCGCACTTTTAAGACGTCACCAGCAACAATGACAGGCGGCGCCAACAGGCTATGGCGTGAGGGCGCACCGCTGGGAGGCAAGTGTCGCTGTGAAGTGGGCTGCGCCGGAGGATTTCGCGTGTCGGGAGGCAGTTGGCGAGTTGGCGCCGGCGGCTAAACATTTGAGCAGAGTGGTGGAGTGACTGCGGGGTGCGGTGGAGGGAGGAAGGTCGTTGCTGTGGGGGTGGGCCCGGTAACTCGGACAAGGAGTTAGCGACGCTCCCTGGCGGACCTGTTGCCCGTCGACAGGGACACTCCTCAGCGGCGGGCGACGCCACGACGGCGTTGCTGTCCCGCTAGAGGGGTGCTGGTTGATAAGTAACTCGGTGGTGTCAGCGCCCTGGTCGACAGGACGTAGCCACAGTGCTTAGCCTTACACCTTAGCTTGGTCAGTGTGCTTTCCGGCCCCTGGGGATCTATACAGTTTGTTTTAGAAGGAATAGTAAATATCTTGTGAGGTAATAGTAAAGGATAACCGGAATTTTAATAGGTTGCAAAGGTACAACCAGTGACAAATATAAATTTTCGTTGCCAGTGTTGTTATTTTTAATGTATCGGTTACGCTTTCTGCATTTACACCGCGCAACACAATTAAAAAGATCACAATATCGAAACCCTGTAATTGCCACCCATTGTGACGCACAAGTGTGAAATTTCATTCAAAGGCGCCTGCAAGTACATCTGTAATGGTGCAAAGGCGTGACGCCCTGAAACTTTACCCTCGTGCTTGGAAACTCTTGAAGTGAGGAAAAAAAGGCCACAATTCAGAAGTTAATGTGGGGTATAATGTGAGTTAATGACATCACATTCGCGCCAGATTTCACCACAATTCATCACACCATCGCCGTGGACGTATCACGTGATGGAAAGATCTGCACACCCTTTCATACCCAAATTTCATCCCTCCATTGACGCTTCTGCCATGGAGGTAGAACAGTGACGCCCAGTGTTGGAACAACAGGGTTTCCTTCTTGACAACCTTCGACACAGCTGACATCTTCCCTATCGTTGCACCCATCTCTAAGCAAATCGTGCGCCAGCAACACCATCCAACGTGATCGTAGCCGTTTGGAGCGTAAAGCTATCACACGCTATGCTCTGTTGTATAGGATGGAGCCACTAGAAACCATTCAAAACCATTCGACGAAATTTGAACGCGTTCCTCTGCAGCAAAGGCTCCATTTGCTTTTTCAGCCATCCTGTTTCGCTACCTCCTGCACGGCGGTCATGAAGGGAAGCGACTTTGACGCACAAGTGTACAAAATGGCAACACCACAGTGGCAACTGGACATCTTTGTTGAGTACCATGAAAATGCATCTGTACGGAGACAACCTGTGATAGAGTCCTAGGAGTTTGCAGACAGGCAACCTGTTTGACACCACTCAGATTCTACATACCTCCTAGCTAGAGCAAGAGCAGCAACGAAGCCTGCTTCCAGGCTCCTAGGATTCGCATCACTAGTTGTCTCTATACAGGTACATTTTAAGATGCTCAACAAAGGGGAACGGTTGGCAACGATGGTGTTGCCGAACTGTATCGTCTTGAACGGGCCCTAGTTTCTCCAACCAGTGCACCACAGTAAACTCTTGTCGCATTGCACTCAAAAGGGCACAATGACATTAAATCCCGTTCCTGGTCCACAAAGTTCTTGGAGATCAGATAATTGTCTGGGGGAGTGGGAGTGTCAGCTGTGTCAGAGACTGTCAAGAACACCGTGCTCCTGCTCATCGCTCTGTGATTCGTAGTTGTCGACCGCGGAATGATAATCAACGCCTGAAGGAAAAGGGTGGTTACAGTGGCCTCCTTTATACTACCTCCTGAGTCCATCTCGGTCGATTCTCAGTGGCGGTATGTCTGAAATCTTTTCGTTGGGTACCCAGAAAATAACCTCGTGATTTCAACTATGGTTCAAATTCAAATGGCTCTAAGTACTATGGGACATAATATCTGAGGTCATCAGTCCCCTAGACGTAGAACTACTTACAGCTAACTAACCTAAGGACAGCATACACATCAATTCCCGAGGCAGGATTCGAACCTGCGACCGTATAAGGCGCGCGGCGCCGGATTGAAGCGCCTAGAACAGCTCGGCCACAGCGGCCGGATTGAACTATGGACGTTCCGTTTATGACCTCAATCTCACAGACGCCAAGAGAAGACATGAAATAAGGGTAAGACAGAGTATGACGACCTTACCACTATGCTAGACGCCCACGGTGGCTTTGGGCAGAATTGTCTTCAAATTTGGTGCGAATGTGACGTCATCAATCCACCTTACATTTCACCTGACCATTTGAGCTGTGGCACATTTTTTGTGTGTGCCGGCACTTTGCTGTTTCAGCTGTCACCAAGCCCAAAGCTGACATCGCAGGGCAGTACGCTTTTACATCATTGCAGAGGTATGTTGTGGCCTACTTTGAACCATATACACTAAAGGACATTAAAATTGCTACACCAAGAACAAATGCAGATGATAAATGAGTACTCATCCGGCAAATATATTATACTAGAACTGATATGTGATCACATTTTCACGCAATTTGGGTGCATAGATCCTGAGAAATCAGTACCCAGAACAATCACCTCTGGCCCTAATAACGGCCCTGATACGCCCGGGCAAACAGAGCTTGGATGTCGGGTACAGGTACAGCTGCCCATGCAGCTTCAACACGATACCACACTTCATCAAGAGTATTGACTGGCGTATTGCGACGTGCCAGTTGCTCGGCCACCATTGACCAGACGTTTTCAGTTGCTGAGAGACCTGGAGAATGTGCTGGCCAGGGCAGCAGTCGAACATTTTCTGTATCCAGAACTGCCCGTACAGGACCTGCAACATGCGGTCGTTAATTATCCTGCTGAAATGTAGGGTTTCGCAGGGATCGAATGAACGGTAGAGCCACGGGTCATAACACATCTGAAATGTAACGTCGACTGTTGAAAGTGCCGTCAATGCGAACAAGAGGTGCCCAATAGCACCCTTTACCATCACGCCGGGTGATACGCCAGTATGGCGATGACCAATATACGCTTCTAATGTGCGTTCACGGCGATGTCGCCAAACACGGATGCGACCCCTAGAACTTAAAACTACTTGAACCTGACTATCCTGAGGACATCACACACATCCATGCCCGAGGCAGGATTCGAACCTGCGACAGTAGCGGTCTCGCGGTTCCAGACTGAAGCGCCTAGAACCGCTCGGCCACTTCGGCCGGCTTTGATGATGACACTGTGCTTTTAGCTCAGCTACTAATAAGAAAAAAACGGTATTAGTCTAGCGTATGAATTAGACATCAACCTCAGAAAGTCAAAACTCATGATGATTGATTGAGAAGAACAGAAGCAGCTCACAGGTCGGTTAAAGGAAATGGGTCAATCATCTGCAGCATGAGAAGTTGTGAAAATGAGATAAGAAGACGGATTACACTAGGGTGAGTGGCTATGAAGAAGCTCGCCGAGATCTGGCAGAGCCGAGTAATAACAAATAGCCCAAAGATCCGACTGGTTGAAACACTCGTGTTTTTTCTTCTTTTATGGTTGCGAAGCATTGACAGTCAAATCCAGAGACAAACAGCGCATTGATGCATTTGAGATTTGGTGCTGGCATATGATGCTAGGCACAAAATCGACTGAAAGAAGAACAAATGCGTCCATTATTGAACAACTCGATATCTCCAGATCCCTCTCTTTTCGAGTCACCAGTTCTCCAGTTCTTTGCCCATATTGTGAGAAGAGATGGAGAAAATCTCGAGAAAATAATCTTGCAAGGAAAGATCGAGGGCCCGAGACCAAGAGGAAGAGCAGCGAATAGATGGATGAATCAAAGCAAGAAGATCTCCGGTGTACCTCTGCTGCAGGCAATAAGAGAAGTTGGCAACCGTCCGGGATGGAGACGCTTGGTTCAAGGGGTCAGGGCGTTCAGCAATGAGCACAACCACTTATGATGATGATGAAACTAATCATGGCAAACCAGTTCCAAACCACGCCGAATCTGTCCAGTTGCGCGAAAAATGAAAAGAAAAGAAGTCAGAGTTTCTCATATCCTCCTTTCGCCATTTCTGCGGAGAACCTCTTTATGCCTTACCTTATCAGTCCACCTAATTTTCAATATTATTCTGTAGGACTACATCTCAAACACTTCGATTCTCTTCGTATCCAGTTTTCGCACAGTCCATGATTCACTAGCGAACAACGCTGTGCTTTGAACGTATGTTCTCAGGAACTTCACCTTCATCCACATATACTTGACACTAACAGACTTCTCTTGAAAATGAATGTCCTCTTTGCCTGTCTTAGTTCGCTTTTGGAGTCCTTGCTTCGTCCGTCATCCGCTATTTTCCTTCCAAGGTAGCATAATTTTTTAACCTCTTCCACGTGGTGATCCCTAGTTTTGATATTAAATTTGTCATTTCTGCTACTCTTCTTTACTTCCTTCTTTAACATTTACGGAATACTTCGTCAGTGTTTGGAGGAAAGAGACACATACACAATACCGATGTTCTACAAACGTATTAATTTAACACTTCGATATGAACCGGATTTTATACTTCTTCGACATCCTCAGACTTAAAACTAAACACGTAATCCACAGGACATAAGAGAGAGTTCATAGATGTATAAAGATATTTTTTTTTTCAAAGATATGTGACATTGTCAAAGCTTCACTTACAGTCAGCGGTCAGTTCACCAACGGCAATGGAGGATGACGCTTTGACAATGTCAGCCACTCGTACTGGCGAAACGTCAGTAAAATCATTAGATGGACGTCGGCTGAAGAACTCGAGACAGTAGCCAATAGTCAGTTTGTCAACAAGTGGCCACGAAAGCCTTAACAATTTTGTATATGTGAAATTCTTCCACTATTCACAAGCAGTACGAGATTATTTTAGTGCAAGAAGATTTGAACGAGATAAAATAGAAATGTATAATCCAACTACTTGTAAAAGCGAGTAATTGCACAGAGTATTATTTTACATGGAACATGTGGTGAATGTGATCAACAGGCCGAGGAGTGGGGGGGGGGGGGCGGTGTGGGGGACAGGGGAGAAACAAGTCTATGGAGTGTGGGCGTGGAATAGTTATACCAAGTACATTATCTAATGGCAAGGAAAATATTAACTAGCTGCTGCTACTTAGTAAGACTGAATTGTGGAATTAATAAACAACCAGTGAAAGAATCACTGAGTAGTCCTTAATGACCAAACAGTTTTATAATGCAAATGGTTCAAATGGCTCTGAGCACTATGGGACTTAACATCTATGGTCATCAGTCCCCTAGAACTTAGAACTACTTAAACCTAACTAACATAGAGACATCACACAACACCCAGCTATCACGAGGCAGAGAAAATCCCTGACCCCGCCGGGAATCGAACCCGGGAACCCGGGCGTGAAACAGTTTTATGATACATCGTTACTAAAGTAGCTACAGCCAGTTACTATTTTTCTCACCATTAGATAATACAATTGTTATAACTGTTCCACAGCCACATTACCCATACAACATAGTAGTCTGACCTGCATCTAACTTATACAACGGTTTGGGTTGTACGTTTCTAAGCTCTTATTTGTCCGCCCCTGGTAGCTGAGTGGTCAGCGCGACAGACTGTCAATCCAAAAAGCCCGGGTTCGATTTCCGGGTGGGTCGGAGATTTTCTCCGCTCAGGGACTGGCTGTTGTATTGTCCTAATCATGATCATTTCATCCCCATCGACGCGCAAGTCGCCGAAGTGGCGTCACATCGAAAGACTTGCACCAGGCGAACGGTCAACCCGACGGGAGGCCCTCGTCACACGACGTTTCATTTCAGTTCTTAATTTACGACGTTAAAATAAGAATTATTTTTCAGAGCTTCTTTGTGAATATTATTACGCTTCTGTTTTTCTTGTCGACATTGGTCTTAAAATCTACATCTATACCTCCATAAAAAGTTTGAGAACCACCGTACACAGGTTGGCGGATGGTACCCTGTTCCACTACTTGTCAATTCCTATCCTGTTACACTCCCAAATATAGATAGGGAAGATGTGGCATATCTTTGAAAAACAAGTCTTATACAGCCATGAACTCTCGCTTAGGTTCTGCTGACTATCTGTTTAGTATTAAGTCATCTGAGGATACCCAAGAAATCGCAAAGCCAGTTCATAAATATTATTGTAGAATAATGGCTCTGAGCACTATGGGACTTAACATCTGAGGTCATCAGTCCCCTAGAGCTTAGAACTACTTAAACCTAACTAACCTAAGGACATCACACACATCTATGGCCGAAGCAGGAAACGAACCTGCGACCGTAGCGGTCACGCGGTTCCAGACTGAAGCGTCTAAAGCCGCTCGGCCACTTCGGCCGGCATTATTGTAGAACATCAGAAGAACTTTTCTCTTTTCCCGGTTTACTCTCAATCCATACTCTGCACTCATTAGACTGTTGATTCCATACAAAACGTCCTGTTTTTGATCTCTTTCTCTAAGGGTAGAATTGTCATCAGCAAATCTAACCATTGACATCCTTTACACATGTAATTTCATCCCACTCTAGAACGACCTTTTATTTCCGTCGTTGCTTCTTTGATGTATATATTGAACTCTAGGAGAGGAAGCCTGAAACCCTGTGCCGCCCTCTAAGTAATCCGTGGGCTTCACTCCTGCTACTGTTTCTTGAACATACTTGGTTCTTGAACATACTGTACAGTATTCATCTCCCGTTATAGGTTACTCCTACTTTCCTGAGAATTCCAAACATCTTGCGTTATTTTGCACTGCGGAACGGTTTTTGCAGGTCGACAATTGAGTGAACGTGTCTTGACTTTTCTTCAGTTTTACTTCCATCAGTAGTCGTAAAGCGAGAACTGCCTACCCGAAAACCAAACTTATCATCATGTAACAGATTCTTGATTTTGTTTTCAATTATTTTTGTTATTCTTGTCAGCAAATTGGGTGCATGAGTTTATTGTGCAATAGATGTCACATTGATCTGCACTGCAGTATTCGCAGTACTGCATACGAATTTAAATAGTGGCTTTGTTGCTACTTCCCCGAATGACTTCAGAAATTCCGAATGAAATTTATCTATCCTTTCTGCCTTATTAGATCGCAAGTCTTACTAATCTCTATTAAACCAAAGTATTTGGTTCCCTAAGTCTTCCATATTTTCAACATAGGCTCCCATTTCTCC
This sequence comes from Schistocerca gregaria, assembly GCF_023897955.1. Classification (NCBI taxonomy): domain Eukaryota; kingdom Metazoa; phylum Arthropoda; class Insecta; order Orthoptera; family Acrididae; genus Schistocerca; species Schistocerca gregaria. The sequence continues at coordinate 832,151,103 of NC_064922.1, forward strand.
CTTAATCACGACATAAGACAAGTCCTATCCCTTATAGGGGCTTTCAGTGTACTCTTCCCAACCATCAGTTTTCTCTTGTGCGCTTAGCTATGGTGTTTCCATTGAACTCTTAATGTTTATGCTCTTGATTTTGATTTCACCGTAGGTTGTTTTGACTCATCTATGTAAAAACAGTCCTTTCGACAACCATTTATTTTTCGATTCCTTCACAATTTCCCTGGAGCCATTTTGGCTTGGTTTCCCTGGACTTCCTTCTTATTTGATTGCTAATTGACATTCTTCTGTATTCCCACCTATCATCTGAAGTATTTCCTCTGTCACCCAATGTTTCTTCGCAACTTCCTTCCTTGTACCTACATTCGTCCGTCCAACTCCTGTGATTGCCCTTTCTAGACTTGTCCATCCATCACAAACTTAACTGCCTACTGTGGTAACCATTACTGCAGACAGCACTGATGGCTCTATTTAGTCTACCACCAAGAACGCCTGCAGAATTGTTGATAATGAAATTTTGCAACACCATCTGTTGTCAACTGCACTTCACCAGCACGTACTCGTAAAATCTTAAATTCAAACTGTGGATCTTCATTACAACTTTGCACCACAAATAGGCCTTACTGCATTCTTTCAAAGTGGTCTCTGGATCTTACGAGTTGGACATGCTACAGGCACTGTGGACCTATCAGTGATTCTTAAATTACCATCGAGACAAGAGGACGAAGCAAGATTTTCTTCCCTGCTAGCCTTTGCACACTGGTTCTAGAATTATTATCCATTAAATGTCGCACACACTCCTCCATCTCAGGCGTGCGAGCCGAGTGAAGTCTTCCGCTGTTTATAATTTTGAGTGTTAGAGAAGCTGTATTCCTGAGACATTGGAAAACTCGGCTGAACCGCTTATCTAAAGCGCGAACATTTTCAGCGTGGATGGTTCCGACTGGCATACTACTTGCACTTCGCAATCCGCCGCAGAACGTCACAACCGCCATACAACTTGCGGATTAGTGTGGTTGCATTAGAAGCAAGTGGTGGAAAACAGAAAAGGAAATGTACTGAACGAATCGCACGTACATGCAGCAGAACAGTTGTAACGTCGCAAGTCAATACGCAATAGCATTTTATTGCATATTGCAGTATGTTATTTCGCCCCCCCCCCTTCCCCCATGAACGATGGACCTTGCCGTTGGTGGGGAGGCTTGCGTGCCTCAGCGATACAGGTGCAACCACAATGGTGGGGTATCCGTTGAGAGGCCAAACAAACGTGTGGTTCCTGAAGAGGGTCAGAAGCCTTTACAGTAGTTGCAGGGCCAACAGTCTGGCCTTCTAACACTAACCAAAACGGCCTTCCTGCGCTGGTACTGCGAACGGCTGAAAGCAAGGGGAAACTAGAGCCATAATTTTTCCCGAGGGCACGCAGCTTTAGTGTATGGTTAGATGATGATGACGTCCTCTTGGGTAAAATATTCCGCAGGTAAAATAGTCCCCCATTCGGATCTCCGGGCGGGGACTACTCAGGAGGATGTTGTCATCAGGAGAAAGAAAACTGGCGTTCTACGGATCGGAGCGTGGAATGTCAGATCTCTTTATCGTGCAGGTAGGTTAGAAAATTTAAAAAGGGAAATGGATAGGTTAAAGTTAGCTATAGTGGGAATTAGTGAAGAACGGGCTCGTAGCTTGGTAGCCGTTGGCGGTGGCAATATAGTCCTTGATATCTTACTGTGACTCACTCGCACCTGTCGCTAGCCTAGACGTGGGAAGCGCAACCTGTGTTAGTTTGAGCGACAGAATATTCGAGCCCATAATAATAAAATAAATAAATAGTATTAAATATTATTCACTTTTGTTAAAAGTCAATATACAGCCCTTTGTTATTAAAAGGAAAGTTGTGTTAAAATCTCAGCTACCTAGCTGAGATATTTTCAGATTTAGAGACAATTACCTAAAACACTAAAAACCGACTCTTAAAAGATCAAAGACAGTTAGGATGCATAGCAGTTTGTTTTTTAGTATCATTTGGAAATATTACTGTTAAACGTACGTTCCCAGAATACACCAATAAATAAGATTACACTTTTATCTGAATACTGTACACTATCATCTGTCTCGAAGTATTAGTCCCTTTGGGAGCGTATACATCGCTTTAGCAGTTTTTCCATGAATTGAAAGCTCCATGGAATGCATTTTTAGTAAGACATTTAATACCACCTGTGATTCTGTTTGAATCTTCTCAACTGTGTGAAATCTTTGGCCTCTGCGGTTTCGTTTTGGGGAACGAGTAAACGTCACTCTGTGCAAGGTCACGTCAGTACGCTGAATGAGGAACAACTGTAACTTCGTTTATGGCCAGAAACTTCTGGATGATCAATACAATGTCTGACATTACACTGTCGTTATGGAAGAACCAATCGACCTTGAGCCAGTTTTCTACATTTATATCAGTGTTCTGCAAGTCAGCTGACGGTGTGGGGTTGAGGATAGCTCTGGTTCCACTAATTGCCGGCACGGGAGCTCAGCGTGTTCGGTCAGAGGGTTATGTGCCTTCTGTAATAAAAAAACTGGGTTAATCTATCATCAACGAACTTAAACTGATGTCTTACGATGTCCGCCCCGAGCAGACGCAATGAACAATACCGAACAAGGAACTTGGGAATAATGATTGTTGGTAAGCCTCTGCATTAGCCAGAATTTCTCCAATTTTCTCGTCGTGATCATTACGAGAGGTGAATGTGGGAGGAAGTTATATTTTGTCCGACACTTCCCGGAAGATTCTATCTCGTAAATTAAGCAGTAAATTTTTCCTTGGTGTACAACGACTCTCTTGTAGCGATTAAATGGCCCAGAGACGAAATGAGCCGCTTTTCGCTGTGTCCTATCCGTATCGTATATCAGTAGTACCTGTAAAGATCCCGGATTGATGAACAGTACTCGACTGCAGCCATTCTCGGTAACACTGGGTGGCATCAGATTCGGCCAGTACTTGTTGGCGGCTGCTGTCGGCTGCCTGCTGGAGTTAACAACGAATCCCACGGCCCGCTGAGGTTTTTATTCGCCTCGGCGAGGCGGACCAGAGGCGGCGGGGGCACCTTGTAAGCCACTTCTCTCGTAGATGAGTTACATTTCCTTAAGATTCTTCTTACGAATTGCAGTCTCGTATCTACTTTTCCTAGTATTTGTATTATGTTATCATTCCACTTACCGCCACTGTGGATAGTTTACGACAGATACTGTCTCCAGCAATTTTTCATCAATAGTATAGTTGTATAGCAGTGTATTTCTTTTCCTATGTATGTGCAGTATATTTTATATATGTACGTCCAGGGTCAGCCGCCAAGACCTGCACCATTCATCAATCCTTTGTAGGTCATCACGCAAATTGATACCGTCTTTTGGGGTTGCTACTGCCTTCTAGGCAAGCACTTCATCTATGAACAGTCTCAAAGGCCTTCGACGCTTTCTACCAGATCATTTGTATACATTGTGAACAGTAACAGTCCTACCACATTTCCAAAGGTACTCCGGAAATTACCTTCACATCTGTCGATTTCTTTCCATTAAGAGCTACGTGTTGAGTTGCTTCTGCAAGAAAGTCTTGAATTCAATCCCAAATCTGGACCGATAACGGTAAACTCTATATTTTTTTCACTAAATGGCAGCGTGAGCCGTTGCAAAATGCCTTCATGAAAGCAAAGAACAGAGCGAATTGAGTTCACAAGGTCTCTGTTGACGGAATCCACGTACAATTTTATCCATGAGATTTTACTTTTCCCAAAACGTCACAATTCTAGAGTGTAGAGCATCTTCCATAGTTATGCAACAGATTGGCGTCAGCGATGTAGGCTTACAGTTATGTACTTCTATCCCTTAACTTAATGACCCACGCATTTCTGCACTCGCTAGGAACCCTTCTTCATAGACCAAACTATGAGAAACTGCTGCTACAAGATTCTTCGCATAATCTTTGTAGAGTCTTACATGATCTCATGTGATCCTGCTGCCTTTCCACTACGAAGTGATTGTAGTTGCTTTTCCAGATGTTTATTTCTTACGTTCTCATTCAGCCGCATAGGGAGATCATGACAGAACATTGCACTGACGGATTGACAAGGAGGAACGGTGACATTATGGTTATTTCTTCCATGTGGACGAAACATATGAGCATGAATTTCAAAGTACTCTTCACTTGCTGGATTTTATGCACTGGATGACGGTGGGCTCATCCATTATGACGACTGTGGATTGGTTTCGAGATCAGTTCCTTAAACACAGGTTTTATCACCAGTAACAATCTTCGAATGAAAGTATGGCTAACACTCAAGACTTTCTTAAAATTCTCTCCAGAGTTTCAAGTTATGTAGTTTATGTTGGTCGCTTAGAGTTCGTGTCACAAACTTTGCCGCAGTTTATGGGACAGTTCATAATATAAAATACCCTGATAGGTCACACAAGGAAGCCCTGCGATATTGCTTACGTCTTGAATCATCTTCCTACGATCTTCAAGCCCCGTATTCCGAACAGTGGCGACGTTTTCAAGGGTAATGCCAGTTTACGACCGCCCTAAATTACACCACCGTAAACGATGTTCTGTCACCTTTAAGACTTGTAAGGAAATTCTAGGTTTGACTGTGACGTAAGGCGTCTTTCCCAAATACTTGCTTCGCCATGTTATGTGTTTATGGAGCGGTTCTTTCGAGTCTGAAACTAAGGGCTATGTACACACGTTGCTCCCGCACTGCCACCGTCGACTTTGCAAAACACTCAACAAATGGAACTGGGGAACTGCGCATAAAAACGGGAGTGAATCACCTACTACGAAGCTGGTTGAAGCACTCATTTATAAAGGATGTATGACGTAGCACCTGGCGGTGTTTTGTCATACTAAATAGGCTTCACGACCTATGCAGAAATATGGGTAGCGCCTCATAATTCTAAAACATACGTCAAGAACCGTTTTGCATCAACCCGGTTTCCAGAAATCCTGAAGATGGACGTTAACTGTGTCAGACGCACTCCATTTGACTATTCAGAGATGTCACTAAACCCGCCCAAAGATGTAAACAAACATGCATAAGCAGCGCCTATTAAACGGAGGGTGTCCGACAGCCAATCAGTTCCAGACATTCCACCAGGAAAGAGGTACATGGCTCGTGTTGTCTCTAGTTCAACCTTGCCTAGACGGTCAATACCGCGGTTTGATCGTGTCCCTATTGGTACTTTGTGTCAGGAAGGGCTCTCCACAAGGGAAGTGTCGAGTCTTCTCGCAATGAACCAAAGCGATGTTTCTCGGACATGGAGGACATACAGAAAGACAAGAAAGGTCGATGACATGTCTCGCTCAGACCGCCCAAGAGGTACTGCTATAGTGAATGACCGCTACCTACAGATTATGGGTCGGAGGAACCCTGACAGCAACGCCACCATGTTGAATAATGCTTTTCGTGCTGCCACAGGACGTCGTGTTCGATTCAAACAGTGCGCAATAGGCTGCATGATGCGCAACTTCACTCCCGACGTCCATGGCGAGGTCCATCTTCGCAACTACGACACCAATCAGCGCGGTGCAGGTGGGCCCAACAACATGCCACATGGACCGCTCAGGATTGCCATCACGTTCTTTTCACCGATGAGTGTCGCATATGCCTTCAACCAGACGGAGACGTGTTTGGAGGCAACCCGGTCAGGCTTAACGCTTTACACACACAGTCCAGCGAGTGCAGCGAGGTGGAGGTTCTCTGCTATTTTGGGGTGGCATTGTGTGGGGCCGACGTTTGCCTCTGCTGTTCATGGAAGGCGCCGTAACAGCTGTACGATACGTGAATGGCATCGTCCGACCGACAGTGAAACCATATCGGCAGCATATTGGCGACAAATCGCGCCTCCATCGTGCACACCTTGTGAATGAGTTCCTTTACGATCCGGCATCACTCGACTAGAGTGGCCAGTTTTTTCTGCAGACATGAACCCTATCGAACGTGCCTGGGACAGATTGAAAAGGGCTGTTTATGGACGACGTGACCCACCAACTACTCTGAGGGATCTACGCCGTATCGGCGTTGAGGAGTTGGACAATCTGGACCAAAAGTGCCTTGGTGAACTTGTGGATAGTATGCCATGAAGAATACGAGTATCCATGAGTGCGAGAGGACGTGCTACTGGGTATTAGAGGTACCGGTGTGTACAGCAGTCTGGACCACCACCTCTGAAGGTCTCTCTGTATGGATTTACAACAACAATACATGGTGTTCATGAACTATAAACAGGGTGAAAATGATGTTTGTGTTGATCTCTATTCCAATTTTCTGTACAGGTTCGTGAACTCTCTTAACTGAGGTGATACAAAACTCTTTTTGATGTGTATATATTAATATTGTTTTCAGTGAGTACGATAGAAGAAGATTGCTCCAATAATTTTTAATAAATTTAGATTTTCAATAGTCTGTTATAAGTTAGGTTATTCACATCATTTTCGTTACCTCACTTAAAGATAGAGTGAAACTTATGTGCAATAACAGTAGCCAAACAATTTCTTTTGGCTTTGTGTTCTTAGAGATAGTTGGGTTCAAAGAAGCTTAGAAAAGATGTCAAGATCTCCTAGCAACAATAGTAGGACCGTATTGCGATGGAAAACGAGATTCAGTCGTAAACGTCTTCTGGAGCACAAAAGAATTTTTATGTTCCACATAATACGGTGGAAAGAAAACGTCTAAGAAAAATTAAGATGCAGTAGGTGGTAAAACGATTATGGGAAGCTTATGGAGTGTGTTCAATTAAGAAAAAGAACACGAGACAAAGAACAGCAACATGTTCTATCTTAAAGGAAGACACCATGCCGGTGACCTTACTTCAGCCAAAATTTTCTGTCCACTTTCGGAGAATATATGTCTGCACTGGCAGCATTACCGCATTAGGTTTTGAAATGTGATCACTATAACATGCATTTAGATGCTATTCATTCACCTTTCCTTCAGTTTCAAATATTTACCTCATGATACGTAGATTCAAAATACACAGTGTGTTTCAGGTACCGCTAACTGCAGGTTTTATACAACCACTAACTCCTTCAAAAACCAGAGTGAGATTTTCATATTCTCTCACTCACTACGAGCGTACTTTCAGTACTGGATATTGACGTAGGACACATAATGTAGTTCAGTTTTGTACGGGAAGAGGTTTTCACTGGAAGTCATGGTTTTTGCTTTATTCAAGACAAACGCTTTTGCAGCTCACATTTACGTTTTCTTGACTAATCCGAAAGGCTTCTGGCGAAAATGTAGAGCAGTAAGAAATTTAACTACATTAAATTTCCTAGAAGAAAGTCTTGTTCCTTTTCTGTGTAGGATTAACAGTTTGTGTATAGCATGTAATACAGTACTAGAATTTGAGTGGTAATTTGAAGGCGTTGCGGGTTGCATATAACCTATGGCTATGGGCAGCTGAATCACCCTATACAATCAACTAGTTTCAATGACTAACCACGATTGCGGAAAATTCGTTTTTTGAGCTGGGGGCTCGGCCAAAGCTTAGATATGGGCAGTCAGTGACACAGAGCTGTTGGAGAGAGACCAAGAAAAGCAGTTTTGCCGCAGGCCAAGACCTACACCCTCACTGAGTCTCCATGTTCATCGACACTGGACGGAAAAAGTCTGCACCCTTGATGTTGGTTGGTGGAGAACGTGCTGGTATGGGTTCTGTTCTCTCTGATCGCACAGGGATTTACTGGAGGGCCAGGGACGGCTTCATCACACTGCAAGGAGCACAATCAAAGTAATTTTAAGTTAAGGTTGGTATCCAAGTGCTCCTGTGTTCATACGGGGACACGGTATTATATGCAAGGTGAAATACACTGTAGTTCAGTTTGACCAGAATTTATGAGTGTTGACGTACGACCTGTTGAGACTGTTGCACACAGCAGTGTGGTACGTGTATTCCATGCTGGAAGTATTGAAGTAAATACTGTGTCATAAAGCAAGATGATGCACATCAGTGTGCACTGTTGGTATGATTGTGCAAAAGTTAAGTGTAATTTCAGAACTTGTTACATTCTGGAACCGCTCCGAAGTATGTCGGTTTTTTGTTGATTCGGCACTGAACTTGTTACTGAACATGTGTTTCAGTCATGTATATTGTGAACTGGCATGTTCTCATATGCAAATGAATTACTTCTATGTTTAACTGGTGTACTTAGACATAAGTATGGGTTGTTGAGTAGTGTGTTGGTATTTGGTGTTTTGATTATTTGGGATAGCTAGTAGTATCTGGGCAAGAATTAGATGGTAGAGATTACACTCAGCTTTCTGTTAAGGATAAGTGAATACAGAATTTTCTAGTATTGTCGCCCTTTGCTTGCGACACTTTTGTGCAATAGTCAGAGTTAAGTATTTTAATGTTTTCCTTTTGTAATAAAACTCATCAGTAGGACTTGTTTGAATGTTGTCTAGCGATCTGAGAAAACAGGTTTCCTAGACATACCATATTGGACGACTAGGCGGGATTTAACATTCTACCGCCAAGATCACTTGGTATTTTTAAATATTAAATAAAATAAAAATAACAAGCGATCTTGGCTGCAGGAAATTTTCCTGTGTTTCCTGTCTCACTGAATTGGTCTTTGCTTGCAAATATAATATTAAAAATATTGAGCCCCACGTCTGCACAACTACCAGCCAGTACCCCACTCAACCTAATCATACGCTACAACGTTAGTATATTTCCTCTCCTAAAATTTTCTTCCACTTTCGTCATTGATTCGTCGACATACGTGCAGAATAATACCGACGGTAAGTTACAGTCTCCCTTCATATTCTGCTTTATTAAGTCCCACCTCGAAGATGCGTAACACAGGAAAATATATGTATACCAGTGTCGCTAAATGCGCAATGGTCGACTGTTTTAGTGTTTGTTGTGGTGTGTGTTGCCTAATAATTAAGTACCACAATTATCGTTGTTTGTCTTAATATATGTATGTTAGCCTTCCTTCAAACTCAAAAACTAAAAAGGTTAATATAATGTTCATCATCCTCATAGACGTTCATTACGTATGTTCACCACCACTGCCATCTTCATTACCAGAGATTTGATATGCATTGCTGCATATAGAAATCCTGTAGACTTTACTATGTAATTTGCTTTTCAGCTGAATTTTGATGGCTATATTTGCTTAGTTCTTGATATTCCATCGTGTTCTACACTCCTGGAAACTGAAATAAGAACACCGTGAATTCATTGTCCCAGGAAGGGGAAACTTTATTGACACATTCCTGGGGTCAGATACATCACATGATCACACTGACAGAACCACAGGCACATAGACACAGGCAACAGAGCATGCACAATGTCGGCACTAGTATAGTGTATATCCACCTTTCGCAGCAATGCAGGCTGCTATTCTCCCATGGAGACGATCGTAGAGATGCTGGATGTAGTCCTGTGCAACGGCTTGCCATGCCATTTCCACCTGGAGCCTCAGTTGGACCAGCGTTCGTGCTGGACGTGCAGACCGCATGAGACGACGCTTCATCCAGTCCCAAACATGCTCAACGGGGGACAGATCCGGAGATCTTGCTGGCCAGGGTAGTTGACTTACACCTTCTAGAGCACGTTGGGTGGCACGGGATACATGCGGACGTGCTTTGTCCTGTTGGAACAGCAAGTTCCCTTGCCGGTCTAGGAATGGTAGAACGATGGGTTCGATGAAGGGTTTGGATATACCGTGCACTATTAAGTGTCCCCTCGACGATCACCAGAGGTGTACGGCCAGTGTAGGAGATCGCTCCCCACACCATGATGCCTGGTGTTGGCCCTGTGTGCCTCGGTCGTATGCTGTCCTGATTGTGGTGCTCACCTGCACGGCGCCAAACACGCATACGACCATCATTGGCACCAAGGCAGAAGCGACTCTCATCGCTGAAGACAACATGTCTCCATTCGTCCCTCCATTCACGCCTGTCGCGACACCACTGGAGGCGGGCTGCACGATGTTGGGGCGTGAGCGGAAGACGGCCTAACGGTGTGCGGGACCGTAGCCCAGCTTCATGGAGACGGTTGCGAATGGTCCTCGCCGATACCCCAGGAGCAAAAGTGTCCCTAATTTGCTGGGAAGTGGCGGTGCGGTCCCCTACGTTACTGCGTAGGATCCTACGGTCTTGGCGTGCATCCGTGCGTCGCTGCGGTCAAGTCCCAGGTCGACGGGCACGTGCACCTTCCGCCGACCACTGGCGACAACATCGATGTACTGTGGAGACCTCACGCCCCACGTGTTGAGCAATTCGGCGGTACGTCCAACCGGCCTCCCGCATGCCCACTATACGCCCTCGCTCAAAGTCCGTCAACTGCACATACGGTTCACGTCCACGCTGTCGCGGCATGCTACCAGTGTTAAAGACTGCGATGGAGCTCCGTATGCCACGGCAAACTGGCTGACACTGACGGCGGCGGTGCACAAATGCTGGGCAGCTAGCGCCATTCGACGGCCAACACCGCGGTTCCTGGTGTGTCCGCTGTGCCGTGCGTGTGATCATTGCTTGTACAGCCCTCTCGCAGTGTCCGGAGCAAGTATGGTGGGTCTGACACACCGGTGTCAATGTGTTCTTTTTTTTCATTTCCAGGAGTGTATTATACATCGTCAACGGCGTTCAACGAAGCTTTTCTGGCTCTGTGGACTTATATAGACGTATATGAATTCGAAATTTCATCAGAGTTCTGCAACGTGTTTTAGATGTTAAGTATGAGGTCTGACACTGTCGTAAAAGTTATCTGACGTGCCAGGCCTAAAAGAAATGTTCTTCCCGAGAGACGCACTAATATAATTTGTAACTTCAGCTCGTTTTGCGTTAATATGTAGCTGACACAAAAGTAGGTCTGGGCATTACAGTGTATAGCATTTGCAGACGGTTTTCTGCAGGAATTTGAACCATACCTCTGGCGGCCGTGTAGGTGGCGCTTACTGACCCGCCTACCTCACCGCCGCTGCAGGCGGTATAGGTCAGGGGTGACCGAGAGTTTCACGCCCCGGAGTGTAGTCCTGCATGAGGAATATGATGGAGAGGAGATTGACAAGTTATTGTTTGCTGACTCAGACCAACGACGCATGGCAGCTGTGAATTAGTGTCCCAGGCGGTGTGTGAAGATACGACGGGGTTTGTGATAATATTGAATAGTTTACTCTTCTTATAGCACAAAGATGTCGTAACAAACGGTTTGAAAAAATGAGAGCTAAATGAAGAGAAAAGGAATGATTTGTAGTGGGAAGACACCGGTAGAGAAATATGAACTACATACGTGCAATACTGGAACGCGAAACACTTTGGGTGATGCCATATGCGGGACAGAATAACCAGTGGTTGATTAAGAAAGTAGTTGGTAATATAATGAATATTAACAAGAACGAAGACAAGATCAAAAGATTTCCAGTCTTAGAATTGAAACCTCTTGATTAAAAGTCGCCTTTCAAATTACCTATTCATTGTTACGTGAGTTGTGAATCACTAAAGTAACATCAATGCATTTTGCACCTGGGTTCTCGACAACTAAGCACTCTGCAGTGTGTGACTGGCAAACGTATGCCTGTAGTCCATACCACTGAAAGGACACTTTGTTGATGAAAAAATCGCCGTTTGACTGTACAAAATGTTTTGTTCCACAATCTAGATTTCGGGCTTCAAACCCTTGTCAAGATCGTTAAAATGTGTCTTCAGTTATACATTGAAGAGCCAAAGAAATTGGTACACTTACCCAATATCGTGTACGGCCCCCGCGAGCACGCAGAAGTGTCGCAACACGACGTGGTATGGATGCGACTAATGTCTGAAGTAGTGCTGAAGGGGACTGACACCATGAATCCTTCAGGGCTTTCCTTAAATTCGTAAGAGGGGGTGGAGATAACTTCTGAACAGCACGTTGCAAGGGCATCCCAGGTATTCTCAATAATGGACATGTGTGGGACGTTTGGTGGCCAGCGGAAGTGCTTAAATTCAGATGAGTGTTCCTGGAGCCATTCTGTAGCAATTATGGACGAGTGGGGTGTCGCATTGTCCTGCCGGAATTGCACAAGTCAGTAGGATTGCACAATGGGCATGAATGGATGCAGGTGATCAGACAGGATGCTTACGTACGTGCCACCTGTCAGAGCCATATCTAGACGTATCAGGGGTCCTGTATCACTGCCACTGCACGCGACCCAGACCATTACACAGCCTGGTCCAGCTTGAACAGTCCTCTGCAGACATGCACGATCCATAGATTCATGAGGTTGTCTCCATGCCCGTGCACGCCCATCCGCTCGATACAATTTGAGAAGAGACTCGTTCGACCAGGCAACATGTTTCCAGCCATCAAAAGTCCAATGTCGGCGTTGACGAGCCGAGGCGAGGCGTAAGGCTTTGTGTCGGGCCTTCATCAAGGGTACATGAGTGGGCTTTCTGCTCCGAAAGTTGATATCGATGACGTTTCGTTGAATGACTCGCACGCTGACTCTAGTTGATGGCCGGGCACTGAAATCTGCAACAGTAGGCGGAAGTGTTGCACTTCTGTCGCGTTGAGCGATTCTCTTATGTCCTCGTTGATCCCGTTCTTGTAAGATCTATTTCCGGCCGCAGTGATTGAGATTTGATGGTTTACTGGATTCCAGATTTTGACAGTACACTCGTGAAAGGCGTCCTACATGAAAATCCCCACTTCATCGCTACCTCAGAGATGCCGTGTCCCATCGCTCATGCGCAGACTATAACACCACGTTCAAGCTGACTTGAACCTTGATAACCTGCAATTGTTGCAGAAAACGTATCTAAAAACTGTGCCACACACTTTTTGTCTTAAATATGCGTCGCCGATCGCAGCGTCGTATTCTGTCTGTTTACAAATCTCTGTATTTGTATACGCATGACTGTAGCAGTTTCTTTGGCACTTCAGTTTGTAAACCAATTACTTGAAAAGTATATGCGAGAGCATTTGTGTAGTTGGCTAATTTACTGCAATTGTCATGACTTTTTCACTTGGTATCGTTCGCGTAGTAGGCCTACGAGAAGCTGGATGTTGCATTTGCTACATTAAAGAAAGACATGGCAGGTTACGAGAATGTAGGACCGCAGGAGGACTAGGCTCCAGAAGGTCACGTGGCACTGCCGAGATGGAAGACCATGGTATTCGGCATATGGATCTGGTGGAATGTGCTGCGTCTTCAGTAGTAATCTGAGCCACCTCTGGCACCACAGTGACACAACGAACTATACATATCGGTTACCTCACGCAAAGCTCTTAGAATGACGCCCTGTAGCGGACACTCCACTGATCTCAAACCACCACCATTTGAGGTTTCCGTGGTGTCAAGCGAGAGTTCATTGAAAGACAGGGTGGAGGTCTGTTGTGTTTTCTGATGAAAGCTGATTCAGTCTCGGTGCAAGTGATTGCCTGTCTTGGTTCGAAGGAGACCAGTTGAGTCCCTGCAACCAACCTGTCTGCGTGCTAGACAAACTGGATCCACACCTGGAGTTATGGTCTGAGGTGTGAATTAACATGATAGCAGGAGCACTCTAGTGGGCATCCCATGCATCCTTATTGCAAATCTGTACAGAATTCTGGTGATTCGATCTGTTGTGCTGTCACTCATGAACACCATTCTAGGGAGTGTCTCCTAACAGGATAATGCTCGTCAGTATACTCCTCTTGTAACCCATCGTGCACTACTCAGTGTCGACACTTCACCTTGGTCTGCTCGATCACAAGATCTGTCTTCAATCGAGTACATACAGGACATTATCAGACAACAACCCCAGCGATATCCAGAAATATCAATAGCCATCTCTGTGTTGAGCGATCGAGTTCAACAGGCATGGTACTTCAGCCCAAAAACAGAAAGCCGGCATATGTACAACACAGTGCACGTGAATTGCATGCATACGTCCAACATTCTATCGATTCCATCAGTTATTAGTGTACCAGCATATATTGGATGGTGCTTCATCTTGCAACACTCTCCATTTCTGAACGTGTATATCTGGGGTATATTACAACTAATAAAGTAATCTGACATGGATAGAAGTGTACGAAAATAGAACTGAAAACTATTCAGTGAGGTAATAGTGAATGTGTGATTACTAGAGGAAACTGACTTCAGTGTTAAGGAAATGAGTAGAAAGGTTCTTGAAAAGTAAAGTTTTCCTGTAGCTATCATATTTTAGAATTACTAATTATGATGGATGTATAGTGCCCCGATCCAGTCTTGATCGGAGAATTACTAATCTTTAACAACAGTAAAGATAAGAAACAATAATGCGCCATAGAGGGTTCAGTTAACAGTCAGGGGCTAGTAGCCTCAAGTCTGATGACATGTGGGTTACAATAACAGAAACGTCAGTGGATTGCAAAGCGAGGATAGCAGGCTTCTGTGCACAGCTATACCTGAGTGCCAAGTGGAATGGTACTGCCACACCAGGGCAAGTCTCTTGTTATGGCTAAGTGACTTGATGCCTGCTTTTAACGAAACAAATGGACGCTGGAGTCATATAGAGAAGTCTAGATTTTAAGCCAGGGATCACTTGCGGAACTTGGTGTGTACTTAACTGCTATTTTACTGTGGTGAACGTTCAGGACTGTGTTTATGGACTGTGAGAAAATTTTAGCTTTTAACCAACATTATATCGATAAGTGTGTGCATTTCATTTCTTTGTTATTGTAATTATGAAATTTTTTTCTAATCTGCATTGGCAACTGCCGAAAACAATTTGTAAAATATTTTGTGGGGAGCATGGGGGCTATGTAAGTAGGCTGTTTAGGTTCTTTTATTGGTAACACCACGTAGCGCTTTGTTTGAAAAATCACTGGCTGTGCTGTGTGCTGTCTGTGGCTGGTTAGCATTATTGTAATACTCGCCATTGTAGTGTTGGGCAGCTGGATGTTAACAGCGCGTAGCGTTGCGCAGTTGGAGGTGAGCCGCCGGCAGTGGTGGACGTGGGGAGAGAGATGGCGGAGTCGTGAAATTTGTAAGACTGGATGTCATGAACAGCTGTATATATTATGACTATTACGGTAAATACATTGTTTGTTCTCTATTAAAATCTTTCATTCGATAACTATGCCTATCAGTAGTTAGTGCCTTCCGTAGTTTGAATCTTTATTTAGCTGGCAGTAGTGGCGCTCGCTGTATTGCAATAGTTCGAGTAACAAAGATTTTTGCTGAGGTAAGTGATTTGTGAAAGGTATAGGTTAATGTTAGTCAGGGCCATTCTTTTGTAGGGATTTTTTAAAGTCAGATTGCGTTGCGCTAAAAATATTGTGTGTCAGTTTAAGTACAGTTATGTATAAATTTTTCTAAGGGGACGTTTCATATAACGACCCTTAGCCGAGGACACCTCACTGGAATCTTCTGATTTTTTCTTGTAGTTTATTTATTACTAGCGCTTAATTGTACAGAGAATTTCCTCTGTAGTTGTAGTTTTTCATTGTTGTACAGCAAAACAGTTGTGGCATGCTTGTAGGTTTGCACCAAGTATTTCGCAGCTGCGCTTGCAATTAACTGGATATTATTTTCAGTGCTACGTTTATGTGTTCTCTTATTTTTGCTCTTCAAATTGTGTTTTTCTATGTTATCATGTGAAATATTGTGACAATAATGTCATATGAAAAAGTAATACTAGGCTCCAAAGTAAACTGAGAAATGACAGTGAAGACGGAAGCAGTGTGTTAGCGCCAACAAGTAATGAATTAACTAATGTTCAAAGTAGTAATTGGGTAATAGTGCATAGAAAAATGGAGCGCGCTGCAAATAATGGTGTAGGCAGTGAAACAATTAGTGAACAGGGATGCATTATCCATCGATCGCTCGCCAACAGCTCACGTCAGGAAACCGAAATGACAGGACACAATCTTGCAAATGCTGTACATTCAGGATTTGCGTCCTCACCGTGTTCTCAAATAAGTCTAGACACTATTCTGCTTGTCAAAATGTGAATGTTGCGGTCCAAATGCACTGCCGAAAAGCATAGAGGAACATATTAAAGACACTAATACATTATTATTGCAATTAATGCAACTAATGAAACAAAACGAGAGACAAATACAGCAACAGTTAGACACAATGGAACAAAATCTTCAAAAGTTAGACACAATGGAACAAAATCAAAGACAAACACAGAAAAAGCTTCAAAAGTTAGACACAATGGAACAAAAGCTTCAAAAGTTAGACTCAGTGGAACATACGCTTGAACAAACACGTGAAGATTTAACTACTGAGTTACATAAAATCGAATCGAAATATCAAAAAGTCTATAATGACGTAAAAACATAAATTTGTGAGCATTTTCAACCTATTTTTTCGCGGCATGAAAATGTATTACAGAGTCACGAATCAGCCATAAAAAAACTGCAAACTATTGTTCATGAAAATCATGAGACCTTGCAGGCTAAAATTGACTCAGTTGCATCTACCGATTCGGTTACGCAACTTGCAAAAATTCAGAAAAACTTAAGGGATACAGTAAAAACTCTGAAAATTGGTTCAGAAAGACACATGGAGGAAATCAAAGAAAGTAGTTGAACTTTCGAATCAGCTAAATAATTTATCTACGAAGGTAGATGATAATCTGAATGACAAAAAACCGGTAGTCTTTAATGACTCAGAAGAGTTCGAACAAATTAGGAAATTCAAACAAAATCAAAATCAAATTAATACGCAACACCAAAGAGAAATCCAGGAAAAACAAAATCAGCTGACACAGGTAATACCTGAATTACGTACACTCCTGGAAATGGAAAAAAGAACACATTGACACCGTTGTGTCAGACCCTTGCTCCGGACACTGCGACAGGGCTGTACAAGCAATGATCACACGCACGGCACAGCGGACACACCAGGAACCGCGGTGTTGGCCGACGAATGGCGATAGCTGCCCAGCATTTGTGCACCGCCGCCGTCAGTGTCAGCCAGTTTGCCGTGGCATACAGAGCTCCATTGCAGTCTTTAACACTGGTAGCATGCCGCGACAGCGTGGACGTGAACCGTATGTGCAGTTGACGGACTTTGAGCGAGGGCGTATAGTGGGCATGTTGGAGGCCGGGTGGACGTACCGCCGAATTGCTCAACACGTGGGGCGTGAGGTCTCCACAGTACATCGATGTTGTCGCCAGTGGTCGGCGGAAGGTGCACGTGCCCGTCGACCTGGGACCGCAGCGACGCACGGATGCACGCCAAGACCGTAGGATCCTACGCAGTGCCGTAGGGGACCACACCGCCACTTCCCAGCAAATCAGGGACACTGTTGTTCCTGGGGTATCGGCGAGGACCATTCGCAACCGTCTCCATGAAGCTGGGCTACGGTCCCGCACACCGTTAGGCCGTCTTCCGCTCACGTCCCAACATCGTGCAGCCCGCCTCCAGTGGTGTCGCGACAGGCGTGAATGGATTGACGAATGGAGAAGTGTCGTCTTCAGCGATGAGAGTCGCTTCTGCCTTGGTGCCAATGATGGTCGTATGCGTGTTTGGCGCCGTGCAGGTGAGCGCCACATTCAGGACTGCATACGACCGAGGCACACAGGGCCAACACCCGGCATCATGGTGTGGGGAGCGATCTCCTACACTGGCCGTACACCTCTGGTGATCGTCGAGGGGACACTGAATAGTGCACGGTACATCCAAACCGTCATCGAACCCATCGTTCTACCATTCCTAGACCGGCAAGGGAACTTGCTGTTCCAACAGGACACTGCACGTCCGCATGTATCCCGTGCCACCCAACGTGCTCTAGAAGGTGTAAGTCAACTACCCTGGCCAGCAAGATCTCCGGATTTGTCCCCCATTGAGCAAGTTTGGGACTGGATGAAGCGTCGTCTCACGCGGTCTGCAGGTCCAGCACGATCGCTGGTCCAACTGAGGCGCCAGGTGGAAATGGCATGGCAAGACGTTCCACAGGACTACATCCAGCATCTCTACGATCGTCTCCATGGGAGAATAGCAGCCTGCATTGCTGCGAAAGGTGGATATACACTGTACTAGTGCCGACATTGTGCATGCTCTGTTGCCTGTGTCTATGTGCCTGTGGTTCTGTCAGTGTGATCATGTGATGTATCTGACCCCAGGAATGTGTCAATGAAGTTTCCCTTTCCTGGGACAATGAATTCACGGTGTTCTTATTTCAATTTCCAGGAGTGTATTTCAGAGGACACTCGCGCTCCAATACGGGAAGAGGGACATAGAAATAAGGAACAGACACAATATAATAACAAAGGCACTTCGAAAATTATGAATGAAATTGGCAACGTACACCGAATTTTGAGATGCAACCGCCGAAACGATGTAACAATTACCGACATGCGACTCGCCGACATGATGATTTTGACTATAAGCTGTTCATTACTACACGTAAATTCAAAACATTTAAGAATTCTGGCAACGACATTCATCCACAAGCGTGGCTCCTTCAATTCTCTCATTGTTTTCCTCCTAACTGGTCATTAGAGCACAGATTAGAATTTATGTGTGGGTACTTAGAGAATCAACCAGCTGTAAGAATGTGATAGGTCATTCACGATTGCCACAGTGAAGGAGAATTTTATCACACCCTCCTCTCAGCATATTGATCTCAAGCTACACAAGACCGAGTAAGACATAGCATCATTCTGATGAAACATTTCGAACAATCTCAATTTTCCAGTCTTGTCAAATATTTTGAACACATGCTACATAAGAATCAGTATCTTTCAAACCCATACAGCCCCTCAGAACTCATCCGCATTTGCTTAATCAAATTGCCTGAACATTTACGACGTATTATTTTGGCACGACGTTGCAAAGAGGACACTGAAGCTTTTCAGGGACTGTTACAAGAATTGGAAATTGACACTGACATTCGCGGAACGCGAAAACAGGAACACAACAATTGCAGGCCACATTCGTCACAATTCCGCGATAAAAGAAATAATAACTGGACACGACAAGGCTATTCTCACAATACAAATCGTGACCAAAACAGACACCACCCGATGACAACCGTTGGCAGAGTAGTAATAATTACAGGGAAAGATCAACTATCCGCGGTAGTGACTACCACAGAGACAATCAGAGAAACAGACAATATGGGAACCAAAATAATTATTATCAAGGGAGACAGAATAACTTTAGACGCAAAGGTCCAGCGCGCAGTTACGATTCAGGGAGAAATTCTCCACCACGTGACCGACAAGAAAGAAACTATGGAATCTACGGACATGACGACAGACGATATGATCGTAACGACAGACCTGAATTGCATCAGAACTGGCGGGATTCAAACAGGGCGGGGCACTCTCGACAAGGTGAATTTGTAGAAGTTAGGTCTCCAAATCCCAATAACGACGCGCGCCAACGAAGAGGCAGACAATGACTCGCACCGCAGGCAGCTACCTGCGCCGGCTGGCTCAGAGCAAAATAACAGAGACGCTAACCTTGAGAAAAGATTTAGCATTCCTTACCGACGTATACAACATGATTATGGCTTTTCAGTTGAAAGTCTGCGTACCAGGAAGAGTAAAGGTTTACACCACATTTCACATGTAAAATCGTTTATTGAAAGATAATCTGCTTTTTAACTTTGTCTTAGCCATAAAACGTTTCACTCCACGTTACAAGTATGCGTTGCCACACTTTGAAACTGTTATCATGCAACAATGTGTTGAAGTTAACTATCTAGTCTAGAACCTACGGAGCATACAGTAATTACCACTGCATTGTGATAGTGAACAGAGGACACAGTGTTACTCTGTGTGTACATTCTTGCCTGATAGTTGCACGATTACTAACGACTATAAGGCTTATACACTTAGAACATATACTCCTAATGAGATTTTAATGCAACATTTTGGTTTACTTGAAAATACATTCTGGATTTAAAGTACCTTCAGAGAGATACCAGACGACACAGTGGTTAGTTTATTTGACAGCTACATGATTATATCATGACGCTACCAATGAGTGATATAATTTATATTATTGCTTTTGCACTGTATCTGTTTTATATCAGCACAATATCTGTTTTATATCTGCACAGTTTTTCTGAATTCTTCTGGAAAGGAAAACATGTTTTAGTAGTAACTTTTGTGGTATAGCTACAATGAGACAGCCTTTTCCGTAGCACAACAATACGTTACGGTATAGCACTTTCTTGATAACGATAAGGTACGTAATAACTACGATATCTATACGCATAGCATTTCACTTTTGTTTATCATGAGGTAAGTACATTGACTTCTGCAGAACTTAGCTTTCGGAGGACGATAACTACGACACTTCCACAGAGATTATCTTACAACACGACGCATAGTTTAGCGCTACAGTACACGTATTTGAGTGACTAATTTTGTACTTAAAACATTTATTTTTAAAGATATTTGAAGTAAAATGATACAAAGGTTTTCCGTGATACATTTCATTCCATTGCTGTAATCTGCAACACCTAAGGATATAATTACATTAATCCTGAGGGGGGGTACACGCTTACTTTGTGGATCATGTGTCTGGCAAGCACAAGGAGCCCTAGCTAATATGGTATTTGCTTATACAACTTTACATATCGGTACCATATTTCTCTAACACACAATTACACAGCCATCTGATCATTTAACTGGGAGAGACAAACATTTATTTTACTACATCAGTGACAGATGTTTACATAATTACACATTGGATAACTTCACACTTACGAAATTGTATTTTGTCTGTACTTTGTGAACTGTTCATACTTTTTCGGAACCATTGTGATACTATGAGAGCTTTGAATGACATATTTGGTATGGGATCATGATTTTTAAAGTACGTTTGAGGTAGATGACACTTTTGACATCAGCAGAGAATTTTTTTTAGGTTTTGAAATTATTGGAGGAAGCTACGACGATTTTGAGAGTTGACTGAGGTGTTATGATGATATGATGACGATGTGTATTACGCTGTTGCGGTATGTTTATGATCAATAAGCTTATGCTATATTAGGGCTTTGATTATGCTACATATTTATTATGATGA
Source organism: Schistocerca gregaria (assembly GCF_023897955.1). NCBI lineage: Eukaryota > Metazoa > Arthropoda > Insecta > Orthoptera > Acrididae > Schistocerca > Schistocerca gregaria. The sequence continues at coordinate 832,172,083 of NC_064922.1, forward strand.
AATATTGAAGAAGTGTCGACGAATATATATGTGTGTTATAAGGTAAGGAATAATGAGTAGTGGTTAGGGACTCTGGTTTGTGAAAAAGGTTGTAGGAAACCAAGAATCGTACTTTAAGCGTTATGAAATGTAAGTAAATGCGTGAATGTATTACAATGCCGACGAAAATTTTTTGGAGACTGTTATATCAATAGGATTTTGTTTCTACAGATGTATAACGCAAATTCTTGACCTGTGAAATTTTTTATATGAGACTCCCGCTGTAGCGGAAACTGGTATCGCAAATATTTCGGTAAGGCAGTTAAGTAACCACCTGCACATAATGCGTCGTGGGCACCCAGCTGCGCGACAGCCACCTGACAAAAGAAAGCTATTGGTGAAAAAAACGGAGGCCATTATCCTCGCTATTGACATTCCTTTGTAGAAAGTATCGCAAAAACGACACGCTCATTACTTGGAAAGATACTTACTTACATCTGCGCACCTGATAATGACAAGCGTATTTCTACGAGAGTTGAGAGAATTTGTACTAACTTATGAAATGTCACATGACTATTGAATGATATTTTTATGCATTGCCTTTCATAGTTGCGTATTTCATTTGATATCTGGCTTCCACCTGTGTTGCAGCTTTGGTTTTATAAAATAAAATTAAATGCAATTGCTAATGTGAACACTTTCTGTCAACAAATCTATTAAATAATTATTTTATGATCCACGTTCTTCGAAAAAGGAGCACTTGGAAAGGAAAGAACAATAAGAAGGGATTAATAACGGTTACTGCATACTTAATTTTCTTTTCAACTACGTGGTAATACCATTTGTAGAATTAATTTTGTGGTGCACCACATTAATGACATAGATATTAATATGTGAATAGACAGTTCCGTTTTCTGCATTGTTATCTTTACTGTAATATTTTTTTCTGCTTGACCTTTGTCATGTTCAGATATAAGTTATTGCATTTGCTGCTGCTGTTTGCCAGGCATAGTGTTACTGCATTTCACTTCGTATTACTCTGTTAAAGCAGTTTTACTACTGATTTATTTTTATTGTTGCTGTTCATTGCTTCATATTAGTTGTAATGTAGCATTTGCTTTGCTAAGTCATATATTGCTGCCTTTTTTTGCTAATTTGCATTTTCTGTCATTGCTGTTGGTATTAATTGCTTTGTACTGCTGCATTGCCTCGTCCCTTAGTTTAGCATCTGAGCTCAGTAGATTTAAGTTAGCTTAAGAGGGGGTAGACTATATAAGAGAATGAGTTTCGATGAATTGGAAGGAATGCATTGAGAAGCTATAAGAAAATGGTTTGGCCAAAAAAGTATTTTGAAAGAGGATAGGAACAAAAAAAGGGACAACAGGTTTAGGTAGGATTTTCTTGGAAATAAATGATGAGGTAAGATAATGGAAAATAAATAATGAGGTAAGACATATGTTAACATATAAATACAAAAAGCATGCTTGGATAGAAACTTTTGGTGGAAACAAATGTTGAAATAAGACGACAGATCTATGGAATGAGGTTTTGGGTTGGACTGCAGTACCAAATGTTACACTGAAAACAAATCCCGTCCCTTCCTTGTGTTATCCCACTATGTGTTTGTGTACCCTTGTGTATTTATGTTCTTCCGGTCTTTATATGTTTATCTGATAAGACTTATGTCGCAGAATTTTTCTAATACTCAGCTACATGAACTATGAAGAGAAATACTGTTATCCTCATATATAATTTGCATTAATAATATGTTATTTACTTTGTAAAGATGTTATACATTATTAATTCTGTTCTGTTTTAATGCTCATGTGTGAAGTTTATGTTTCAAAAGTTATTCTGGTCTTTATGTATGTACTTATGTCATAATTTTTGTAACACTGATGTGCATGTTTATTTCTGTTCTTTTGTAAAGCCTGTTTTACTACAAAAGTTATCTGTACTATTATGTTCTTTAATGATATATTTTGTACCTTTGTTATTGTATTCTTATGTTATAAAATTGTAATTGACACAAGTTCATCAAATTAAGTAACTTGTAAGTTACATTTCACTGCACACGTTTCTGTTGGTCATAGTATATGGACAATATGTGAGAAGTAGGGACTGATAGTGTTTGCACGTGTGTTAATAATTCAGCAAGGGACTGGTTAACAGCATTGCTCATTCTAAGGACATTTTCAAAAAAAAAAAAAAAAAAAAAGTTGTGAGTGCACAAGTGGTGATTTATGGACTTGCTATATTGTCCACAAGACTCTTCGATGGTGATTGTACACCTGCACAGTCGCAACAGATGGCTGCTGGCCATCTCTACAAGGACCGAAGTGGGTCTGCACCTTCGATGGCCCACCAATACCATTATTTCTAGAAGGACTGCAGTGGGTCTGCACCTCTGGTGGCCCACCAATACCATAATCTCTACCAGGACTACAGTGGGTCTGCTCTGTGATTACCAACCTTCCAATATTCTTCAAAACTTCGACTGACTGTGCTGTGGGTTTGCTCTGTTGTGGCCCATTACCTGTCAGCATGTCTTTCCATTGGAAGGACAACATTACTTCTTCAAGACTGCATGGAAATCCACTACTTCCGTGTGCATTTTATTTTACTGCTCAGACTTTGAGAAAAGCACTGCTATTTTACTGTGGTGAACGTTCAGGACTGTCTTTATGGACTGTGAGAAAATTTTAGCTTTTAACCAACATTATATCGATAAGTGTGTGCATTTCATTTCTTTGTTATTGTAATTATGAAATTTTTTTAATATGCATTGGCAACTGCCGAAAACAATTTGTAAAATATTTTGTGGGGACCATGGGGGCTATGTAGGTAGGCTGTTTAGGTTCTTTTATTGGTAACACCACGTAGCGCTTTGTTTGAAAAATCACTGCCTGTGCTGCGTGCTGTCTGTGGCTGGTTGGCATTATTGTAATACTCGCCATTGTAGAGTTGGACAGCTGGATGTTAACAGCGCGTAGCGTTGTGCAGTTGGAGGTGAGCCGCCAGCAGTGGTGGATGTGGGGAGAGAGATGGCGGAGTATTGAAATTTGTTAGACTGGATGTCATGAACTGCTATATATATATTATGACTATTAAGGTAAATACATTGTTTGTTCTCTATTAAAATCTTTCATTCGCTTACTATGCCTATCAGTAGTTAGTGCCTTCCGTAGTTTGAATCTTTATTTAGCTGGCAGTAGTGGCGCTCGCTGTATTGCAGTAGTTCGAGTAACAAAGATTTTTGCTGAGGTAAGTGATTTGTGAAAGGTATAGGTTAATGTTAGTCAGGGCCATTCTTTTGTAGGGATTTTTGAAAGTCAGACAGCTTTGCGCTAAAAATATTGTGTGTTAGTGTAAGCACAGTTATGTATAAATTTTTCTAAGGGGACGTTTCAACTGCTATCCGCACCTCCCGACTCCAACGACGGGCTCCTAGAGGGATCTGCCAACATAACGCCAATCACCAGTCAACTGCTGTCTGTGTGCAGTGATCTGTACCCCACACACTATCACCTTTGTGTTCCATCGCACTGACGAGTGTAGCGAGAGGCCACCAAGCCTACACTACTACGAGGGAAGTGGCGCTTACCTATAGGGGATTTCGCCTCAGCTACATGAGGTGACAGCTCACTAGCACCAAGGAGAAACCACCACCCATTCATTGGCGTATGTCACGGTCAGTAAGGAGGGGTATGCCTGCCTGACTTATGCATTGCACCAGGATCCATAAAGCTCTGTATAACTGTTGACAGTGTTTGGCCCCAGGAACATCCTCTTCCCTGTCACCAGCCAGTTCATTCTTAAGATGATAGGTAATACAAAAAGTACACTATTTTGTTCATGAATACATTCTTACTGAGGTATGCTGTTGCTTATGGACATCGATGAAGGCCAATTATTGTTAGTTACCTTGACATTCTGAAGTATTAACTGGCTGAGATCAGAGATGTGGGTATCTGCTGGAGTGCTGCAATGATCTCTTCAATTCGAGTAGAAATTGGATCTACACACGCGGTATGTTATTGTTGGGAGGTATAAGCTGAGTACACTGTTGTTTTGACGTCTCCATGACAGATAGATCTGATAAGGCAACTTCAAGCAGGATTTGGGCTGTGACCGGTTTTAACCGATTGGAGAGTACAGCAGAATTCACACATTTGCAGAATCTTATATAGTTGGAAAACATATTTAAGTTTACCAATTATTCTTATGGCCCTGAGTATGTGAGATACAGTAAGTCCAGTGGGTGGTCAGCCACTGCACATTGAGTCCCATTGAGAGTTACAGTTAATGTCTCACATGGTTCACCGATTCTCTCTGATTTTACGAACAGTACGACGTGCCATAATACCAAACTCCAGTAGGACCACTGCGGGGGAGCCCAAGTCTCGGCATTACTTGACGAAAACTGCTGGCAGTTTGGCAAAGGATCAGACGCAAAGACCCAAAGTCGGTACTCTGACATCAGGAGGAAGGTCACGAGAGACTCTGAATGATGGACCAGAACGGCATTCGACGTAAAGCCAATAAAACGTATCCTTCGAGAGCTCGAGGTGACCTGGCGTGTTGTGGTTGTGTGCCAGCACGATTATGGTTATGGAAAGTGGATATAGTGCCACCTCCTTGTAAGAACGCTACACGTGGTTGTGAAATTGTGTCTTCAATAACAGCGTCGCGGTCGTGGATGTGCCTGTTTCTGTTGGCAAGTCTGACACATTTCATGGTGGCTCCTGCAGATTCTGTGGACAACGATTCAACCTGTTTGATTGTTGTACGAGATTTACACTAACAAGTGAGGCAATTGTTGCTCAGTAATGTGTCTGCCAACGTGTAAGCTGGCTATTTAATCACCTGCTGGACGTGGGTGAGTAACTGGTTGCTGTCTTGTAGGCACGTAGCTGCAGATACGTCAACTCTCTCGCAGGAAAGAGACGGCGAAACAGTCTTGGGGGAGGGTGTCGCCCCAGCCTTCTTCATCCCCCCAGAAAACGACAGTAGCGTTTTCAGGATACGCACTGCGAGAAGCCATTTCATTGTCTGCCCATAGTAAATGGATCATGGTGTCAGAGATACCACCCAGCGGCGATTTCTTTAGGCTGGGATGGTGCACCCACACTGGGATGGGCATGAGTGGATCCAAGGGAGCAGAGTAGTAGTAGTATCTGGAGTTAGTCTGAAGGTACAACAAAAGTATCAATTGATATACCACACCCAGAACGTGTTAGTGGTGCATGACTGCCTGGGAAGCATGCGTGAATGCCTGTTAGGCGTAGAACGCTGAGAATGCACAATGGAAAAAATACAGTTAAATAACGAGAGTACTTGAAAAGAGGAAAGTATTACATGAAACTAGAAATTACTGCATGAAAAGTAGAAGTGTTACACCTGGAGTGCGTATGCGACTACAGAAGCAATTGCGAAATAGGAATATGACACCTGGAGGAACTATATGAGTGTAAATACACTCGAAAAGTAAAACCTGTGGCACTTTGAGGTCATTATGAGTGCTGGAGCACTTGATAAATAGGAATATTATACCTTGAGGACGTACATAGTAGCAGTAGAGAACGGAAAAATGAAGGGAAAGGAGTCATGGAGCTGGACCATGGAACAAGGCTGAGGTTTGAATGTTGAGGTCATTTAAGGTGTTTGCGTGGAATGTTGGGCCTGACAGAATTTAAGACCATAGCCCATTGATGGGTATCGCTGAAAGGTCCATAAGTGATGTAATTGGTTAACTGCAGGTCCAAGCCCGGAGCAGAAAGAAACATAGAGCTGGTGTTGACCAGAAGAGGCAGACTGCGGCGGAGCTTTCTGGGACTGGTGGATACAGGAGGTACTTTGGGCCAGGGGACTCAATCCTTTGAAGCTGCAGTGTGGCTTGATACCACTTCCAACGACAGAGAGTTTTGTAGGCGCCGCTCTGTCTGCTACATACCGTGCAGCAGGGAAAGAAATTTGGGAGCCATCTGCGAATTAATGATGAAGATATCACAAAGAAAACTGGATGTTATACCCAATCCAACTTGAGAGAAGCACACAAATTTAGAGCAAATTCAAAAGAAGGAAACCATCGCCAAAAATTAGAATTATATATGAATATCTTCATCTGCTAACGGGCGTTGATATATATCAACGGGGGTAGGTGAAATGTGTGCCCCGAGCGGGACTCGAACCCGGGATTTCCTGCTGGCATGACAGACGCTCTATCCATCTGAGCCACCGAGGGCACACAGGACAGTGTGACTGCAGGGACTGTTTCACGTACGCCTCCCGCGAGACCCACATTCTCACCTTATATCTCCACACGTTACACTCGTAGTGTCACTACCCAACACAAGTGAAATACAGTCTTAACAAGTCCCGTAAGAGTTCGGGTAACATATGAGCATCCACACAAGTGGTTCAAATGGCTCTGAGCACTATGGAACTTAAGATCTGAGGTCATCAGTCGCCTAGAACTTAGAACTACTTAAACCTAACTAACCTAAGGACATCACACACATCCATGCCCGAGGCAGGATTTGCATCCCCACAGAAGAAGAACGTCATGGCCAGTATTGCCAGAACTATATACTTATATGGATATGGTGTCTGTTCTTTCTCACATGTTCGAAAGAACAGACACCATATCCATATACGTACATCGCCAAAAACATGGAAAAACTGTGAAACCCACAAAACAGTCCCCAGTGTTAAGGCGAAACTGGAGTGGTGACACTGGAAGCATTAAAAATAATGTATATCCTTGTTGCCAGTTGGTGGGCTGAATCAATAAGTGGTGGTGCTGAAGACAGTGGTAGCGCCAGAATCGGTGAAAGATGTTTATCTTTATAGCGAACTGAAAAACAGATGCCGACGTAGACTGTGAATAACAAATCTATTGACGAAATCACAAAAGCTTCCATGTCCTTCCTTGTAGCTTAATTACACGAACACAATAAACAGTTCTCAATAAGGTCTCAGTCTTGAAATGAGAGAGATCCAGTGCGTCCAGTGGATAGCCAGACACTGACAACTGAGTCACCATTATTATAGTTACTATTAATTTCTCAGATGGTGCAGTGATTGTCTCTATTTGCTCGAACACTGCAATGCACTATAACACCAAAGTCCTGGAGGTCCATTGTGGTAGAGGCCAAGCCTCAGTGTAGCCCAACGAAGACTGCTGACAGCTCGAATGGTGTCAGAGGAGAAGAGCCGAGGCTGGTAGAGTGCTTAGCACTGGAGAGAAGCTCAGTGAAGGTTGCAGTAGAGACCCTGGCCTGGTAGATGGACTAACAGCACTCAAACCTGGATAACTTATCCATGGATGTGAACTCGTGTATCGTGGTTGTGCATTGGAATTAATGTTGTTGGAATATTCGGATACGATGCAACATGTACTTACGGGCATCCGACAAATGGAGGAGAAATAGTGCCCGCCATAGAAGTGCCACACTCGTGGATGCACTTGCTGTTGTCGGAAAGCCTGGTGCCTCTCCTACTGCGAGCCATAAAATCCATGGACAAAAAATGAGACTGTTAGTTGTTGTCCAGGATATTTGCTAACACACGAGGCAAGCGCTAATTTAGTAATGAGCTATCTAGCGACTAAGTTAGCTGGAGAGAATGATGCCTGATGTTTGACCACCTGCAGATGTGTGATTGGCGGCTGATACAGCAGTCATGTCAATAATTTGAAGTGTTACAGTCAGGATAATGAAGCCAGTATGAGGTTTATAAATGGAACCAAACACCCAGATACACCAGGGTAATGGGGCATCAACCAGTATCTATATCTACATCTAAATGGATACTTTGCAAATCACATTTAAATGCCTGGCAGAGAGTTCATGGAATCACCTTCAATGTTCTCTATTATTCCAATCTTGTGTAGCGCGCGGATAAAAAGCAAACACCTATATCGTTCGGTACGCGCATTGATTTTTTTATTATACCATAGTGGTCGTTTCTCCCTATGTAGGCCAGCGCCAACAAAATATTTTCGCATTCGGAGGAGAAAGTTGTGTTTGAAATTTCGTGAGAAGACTCAACAGCAACGAAAACTTTTAATGATGTCGACCATAACTCCTGTATCATTTTAGTGACATTTTCACCACTATTTTGCGATAATAAAAAACGTGCTGTCCTTGTTTGAACTTTTTCGATGCACTACGTCAATAATATATAGTAAGGATACCACACCGCGTAGCAGTATTCTAAAAGAGGACGGACAAGTGTAGTGAGGCAGTCTCTTTAGTAGTTAAGCAGTTTAAGTTGTCCGCAATATTAATTCCTAGATATTCAGTTGAATATAAGTTATTTATATTTCACTGACGTATCGTTGTTGTTTGTTGTAGTCTTCAGTCCAAAGACTGGTTTGATGCAGCCCTTCATGCTACTCTATCCTGTGCAACGTTCTTCATCTCCCAGTACCTACTGCAACCTACATCCTTCTGAATCTGTCTAGTGTATTCATCTCTTTGTATCCCTCTGCGATTTTTACCCTCCACGCTGCCCTCCAATACTAAATTGGTGATCCTTTGATGCCCTACGAACCGATCCCTTCTTCTAGTCTGCAACATTAACCAAAACGGCCTTGCTGTGCTGGTACTGCGAACGGCTGAAAGCAAGGGGAAACTACAGCCGTAATTTTTCCCGAGGACATGCAGCTTTACTGTATGATTAAATGATGATGGCATCCTCTTGGGTAAAATATTCCTGAGGTAAAATAGTCCCCCATTCGGATCTCCGGGCGGGGACTACTCAGGAGGATGTCGTTATCAGGAGAAAGAAAAATGGCATTCTACGGATCGGAGCGTGGAATGTCAGATCCCTTAATCGGGCAGGTAGGTTAGAAAATTTAAAAAGGGAAATGGATAGGTTAAAGTTAGATATAGTGGGAATTAGTGAGGTTCGGTGGCAGGAGGAACAAGACTTCTGGTCAGGTTATAAACACAAAATCAAATAGGGGTAATGCAGGAGTAGGTTTAATAATGAATAGGAAAATAGGAATGCGGGTAAGCTACTACAAACAGCATAGTGAACGCATTATTGTGGCCAAGATAGATACGAAGCCCACACCTACTACAGTAGTACAAGTTTATATGCCAACTAGCTCTGCAGATGATGAAGAAATTGAAGAAATGTACGATGAAATAAAAGAAATTATTCAGATAGTGAAGGGAGACGAAAATTTAATAGTAATGGGTGACTGGAATTCGAGTGTAGGAAAAGGGAGAGAAGGAAACATAGTAGGTGAATATGGATTGGGGCTAAGAAATGAAAGAGGAAGCCGCCTAGTAGAATTTTGCACAGAGCACAACTTAATCATAGCTAACACTTGGTTTAAGAATCATGAAAGAAGGTTGTATACGTGGAAGAACCCTGGAGATACTAAAAGGTATCAGATAGATTATATAATGGTAAGACAGAGATTTAGGAACCAGGTTTTAAGTTGTAAGACATTTCCAGGGGCAGATGTGGACTCTGACCACAATCTATTGGTTATGACCTGTAGATTAAAACTGAAGAAACTGCAAAAATGTGAGAAATTAAGGAGATGGGACCTGGATAAACTGAAAGAACCAGAGGTTGTACAGAGTTTCAGGGAGAGCATAAGGGAACAATTGACAGGAATAGGGGAAAGAAATACAGTAGAAGAAGAATGGGTAGCTCTGAGGGATGTAGTAGTGAAGGCAGCAGAGGATAAAGTAGGTACAAAGACGAGGGCTGCTAGAAATCCTTGGGTAACAGAAGAAATATTGAATTTAATTGATGAAAGGAGAAAATATAAAAATGCAGTAAATGAAGCAGGCAAAAAGGAATACAGACGTCTCAAAAATGAGATTGACAGGAAGTGCAAAATGGCTAAACAGGGATGGCTAGAGGACAAATGTAAGGATGTAGAAGCTTATCTCACTAGGGGTAAGATAGATACTGCCTACAGGAAAATTAAAGAGACCTTTGGAGAGAAGAGAACAACGTGTATGAATATCAAGAGCTCAGATGGCAGCCCAGTTCTAAGCGAAGAAGGGAAGGCAGAAAGGTGGAAGGAGTATATAGAAGGCTTATACAAGGGCGATGTACTTGAGGACAATATTATGGAAATAGAAGAGGATGTAGATGAAGACGAAATGGGAGATACGATACTGCGTGAAGAGTTTGACAGAGCACTGAAAGACCTGAGTCGAAACAAGGCCCCCGGAGTAGACAACATTCCATTAGAACTACTGACGGCCTTGGGAGAGCCAGTCATGACAAAACTCTACCAGCTGGTGAGCAAGATGTATGAGACAGGCCAAATATCCTCAGACTTAAACAAGAATATAATAATTCCAGTCCCAAAGAAAGCAGGTGCTGACAGGTGTGAAAATTACTGAACTATCAGTTTAATAAGTCACAGCTGCAAAATACTAACGCGATTTTTTTGCAGACGAACGGAAAAACTGGTAATTGCGGACCTCGGGGAGGATCAGTTTGGATTCCGTAGAAATGTTGGAACACGTGAGGCAATACTGGCCTAACGACTTCACTTAGAGGAAAGATTAAGAAAAGGCAGACTTACGTTTCTAGCATTTGTAGACTTGGAGAAAGCTTTTGACAATGTTGACTGGAATACTCTCTTTCAAATTCTGAAGGTGGCAAAGGTAATATACAGGGAGCAAAAGGCTATTTACAATTTGTACAGAAACCAGATGGCAGTAATAAGAGTCGAGGGGCATGAAAGGGAAGCAGTGGTTGGGAAAGGAGTGAGACAGGGTTGTAGCCTCTCCCCGATGTTATTCAATCTGTATATTGAGCAAGCAGTAAAGGAAACAAAAGAAAAATTCGGAGTAGGTATTAAAATTCATGGAGACGAAGTAAAAACTTTGAGGTTCGCCGATGACATTGTAATTCTGTCAGAGACGGCAAAGGACTTGGAAGAGCAGTTGAACGGAATGGACAGTGTCTTGAAAGGATGATATAAAATGAACATTAACAAAAGCAAAACGAGGATAATGGAATGTAGTCAAATTAAATCGGGTGATGCTAAGGGAATTAGATTAGGAAATGAGACACTTAAAGTAGTAAAGGAGTTTTGCTATTTAGGAAGTAAAATAACTGATGATGGTCGAAGTACAGAGGATATAAAATGTAGACTGGCAATGGCAAGGAAAGCGTTTCTGAAGAAGAGAAATTTGTTAACATCGAATATAGATTTATGTATCAGGAAGTCGTGTCTGAAAGTATTTGTTTGGAGTGTAGCCATGTATGGAAGTGAAACATGGACGATAACTAGTTTGGACAAGAAGAGAATAGAAGCTTTCGAAATGTGGTGCTACAGAAGAATACTGAAGATAAGGTGGATAGATCACGTAACTAATGAGGAGGTATTGAATAGGATTGGGAAGAAGAGAAGTTTGTGGCACAACTTGACTAGAAGAAGGGATCGGTTGGTAGGACATGTTTTGAGGCATCAAAGGATCACAAATTTAGCATTGGAGGGCAGCGTGGAGGGTAAAAATCGTAGAGGGAGACCGAGAGATGAGTACACTAAGCAGATTCAGAAGGATGTAGGTTGCAGTAGGTACTGGGAGATGAAGAAGCTTGCACAGGATAGAGTAGCATGGAGAGCTGCATCAAACCAGTCTCAGGACTGAAGACAACAACAACTATTTTCTTCTTGTCTAAACTATTTATCGTCCATGTTTCACTTCCATACATGGCTACACTCCATACAAATACTTTGAGAAACGACTTCCTGACACTTACATCTATACTCGATGTTAACAAACTTCACTTCTTCAGAAATGCTTTCCTTGCCATTGCCAGTCTACATTTTATATCCTCTCTACTTCGAGCATCATCAGTTATTTTGATCCCCAAATAGCAATACTCATTCAGTACTTTAAGCGTCTCATTTCCTAATCTAATTCCCGCTTCATCGCCCGCTTTAATTCTACTACTTTTCATTATTCTCGTTTTCCTTTTGTTGATGTTCATCTTATATCCTCCTTTGAAGACCATGTCCATTTCGATCAGATGCTCTTCCAGGTCCTTCGGTGTCTCTGACTAAATTACAATGTTATAAGCGAACCTCAAAGTTTTAATTTCTTCTCCATGCATTTTAATTCCTACTCCCAATTTTTCTTCTGTTTCCTTTACTGTTTGCTCAGTATAGAGATTGAATAACATTGGGGAGAGGCTACAACCCTGTCTCACTCCCTTCCGAACCACTGCTTCTCTTTCATGTCCTTCGACTTTTATAACTGGCATCTGGTTTCTGTACAAATTGTGAATATCCTTTCGCTCGCTGTATTTTACCCCTGCTACCTTCAGAATTCGAAATAGAGTATTCCAGTCAACATTGTCAAAAGCTTTCTTTAAGTCTATGAATGCTATAAACGTAGGTTTTGCCTTTCCTTAAGCTATTTTCTAAGATAAGACATAGTGTCAGTATTGCCACACGTGTTCCATTATTTCTACGGAAACCAAACTGATCTTCCCCGAGGTCGGCTTCTACTAGTTTTTCCATTCGTCTTTAAAGAATTCGCGTTAGTATTTTGCAGCTGTGACTCATTAAACTGATAGTTCGGTAATTTACACATCTGTCAACACCTGCTTTCTTTGGGATGGGAATTGTTATATTCTTCTTGAAATCTGAGGGTATTTCGACTGTTTCATACATCTTGCTCACCAAATGGTGGAGTTTTGTCAGGACTGGCTCTCCCAAGGCCGTCAGTAGTTCCAATGGAATGTTGTCTACTCCGGGGTCCTTGTTTCGACTCAGGTCTTTCAGTGCTCTGTCAAACTCTTCACGCAATATCGTATCTCCCATTACATCTTTATCTACGTCCTCTTCCATTTCCATAATATTGACCTTAAGTACATCGCCCTTGTATAGACCCTCTATATACTCCTTCCACCTTCCTGATTTCCCTTCTTTGCTTAGAACTGGGTTTTCATCTGAGCTCTTGATATTCATACAAGTGGTTCTCTTTTCTCCAAAGGTCTCTTTAATTTTCCTATACGCAGTATCTATCGTACCCCTAGTGAGATTAGCCTCTACATCCTCACATTTGTCCTCTAGCCATCCCTGCTTAGCCATTTTGCACTTCCTGTCGATATCTTTTTTGAGACGTTTGTATTCCTTTTTGCCTGCTTCATTTACTGCATTTTTATATTTTCTCCTTTCATCAATTAAATTTCTTCTGTTACCCAAGGATTTCTACTAGCCCTCGTCTTTTTACCTACTTGACCCTCTGCTGCCTTCACTACTTCATCCCTCAAAGCTACCCATTCTTCCTCTACTGTATTTCTTCCTCTTTCATTTCTTAGCCCCAATCCATATTCATCTACTACGTTTCCTTCTCTCCCTTTTCCTACTACCGAATTCGGGCACCCATGACTATTAAATTTTCGTCACCCTTCACTATCTGAATAATTTCTTTTGTTTCATCATACATTTCTTCAATTTCTTCGTCATCTGCAGAGCTAGTTGGCATATAAACCTGTACTACTGTAGTAGGTGTGGGCTTCGTATCTATCTTGTCCACAATAATGTGTTCACTATACTGTTTGTAGTAGCTTACCCGCATTCCTATTTTCGTATTCATTATTAAACCTACTCCTGCATTACCCCTATTTGATTTTGTGTTTATAACCCTCTAGTCACCTGACCAGAAGTCTTGTTCCTCCTGCCACCGAACTTCACGAATTCCCACTATATCTAACTTTAACCTGTCGATTTCCCTTTTTAAATGTTCTAAGGTACCTGCCCGATGAAGGGATCTGACATTCCACGCTCCGATCCGTAGAACACCAATTTTCTTTCTCCTGATAACTACGTCCTGTTGAGTAGTCCCCGCCCGCAGATCCGAATGCGGGACTATTTTACCTCCGGAATATTTTACCCAAGAGGAGGCCATCATCATTTAATCATACAGTAATGCTGCATGCCCTCGGAAAAATTACGGCCGTAGTTTCCCCTTGCTTTCAGCCGTTGGCAGTACCAGCACAGCAAGGCCGTTTTGGTTATTGTTACAAGGTCAGATCAGTCAATCATCCAGACTGTTGCCCTTGCAACTGTTGAAAAGGCTGCTGCCCCTCTTCAGGAACCACGCGTTTGTCTGGCCTCTCAACAGATACCCCTCCGTTGTGGTTGCACCTACGGTACGGCTATCTGTATCGCTGAGGCACCCAAGCAATCCCCACCAACGGCAAGGTCCATGGTTCATGAAATATAATAATTCCAATTTCAAAGAAAACAGGTGTTGACATATGTGAAAATTACCGAACTATCAGTTTAATAAGTCACAGCTGCAAAATACTAACGCGAATTCTTTACAGACGAATGGAAATAATGGTAGAAGCCGACCTCGGGGACGATCAGTTTGGATTCCGTAGAAATATTGGAACACGTGAGGAAATACTGACCCTACGACTTATCTTAGAAGAAAGATTAAGGAAAGGCAAACGTACGTTTCTAGCATTTGTAGGCTTAGAGAAAGCTTTTGACATTGTTCATTGGAATACTCTCTTTCAAATTCTGAAGGTGGCAGGGGATTAAATAAAGGGAGCGAAAAGCTATTTACAATTTGTACAGAGACCAGATGGAGGTTATAAGAGTCGAGGGGTACGAAAGCGAAGCAGTGGTTCGGAAGGTAGTGAGACCGGGTTGTAGCCTATCCCCGATGTTATTCAATCTGTATATTGAGCAAGCAGTAAAGGAAACAAAAGAAAAATTCGGAGTAGGTATTAAAATCCATGGAGAAGAAATAAAAACTTTGAGGTTCGTCGATGAGATTGTAATTCTGTCTGAGACAGCAAAGGACTTGGAAGAGCAGTTGAATGGAATGGATAGGGTCTTGAAAGGAGGATATAAGAAGAACATCAGCAAAAGCAAAACGAGGATAGTGGAATGTATTCGATTTAAGTCTAAGGGAATTAGATTAGGAAATGACACACTTAAAGTAGTAAAGGAATATTGCTATTTGTCGAGCAAAATAACTGATGATGGTCGAAAGAGTGAGGATATAAAATGTAGAGTGGCAATGGCAAGGCAAGTTTTTCTGAAGAAGAGAAATTTGTAAACATTGAGTATAGATTTAAATGTCAGGAAGTCGTTTCTCAAAGTATTTGTATGGAGTGTAGCCATGTATGGAAGTGAAACATGGACGATAAATAGTTTGGACAAGAAGAGAATAGAAGCTTTCGAAATGTCGTGCTACAGAAGAATGCTGAAGATTAGATGGGTAGATCACATAACTAATGAGGAGATATTGAATAGAATTGGGGAGAAAGGGAGTTTGTGGGTCAACGTGACCAGAAGAAGCCATCGGTTGGTTGGACAAGTTCGGAGGCATCAAGGGATCACGAATTTAGTACTGGAGGGCAGCGTGAAGGGTAAAAATCGTAGAGGGAGACCAAGAGATGAATACACTAAGCAGATTCAGAAGGATGTAGAATGCAGTAGGTACTGGCCGATGAAGAAGCTTGCACAGGATAGAGTAGCATGGAGAGCTGCATTAAAACAGTCTCAGGACTGAAGACCACAACAACAACATACATTAGATGACATGTTCGGGGACGTTGAATGTTTGTATCAACACACCAATACAACATTACAAAAAGTAGCATTTTTAAGAAAGTGTTGCCAACGGCCTGTCCACAGTGGTAACACTGGTTCCCTCCAGTCACCGAAGTTGAGCGCTGTCCTGCTGGTCTAGCACTTGGATGTGCGCCACTCTGGTCTGCCGAGCGCTGTTGGCAAGCACGGTGTACTCAGTCCTTGTGAGGCAAGCTGTGGAGCTACTTGATTGAGAAGTAGCGGCTCCGGTCTTGGAAAGAGGCATAATCCGGGAGAGAGGGGCGCTCACCACATGTCCTATCCGATCCGCATTCGGTGACGCTTGTGAGCTGAAGATGACACAGCTGCCGGTCGGTACCGTTGGGCCTTAATGGGCTGTTCGGGAGGAGTTTGAGTTTTTTATGAGACAGCGTTTGAGGATAATAAGATTTTTCAAATGGAATGACCTGTCCCGAGTCCCATCCTGAACCCAATGGAACACCTTTGAGATGCACGCCCCATCGTGGAAAATCACTACCTTCTCTGTTTTCGCCTTTGAGAAAGAATGGACTGCCAGTCCTCCATAAACATTCAGACACATTACTGAAATATTTCCGAGTATAGATCAACCCCCACAAAGTAGAAGAGAGGATACTCACTATATTAATGTTCATTAATTGGTGGGTGGGATCTTTTGGTCTGATACTGTACACTTTTTTTAACTTCATTCTAAATCTCTCAAGAGACGAAAACAATCATATAATGATAGTCTAGAAACAGTTTGAAACGGTACCCGAGTATTGTCCTCATTCTGTGATATAGGACGAACAGAGTCATTAGAGGCTTGCTTATCAGGCTCAATGGTTAAATGCATTACGAAAATAAGCATACGTTACTTGGCTCATGGCTTTACTTTATATGACACTGAATCTAGTGAGCTGCGATTTTTGTCAATCGAACTATTTCTTAGGGGGTCATAAGGCTGCTCCAGACATGAGTACGCACTCAGGTTTCAGTACACACTTCTTATATGGGATAAAGTAAATAATCGACAGCCGTGATACAATGACACAGCGTAACGTGTGAGCCCCAACGGTGTTTGAAGCACAGTAGTAGATTTCGATAAGCAAGCCTTTCAGATTTATACTCGTTTGGGAAAAGTTACAGCGCCATCATTAACAGCATTGCATCACTGTACTCGTCTTTCCAAGAGCTCTCGAGTCCTATGAGAAGCTATACCTTTCCATTTAAAACAAATTTCCTTCAGGGCTTCAGTAGGTACCAGGGTTACGAAGGCTGAACAAAAAACTGAAGTACGCACCCCTGTACTTAGTAACATCATAAACGATGTTTTGATATGTTCAAGTGTACACGAGACATAAAGAATGTTATGTCTCGTCTCATTCATCCTGTATTTCCCAGATCGATGATGTGGAACCAAGCTCTCACTTATCTCACACAACATCCTTAAAGCCGTGAATTACGTCAGTCTAGTAGATAGAAGCAATATTGCCAGACTTCCGAGAAGTATTTGACACATACGAATACTGCCTAATGTACGTTGAAATGGGTACCAACAACTTGATAATGTCGACGGAGAGGCACTAACTGATATAGAAGTAACTTTTAATGCACTTACAGCCAATATTAATAGCAACCTTAGACATTTCCCTGATGATGTGATAATCTACAATAAAGTAATGTCTGGAAAAAGCTGTGTATATATTCGGTCGAATCATGATAAGTTTACAGACAGGCACAGATGCCTGTAACCTTCTTTAAATGTTCATAAATTTAAAACTATATAGTTCACAAACAGCAAATCTGTAATAACGTATGACTATAACATCACTGACACACAATTGTAATCGATCAATTCGTACTAACACCTAGGCATGATAATTTATGGATATTTGAAATGGAGAGAACGTATAAGCTCTGGAGTAGGTAAATCAGTGTTTCATTTCGATTTATCGATATAATGCTAGGAAAATATAATAAATGTACAAAGGAGATTACTTACAAAATATTCGTGTGATCCAGCCTACGATATTGCTGAAGTGTGTAGACGTGCAACCAATAGGACTAACTGGGGATGTTAAAAGTATACAATGAAGGGCAGAACGAAAGGTCACAGGCCTTTTTCATTCATCGAAAGTATCACAGAGGGCCGAAAGTACTAAAGTGACAGACTAAGGTGGACGTAAATATCCCAAGAAAGCCTACTTACCAATGTTCGAGAATGGTTTAGAAGTGATGAATGTAGGAATGTACCAAAATCGTACTGGTATCACTATCGTAGAAATCAGAGGGTCAGTATAGGCTAATTGCAACCAGCAGAGTGGTGTTAAACAACCACTTTCCCCTCGCTTCATTCCTGAATGCAACAGTGGAAAGCCGTTGGGGGAGCACGCAAACGAGTAGATGCGTGTGCACAGTACAGGGGCAGCGACAAAGACTCTAGTGTGGATATAATCACTTACTCTTTGCTTTATGTTTGTTTTGTCTTAGATGTTCTATGCTAATGTCTGCCTCATGGCTTCAGAATAAAGTTGAACATAAAGAATGCGAAAGAGTCTATCGTAGACAGAATGGAGCTACGTAGTGGCTACAAAGTGGTGACCCCAAAGTCAAAAGAACACGTACGGCGAGAGGCAGAGGAGAAGGACAACGAAGATACGCTATAGCATACGCCAAACGGCAGTAGCTCTGCAGCACTATTAGTACACCGGCAGGGTACGCTGCGCGGTCAGGTTCAGGAGTTATGAAACGACGTTCGACACCACGGAATGGATTCAGGGGAGCGGGACAGTGATATTACCAGGACAATATCCGCTGCCGGAACACACATATAAGACGAGGATTCGCTGGGACAACGCATGAAAGTCCGCCTGCCACCGTTCCTGGCCGATAAACCGGAACTTTGGTTCTCCATGTTAGAACTGGCATTCATGCATAATCGGGTAACTGACGACCGGAAAAAGTTGATGATGGTGCCAAACAGAGATAATTGGACGGAAACCGGAAACGCAGAAATATACAACATTGAAGGGCTTTTTAATGACATCTGAGGTCATCAGTCTCCTAGACTTTGAGCTACTTAAACTTAAGGACATCACACACATCCATGCCCGAGGCAGGATTCGAACCTGCGACCGTAGCAGCAGCGCGGTTCCGAACTGAAGCACCTAGAACCGCTCGACCACACCGGCCGGTCGTAACAACATGTAGACTGTAAGTACAGATGTTTCTTTATTAACGGTATCTCCGCGATTTTATGTTCGAAATGTGACGGCTTCCTGTTATTATTTGATAGACACAGGGTTTGATGTCAGCACGTGGCCAAAGGGGAAATGTACTCCCCTCAGTGACAGCACATCGTTTTGCCTCAAGACTGCAAATAAACAGCCCAAAATGATTTATGGCAGTTGTGTAAAGGAAGTGAATTTTGGACCTAGTATTATTTGTCATTGGACTTTTGTCATTGCAGGTATGGCAGAGTGCATATTAGGAGCAGATTTTCTATATACATTCGGTATTGCCTTGGACATTCGGTTATCGCAGCTTAGAAAGGGCAAAGAGGTGGTGCATGGTCATGTAGGACTGATCACAGAGAAGGTACACGGTTCGGTTGGAGTAACTGATGTATGCCGACTTAGAGAACCATCAGCGCAGCCGATAGCCAGGGTGGCCCATCATACAGTTCACCACATAAACACCGTGCGCGGGACTCCAGTCTCTCTCAGACCGAGAAGGTTGGCCCCAGACAGATTTGCAGACACAAAAGCTGAGTTCGAAGAGATGTTGGAAAAGGGAGTGATACGAAGATCTGATAGTGCATGGGCCTCCCTTTTACATTCAGTGCGGAAGAACGACTGTAGAAAAGAATACCACCAAATACCGGTGGCTGACAGTGGCATACCGAAGACGGTAGTCACTACACCTCTCGGTCTTTTCGAGTTTCTACGCAGACGAATAGTTGCGTCTGCACAGTACAGGGGTAGCGGCAAAGACTCTAGTGTGCACATAATCATTTACTCTATGCTTTGTGTTTGTTTTGTCTTAGATGTTCTATGTTAATGTCTGGCTCATGGCTTCAAAATAAAGTTGAACATTAAGAATACGAACGAGTCTATCATTGATAGAATGGAGCTACGTAGTGGCTACACCGTTATAGCTGGTACACTGGGTAGTACCCCTTGCCACGCACTCCGCATTGATTTACAACGTACGAATGTAGGGAGATAAATGTCTACGGAAAAGTGACCGCTGCCAACCGCACAGTAGTCGCCCGGAGCTATGTTGTGTATCGCTGGGTAGCCTAAGCAGCAGGCGTCGCCCCGGACAAGCTGGCCACTTGCTGCCGCTGCCCGTGTGCCATTTGCAGGCGCTGCTCCCTGCTTGATGCTCCCACGGAGCACGTGCCCGGCCCGCCTCCCCGGAGGCCGGGCCCGCAGGTGGGAGGTGGGTGTCCCCCGGCGCGGCGCATGCTCGCAGCGGCACACGCGCACGCCGCCTCCGACGCCGAAGCCGACGCCGACGCCGACGCTCAGTGGTCGCGCGGCAGGCGCCCCGCAAACCACGGCCGGCCACGCATCGCGGCGCCCTGCTACGCTCGCGGTATGCGACGATCGCGGACGCCGACTCCGCTACCGCCACTGCCTGCTGCTGCCGCTGCCGCCCGCCGACACGGCGACGAAGACGACGACGGCGACGACCCGCGCCAGGCCCCTGCGGCCCGCCACCGCAGCCGCAGCTGCCCTCGCCACAGCCAGGTAAATCACGACGTGGCTACAGTGTCTGCACTTTACCTGCGTGTCAGTGTCATCCGTATTCCGAGTCATTTTCCCTTACTCCACACTTGTCATACCTCAGTAAACTACAATTAAATGCTTACCTCGGTACTGACAGCTTGTATACGAGTTTGTACTAATCTTTTCATCTACACCAACAGATACATTTTAGAATATGTGTGTCTCTGCAGGTGTTCACTGTCATAGTGATGACAGAAATGTTCTGTTTACTTGGGAACACAGATATATAGATTTCAGAGAAGACGACACATGCCGCCCATGCTGTCACTGGATTTATTTATCTCACAACACTGACTACGATATGTGTGCTATTTGCGAGTGATAAGATTAAATACATCATTACATGCAGACTATATAGCATATCTAGCGTAATTACAATGATCTAAAGTGCACAGATTTTATATTGTATTATATACCAGTAGTAATCACATATGATGTGTTACATCCTCGTTTTACACAGACGACGAGAAATATTCTTTCATAGATGAGCTGAAACATGTGAATATAATTGAATATGATGACCTCTCCACTGTTAAGAATATCTACTGAGGCGCTACATGCTGAGTTATCACTTCAAAACGGCACACATGCTAAAGTTATGAATGTGAAATAAGTAAATCCAGCAACAATGCACATGGAACCGGTCGTTTCTGAAAAGTATTAATGTCAGTTTTTAAATGAAATAGAAATTACAATCTTAATAAGAACACAATTTGAAAAAATACAATTATGTCATATTGAGATTTAATAACACTAAGTTTTTAAATATTAACAGTGGAGACAGTTGAAAAACTCAAAACGCACAGTATCAATAGATACACGTTTTTCAGACACGTTCATTGTAATGTACACAGCAATTGCAGGAAAACTGTAGATAGTCTTTTGAATTTATAGTTTGTTCTATATAGCCTACAGAGATACGTAATTTCAATTTGTTCTCAACTAAGTATTAGACAGTCTGCTGTTACAGGCTGTTCAAACGTGCGTAAGTAACCTATAAAAAATGTTATTTTAGAGTCATTGGAACTTAAAGTCCTTAGAAAAATAATATATTTATTTGGGGTTTGAAAATAACTTCCGCTGAAAGAATCAGACTTCATAAATGTATTGTGACTTGTAAGCCTAACAGTAAGTTTTGCATGAATCATCGTTGTTTTACTGTTGTCCCATACAATCTGAAGGAAGTCCGTTGCACCTCCCTTTCCTATCATACTACTTACCTGTAGTTCGTAGCGTTTCTACACTTCCTTAATTCGCCCTCCTGTTGTTGGATGGTACGAAGACATGATGTGGGTAAATTACATCATAGACAATTACTCATCTACAATGAAAAGAATGTTAGTGGTAGAATCACACTTCGTGAAACCTAAATCTGAAGACTGCTTTATAGCCCACTGTAACTTTAAGTCTGTTTATTACTTCGGTGTAAGTTGTACCAGTATAAACTACTCACAATGGGAAATATGATGGTCTTAGTAAGATTGATAAAATACCTGTCGGACGACGTACTTAATTCGTGCATCTGATTTATGAGTTTCTCAAATTCTTAGTTTGCATAATAATTAAATAAATCAGAATGGCATACACTATATCTTCCAAACAGTAATTATGTCCGTTTTGCATTATTTCCGTATTTGTATGGGATACTCTAAGATTGACTTGTCTTATGGGCCACAGCCTAATAGTTACACCCACTTTCATCGAACTTGTACACACTGTAAATTATGTTACTGAGCAGCAAACCTTTGTAACTCTCCTCATAACAACCAAGCAAGTGAAAACGAATTAACAGCTAGTTTCATATCCATTATCTGTACTTCCAAGTCAAATGTGACCGCGAACTTCTGTAGTTTCGTATGGTAACGAGTTGTCATCAAAGAACTACAACATGAATTGTAGGCAGAATTATGTGTATAACATATTAAGGGAAGTGGTATGTTTGTTAGCCCCGACATGAACTACTTTCATAAATACTTTCGTCACCACGTCATTAATGCACAACATTTATTTGGCTACACACAGAGTCCTGCGTTTAATAACCTGTTGGGATTGTGAAACTGCCTGCCATCATTCTAATTTTAATAAAATTCTATTTCTTTACTTATTTATTTGTATTGGTTTAGCATCCTCCTGGTATCAATGTCGTGAGGCAGATTGCTGACAAATATGGACTTGTAGAGGAGAACGAACAAACCATGGCCATTCA
This sequence comes from Schistocerca gregaria, assembly GCF_023897955.1. NCBI lineage: Eukaryota > Metazoa > Arthropoda > Insecta > Orthoptera > Acrididae > Schistocerca > Schistocerca gregaria. The sequence goes on from NC_064922.1 coordinate 832,194,629, forward strand.
AAATAAAATAGAAATAAAATATCACTGTACCCTAAATTAAACACACGGTAAGAATCTAACGATGGGTCCTCCGAAATGCGAGTACTGTTCTTACAAATTATTTAGACGTTTTCCTTTTAGTGTATTTAACGTAAGTAACAAAAGTTTCTGGAATACACCTCAAGAACTAGTATCTTTCCCCCTAACACAGCCTGAGGAAGAAGTATGGAAGACGTGAAATTTATTTCGTCCATCATGCAAGCAAAATCTTCACCGACCTAGGTCAATGCCTAGAAGTGAGACTATGACAGCAACGTGAAACGCAACTTATATGGATCGGTTCACACGACGTAAATGTGAAATGTAGATAGAGTCGTTACAAGTCAACGCACTTCTTTTCGTTAAGATTAGGGTTTCATCAAAGTATTTTGAAACATCCACTTCTAATCTGTGAGTTGCATCGAGGAGATTAATATGCATTCTGATATTTCGTGTCCTAGAACGCTAATAGTTGCTAGTCATGAAACATCTGTCACAGCAGAAAACAGTATCTAGATTATCAATTAACTATTCTATTCCACTTGGCAGCCTAAGGCATTTTTTCACTCCCTGCTGTGTCCAACGACGCTACTCTGCAAAACTTTTAGCTTGGTGCCTCGACTTTGCTAATCTTACCAGTGGGACAAATATTTGGTATTATGCGGGAAGATACAAAATGTTCAAAACGGTTTCTCAGAAAACCGAAAGTACCGCTTAATGTATTGCTCTAGAATTAGTTAAGAACGTGTTAGAGACAGAAGTTCAGATTTGGTTTGTGGAAGAAAATCACGCAACGTTTTATTGAAGGAATCGTTCTGGAATTTCCATTAGCAATTTAAGGAAAATCAAAGATAATGTAAATGCATTTTCGATTCTAATGTAAGGTTTACGACAAATGGTTCTACTCAAAACGCTAAGTTGCAGAAACGTAAATTGTCGAAGGATGTGCTGCAAAACGCATATTTATTACAAAAATTGAGTACGTACTTATAAAGACGAATACGACAGCACTTCGTTAAAGAAATACGGCAATATCACACTGCTTGATGCTCGAGGTGAAATTCTTCACACAAACAGCCTGAAAAAATGTAGTTTTAAGGATTTAGTCACAGTGCTTTTTCACACCAATTGTCCCGGAAACCTCGCAAAACGCATGATTAAACAACTTCGTAATGATTCTCTGAATTTTTTGCAAAATGTTTCACTGGAAATATTAGCAAGAGACATAACAATGTGCCATTTTCAAAAGCTTTCGAACGAAATGTAAATATATTTCGTGCTGTACGAGTGTAAAATAGTTACTTTGGCACCTAATAGAAAAAAACAGGTACGACGTTGACACAAAGAAGCACTCGCCAGAGAGGTACAACTCTGTCTAAACAAAAACTTTGCAAGCAACTGAACAGTGCACTACTGACGGTTATCTGTACAAATAATAAACGAATATCTGTCGTTTTCTGTAGCGAATGAGTGAGGAAGACCTTACTTCATATCTAGTTAAGTGTCGTGTTATTTCTTCATTTAATCCTTACGTGTGATGTACCGGCTGAATCAGCTAGACAGTTCACCTGAGACATTTCCTGAATAATTTAAAGAACCATAATTCTGTATTTACCCAAATCAGTTCAAAAGTTATTGACTGGCGTATAGTGCCTTTCCTTATCTATATTAATGACAGAGATTATGGATATGCTTTGATTTCTCAAATGGAGCTGCGGTACTTCTACTGCTGGCGTCATAGTTGTAAAGAAGACCAATTAACAAATTCTTCAGAATCTGATTCTTAGTTTCGGAAAATTTGCAGTGTGTAGATCTTAGGATCTATCTGCTTTGAAAATGACACTGATCGCAGTCTTATGCTGAAGTTCGTGTAGTCTTAAGGAACCGTCGACTCAAGCCAATGGGATGCCCCTACTAGATGCAGCTAAGAGAGTCTACTTATAAAAGCCGCATTGTGGAGAAAAGTTTAATTTAAAAAGTGATACTAATCAGAATTAGCTACAAGTACTTAGACCGATAAACCGAATGGAAATCAAAGGACATGGCATGAAATGATTATTCACCACGAACTATTATAAGAAGTATTGTCTTGTTTCTGGCAGAAACTTGTAAGAAAAGTCCATGTCAAAAAACGAACGAATTTGTGAAAGAGGGAGTTGAAGATTGTTAAATAATAGCTATTTATCACAAGTTAATATCAATATACACAAAACTGCATTACAGAATTATTTCTAAAATAGTAACTAAAAGGAAATCACAAAAGAATGTGAGCATAGCCACTTCCTGAAAATTGGATTTATGCTTTCCCGTCTTATCCTGTGACCAGGAAAGAACTGAATGTTCAAATGATCAAATGTTTGTGAATTTCTAAGGGATCAAACTGCTAAGGTCATAGGTCCCTAGACTTACACACTACTTAAACTAACTTACGCTAAAGACGGCAGACACATCTATGCCCGGGGGAGGACTCGAACCTCTGGCGGGAAAAGAACTGAATGATCGCTTTCCTAGCCACGAGTGCAAAGTAAGCCGGACATCCATCGTGATGACACAACATTTAGGTATTTTGAGTGACGCATCTACTGCCCATTTATTCAGCACCAAACGTTTGTAATTCAGTGCCTCTGATGCTCAATGTGCTGTAGCCAGTGGAGGTTTCTCAGAGGACCAATAACGCATAGTTCTTACAGTTTTCCGTGATTTCTAAAGGTTGCTTTATCGATACAGAGAAAGTTAATCAGGTGGTGGAGTGACATAAGTAACGGAGGGAAACTGTTTGTCCACAAAATGGGAACCATGCTGGTCTCACTGCAGAGGCACTCAAAGTTCTCTGTACTCAATATGTAAATTGCGGGGAAACAGCTGACAGCCATTGTATATCGTTCGCTCGGCTGGTTGCAGGTTTGTCCTTACCCTCCGCGCAATCTTGCTGGCCACCGCCTGACTTGATACCTTTGTACATAAAACTCCACTCTTCTTTCCATGTTCCCACTGCACTCTCCGTAAGATAGTGGCATATGTAGTTTCTCTGAATTTCTGAAAAACACTTATTTTTTCAAACTAATCAGTAGTCGACACAAGTAAAGCACGCAAGTAAAGAGAAAACTACATTTCTCCTATGCAACATTCAGTTTCCGCAGTACACTACGTGACGTATTTCCTTCTTCGTGAGCGGAATCACGAAATTTTGTATAAGATAGTAATCTGTTTCTTTTCTAAAACAGGTAAATCGTAAGTTCGAGATATTGTAATCACTATAAAATTAATAATCGGATTTTGAAGAGTAAAATGTCGTTGAGTTACTCTCATTTACAACAACGATACTAAAAAACTAACTCCTTCGGAACAGGCCATGGAGATCCAACGTTACCGCCCGGCCGCCATGTCATCCTCAGCCCATAGGCGTCACTGGACGCTGATACGTAAGGGCATGTGGTCAGCACACTGCTCTCCCGGCCGTATGTTAGTTCCCTACTCCCGAGCCGCTACTTCTCGTTCAAGTAGCTCCTCAGTTTTCCTCACAAGGGCTGAGTGCACCCAGCTTGCCAACAGCGCTCGGCAGACCGGATGGTCATCCATCCAAGTGCTAGCCCAGCCAGTCAGCACTTAACTTCTGTGATAGGACGGGAGCCATTGTGACCACTGCTGCAAGGCCGTTGGCACAACGATACTAGCAACAGAAATTATTTCAGTTTCATTTGAAAAGGCGAAACTGACTCCGCTATATCTGTAATTAATAGAGCTACGAAAAAATACTATAGGTCGTTTAGGTCGACTTTCTCACAAATGGTTTCACGATATCTTAATCAGGTTCGGAAGAGATTTGAAGTGAACAATTTAGCTGAAAAATGAAGGCTGCTGGACAGCTGTATAGTATTTCTCGGATAACGATTCCCTAACTTTAGTAATATGATTTTTTCGATGACAGCATCGCTATGTATCCAGATATTCCCGATTAGTTCACACTGCTAAGACGAAGAGTGGGTGCACCGCAATTGTTTTCAAATCAGTCACATGAGCCAGACATTTCAAATCTCTAAACAGATGAATGTCTTACATTCGCCTCCCCTTCACTGATTTCATGTCTTCATCCGATTTCGTGTCTCCACCTACTTCATTTCAGCGGCCGGTAAACAGCGTGTATTCCATGTAGGTGGCCTGATAATAATGTTTTCCAATATACCAGGTGGTTACAATTAAAGTGCAGATACTCACTGAGGTCCACTGTGGGCTGTAATTATCGTGTGGCAGCGAAACGTGGTAGATATCCTAACGTGTTAATACAGAACCGATTTACGGTGGATAAAATTATTTCCAATTTTGAGAACCATGTACAAATCTGGCGCTGTATATCATGTCGTCGACCTCTCCGGTGCTCATATTCAACAAACCGTGTAAGCGACATTTAATAATAAAACCAACGTTACGGCTTTCTCAATTGTTTGACCTTTTATGCCCATGCCCCGTTCCTAATCGATTAGGTATGAAAACAAGTGAATTCGTCTTTCTTGCATTCATAGCGCCAGATTTGCAGCTGGTGGCCCAAAGTGGAACTAATTTTTTTCAGCATAAATCGGTTCCGCATAAATGCATTAGAATAGTTATCACGTTTCGCTACCAATTTTACTTATAGCCACCTGGTATATTCATATATTATGAAATGAAATAAAAAACTAAACTCAGGGATCACGCACTGAAGACCACGTGATGTAGTACGGTCTCCATGTTATCCTTTTCAGATGCGGTGTGTAGGGACATGTGGCCAGCACAACGCACTTCCGGCCAATATCGACATTTTAACTTTGGACGCGCTGCCTTTTAATCATCTAGCTTCTTACTTGGCTCCAAGAGCCTGGATGCATCCCTGTCCAGTCCCCTCATCAAGGAAAAATCCTTGGCAGTACCGGGGATCGAACCGTGGTCCTCCACAAGGTAGCCTTGTACATTGACCACTAAGCTCCAGAGCCTGTCATTCAAGTAATAAGGTAAGTCGGGTGAAGATGCCCTAGTTAAGGTATTTTCTTCTAAAACGATTGGACCACCCATCCGAAAAGCTTGAAATTCTTGCGGAATCTGGATAATTGGTTACTTCGTCCGTCTCATTTGCACAGATATGAAATTCTGCTTCAGTGGTTTCCCTTTCTGGGCTCACATGGCCATTCTCAAACCACACACCTCGTTATTAACTGTAATTATTCATACGAGGGCTATTCGGCAAGTAAGGAACGATAGGGCGTGAAATGAAAACTATAGAGAAAATCAAAACTGTTATTTGCAACAGTTAGTTACAACTTCCAGCTACTTATATCCATAGTCCCCTATAAAACTTAGACGTCTGTCGTAGCGTTGTACCAAGTTTCCAATACCCTCGTTACAGGAGGCAGCCGCCACTGCTTTCTGCCAATTCCCTACCCTGACCTACAGCTCGTTGTCTGTACCAAAATGTTGTCTTCATAGCCGGCGGTTCACGTGAGCAGAGATGAAACTCGGAGGGAGACAATTACGGGCTGTATTGTGGGTAACCATACATTACCAATTGAAAACGATGCAAGAGGGTCTTCATTGCCCCTGCAGAACGTGGCTGAGAATTGTCTTGAAGAAGCAAACGCAAGACAGTTATGTAATGTTGGCTGCCTAACTTCAGGCGAAATTTCTCACCAGGCCCTCGTACTTAGTGGGAGACACTAATGTTCTATTTATTTTTGTGTGCTGCCTGTGTGCTCAAAACTAAAAAGAAGGACGTAACACTATCGACAGGCATACTATAGACACTGCGCAATACACCAGTGCAAAACTTCATCTGATTTTCACTGTGGTTTCCATTTCGAGATCGATTGTTCTTTACTTTCCGAATAACCCTCGTACAATAAGGTGCTAAACGGCATGAACAGCTTCTGCACAGCAAAATATAATGTCGGAACATTACCCTCACTGATCTTAGCGTATGTGTCTGTTGCTGCTAACTGACACAACCAATTTTCCTCAGTAAGAAATAGCTGCCAATCTACCACACAGTGGCAGCATCCGTCAAATAAGCTTGAAATTTTGTTGAGTTAAAATACGATCCCACATTTTACTACACTGAAAATATAAACATTAAATATCTGAAAAAAGTGATAGATGCACTGTGATACTGAAAGTAATGTACAGCTAGCACCTTTCACTATTTCCTGGATCATTTGCCAACTGTACTGGGAGACGATACAACTGTGTGAAAGAGACAAAATTTGTCAATCAGTTATGAGTAACAAAACAATTTATTTTGATTATGAAAAATAGAAAAAAGAATATTTTTACAGTAAGGCTTTCATTTAATCTTTATTGTTATCTGATTTTCGTTTTACACATACTGCAATAGTCACTTATTATATGCAATGCATCAGATACACTCACATACGTGTCCCTTTTTGTCATAAAAGTAGCCCTTCCAGACAAGAAAAATATCGTCCTAGCTCTCATTTTCTTCATTTCTGTTACTCAGATTTCTCATTGCTTGAATATTAGCCGCTTGTTGGTGTCAAATCCATCCTTAGCAGTATACTACGTTGTGTTCCGTTATTTTGTGTTTTGTTCCTTATCTGGTTTCATTTTGGATGCTCGTTAGAACGTCTGAAATTTGTGTTTTAATCTTGGTTGGCCTAGATGCCGAAGATTAAGGAATAGGGCTTAAGTCATCAAAATGATACTTATTACATTGTTCTTCAAGACTTCCGAATTGTCTTGCAGCACTTCTGGATGCTCCTGCATTGCATATAGCTACCGCTGTTTCGGGTATGGCTGTAACTGGTACTTGAGTAGGGGTAGAAAGACGGCTTGTGGATTATACAATAAGACACTAGATTGCTTTACATTACGCTTGTCCGTCCTCTTTTTAAGTACTGTTGCACAATGTGGGCTCCGTACTAGATTAACGGAGTACATCGAAGAATTTCAAAGAAGGACGACATGTTTTGTATTGTCGAGATGTAGGGTAGAGAGTGTCACGGACATGATACAATATTTGGGTTGAGACATTGTTATAACAAAGGCGTTTCTCGTTGCGGCGGAATCTTCTCATGAAATTTCAGTCACCAACTTCCTCCTCCGAATGCGAAATAATTTTTTTTGACGCTGACCTACACAGCGAGAAACGATTATTTTAACAAATTAACGGAAATCAGAGCTCGCAAGGAAAGATAAGTATCTTAGTTTTTTCTACGCGCTATTCGAGAGTGTAATAACGGAGAATTATTGTGGAGGTTATTCGATGAAGTCCCTGCCAGACACTGAAATGTGATTTGCAGAGGATCCATGTAGTTGCCGTTGCAGAAATAACTTTGTAATTCAGTTTTATGTAGATTCTTTGTTGGTATTACATATGCTGCTATTTCGAATTGTATTTCAATAGTATTGCCAGTTGATCTGTTGGATATTGAAAATGCCTGGCCAGGAATTCTGGATGTATCATGTGGATAAGTCTCACAGGTATAAAATCTAGAGGTGCCATTACGCACAGCTGCAGCACGTTTCCGTGCAGAAGTCAACACTTGTCCAAATTGCAGCCGACTAGCTTTGCGTTTGTGAACGCAACTGTTGACAGCCTGTTGCCAAAATGATTTTAAAGGTATGAAGAAGGCCCGATGTAGAGCCAGGAAGTATAGCGTAGTACTACTAGGTAGTCAGACGAGAGTAGTCTGATTCTCAGCTACAAAAACAGGAATATGAACGTCACATCCGATGGCCCTAAGTCTGTCCAGAATTAACAATACTTCGCCAGATTCCTTCATAGGAATGAAGTGATTGTTCAGCCAGTTCATAAACACATTCATATTTACATACATAGACCTACCATTCATTTCGACGTGGGAACCCGGATAAATACAGTCTTCAAATTTAGGTAGTTTTCTTTCCTCTTTAAATATACAGTTGGGTGGAAGAAATTTCCGTGCGACATTGCAGCAAGCACATAGGGATATGATTTCTCCATTTTCTACTGACGTTACGTGATGGACATGTTTGGAACATTTCGCTGCTGGAACTCTCCCACGTTCATGCTTCAGCGGAAGTCCACACTCGTCCATTTTATCAGTTTTACCAGTCAGCTGGAACAACATGTTCTTCTGGCTTGTGTGCAAAAGGAGAGAAAAATATTTGTCTATCTTTCCTGAACCGTACCCCAACCATCTTGCAATGGATATATGATGGGTAATCCTTACAATTACAGTGGGATTCATTTGGAAGAATATATTCAGCCAGTCATAGCCTATCATCTTACTTTCCTTCTTGAATCAGACAGATATTCCACTTTTTCTCCGCAAATGAATACGTTAACAGCCGGATTGTATAGGCTATGATGGAGATCCAGCACCTTGTAGTCGTCTGAAATATTCACAAGTTTCCTATCATTTTCATCATCGTGGTGCCCTGAAGAACTGTCCAATATGAATTGTGATTAGTATTTTGTTATTACTAAAATTCCATAATCTATAGAATAGCGAAATTGGTGCCACTGCTGAATTTTGATTAATATTATTACCTGTAGTACCTTGTCGACCTTTGCCTAAATCTTTGTTTTTCTTGTTCAGTTTCAGGGTTCTTTATGGTACTGTGTAGAGATTCGATGCATCCCACAAGGATATCTTCCCACTGTTGACCTATAATGTATTCATTGGGGGATTAGCTTTTGACCATAAAACTCCATCTGTTTTTCTCTCGTATTGACGAGAGATGATAAGCTAGTATAAAGATAAATTAAAAGTTTTTATGTAAGGTACTTTATACGGCATACTTCAAGTAAAACCAATTCTTACACCACAGATTTAAATGTACTGCTTACAGAATTTAATATCAACCATAAGTAATTAAAATAAATACCTAATTTTTAAACCACATAACTCTTTTGAGCTTTTCTGGCTCATAGAGAATAACTCTTTGATGATATGGTATGTCAGACCTTTTCTGAAGGGAAGATACACCCCACATTTTCTTCAACCTAACCTATATAAAAACAGCTAAAGCTACTACCTGAAACCCACACAAAGCAATTTCAAAACACCCATTAACGTCATGATCATAACGCAAACATCGAGAAGAATGTCGTTACCATAAACAAGAACGGGATTATAAGCTGCATACTTCAGACTGTTAAAGCAATACATCTTCAGATTACTTCTTCTTTAGCTGATAAATGCGAATAACTTTCTTCTTCCTACAGACAGCACCTTCTCAACAACAAGCGATGAGAGATAGCGCTGCCATCGATTGGTATTATCGGAAATATCGACATTGCGGCAACTTCCACCTACTGGCATGTCACACCAAATCACCCTGTAATAATTACCTTATGCAGTATGTTTTCATCCGCCAGTAAGATTCATTTCTAAACCTTATATATATTAAAAATATAGTCTGTGTCACTCCGAATGATTATAAGAAGATCAAGTAAAAATTTGAAGTACATCAGTGAAGAACATTTCGAGATTCTTGGAAACATAATATCTTTTTTATATATTATTATCTATTGTCCCATTTGCGGCTCACGGCACAACTACTATGCGACCGCCAACGCACACTTCGCGTAAGAAAGCAAAAACAAGATTAGACAAGCACACAAGCAGTCGCTTTTCCCTTGCTCCAATTGAGACTGAAATAGGAAAGATAATGACTATAGTGGTAGAATGGTACAAGATACTCTCGGCCATGCACCCTACTATGGGTTGCAGAATACGTATGTAGACGTAGAAGACCACCACTTATTGAGCTGAGAGCACATATACAAGAGAATATTGCCCTAATCGTTGGGAGGACACCGTGGTTCGTGGCCAAATAACTGAGGGGTAAAGGCGTCAAGTATCACTCCGTTGTGGATTTAAGGTCGTTTCAAACCTCGAGCGTTAAAGATCAGTAATAATGTAGTTATCATAGTATGTCTGGGGTAAACCATCGCAATAAGGGGCCTAATTAAACATTCCGTGGGAGAATTATGTTATCAGTAAAAAGTCATCAGTGGGCCACAAATAGAACACCTGCCTGCACACGGAATGTAGGAACACTAGGGCATTTTCAAGGGTTAAATTTTTGACTTAACTTCCGCAGCGGTTTAAAAACTGCACAGAGCTTCTTCAAATAAATGGTCACACCTCCATATTAATTAGGTGTTTAAAGTAAACCATTGCTCACAAAATTAAAACATAATATATTATTGCAAATAAATGACAGTCACTGCGCCTCTTAGTATCAAAATTCCCAATAATCTAGTAGTAAGTTAAAGATAACTGCAGTAGCTATAGCCAGGAGCAATATTAAACAGACGACACCATAATGAACTCACTACAACGAATGACACAGAAACAATTTTTTAATGATTTCTTCCCAAAAAACTCAGCTGCTGCTTTACGTCTTGCGTCTTCTTCCATGGCGACACTTCCGCGCTTCTGCCGCATCAACATCAGCTTCTCGGTTGTCCATTCCACCAATGCAATGCAGCGCGGCTGCTCCGATGTTCTTTGCAGTATGTACGCTACAGATGTTTGCAAAGTTGTTAATAAAAGGACTGTTTTCCACTTGCTACCCTTTCTTTATCCCTCTGCTACAGTTTGAGATCCATTTTATTCTCTTCTTAATGTTTTAAGGGGGAATAAAAAATATTTAACTGGATATTTAAAATGTGCAATCACAATTTTCAACGGAAGAGTTGACTTACGACACTGGAACCCACAATAAATTCTCGGCGTTGTTTCGTAACAAGTCGAACACGTTGTAGGATGTAATTGTACATGATCGGAATTTATAAATTAATTTTTATGTCACAATGGGTGTTTCGTGGTCATCGTCCTATGCAAAAAAGTTTGACATACACAGTAAACATGCAAAGCCATTCGACAGAATGAATTAAGTAAGAGTTGGTGGGTTAACTTATACATGTACAGTTATTTGTGATTTCTCTGACTTTCTGGGCGCCATTGGTTAATGGTGTGCTTCCGGGTTCTGCCACATTGTTGTTTCCATTTTTAGCACAATATTTCGATGACCGACGAGTCTTCTTCCTCAGCTGCAGCGAGTTTTGCTGCTGAATGTACTCCAGCCAGAGTGAACTACTGTTGCTCTCGCACCACTATGTGTCACTGAGTTCGACTGTGGACACCAGCTACTCCCTTCGATGCTCTTGTTTTCCAGAGTTCACATTCATGAAACGCACATTCTGTTAGCGTTTCCCAGCTCTGGTGGTGTTGGTCGGCGAGGTGTTAATTAACTTCATGGCTGACCCCAAGCCTCGTTTTAATCTGAAGCAACTGTCCCTGTTTATTAGCTTTTCCGACATCTTTATTTCGATCTATTCCTTAATTACGCTTTTTACACCACGACACTAGTCGTATACTGCCTTGTTTCATGATGGACTTTTAGACAGTGATTTACTTTGTTGGTTTAGTCGGTTCCGAGGCTGATGTTCCCTGCGCCTCTAGTCACCTGTTCTATAGGTGTGCCACACGTGTCACATTCAAAATATTACGAGAAGATTACACTTGTTGATGGAGCTAAATAGACAGGATGCCACTTCTCCGTAAGAACCTGCAGATCTTTTCGGATAATAAGCGAGCATGAAGTGCATAAGTGATACTTGCATTCTCCTTATCCGTTTTAACATTTTCTCAGGTGTTCCTGTTTTTGGCTGCAGTTCTCGCTCGGTACGTTAGCTGCTTCGGAACGCTATTCGTCGGTGTTATAATTCTTTGTCAAAGCTCTCTTTGAAACTGTTAGATCTCTACGGACCGCTGTTTATAGTACCGAATTTGTTTGTGGTACATGGCGATGGCTCGATGTGGGTAGATAGAGGCCAGTGTGCGTGGGTTTCTTGTATACACTGTGACCCGTTGACCCACCCGGTCAATTTGTAAGTTATACATCGAGGGAGGGTAGCTTGTTTACTTTTTCAAGCTCCATCGCCAGCTTTATATTAGGAGCTTAAAGCTTCTCTGCTTCATGTGCAGATACACTATGTGATCAAAAGTATTAGGACACCCCCAAAGACACACGTTTTTCATATTAGGTGCATTGTACTGCCACCTACTGCCAGGTACCCATAACAGTGACCTCAGTAGTCATTAGACATCGTGAGAAAGCAGTGTGGTCCGCTCCGCGGAACTCGTGGACTTCGAACGTGGTCAGGCGATTGGGTGTCACTTGTGTCATACGTCTGTACGTGAGACTTCCGCGCTCCTAAACACCCTTAGGCACACTGTTTCCGAAGTGATAGTGAAGTGGAAACGTAAAGGGAAGCATGTAATAGGCAGATATCTATCGACTGCATCAAACAGGAATTGCAAACTGCATCAGGATTCACTGCAAGTCCTACGACAGTTAGGCGGGAGGAGAAAAAACTTGGTTTTCATGGTCGAGCGGCTGCTCATAAGCCACGCATGTAAATGCCAAACGACGCCTCGCTTGGTGTAAGGAGCGTAAACATTGGGCGATTGAACAGTAGAAAAACGTTGTGTAGAGTGACGAATCACGGTACGCAATGTGGCGATCTCATGGCAGGGTGAGGATATGGCGAATGCCCGGTGAACGTCATCTGTCAGCGTGTGTAGTGCCAACAGTAAGATCGGAGGCAGTGGTGTTGTGCTGTGGTCGTGTTTTCCAAGGAGGGGCTTACACCCCTTGTTGTTTTGCGTGGCACTATCACAGCACAGGCCTACATTGATGTTTTGAGCACATTTTAGCTTCCCACTGTTGAAGAGCGATTCGGGGATGGTGATTGCATCTTTCAACACGATCGAACACATTTTTATAATTCACGGCCTGTGGTGGAGTGATTACACGACAATAGCATCCCTGTAATGTACTGTCCTCCATAGAGTCCTGACCTAAAACCTATATAATACCTTTGTGATGTTTCGGAACGCAGACTTCGTGCCAGGCCTCACCTATCGACATCGATACCTTTCCTCAGTGCATCACATCGTAAAGTATGGACTGCTACTCACCAAGAAACCAGCCGTCATCTGATTGAACGTACGAAAGTGGAAGCTGTCAACAAGGCTAAGGGTGAGGCAACACCTTATTGCTATCCAGCATTACCGATGGAGGGCGCCACGAACTTGTAAGTCATTTTCAGCCAGATGTCCGAATACTATTGATCACATAGCATAGTAAATACATGTCGTCTACGTAAAGACGTGGATTTGAACTTGGTGGACTCTAGCGCTTTTGCTTCAAAATTTTACACGTATATGTTCGTCACAACAAACGATAACAGGGTACCCGCTGCCACACCTTTGATCTCTCTATATTACCGATCCAGTTTCTTTTGAAACATCGTGAATAGGAAATAAGTAAACGTCAGAATCTGCATTAAATGTTGAGTGGAACAACCACTGACCTTTTCCCCGGTTAGTTCCATGGTTTCGTAAAATGGTACTACAAGCGGTTCTAGGCGCTTCGGTCTGGAACCGCGCGACCGCTACTGTCGCAGGTTTGAATCCTGCCTCGGACATGGATGTGTGTGTTGTCCTTAGGTTAGTTCGGTTTAAGTAGTTCTAAGTTCTAGGGGACTGATGAGCTCAGATGTTAAGTCCCATAGTGCTCAGAGCCATCTGAACCATCAAAATGGTACTCAAGGTACCCTCCGTCACACACCGTCAGGTGGCTTGGGAGTATGGATGTAGATGTAGACTCACTTAAAGGAGGAGACTACGTAGAATACCGGTATTCCAGGACCGCAATTGATTAAGGTTCTAGGTGCGTCAGTCCGTAACCGCGTGACTGCTATGGTCGCAGGATCGAATCCTGCCTCGGGCATGGATATGTGTGATGTGCTTAGGTTATTTAGGTTTAAGTAGTTCTAAGTTCTAGGGGACTGATGACCTCAGATGTTAAGTACCATAGTGCTCAGAGCCATTTGAACCACTTGACTAAGGCCGCGTAAAAAGTGAGCGAACTCCGTATGTGGTGGTTTCACTTCCCAAATACTTGCTGGGAGTGCGTTTCCAATACTGACATGCAGTTGCGCAAATATTAGTGTGCGTCTTACGGGAATGTCTTCCTTGTATGCCTTACGAAGATTATATAGTCATGGGGGTACAGCTTCTTGTTTTCTAAGATGCCCGGAATCGTCATTATCGTTTTAATGACATTTCTTTAGCTTCTGAATTTTTATTCTTAATACCTTTCCCGAATAGTATCCGTAATTCGGCTCACATTATCATTATGAACTTTGATTTTACTTTCTCAGAGACTCGTTTTTGGAAATCAGGGCCTGTAACTTATCGTCTGATTGATAATAGCAAAGATACTACGTAAGCCAAAAACGTCAAATACTGAGAAAGGGAGAAGAGAACGAAAATGAATCTTCACAGGGTGGAAGGATACATGATGTTGTAGCTGTCATTACAAAATTGAGTTAAATATAGTGTGGTATCACGTTGCACATCTCCAGGCTTCGATGCATGCATTGATACGCTTGGGAAGGTTGTCATAAAGCCGTTGGAACCTCTCGTGACGTACGCCGCACCACAACCCTTGTAACAGTATTTAAAATTCTGAACTCTGGGGCTGGGACAGGGTTCACGTCCGAACTATACGAACTAGTCCTACAGTTATTCTATCGGAAACAGATCTGGGGATTTTTCTAACCATTGGACTGCCTCAGCTTCTCACAGACAGTGCATAGAGGTAGTTGCTATGTGTGGATGAGCATGGTTCTGTTCAGAAACAATAACAGTAGACTTTCGCTTGACAGCTAATACAAAAGGAGGCATTGACCTACTGTTGTCCCATAAGAGTTACCTCAATCATTGCCAGCCAAGAACTGAAATCAATCTCGATATCTCACCACACCAGGATGCCAGAGGTAACACCACAGTGCCTTTTCAAAACAATGGACGAACGGAACCTCTCACCAGCTCGTCGTCATGTGTGCCGACGATGTTCACCGTGATTCATCGCTGAAGACACCGCGCCGCCATTCATCAGCAGTCCATGCTCCCTTGAACGGTACCATTCCAAACGCAGCCGTTTATTTTGTCATGTTGGCGGCAGCCTACATATGCGACACTCCTAGTCTCCGAACAATGGTGCGGTATGATGTACAACGTTGCGTGGTGTCCATTGTCTCGGATGGCAGGCGCTGATGTGAACCAAATACAATATTATGGTGCACGATAAGGTGGTCCTTCCTTTTTCTGATCACACGAGGTCGGCTGGAAGCTTGATGATGTGGTCCAACATCAGGCCATTGTCAGATCGGAATGTAACACAGAGCTGGACATTGCACTATTCTACCCTCCGTCCAAATGGAGACCCGCAGTGTGGACTCTTTCATACTCAGGTGGTGTTAAAGTTGTTTCACACGAGTACGTTGCATCTCCGTGTCCATTTCAATGATTACTCAGCCCCTGACGCTGTTCATACCAGTTGTATAGCCTACCAGCCCTGGTAACAACAGTAAACACAAACAACACTAGTGTACCCTGATTGTCGTTCTACCTGACACAGCGAACTGCAGCTCTAACCATTTCCTTATCCGCCGAACGTGCGTATGTGTACGGAGTTACGGTGGATCCGACCGCGTCCTTTGTGTGCTTTAGTTTTTTACTCAGGCATTGTCTTTACCTTTATGTTGTTGCGTTATCTTGTATTTCAAGGGACACAATTGCCGCATGGACGGAGATAAAGTCTATACACAGATGCATCTTTTTCAGAGTTTGCATCTTCATACGAGTCTGATTGTATTCTGAGCTAGAATGACCTTTACCCAGAGAAGACGAATGTCTATACTGGGCAGCGTTGCTGCTTTGATGCTGAACTATGTCAAGAAGTGTCTTATACCCCATCCTGCTTGATACCACAGCTATCGCTTCCTCTTTAACAATCTAGTTTACAATGGTAAGTAAAAGCTCCTCGCGGAATGTTAGTGTGGAATAACCAGGAAACGCTTGTCATTCTGTCCGATGATGGAAACATTTTGTTGTTATGTTGACAAAATATGCATCGACTATCGGCTGAGGAGCTTCTAACCTTGTTCGACTCTGTAAATACTGCTGTTAAGTCTAACACCCAAAAGCCATTTAAATCACAGGTCACTTGAACAGATATCATCGCGTCTCCATTACATTTGTGATTTAAACGGCTTCTGGATGTTTGCCTCAACAGCCGTATCGGGGTGATTCGAACGTCCTCAGCCAATGAACTATGCATATTTTTCAAAGTGACAGAAAGGAGACAGTATTAACATTACTGCAATGACGTGGCCGTTAGAGGCGAATTACAAAGTGAAATATGGCAAGATGGGAAAAATATCGATAAAAAACTTTTCAAAGAAATCATCATGAGATTATCAACGAGTGACTTAAGAAAGCAACGGAGAAATTATATTTCGAGAGTCAGAATGGGATTTGATTTATAGTATCACCTTTTCTTGCTCGATCTGGCATTTTTGTATGTCTGTGTCAAACTGTAAACCATGGCAATTCTTTTTACTGGGGAGAACGCCACTGGTTGGCCAACGGTTATACGAGTATCGTATCGTAACTGTAATACGAGCTCTGTGTACTTGTTATTCTTTAGTATCAAGTACTGTGACATTTCCATGCTATGGAATAGTAACTTTTTACTTTTGTATCAACACGCTACGCATAAATCGTGAAGAAAGTTATTAAGGGGCGACCAAGGGTTTTTATTTTCATGACATGATAATCGAATAGAACTGAATTGTCAAGAGGAAGAAGTCAAGTAAGAGATTGCTGATGAGACTCAAATAAAATTATGTTGACTACTTATCCTATTAATTTGGTGTCCCGTTTCCAGTTACGACGATAAGGACTTAACATGAATATTGGATGCTGCAGAAGAGCTTGATACACAGATCACACTACTTCATGTCTCCGCTACGAGAGCTTCCAGCTTTACTGGTGCGGCCAATACTGCATACAGCGGAATCCCTCAGATCGTCGACTAATCTTCCTTATCTGGGACTTCTGTTTAGACTCGCGAACCAAATCATAAATTAATTTCAAAAACTTAACGTCAACATACAAACTCATTAATAATCAAAGTAACAAAAATATCGTAAAAGATAATCAACATTCCCAGTCCTTTCGAAGGCGATTCGGGCTTCTTCACCACTCCGGCATTTCTGTAAGCCACACGACAAGCTACGTGCGAAAAATCTTAATATCTGTCAGATAGAGCGTCATTCTTTTAGTCACTGTAATGATGTGTTGATCAGACCATCAGGATAGGTGCGAAAACTATTTATGAAACTATGTAAGTATAAAGCCATTCCGAACAATGGCTGCAGAAGACTGTATGTGTAAGCAGTTAAGGAGTTTGCAACGATTGATACGACGGTTACCGTTCGACGTTTATGGGTTTGAAACAGCATAAATAGGAACATTTTACAGCTGAGTGATGTCTTTGACAAGCGCCGCTAGCTCAACAGGTGAACAACCCATCATTTTCAAGAAATATGGTCGACGAGAGAGCTACACAAGGAAATTTGGAACTCGGTAGACGAGGACACGCCGACCGAGAACCGCAATACGGCGAATGCCGAAAGACAACACACGAACAGTAACAACTAGCGCCAACACACAACGAAAGATGACCAAAGTCACAGGTTATCGATAGTATATAATAACTACCAGCGGGTGAGCTGGTAGCATTAACTCCGTGCTGCTATTGTTTGACCATTGAAATAACAGAAATCCAAGAAAATTTTAGCAATGCGTCCGTCTCTGTTAAGAAGGTAACTTACTAATTGGTTCAAATGGCTCTGAGCACTATGGGACTTAACATATGTGGTCATCAGTCCCCTAGAACTTAGTACTACTTAAACCTAACTAACCTAAGGACATCACACACATCCATGCCCGAGGCAGGATTTGAACCTGCGACCGTAGCAGCCACGCGGTTCCGGACTGAGCGCCTAGAACCGCACGGCCACCGCGGCCGGCTAACTTACTAATTAGTCACTATCCCAACAGCTGGAAGTTGCACGTGAATTTCTGTTACATAGGATGAGTGGTTCCAAGGCAACATTGTGCAATAGCAAATTTGCTCCGTTGTTTTACGCGTTATGGTGTTTATGCTCTATGTACTCATCACTCACAGTACTGATGGTCTGACCAGTATCCTTCCATGGCACTCTCGCTGCATTTGTGCTATGGAAATGACAGTCTGTTCACTTGTAGAAATATCGGTGTTTGTCGAAGACGTCACCCGCATTCCCTTAATTTGTGTAAGCATTTAATACACCAGGAAAACGTTAAGTTTTATTTTTGTCGCTTGTGAACGAGTATATGTTCTAAACTGGCTGTGAAATGCACTGAAGCGCCAAAGAAACTGATATAGACAGTCGTATTCAAATAAATAGGTATGCAGACAGTCAGAATACGGTGCTGCGGTCGGCAAAGCCTATTTAAGACAACAAGTGTCTGGAGCAGTTGTTACATTGATTACTGCTGCTACAATGGCACGTTATCAAGATTTAAGTTAGTGTGAACGTGGTGTTACAATGAATACACGAACGATGGGACACAGCATCTCCGAGGTAGCGATGAAGTGGAGATTTTCCCTTACGACTAATTCGTAAATATACCGTGAATATCAAGAATCTGGTAACACGTGAAATCTCCGACATCGCTGCGTCAGAACGAAGATCCTGCAAGAACGGGGCCAACGATGACCCGATAGTTGAACGTGATAGAAGTTCGAACCATTAAACGAAACATCATTGATATGGGCTTTCGGAGCCAAAGACCCACTCACGTACGGTCACTCACGTACGGTTGATGACAGCGCGACACAAAGCCTTACGCCTCGCCTAATCCTGTCAGCGTTTGACTGTTGATGACTGGAAACATGTTTTAAATTGTGTCGAGCGGATGGACATGTACGGATTTAGAGACAACCTGGTGAATCTATGGACTCTGCATGGCAGCAGGGGACTGTTCAAACTGGTGGAGGCTCTGTAATGGCGTCTGGTGTGTGCAGTTGGAGTGATGTAGGACCCTGATACGTCTAGATACGATTCAGGTGAGGCGTATGTAAGCATCCTCTCTGATAACCTGCATCCATTCATGTCCATTGAGCATTCAGACGGACTTTAGCAATTCCAGCAAGACAATGCGACACCCCCCACACGTCCATTGCTACCGAGTGACTTCAGGAACACTCTTTTGAGTTTAAACACTTCTTCTGGGCAGCAAACTCTCCATACATGAACATTATTGAGGATACCTCTGATGCTTTGTAACGTGGTGTTCAGAAGAGATCGGTACCCCCGTCGTACTCTTACGGATTTATGGACCGCCCTGCAGGATTCATGGTGTCAGTCCCCTCCAGCACTACTTCAGACATTAGTCGATTCCATGCCACATCGTGCACTTGTGCGTGCTCATGGGGGCCCTACACGATATTGGGCAGATATATCAGTCTATTTGATTCTTCAGTGTAAATGAAGAGTGTGTTTTCGACAAGGTACTCTAAGTCTCTCAGGTTATACTGCGGATCCGAGAACAGATTATATGCGGATTCCTTGTGTCAGAGTAGGCCTGTCTTTTATTCAATCCACAGGCATCTCCTACCCCGTTCTTCTCAACTGAACCTAGCGGAACCTACCTAAGTTCTAATATTTAATCATTTTTGAGGACATTTCTTTTGGAGAATAGCGCCTTTTTAGTTACTTAAACATGAACATGTACAGTTAAAGCCACAAGAAACTTCTTTTCTCACATATTTCTATGTTTTACATATTAATTTTTCTTTTTTATGCTTTAGGTATTATACTTTATTTGTTATCTTGTTAGTTACCTGGTTAACGTCATCTGGGAGATCTGACACATACTACGACAGTCGTCTTACTTGCATTGCAACAGTTAGTATCAATTAGTCATTGTCGCAACTTTGAAATCGGCTCCTGCGAAACGTGTACAATGTACATCGTCACCTGCACGTCGCTGCGATGATAATGGCATCAGTCAAGCAGCATTTACAGGTGTTGTTTGTATTATTTGGCAAATATTAATCTCATTATTAGATACTGGAACTAATACTAAAAATAAAATGCATCAACAACCTGACAGTATACTCACTTCTATGATATTCAAAGTATTTGGGTAAAAAACATAATAAATCTGCTTAACGCAATTGTTAACATCTGACTTGCGTAAGAACTGGGTGATGTACATTTAAAAAGAGTGATACCAAACGTAAAACTTTGCTATATCGTCCACATATTAGTTACAGGTAATAGTTGCACAAAGTTTCACAGGTTACAAAATATTAACACATTTCAGTAGAATGGGGGATGCAGTTAGTAAGCTGGAGAGATAATGTTCCATGAACCACAGGAAAATATTTAACCACATTAACTCATGTTAAAATACAAGGTACAAAAGTATTCTCGTAAAAGACTGGAATTATGTATGAATTCAGGGGATAACAAAGGCTACACATCAAAACCAATGAATAGCTAGTACCAGAATGTTACCTTCATAGAGCAATCAGCCTTCAAAATATGGCATACTGTATTACATACTGTATTACATACAAACAAACAGTAAGGGAAGAAGACAGTGAAATATTATACCTAGGTCAAAATTACGCAGTAGTTCCAACTGTAAAAATTGTAACATGAAGTAGCCAGAGCATATGATGTACTGTCACTACATCAACGTGGCTACATTATCCGAAATGACTAATACAGCCAAATAGTAGTGAAAATCTCAGAAAAGCAAAAGATAAGACACATCTAGTCATTTAAAAAACCCTTTTAAATAACGTCATGGAATAATACTGCTTACGTGCATCACTTACTTTTACATGTTAAATGTAAGACAAATAAGAATTAACAAGGCTGAAATGTTGTGGTCTAAATGGTTTCTAGTTTACACAACGAATACTGTAAGTCTCACAATGGCAAGCTATAATCAATATTTCTGGTAAGTTAGTGCTCAACATAGAACACACGGATTTAATGTTTTTTCCCAATAGTGCCACTCAACCACAATGTTCTGCAAACATGTTACAATAATTATTAACAAACTGTTCTCTATAACTAAAATTTCAGCAAGAAATTCTAAAGGACAGGACCAAAAACAAAACTTGTTGGACTATCAATTGAAAGAGTATGATCGGTTACAGCTGTTTCTAAAATTTGCAGTTTTGAGATGGACAGGGTACGGTCATGTGGCATAAAATAAGCTTGTAAAACATAGTTGGAGGCATGGAGAAACACACAGGCAAAACTCTAAAAAAGATAATTAAAATGCGTGTCCACGGTGACAAAACAGCTAACACTACCCTTGTCCTATTCATATAATTTCACAAAAAATAGAAAGAATGCGGTGAGTTTATAATCAGTTCATTAAATACGAAAAGATTCACATCTAGAATGTACGACACAGGCGCACGCACTGGTTGTGAACAAACTTCTGACTGATGGGTGAAGAGCACATGGCTTGTCCGGCGGGGAAGGAGAGATATGCGTGTGACGCCGACAAACTTAAACTAGTTGGATGATGGAGGGGGTATTATCTGTGGCGTAGCGCATGTCTTGCTGGAGGAGAAAGAGCGCAGAGGTATGCACAAGGGATGAGGAATGGCGAGGGAGGGGTGTGGGGAGTGGGGGGGGGGGGGGGGGTGGGGGAGTTGGCGTGTGCTTGCTGGGGCGATCTTGAAGCAAACGTTCTTTGAAGCTCAGGTGGCGGCGTGTACCTGCAGTATAACGCAAAGTATGCATAAAAACAGAGAAAGACGTTGCTGACTAGCAGACGGTCAAACACCGGTAATGATCCTCACAGACCGACACCAAGTTTGTACCTGGAGAGGTCCTAACTTATATAGGGAAAAATCAAATGGATGGCAGCACAGTAAACAACGTTTAAGAAGGCTCAGTTAAGTTCGTAAGTATAATACTTGCATTAATTATTAAACAGATATTGGACGACAGAGTGCACCTATGTGCTAATTTTCAACAAACAGAGAAGCTGGCCATCCATTTTAGGAATTTGTTATCTGCACAAAGACTACAACAGAGTCGCCTCAAGACGACGAAAATTCTGACAAGTAACGGTCGGAGCGTATAACAGAGTACTACAGGACTTAATATACCATGCACAAGATGTAGGTAAGAAAAAAGTAAATGTTAATTTCACTGGACACCGGTCAGGAAAGTCTTGTAAAGAGAGACTGAAGGGAAACAGTCAATTTGGCAGACATTAGACTTAAACTAGCGTAATCATTTTTAACTCTTAGTGACAGCTTGAAAGAAAACAGGGAAATAAACGCTTCTAAGCCAAGAATGGTCTTAGTTCATCTGCAATGAAGTGGAACATTATATCCAAAAGTTAGATGAAACCTCAAAGTATTACAGTACATTGAACAATAAATGACAAGTAGAATAGACACCGCAAGGAGGAGCTCCACATTGTAGGTGTGGCTTCAAAACAACACGTTCAGCGACGTACGCTTCTAAAAAGCAGTATTGTAGAAAGTCTTTAATAAGGAGAACTTGATGCAGTCTTTCATAAGGCAAATCAAAATCCTTGTAAATGAAGGAGATCTTAAAGTGAAGTACAGTTAAAAACAAAAATTCAGCAACAAAACTGAATTATGCAAGTAGCGTAATATCATTAAATGACAAATACTTATACAGTAGTTGGGAGAAGGTACCTTTAAACACCTCTAAATCTTCAGGAATATCTAAGCTTTTCACATAATACAAAGAGGTGTGGACTTGGACAATCATGCTCCTAAAACTATGAACGATTACTTACAACCACATAATAATTATACTCCATATAATACTCTCAGTATACTATCACTCGAAAAGAATGCAATAAACGACTTATAAATCAAACGAAAGTTAGACTTAATTTATGACTGACCAGACAAAGAAGAGGGAGAGATTTGGTAGGGTTTGGTGGCGTGACTGGCTCATCGCAAGGCGACAGCTGTGCCAGTCCACGTGTTTCGCCATGCGGTCTTTGCTTATAGTAAGCGTTCACTGGGAATATAGTACGCAATTTATGTGACTAAAAAAACATGGTGTAAACTGGAAACTTGCTGCATGGTAAAACGAATCATGGTTAACGGTTCTGCTCTAACCTCTGACCTTCTGGCAGCATATAACAGATCACTTACATCACTTACAAGAACACGCATAGGAACTCTTGCCTGTACGTACTTATCTTCAACCACATGACAACACGACCTCGTGCCTGCTCACAAATAACCTCAATAAAACAACGTATTACGTATCTTCATATCAACAAAACTTCGTTGCCCTCTGGGGGACAATAGCTGGAAGACATCTGTCCACTCTTATCCACTTACAGGGGTAGAACAGATCAATTCTCTTTTATCATTATAACTGTTATTATGGTACATCACGTAATACATCATAGCTTCGTGCAATGAGTTAACCAATCAAGGAACTACCACTTACGAAAAACAAAAGGCACGGACAGAAATAGAATAAGTGGTCGGGAAAGAGGATGCAGAGAGGCGAGAAAGAAAGGAATGAGAAGGTAGAAAAAGTTCATTCCTTAGTACGTCAACGATTTCAGAAACCTTGCAGACGCGGTAGGACAGCAGAGAGCATTATAGAGCCCTTAAAGCGCTTATGTCTGTGGAGCAAGGAAAAGGAACCTGCTTTCATTATAGTGCGGGGAAATGATGCTTTTAGGAAAGATGAAATGAAGAGTTGATCATGACATGAATATATATATATATATATATATATATATATATATATATATATATATATATATATATATATATATATATTCCTGGAAATGGAAAAAAGAACACATTGACACCGGTGTGTCAGACCCACCATACTTGCTCCGGACACTGCGAGAGGGATGTACAAGCAATGATCACACGCACGGCACAGCGGACACACAAGGAACCGCGGAGTTGGCCGTCGAATGGCGCTAGCTGCGCAGCATTTGTGCACCGCCGTCGTCAGTGTCAGCCAGTTTGCCGTGGCATACGGAGCTCTATCGCAGTCTTTAACACTGGTAGCATGCCGCGACAGCGTGGACATGAACCGTATGTGTAATTGACGGACTTTGAACGAGGGCGTATAGTGGGCATGCGGGAGGCCGGGTGGACGTACCGCCGAATTGCTCTACACGTGGGGCGTGAGGTCTCCACAGTACATCGATGTTGTTGCCAGTGGTCGGCGGAAGGTGCACGTGCCCGTCGACCTGGGACCGGACCGCAGCGACGCACGGATGCACGCCAAGACCGTACGATCCTACGCAGTGCCGTACGGGAACCGCACCGCCACTTCCCAGCAAATTAGGGACACTGTTGCTCCTGGGGTATCGGCGAGGACCATTCGCAACCGTCTCCATGAAGCTGAGCTACGGTCCCGCACACCGTTAGGCCGTCTTCCGCTCACGCCCCAACATCGTGCAGCCCGCCTCCAATGGTGTCGCGACAGGCGTGAATGGAGGGACGAATCGAAACGTGTCGTCTTCAGCGATGAGAGTCGCTTCTGCCTTGGTGCCAATGATGGTCGTATGCGTGTTTGGCGCCGTGCAGGTGAGCGCCACAATCAGGACTGCATACGACTGAGGTACACAGGGCCAACACCCGGCATCATGGTGTGGGGAGCGATCTCCTAAACTGGCCGTACACCTCTGGTGATCATCGAGGGGACACTGAATAGTGCACGGTACATCCAAACCGTCATCGAACCCATCGTTCTACCATTCCTAGACCGGCAAGGGAACTTGCTGTTCCAACAGGACAATGCACGTCCGCATGTATCCCGATCCACCCAACGGGCTCTAGAAGGTGTAAGTCAACTACCCTGGCCAGCAAGATCTCCGGATCTGCCCTCCATTGAGCATGTTTGGGACTGGATGAAGCGTCGTCTCACGCGGTCTGCACGTCCAGCACGAACGCTGGTCCAACTGAGGCGCCAGGTGGAAATGGCATGGCAAGCCGTTCCACAGGACTACATCCAGCATCTCTACGATCGTCTCCATGGGAGAATAGCAGCCTACATTGCTGCGAAAGGTGGATATACACTGTACTAGTGCCGACATTGTGCATCTCTGTTGCCTGTGTCTATGTGCCTGTGGTTCTGTCAGTGTGATCATGTGATGTATCTGACCCCAGGAATGTGACAATAAAGTTTCCCCTCCCTGGGACAATGAATATATTGTTGAGTTGTACTTAAGACAGGTAAATAAATTAGTGAAATCAATGCGAAGTGAAGTAGAAATTAGGAAATAAATGAAAAACTTAGTTTAGTTTAGAAGAGTTACACACTGGCAAACAGCGGGCAGAGCAGCAGTGGCAACGGCCGGCGCTTGCAAGTCAGCATGTTCAGGAGAAGCCATCACCCTCCCCACATTAGCGGAAGCTGTCGATTCAACCATCAGGGCATGGCCCTACTGGCTCACGTGTTTCTCAAGTCTCACATGTGATCAAAGGCACTCGCCTACATTCTAAGAGCCAATGACCGACGTTAAGAAGATTCTTCGAGAAGCTTTTCAACGCGACAGAAGAGGCAATGACCGTCAAGTCGTTCACCTCCAGTGAACTGAAGTAAATAAATACTCGAGACGCAGTGGGCCCGACAGTAGTTTTCAGTTCAGTTTCGGTTCGAGTTCATTTCCAGTACAGTTAAGTCAGTACTGAAGACTGTCATGCAGGAAGAAACTACATCGTACACAGAAGCACCAAGTCCGCCGCAGTAATGGAATAGCAAGCAGCAGCCGCGCCGCCAGAAGACAGAAGTGAGACGGTATTTTTACGTACCGGGGTGACTTGCGAGGACGGGAAGGAGACGTCCTCACACCAGCAGTCATCTGTGAGCTGGTGATGAAGATCTGACAGCCAAAGTCTGGCAAGCTGGAGTCCGCTGTTTCGTTCTACCTCATACCCGAGTCAAGGAAGAACCCACCCTGCCCACATGTTGTTAAGAGAGAAAAAGTAATTTATTTAGTGTTTTTCTACCCTAACATAATGCCTTAGAATCAAATGCCCTTTGCAGTAATGCTCATCCTGACAAATGACTAGCATCAAAAGGGGTTATAAAACTTCTCGTCACAACAAATAGACATGACATACCTCTACGACAACAGAGTTTAAAACAAGGATAAGAAATTTATGGCTGTACAAATGTTCAACGCAAGTGTATTTTTAAACTACCGTCCACCTAACATTTACCAAACTCTAATTTCTTCTTCGGATAAACGACTGCGAGGCCTCAGTGCATATCAACAATCACAGTACAGAAGAGATGGTGGCGGCGGTGGATCGGCGGCTGAAGGCCGTACGCACGCGGTACCCGCGTATCAGCGACGTGGACGGCTGGCTGCACGGCGCTGAAAGTACGCGCCCTGGGCGTTGATGCCAGGATCCAAACGCAAATCGCAGCGAGGAGCGTGGGGTGGGAGGTGGCTGCGGCGGCGGCGGCAGGGAAGCCGTGCCGACCGTGCGCTCGGCAAGGCACGACACCGGCTAGAACGCATCGCACGTTTTCTTTCGCGCCTCGGTGTCTGGTTCAGAGGTAACGGGAGGCGACCGAGAAGATAGGCTGGTTGGACCGTCAACTGAGTCCGGAGCGCACAATCTAAGCACGTTGGCTGTAAGACGCAGCTCACTGTACTCAGCGCACACGTTTTGGTGAGGCGTCCTGCGAGAGGCAGGAAGTAGACTTTGCCCTGAGCGGTGGTACGTGCGGACGCAGCGTCGTAGTGGAATGACAGTGGCAAATATTGACCGACCACTCAAAATTAAACATGAACCAGAAGTAAACGGCCACCCTATGGACCGAACGGTCGGAACGAATCGCGATTCTGACACCAATCTTATTGTATACCACTGCTGACACCAGTGTTAGTGTACACCGGCAGGGAAGGGGAGAGAAGGTTGTTACATATGCCTCGTGACAGCTGTGTGCATTTACCCGTCCGGGGTGACCGAGCGTTTCTAGGCGCTGCAGTCCGGAACCGCGCGGCCGCTACGGCCGCAGGTTCGAATCCTGCCTCGGGCATTGATATGTGTGATGTCCCTAGGTTAGTTTGGTTTAAGTAGTTCTAAGTTCTAGGGGACTGGTGACCTTAGAAGTTAAGTCCCATAGTGCTCAGAGCCATTTGAACAATTTGGTCAGGATTTGAGAGTGGGCGTCCAGGACTGCCATTATTTGACAAAACAGGAAATTAGGTACAATAAAGAGGATACATTTCAATGTACGGGGTGCAAGGGGCGCGCCTAGGGTGGGAAGTTAGGAGGTTTAGGACAGTATAGGAGGTTGAACAATTAATTAAAATGGGCAGTGGAAGGGGAAGCGGTTCATGTTAACTTAACGTTGGTGGCCGGTCGTAAAAAGCAGAGCCAGAGGCTCTCCCTTCCAAAAAGACGTCTGTTATGCTCGAGGTCTGGATTACAGGAGAGAGAGGCATCTGTGTTCCGCACCGCAGAACGATCTAGCTTCCACACACGTGACCTGTATCCCACGCACGCTACTGGCTGAAACCAATGGCGTGGATTCGGTAGCAGTTTCAGCACAAGGCTTAAGGCGTGTCTTGTCAGCAGCTTTAACTGGACACAGCTGCCTATTTTTGAAAGACAGGCAACTTGTGTCACTTAGGCACAGCCTAAGTTACTCTGGGCCTTTGATTAAAATTTTTAAACCAATTCCCTAAAATATTCCTTGACTGGCTACCACATTGTACAGAAACGTTCAGGAATGTAATTAAATTTCAAGACGAAAGGATATCAGCGATACGATTCGCTGATGACATTGCTATCCTGATTGAAACTGAAGAAAAACTGTATGATCTGCTGAACGGAGTGAACAGTCTAAAGAGTACAGGGTATGGACTGAGATTAAATCGAAGAAAGACGAAGACAATGAGAAGTAGTGAAAATGAGAACAGCGAGAAACTTAATATCAGGATCGATGGTCACGAAATAGTGTGACGATAAGGCATTCTGATATCTAGGCACTGAAATAACGAGTGACAGGCGGAGCAAGGAGGACATCAAAAGCAGACTTGTAATGGCGAAAACGGCATTCCTGGCTAAGAGAAGTCTACTAATATCAAATATCGGCTTTAATTTTCAGCCGTTCTGAGAATGTACGTCTGGAGTGAAGCATTGTATGGTAGTGAAACACGGTCTGTAGGAGAACCGGAACAGAAGAGAAACGAAGCATTTGAGATGTGGTGCTATAGACGAATGTTAAAAATTAGATGGACTAGTAAGGTGAGGAATGAAGAGGTTCTGTTCAGAATCGGAGAGGAAAAGAATTTGTGAAGAACACTGATAAGGAGAAGAGACAGTATAATAGGACACATGTTAAGACATTAGCGAAGAACTTGCATCGTACTAGAGGGAGCTGCAGAAGGCAAAAACTGTAGAGGAAGATAGATATTGGAATACATTCAACAAATAACTGAGAACGTAGGTTGCAAGTGCTAAATTGAGATATGTTATTTAAGCACTTTTAGCGGTAATAGAGCCTATGTAATATGATTTTTGAACCACTATATTACCAGGGAGTAGATAGCTAAATGCACTCCAAAGTTATGTGTCAATTTCCAATACGAAAACTATTAACTAGTTGAGGTAGCTATGTACGTCATAAAGTGAAAGTAGGTGCTGGTTTGCTCCGCTATCGGTTCGTTGCGACTCAAATGCACGATTATTTTTCTAAGCTGCACGCATCTACGCACTGATAGACTGTCTAAGCATTTCAGCCTGTTAGCTGTTATACAAACTAGAAGAATACGTCAGAGAATTGCACAGGCTATAGCACTACTAAGCAGGTAGACTTTAAGCTTCATACGTCCACTCCTGGATTTAAGCATTTATGATCGTGTTCAGACAAAACTGATACGAGATAATTATACGAATAAAGCTTCAGTAATACCATATTGTTGGCTCAGATGTCCAGAGTTGTCGTTCTTCCTTCGTGCACAATGCGCTTTTTGTGAAACATGTGTGTGAATGTTATGTCTTACGTGCAACTCTGTGTGACGTAATAAGTGTGTGTGCAGTATAGTTTAATGTTGTTTAGTGATGACAGAAATAAGATGATGTAACCCGGTACCGACACATAACCTAATCCTCTCGAATAGCACCAAGGGAGTCCACTGGCTCAGGGTCTACATCCGACGGACCGACCGCCGTCAAAAGTATCAGATAAACTCGCTCCTTGAGACACCACAGGGAAGTCTTTATTTTTATCTTTTCCTTTTTGTTGTCACACTTCAGACTGATTCGTTCCGGCTTGTCACGAATTCATCTCCTATGTCAAACTATTCATCACAAGGCTGCAAACGAACGTTTCCAGGAATTTCTTCCTCAGATTAAGGCTGATGTTTGAATACAACTGGCGAAAATTTCTTCCACCACCAGCATTATAACTGGCTAATTCTGAGCGGAGCGCCACTGCACAAGCTTAAGTTAACATCGTCTATGAAGGTGGGTACCTGTGTACAAGATTCAGCACTGTATCTGTGATGCACCGCAGGTCCTCTTAAATGCTGAAGTGAAACTCACTTGTAGTTAGACTTCACTTCCGAAAGGTTTATCCGGGTTACCTTCGGTAAATAGTAATTACTCAAGCTTATCTCCGTCGTGAAACTGAAACGAACTTTTGGACCAGTACCTAGTTAGGCTGTGTGTACCCTAAACCGTCGTTCTGTGGCCTGCTTTTCAATAAATGATAATCATCGACGAAACTGTTCAAGTTTTCAGCTATCGATTGAGTTACTAGCGAGCACAATTGAAAGTTGTCCGCTGTTGCAGGCACTGACTTGTACGGACTGACCCGATATTAGGCGAAAGCCGAGCAAAGTGTCCGCGTTAACGTATGCCTACCTTTTAAGGTGAGTAGGAATAGACGGAGTTCCATAGAAATGAATGATTATAATCTGCGATTGTTAAAGCATAATGTCGAATAGTTTAATTACATTAGGATCAAATCAAGCTGTTTAAAACCTTCAGTTTGCACAGAGTGGCAATGTGGCCGCTTTGCCCGACATAAGCGGAAAAAGTGGCCGTTTATCTTTAAACTCAAAGGTAAGAGGCAGAAAACTGTTTTTACAGTGATATATTTTTATTGTGAAACGTGATTCGAATTAGTTTTCAAAAAAATAAAAGTCAGACTGTGATCCTCAACTCCTGTGCAAAGTTCGTGGACGCAGAGGGAGCACAGCTGGCACTTAATCTATTGCTATTCTGGCCTTTGATTTGAAACTTCTTCTTCGCAATACATCTCTGCCTTCATCGTTGCGGGCGGGAAGGGTTCTTCTTTTGTTTCATGCTCCTCCCAATCTTCTTTCTAATACCTTCCTTGTCCTCGGCTGTTTTTCGTTTTTCTTTCTTTTTACTTTCTTTCTCTTCTCTTTCTTTTTTTCCAGTTTGTAGGTCGCTCATTTAAGGACTTGCTATAAATAAGGTTGCGGAGCCCTTGTTTCAATCTCTACTTTCACTTTTTTCCCCTATACAAAGTGGCCAGAAGACACCTACGAAACGGCTCCTTTGCGAGCAAGGAGGTCTTGACGCAAAATCTTTGTACCCCTAATAGTACTAAACGAACTTTCAATAACTAAAGTAGGATTATGAAGTCAAGATATGACACGGGCAACAAAATTTTATTAAAAAGACGTAAGTCACAATTCTTCTCCACAATAGATACATAAACTGACCACTTACCTTACATCATAATAAGTAAAACCGACAAAACATATAACCCTGAGGAGCAGCGCAGCTGACAGGTTAATCTTCATGGGGTTATTGGGCTGGGAGAAAAAGTTCTCCAGCGCCTTGCCAGCATCTTATAGATCTCAGGACCTCAATGGCCACTTTGCCATCCATATGCACTTTTGTCGGCTCTCCACTAATCATAATAGTTATTTTTTTGAGCCATCAGTCTTCCAACCCCTTCATCGCAGGGTAACACTTGCAACCTACGTCTCAGTTATTTGCTGTATGCATTCCAATATCTGTCTTTCTCTACAGTTTTTGCCTCTACAGCTCCCTCTTAAGTACCATGGAAGTCATTCCCTAACGATTTAACAGATGTCCTATCATGCTGTCCCTTCAGCTTTTCAGTGTTTTCCACATTCGCCTCTCCTCTCCGATTCTGCGCAGAGCTCCCTAATGCTTTACCTTATGCACCTAACTTTCAACGTTCGTCTGTAGCATCACGTGTCAAGTGCTTCGATTCTTCTCTGTTCCGGTTTTCCCGCAGTCCATGTTTCGCTACCGCACAACGTTGTGCTCAAAACAATCTCAGAAATTTGTGGAAGAAATTAAGGCCTATGTTTGATGCTAGTAGACTTCCTTGACCAAGAATGCTCTTTTTGTCAGTGCTACTCTTCTTTTGGTGTCCTCGTCTCCCCCTCCGTCATAGTTATTTTGCTGCCTAGGTAGCAGAATTCTTTAACTTCAACTGCTTCGTGACCATCAATTTTGATGTTAAGGTTTTCGCTGTTCTCGTTTCTGCTACTTGTATTTCTTTTCGTCTTTCTTCGATTTACTCTCAGTCCATGTGCTGTATACATTAGACTGTTCACTCAGTTCTGCAGATCATGTAATTCTTCTACGTCGCATTATATACTTGTAAAGTTTAGATATCTGGGTAGGACAACATTCGGCGACGCACTCTATGCCAACAACAGAAAGTCCACACACACCGCTTGAGAAAATCACTTTTCATTTAATGACATAGCATCTCTTTGGGAAGAGTCGGGAATGACGAGGGAACTGCAGACCCTGGTACTCCAAGACCAGGGTATCACGTTCGACACGATAGTGTAAAAAGTGAAAATCAGTCATGGATCAGTTGTCTACATCTTGCCTGATATTTTGCACTGGCGGGCTGTGTCCGCGACTCGTCACATCGATTTAAGAACCCAGCCTAAAAGAAGTAAAACCCTGACAACCAGAAATAGAGTAGGAAGTAAGGCAAGGCCGTGGTATGTGATCTACACTGTTCATCACCTACATCGACGACCTGGTCAGAGATTTGGTGATGTACGGAATGCCTCGAGGGATAAGAATTGGGCCAGGAAAATTGTTAAACACACTGCTTATTGCCAACGACAGGTAACCATACATGACAGTGGAGTTAAATTGCAAATAGTGGTCCGCAGATTAAACTTTACGCTCAAATTATAATGTCAGGATGTCAATAACAACAACAAAACACCAGACGTTTAAGGAAAGTACCATGTAACTGCTGTGGCAATCATCAGTAACATAATAGCAGAACAGGTGTCCCTTTTCCAGTATCTAGTAAGTGACATAATTTTTGAAGAAGAGAAAGACACAAATAAGAATATTAACACATATCAACACCTAACGTGGCACGATGAGGAGGTCACTTAAGTGTAAAACTAGAAGAGAAACAAAAATTAAATTGCGACGGGGGTATGGTTCTTTTTCTTGCGTTTGAAGTACCACAGGCCTGTGCTTGTATGTCTTCAGAATGCTCTAGGAAATTTTGTGAAGTTGAGGGATTGGTGTTGTGTGTGTTGTTTTTAGTGTGTAAGCTAGAGTTTGGTGTTTTATGTATGTGTTATGGTCCTTAAAGCGGCATGTAAGGGTTAATTTGGGACGTTCGTGAGAAGCTTCTGTTTGTTCATGTGCTAAATTTTTAATGAGAATGTGGGACTAAGTTTGTGTTGTTCAGTACATTTTTGGCGATTGGTCCTGAATGAGTGTGTAAAAGGTTGGTTGGCCTAAAAATCCTCTTATGTGTGTGTGTGTTGGGGGTGTATCGGTCAGAGCCTGAGATGACACAAAAAAAGTTGTTCTGGAGAAGTGGCAGTCAGTGCTGTGTCTGATGTCAGAGATTATACCTCCTAGCCATACAGGATTACCGGAAGTATGAGCTGGCACCAAAGGAGGAGTTGACACTGAATGGTTAATCCGTCAGCTTTTGGCAGAAGATATAACTTACAGAAAAGTGCGCAGCCTTGGTTTGCTGCTGTGGTGAGATGCCATTTTCAAGTGAGATCTACACTCCTGGAAATTGAAATAAGAACACCGTGAATTCATTGTCCCAGGAAGGGGAAACTTTATTGACACATTCCTAGGGGTCAGATACATCACATGATCACACTGACAGAACCACAGGCAAATAGACACAGGCAACAGAGCATGCACAATGTCGGCACTAGTACAGTGTTTATCCACCTTTCGCAGCAATGCAGGCTGCTATTCTCGCATGGAGACGATCGTAGAGATGCTGGATGCAGTCCTGTGGAACGGCTTGCCATGCCATTTCCACCTGGCACCCCAGTTGGACCAGCGTTCGTGCTGGACGTGCAGACAGCGTGAGACGATGCTTCATCCAGTCCCAAACATGCTCAATGGGGGACAGATCCGGAGATCTTGCTGGCCAGGGTAGTTGACTTACACCTTCTAGAGCACGTTGGGTGGCACTGGATACATGCGGACGTGCATTGTCCTGTTGGAACAGCAAGCTCCCTTGCCGGTCTAGGAATGGTAGAACGATGGGTTCGATGACGGTTTGGATGTACCGTGCACTATTCAGTGTCCCCTCGACGATCACCAGAGGTGTACGGCCAGTGTAGGAGATCGCTCCCCACACCATGATGCCGGGTGTTGGCCCTGTGTGCCTCGGTCGTATGCAGTCCTGATTGTGGCGCTCACCTGTACGGCACCAAACACGCATACGACCATCATTGGTACCAAGGCAGAAGCGACTCTCATCGCTGAAGACGACACGTCTCCATTCGTCCCTCCATTCACGCCTGTCGCGACACCATTGGAGGCGGGCTGCACGATGTTGGGGCGTGAGCGGAAGACGGCCTAACGGTGTGCGGGACCGTAGCCCAGCTTCATGGAGACGGTTGCGAATGGTCCTCGCCGATACCCCAGGAGCAACAGTGTCCCTAATTTGCTGGGAAGTGGCGGTGCGGTCCCCTACGGCACTGCGTAGGATCCTACGGTCTTGGCGTGCATCCGTGCGTCGCTGCGGTCCGGTCCCAGGTCGACGGGCACGTGCACCTTCCGCCGACCACTGGCGATAACATCGATGTACTGTGGAGACCTCACGCCCCACGTGTTGAGCAATTCGGCGGTACGTCCACCCGGTCTCCCGCATGCACACTATACGCCCTCGCTCAAAGTCCGTCAACTGCCACATACGGTTCACGTCCACGCTGTCGCGGCATGCTACCAGTGTTAAAGACTGCGATGGAGCTCCGTATGCCACGGCAAACTTCCTGACACTGACGGCGGCGATGCACAAATGCTGCGCAGCTAGCGCCATTCGACGGCCAACACCGCGGTTCCTGGTGTGTCCGCTGTGCCGTGCGTGTGATCATTGCTTGTACAGCCCTCTCGCAGTGTCCGGAGCAAGTATGGTGGGTCTGACACACCG
Source organism: Schistocerca gregaria (assembly GCF_023897955.1). NCBI lineage: Eukaryota > Metazoa > Arthropoda > Insecta > Orthoptera > Acrididae > Schistocerca > Schistocerca gregaria. The sequence goes on from NC_064922.1 coordinate 832,229,016, forward strand.
GTGTCAATGTGTTCTTTTTTCCATTTCCAGGAGTGTATTTCGAGGCCCAGGTAAATAACTGAATTCCTTCAGGTCAAAACTCTGCCGTCAATGGTGAGCTGACGATCACGTAGCTTTATTTTAGGGATGAATTAGATCATCTGGCACTCGGTGGGATTTATTTTACAGCTAGTACACCATTGTGTTACCTTGTCGAGGTAATTTTATAAAGTCATGGCACTACCCACTGTAATGTGTGGAGCAGAAAGTTGGACATTAAGAGCAAAAGGCCTAAGACAATTTGAAACACCAAAAATGAGCTTCCTTAAATCAGTGAAAGACGGCACAACATGAAGCAATAAGATAATAAATGGTGTTTCAGCCACTAGTTGAAAAAGTAATCCAATGAAAGCAGGTCTGGAAAGAGCACGTATTGCATATGTCACCTCAGAGAATCAGTGGAATACAACCCTATTGGAAGAAAGTGTGTGAGAAGACCGGGGAAGGATGGTGAGATGGAACAGGCCATAAGATCTACTCCTGGTTGGTAAAAGGAGAAATCAGAGGTAACAGAGCAAATCCTGAAGTAGTGTCAGGCCAGTCTAGGTGATTTCTTTAGCCGTATAATCACTTGGACGAGCTCTTTAATTACTCTGACTCATAGACAAAGAAGCAAAACAAGAAATGCAAAAATGTGGTTTCACTGCCACAAAAAGAGGAAGACACAACTATCGTCGGGAAAGGTAATGTTGAATATTCCTGGTACAGCTATGGGGCGATGCTAAAGAATTACGCTTGTTATGGGCATACTACAAAATGTCCTGACGAGTTTGAAGCTTCCGTCAATGCGCACACTCTACAGTAACATCCCAACGCTTTCCGCACAGCGCATAGGCGCATGTATTGCGCCACACCTCATGCGCAAACCCCCTTTCCCCTGTTGTCCTGACATGGAACACAGTGACTTCTTCATCTCCTTCCGAATGAAAAAAATCTTTGCGTAGCAAGCATTGTTAGTACGGCGACGAGGCTATTTTCGTAGTTGAACGTTTGCTTAACAATCAAAACGCACATTTCTACGATCAAGGTCTCTCGTAAAATGTTCATCCTTGGGAATAAATACCTCGCATTGAGGATGAATATCTCTAAAGGGATTAGCACCATCACCAACGTCCATTGTCGCAGCTTATCTTTTTCTAGATGATATTAAACCTGTGTTACTATCCCTCATGTATAACATAAACTACCGACAGCAGCGTGAATTCCCTGAATGATGCTTCTCGTAATTGAAACCTTGCCTGCCTCCAAGTGTGAAGCGCTGTGCAACAGCTGTCCAAAGTTGAGACTCTACAGTTGATTGGTCATCACACAACCTTCCAGCCCACCGACGTTAATTTCAGCTGGCTGATTAACTGTAATGGTTTCGAAATCTCTTGCTCACCCTCGCTTTGACATCAGCCTTCCCTTCTAAAACGAATATCTGTGGGCCGCTTGTGATGATGAATTTGCCCATCTGAGAGAAAACTGCAGAAATCATTTAAAAAATGCTTTCTTAGCTGGAAGAGATTCAGTAGGTAAAGCATAAATTATATTTAAAAACTGAACTAAACGTGATTTATGACAACGTTTTAGTACCCATGTGGTGAAGTAAACAACGAAGTTACATTTTGTTTTCAAGGAAAAGCAATATTACAGAATTTCCAGTCGCCGAGTACACCGGTAGAGCAATACATACAGTTACTGCCTGCAGCAACTCATAATCGCAATCCACACTAACTATGTTTGGTGTGGTACACTGAACAGTATGAAAGAGTTTCTAGGTAGTTTCTCACTTAGATTCAGGCAAAAATCCAGGTCGGTCGCCACTTTCTGAAACAGAAAACATGAAATACAACTAGATGTTATAAGACAAAATCCAGTTACAGTTTACACAGACAGATAGCACACAGAAGCAGTAATCATCAAATCACGAAAATAAATAAACCGAGGAACCCCATAATAGTGGGACCACGTCAATAAGAAGAAGCACTACAAGGAGGTATGTGAACAGAAGCACAAGAGGAAATAATAAGTAGCTTCTTCTCTGAGGTCAGGGTATTTCATACTAGCTAAGGAGTGATTTTTCTCGGAATTTTAAGGGTTCGTGGACGAGAGATGTATATGTTCGTAAATTGTCTTCAGATCTCGAATATATACTAGTGTTCAACCAAAATAACGAACCACTATATTTCCTAAATTCTATACAAACTAGTGTTACTTCAACATCTATACATGACACATTCGATATTATCGACTGTATCTTTCAGAACCATCGACGTATTGATTAACTATCGATTGCCTAGGGCAGGTGTTTCAAATGAAAAATAGTTTTCGAAGAATTTTTATTGCTTAAAATACAATAATAAAAGATACGCAATATTTCTAATAAAACGTAAGGTATTTAAATTCTGGTCCATTAGTCTGTTGTTTAAAATACAACATTAAAAGATACACTAAGATGTTTAAGTTCTTCTCCTTTAGTCTGTTGTGTTTTTAAAAAACTATTTATCCTGCTTTGGAGAAAACCCTATCTGCAGGACCTAAGTCGCTGAACACCACAAAAATTTAATTGCCATTAAACCCATCGTACTATTACATTTTGCACAATATTCTAATGCACAAGCATAATATTGACGTAGGTCAATTATGAAATCACTGAATGGTGTACGAAATTGACGTTACGCTGTTGCTAATTGACCAATAGAAGTAGATCATCTGATTTCACACTGCCAGAGGTATCAGTAGACGTATTAGTACTGCACATGGAATCTTGTCTTTCAGACATTGTTCTTGTTGTCGATGCAGTGAGAGCAGCATACTCTTTCTGAATTACTTGTACTTCGTTCTCTGCCTCTTGAAATGTCCTGAAACCAGTTTTTAAGGCTACGATCTAATAATGTCACAAGCATATTAATAGTAAATTAGTTAAATGGTTTCACTCTTTCAGTGACTGCTTTAATCAAGGAATCCAGAACACTTCGTCCATCATTTATTGTTAAGATGCTTTACAAGCCTGATAACTTTGCAGCACTATCTCGTATAAGAGGTACAATTAAGGAAGCACTGATGTATGACTCCACAGAGATTGTTGTTGTTGCTACTTCAAGATGTTCTAATGTGTGTGAAATCTTACGGGATTAACTGTTAATGTCATCGGTCGCTAAGCTTACACACTACTTAACATAAACTATTCTAAGGACAAACAGACACACCCATGCCAGAGGGAGGACTCGAACCTCCGCCGGGACCAGCCGATTGCTACTTCAAAAGGTTCAAGTAAATCTATTACCTCTTGTGTAGCCGAGTAATTTTCTGCTGTGAGGGTAGGCAAGGCTTTTGAACTTTGATTGATCACAGTCTCAAGCTCACTTCGTCCTTTCAAAATTCTTTTGAGCGTGTGGCATGAACTGTTACATCGAGCCGGCACCTCTTATACCAGTCTCAGTTCTTTTTTGTTTGCTCTTTTTTTCAACATTGCACAGTTTGTCACTGGCTAGTGTAGAGTAATGAAAGAAAGCCACAATAGTCAGCGTTTTCAATAAAATTCTGAAAAAAGTGTTCCTGCTTTGAAATAGTCTTGCAGTGGTAAGTAGATGTAGAGGGCAAAATATTGTGAATGTCGAAACACTAAGATTCAGCCAGCTTTTTCCTAACTGCAGCATTGTCTGTAACTACTACTACTGTCTTATCACAGATATTTAATTCTAGTACGATTTGATTGATGACCTGAAAAAAATGTAAAGTGAAAGTAACGCAATTATTCAGTGATTTGTTATGGTTGACAGAGTCCGTAAACAGAACACAAATGAAATGAGGGCTTCAGATTACTATTGACCAGAGGGGGAGGGGGTGCGAGGGTGGGGAGAAGAGAGGTGAAACTGCCAAGAAATACCTTACAAGCTACAACGACTTCAATTACATCGATATGTATTGATCACAAGAATGAATCTAAACTCAACATCGCAGTGACTAGTTAAAGAAAGGAACATTTTTAAAAATGTTCATATATTCTGCGTGGTGATGACCAGCAGTTTTTGTCACTTTTGATGTGAGTGACACTAATTTTTCGTCTATACTAAAGCGCCAAGTCAATGGCATTATACATTCATTCGCGTTGCTTTTCCACAAGTCCATCCTAACACAAAAAAAAAAACATTTTTAGGGCTATCTCTAATTTATTTTGTATCTCTTTCTATCGATTTGAGATCAGTGAACATTTAAGTCCGGTTTTATCTGGCAACTCAAATCTGCTGTCTAAGACATAAAGAAATTTTTTCAAACCTTGAAGCTCGGAAGTTCTGTACTGCAGCGTATCAGTAGCAATCATCTGTGCATAAAGAAAATGAAGGTTTTTTTCTTTTTTTTTTTACTTTTGAACTGCCATCGTACAACTGACTTACGTAAAAATAATTTTTTATAGAACTTCACGATTCTTTTGGTTGCACCTCTTGCACTTGATCTAGTTCACAAGTTGTTCCCTCGCCTTTAATTGTGCTACTAACTCTTGGTTTCTAGTGTTTCACCTTCCTTTCTTTTTAGTGGCCTCTTAAGTTACTCATATTCCCCGATTATGTTTATAATCTTTATTGCAGATGATACGTATTACAAACTAAATATTATCACTCACTTTCGTGAAAAAATTCCACACAGGTGATTGATTTTTACGGTTCATTTTCAAAACAATAACAAAAAACTCTATTTACGAGCCTCTTACACAAACAAAGGAATCTAGTGTGTGTGAAATTTCCTCAGCCAACGGAGACTATCGGTGGCGCATGGAAAGTACTGATCGTTTCATGTCGGCACCATTCGGAACCGTTGTTCGCTACTGTGCTCTGTCTCTCTGTTGCCAACGAAAGCGATTCAACAGTTGCCGCACTATAGTTGCGTGATGAAGAATAATCCTGTTCTTGCGTGGCGTCTAAATAAAGAAATGAGTTACGAAGAAGCCTTTTTGGCACAACGATGTCATCTCGTACGATATTCCGTAGAGTTAAAAGCTTTAGAGGCAGAATTCTACCTCGTGACGCTTGAAACACTGTTTATCAGGTTGCAGAATGATGGAAACTCGAAAAAACGAAGAAAAAGTAATTGTGTGCTTATTCACCCGCTTCACAAGTTTGAAACAAGGGGTTTCAGCATTAACGGGCAGTAGTTTAAGAAATATCTACAGGATTTGTAGTTTTACAAAAACATTCCTGGACATTTACAGCCAAATCTTGGCAAGAAGAGATTCATTTTGTCTCGCATCACTCAAACATTTACATTTCGCCCCAATTACTCCTGAGTACGCACTGCAATGCTGCGAAAGCAGATAAAATGTAAAAACAGATGTATATTTTAATGAATATGTCCAGCCACCATACAAATAAAAGACTTGACATTCGAAAGGTTGTGCTTCTACTATATTCAGTTTTGCGGGAGACGCTGTGTCCTTAAAGCAACAACCTCCGTCAATCGACCATAACATTAGCAACCAACATACAAATAATACTTCTGCAAAAGCAGAAGTGACGCAGGGGCATTGGGAGTGCGCCAGTGTTTTGTGTTTTCGAATCATTTTACACAATAACATGTACAACTGAAAATATTTGTAAGTACAATGAGGACTCAGAAACAATAGAGGACAGTAGCAGTTGTGTTTAATTAATAACGACAGTAATTGTATTTATTTTAAAATGCCTTTTACAGTACCATCAGAAACACTTAAAAAATCTTTAAAATGCTATTTTATCCTCTATTAAATGCGTTGTATTACTATAGCCTTATGTACATTTGTATTCATTGCTACAAGTAAGTAAGCGCACACATTTCAAGATGAAAATCAGTGCAATGTACATTCAAGAATCTATGTATTTACGTGTATAGTTTTAGCCATACCGGTACAAGATGCGCACGACCGTGAAGTGCCATCGCTGACAGACAAACAAGAAAAGTCCGTCTTCCACGAACCCTCACCCACAGCAACCGAAATATTAAGAACGTAGTTTATAAACAACATAGACTGGCTAAGGCGCCACCACATTTGTTATTTATCAAATACCTCCGCAGGATCTACCTTTCCTCTGCACTCCAAATACCATGGAGGTAATAAGAACTGACAATTTTCTTGGCGACAATTCAAAAAGAATTACAGTATAAACTACTGGATTATCGATAGTTATTCCAGACTACGATAGAGCCGATAGTGATTGTACTATCGAATAATCGATAGTTTATCAATGTTTAAGTAGCACTTTCCCACAGACACTTAATGTGACCCAATGATAGTCTGATCTGGACTTTTAGCTAATGATAAGAGATGACTGGTTCACGCAAAGTGCAGTGAAACTGGGCAAAGTTACCCGGAAGTAACTCAATTAAATATTGAACACGTACATGAAACTGTTAACAAGTAATAATATAGCCTCCGAGTGTAATAAATTCCAAATTATAAGGAACAGATATGTTTGCTGTCTGTTACCTATGAGCGGAGTTCAATAAATAACGCTACACATTTTTTCCTCGTCCGGTTTTGGTTAAAAAAGGTAGAATTTGTTGTGGGACATCGTGGAATATTTCCGCTTCAGCCCATAGGGTTTCATGATATTCCAATTCATGGCGGTGCTATACCTAACCTTCGAAAAGACTCCTGTAACGGAGGTGCTTTCCGAAAAGAGCTACCATTGAAGTTTTTTGGTGTGAAACCACAGCGTCACTGATATTTATAGGCACTGTCAGAATGTCGACGGAGACCTGGTATTGAACAAAACCACGGTGACTCGTTGGGCGAGGCGTCTGTCGTCAACGCAACAAGGTCGCACAGAAACGCCAGATCTTTGGGGTGCCGGCCGGCCGCACACAACTGTCACTCCTGGAATATTGGGACGTGTGGACACTCTCATTCGAGGTGATCGACCGATCACAGTGAAACACCTCGCAGTACAACTGTACATCTCTGCTGGTAGTACTCGTCTAGCAGTTGGGGTCTCAAAGGTGTTTGTCCACTGGATTCCTAGCAGCCTAACAGAAGACCATAAAGAGCGAATAAGAATCATTTGTGCGGTACTGCTTGTGCGTCACGAGGTTGATTACGACAATTTTTTGCCGAATATTGTCCCACGCAATGAAAGATGGGTTCATCATTTTGAACAGGTAACAAAATGCCAGTCCGTGGAGTGGCGCCGCACCAACGCTCTCCCCCTAAAAGTTCGAAGTCGCAACCTCAGCCGTAAAGACATGGCGACTGTTTTCAGCGACTCTGAAGGGGTTATCCTGTTCGATCTCCTCCATCATGGTGCAACGATCAACTCTGAAGTGCTCAGTGTTACCTGCAGGAAACTGAAGAAAGGACTTCAGCATAATCGTCGCCACAAAAATGCAAACGAACTTCCCATTCTACATGACAACGGAAGGTCGCACACAAGTGTGCGCACCCGAGAGGGGCTGGCCTAACTTCGTTTAACTGTTCATCCTGATACACTCTACAGCTGTCATCTCGAGCGACCTACTTCCATATATTTGGCTCAATGAATGATGCACTGGGTGGAAAGCGATACACGGATGAGGGGGAAGTTAGTGATGCAGCAGGACGTTGGTTCCGACGTCAACGAATAGGGTGGTACCACTTTGGCACATAGACCCTGCCAGTACGGTGGCGCAAAGCCGTCGCATTGAATAGAGAAAATGTTCATAAATAGTGTTTCTTAGCCAAAAGAATAGCAAATAATACTGAGTATTGGAATCCTGAAGAAAACCAAGCTGCTTTCAAAAGAAAAGTGTATTTCTTTATTGAATGCCCCTCGTATTTTGTTTATAACCGGTGAAAATTTATCATCTGTGGTGTTAAAGTAGTTGTTAGCCGCCAGGTAGTCTCAGCAAAAAGAAAATCTTGGAGCAGCTGCAACAACTCCAACATATATTGATGGTTGAAAGTTATTTACAAACAAAAATTCTAGTACGTAACCGTAGTCCAGTGCGAGACAGGTGTAAGAGGCACACCATCCACGAAAGTGGATGGATGCAAACACACGTAGGTGAAACTGCTAATTCTAGGAAAAGTCGTCGATTAATGAATTGCGAAATCTAATTGAAAGAGACTAAAAGTATAATTTACCAGTAGATTATACAGATTCGCCATGGTGGCAATGAATAAAAACCGAACTGGAGTATCCCACATTCTTTCTGTGTAACGTCTTTCAATAAAAAAAGAAAAATAAATAAAATCATAGTGTACGTAAAATAGACACGACAGCGATAAAACTTGATCCAACTTGGCTTTTACCAAGTTCTCTGTAGCGTGCTCTTCAGAGCGAAGTGTCCTTTTGTTCATCAAAGCTTGATCGAACAGAACTGAATTCTACTGCGTAGTGTTGTCGTTGGACGAAGCTGGTTACAACTGTTCTCTCATGTTAAGTCAAGCTTGTACTTTCTCGTTTGGGCAAAAATAATTCCCTACACCAAAAAGAGGAGATGGGTGACTGTATATCTGTAGTCGAAGAAGTGACTTACAATGAATATGGAGCAAGTCTGCCATGCGTGAAATCCAAAGCAGCCTTCTTCCGCTTTTAACGAACGCATTGCTCATGTACTTCACTCAAACATTTGCTGCGGCAATTCAAATGTTGTGCTGTTCTGTTTACTGATCGGACTGACACTTCCAGTTTGGAGTGCCTCTGATCAGATCCGACAAATTTCTTCAGTTGTTTTTTTTTTGTGGTTAAGAGTACGTGGATCTGGATTTCTATGATCTATATTAAGAGTCATTTGTAGTTGCATAGAGACAAATCACTGCTACCCCGGCGAGCGAAAGATTACGCTAGAGACTGTCCGACAATCTGGTGTTTCCTTTCGGAGGATTGTTTGATTTGATTTGATTGGTTGTTCATTTAGAGATCTGTTGCCTTATGTTTTATAACAGGTCGTTCATTTTACAGCTTTTCATGTGAATTACATAACATGTTCCATATTACAAAGAGATATTACTGTTTTCAACAACTGCAATGGAAGAAATAAAATTAGAAATTGAAAGACAAAAACAGAAAAAATATTCAAATTTTAAGAAAATATGGTCGTAGAAGATAGGAAACACTTGGATAGAAAGAGAGAGAGAGAAATGTTACCCTATCTGAGCCAGTCTGTTCTGAAAGCCTCGGAATTACTTCCAGCCTTGTAGTCCCGATTCGCTACAATTAAATTGACGGAAAATTGAAATTATGGTAAGGTCTTACGCGACCGAACTGCTGATGTCATCGGTCCCTAAGCTTACACACAACTTAAGCTAACTTATGCTAAGGACGACATACACACACACACACACACACACACACACACACACACACACACACACGAACCAATGCCCGAGGGAGGACTCGAACCTCCGACGAGGGAAGCCGCGCAGACCGTGACAAGACGCCTTAGACCGCTTGGCTACCCGGCGCGGCTTAGTTTACTGATAAATGTTTCTAATCACTATTTACAAAACACTCTAACTATTATGTACAGTGTAGAAAAGAGCTGTGATGTGTGAGTGTAAAGTATGCTATTTTTTGGGCTTATTGATTAAACTTCAGTTCCTGTATTGCGTGTCTTGAATTAATCTATTACGTTGCTTACTAGTTTTACACCCCAACAGCGGTATAATGATCACGGGAGGGATATGTTTGCTGTTTATACTTAAGCTAGAACAGGTTTACAGGGTTGATTGGTTTCCACTATTTATTCTTATACAGTTTAATTATCCTAGATTTTGGAGGATTACTGCGGCAAAGGTCATCAGGTTGGTTGATTTCGAACAAAGGACTAAACAGCGAGGTCATCGGTCTCATCGGATTTGGGAAGGATGGGGAAGGAAGTCAGAACTGCCCTTTCAAAAGAACCATCCCGGCATTTTCCTGAAGTCATTTAGCGAAATCACGGAAAACCTAAATCAGGATGGCCGGATGCTGGTTGCAACACCCGTAGTCCTTTCGAATGCGAGTCCAGTGTGCTAACCACTGCGCCACCTCGGTCGGTAGGTCATTAGGAATTATATTGTACTGTTTGTGAAAATTGCAGCACCCAGAAGGAAAGGTCCCCATCACACAAAAATCAGAAGATAATTAGCACCGTGGAATCATAGTTACTATTAGGATTTGAGAGAGGTAGTGTAAACGCAGACACGGCAGCGGCACGATCAGACGTTTCAGAGCCATGATACTGAGAGGAAACGTTCCTGACTTAGCTTGCATTTATCGTAAATCTCTTGCCCAACGAAATTCCCAAGCGACTGGAAAAAAGCGCAGGTGACGCCTGTATATAAGAAGGATGGAAGGACGGATCCTCAAAATTTCAGACCAATATCCTTAACATCGGTTTGTTGCAGGATTCTCAAACATATTCTCAGTTCTAATATAATGAATTTGCTTGAGACTGACAAGTTGCTGTCCATGCATCAGCACGCCTTCAGAAAGCATAGCTCCTGCGAAACGCAACTCGCCCTTTTTTCACATGACATCTTGCAAAACCATGCATGAAGGGTATCAGACGGATGCCATATTCCTTGACTTCCGGAAAGCGTGTGACTCGGTGCATCACTGCAGACTCCTAAGGTATGAGCATATGGGATTGGTTCCCAAGTATGTGAGTGGCTCGAAGACTTCCTAAGTAATAGAACCCACTACGTTGTCCTCGATGGTGAGTGTTCATCGGAGGTGAGAGTATCATCTGGAGTGCCCCAGGGAAGTGTGGTAGGTCCGCTGTTGTTTTCTATCTACATAAATGATCTTTTGGATAGGGTGGATAGCAACGTGCGGCTGTTTGCTGATGATGCTGTGGTGTACGGGAAGGTGTCGTCGTTGAGTTACCGTAGGAGGATACAAGATGACTTGGACAGGATTTGTGATTGGTGTAAAGAATGGCAGCTAACTCTAAATATAGATAAATGTAAATTAATGCAGATGATTAGGAAAAAGAATACTCTAATGTTTGAATACTCCATTAGTAGTGTAGCGCTTGACACAGACACGTCGATTAAATATTTGGGCGTAACATTGCAGAGCGATATGAGGTGGGACAAGCATGTAATGGCAGTTGTGGGGAAGGCGGATAGTCGTTTTCGTTTCATTGGTAGGATTTTGGGAAGGTGCGGTTCATCTGTAGAGGAGACCGCTTATAAAACATTAATACGACCTATTCTTGAGTACTGCTAGAGCGTTTGGGATTTAGAGAACCAGCATTTGAGGCTGACTGCAGTACAATTTTACTGCCGCCAACTTACATTTAGCGGAAAGACCACAGAGATATGAGAGATTAGGGCTCGTACGGAGGCATATAGGTAGTCATTTTCCCTCGTTCTGTTTCGGAGTGGAACAGGGAGAGAAGATGCTAGTTGTGGTACGTGGTACCCTCCGCCACGCACTGTATGGTGGGTTGCGGAGTATGTATGTAGGCGTAGATGCAGAACGCACCTCGTCCAATAAAAAGAGAGTATACGTAGTGAGAAACAGTTACTGGGCCACACTGGGGGGAGAGCACAGTGGGACATACTGCTCGACGTTGGAGTTCTGCAAGAAGTATGGACACGTCTACATCGATGGTTCGACGCCTTTAGCTGAGGACTGCGTTGATGGCATGCATGGCGTGGCGTCGGCTTCCGTTTACCAGAACCAAGGATGCCTTCCGAGCGAGGTGGCGCAGTGGTTAGCAAACTGGACTCGCATTTGGAAGGACGACGGTTCAAATGCAGATTTAGGTTTTCATGATTTCGCTGAAATCGCTTCAGGCAAATGTCGGGATCCCTCCTTTCAAAGCGCACGAGCGATTTCCTCCCCCATCCTTCCCGAATCCGAGCTTGTGCTCCGTCTCCAATGACCTCATTGTCGACGGCACGTTAAAATCATCTCCTCTTCCAACAAAACCTCAGACTGCAATGGCCACATGAGCTTCCTGCAAAAATGTAATTTATGTCGAGCCCAGTTTACAATTGTCCTAGCGTGATGGCCGCGTCGTTAAAGACGCTATCGCGGTGAATGAAATCGTGCAGACTGAGTTGTTGAGCGGAATAGTGGATAATCGACAAGTGTGATGGTTTGGAACGCCATTGGCCATGACGCTCGATCTCGCTTCCTAGCCCCATGTGCTGAACACCATCTGAACAACAGTCGGTACATCAGGGAGGTTTTACAGCCCGAGGCCCTGTCACTCCTGCGGGTAATTCCACATGCCATATTTCACCAGGACATTGTCTGGCCACATGCGACGAGAAATGTGCATGCCTTCGAAGGACGACAGGTACTACTGCTTCTCTGGCTTGAACTTCAACCTACGTGTAGTCCAACGAACATATCTGGGAGACTGTCGGTCTTACAGCCACAGATAATATTTCTGATGACCGCAAAACACCACCTACAATGTCTTCCGACCTTTTTGGTTCAATGTACGAAGTCTAGTAGCTCTGATCATAGCACCGGTGGGCTTCGTACCATATTACGTTCTTACGGTCACAGTGCATGTATGGATCACTAAACCTATCATTTGTGTATAGTAATACGGAATAAACTTCACTGTAACCACGTCTTCTTTCGGTGCTGCAATTTTCACAAGCATTAGTATGCTTTTTGTCCAGTTCCCGTATGCAAGAATTTTAATGAGAAACCTGGCTGTATCGTTATATGTCGAAGCTATTTTTGAGCAGGCATTCCGTTCTAGGTAGTCCTACGCTTGCATGACACAAAAGGAGGAAAAGACCTAGAATAAGTTTGCTGGGGTAGAGTTACTCGAGACTCCCAGGCAACAATGCTCATCCCCGTTGAGCTGAAAGCAACAAAGAAAGGATTGTTAGGGGACATAGTAATCTTGACTGTATTGTCTTTACAGACGGCATGACTCTGTTGAAAGAATTTATGACAAGTGCGAAATCAGGCACTGAATTTCATAGATGAAGTGGGAAGACGAATAACAATCCATTAGCCATAAATAGCGCCTCCGTCGTACCTTGTTGCAGTTCTTTCTCATAAATGGGGTCAAAATCCAAATGAATATTTGAGGTAAGCAATAGGAAACCTTATACGTAGCTGCTAAGCATCTTTTGCTACTTTTCCTAATAGTTGTATAATATGACACAATTTTTACTGATTGTGCGCAATCGATTCTGTTGTAGTCCGTCTTGGGACTAACTTTGAACTGAACAGTACGTCTTCAAGCGTCATGTCAATGAAGCCACCTACAACATATGGGGTATTTCAAAATTTTAAGGCACTGGACTTGCTTTCCAGAGGACTGCTATTCAGAACTCCATCTGGCCATCCATGTGTATGTGTTCCATAAGTTGTCTAAAATGATTAAGGTAATTGCCATAATTTCTCCTTTGCATACGTTACGTCGTATTTCCTGGAGATACTGAACCTATCGATACTATCATAACACTTTCACCATTGACATCACCATAACTGCAGACCTATGCTACTCATCAAACTCAAATTGGAGTAAAATACGAGCCATAATAGAAATTATATCATTCTCGCGATGTCACATTCGCTCGATGTGGCGATTCACGAATCAACTATCAGCTTTCAACGTAACGATATTATGAAAATGGAAGTTGCTACTCGCCATATAGAGGAGATAATATTGTTACATTCCATCTTGGGTTTTCCATTGTTTGACCTTTCAACCTAATTTAGACCTTTCACTGCTCTACCAACTAATTTAACACCATAAGACTGATTCCACATCCCTATCCGTTTGCTTCGCCATCTCGCAACGAAACTGTCGGCAGCCAAAGAAAAAAAAAATCTTGATATTATAGGTCCGTCACAATAACCTTTATTCAAACCATTAAGTCGTTGTTATGTTCCATTAGTTTGCGCATGGTTAACGTCAGAAATCGCAACGTCATTTCACAACGCTACAAAGCAGACTTGTAATAGTGGTAGATTCAATCGAACCGACTTCCCTTCCAATTCCTTCCCAATCAAAGTTTGCGTTCCTCCTCTGATGACCACGTTGATGACGGCATGTTCATTTCCACTCGCCCTTCTTTTCGTTCTTCATGAGTATCGACGTACTTCCTTGTTAACCCGCAAGTTTTACACATTAGGACAAACACTGTACTTAATTCTGTTAGGTGAAAATAACATAGGTGGTAGATGGGGGTCTCAAACCACCGTTAGTTAAGGAAATAATCATACAAAATGAGTATCTAGTTTATTCCTTAATGTAGAAAAAGTTACTACCATTAGCACCATAAGGTCGTAACAGCTGTCCGAAATAAACGACCGCCAGTACAAATGAACACTTTGCAAATGTGAATGAAATTTCGGCTCTTTTTCTTGCACACGTTGGGTGTGATACAGATGTAACAGACGAACCACATGCGACACTGTTTTGTCCTAAAGGTTCATTTCGCAGTCGATTTGATCAGTGCTTGTAGATAAATGTTCTCCAACGCTATCCCACAGTACGTCGTTAGAAAAATTCTTCCTCAGGAGCGTTGACGAACTCTCTATCGTCTTGAATGAATTTATCCTCGGTTCCTATCAGGGGCGGTAGGCTTTATTTCGGCTGGCATACCATTTGTTACGAAACATTTCCCATTACATTCGCTCGTTTCTTAGGGGACAAAACGACGCTTGCGTTTGGTGTTAAAGGATTGCATGGATATTTTCGAAACAAGTAACACGCTATGTTTGACAGTAAAAGGTAAAATTCGTTGTAGGCGCACCACAAGGGATTGTAGTATAACCCATATCTTTGCCGCAAGCAACTGCTTGTTGTGAAACGTAAGAAGTTTACAAAATACTTTAGCCGGCCGGTGTGGCACAGTGGTTATAGGCGCTTCAGTCTGGAACTACGCGATCGCTAAGGTCGCAGGTTCGAATCCTGCCTCCGGCATGGACGTGTGTGATGTATTTTGGTTAGTTAGGTTTAAGTAGATGTAAGTTCTAGGGGACTGATGACCTCAGGTGTTAAGTCCCATAGGGCTCAGAGCCATTTGAACCATTTACAAAATACTTTCCTCACACAGATACTTAGTTCACGATGTATTTTCCTGAAAAATTCATTTACAACCATTATTTTCTCATCGCAAAAGACTGACATTAGGATCTTGTATCATTTTTAATAAGTTGACTCTTAACAATAATGACTACTAAACACAAGCTGGACTGAAACTTGTAACGTTAGTCTACTACATGATGCTCTGCAACACATCCGCCCGAAATTACTTTCGAAGACGTGTTGATGTGGACTGGTTGTTAAAGCTTCACAGTTCATGTGCCAGTTCCTGTTCACTTCAGGCACACATGAAAAAGTTCTTTCCACTCGCTGTGCATCGTGTAATAGATGTGTCTTTATGGTAGAACATCTCACAAACTCGTAAATCCTTTGCTTACGGCTGCCGTGAGGGTAATGAGGATAGACGATTCTCTGAATCTGCTGAATTATCCCCCAATTTTTAGGGAAGCCAAAATAATTTATTACCATGATGCAACGAAGACCATCACACTTCGCTAGATGACGCATGTATTAAAGGTACGCGTCAGATAGACCTGTGAAAAGACTGTGCTGACAAAGTCAACTCCCAAGGCTGAAAAGACGCCATCAACCTTGCATCCAGCTGATCTCCATTCAGTCATTCAGAGGCCAGGAAAGGTAAAGCTTCCTTTTTAAAGGATAACCAGTGGCAGACATACTCCTCTGTTTTTCCACGTGATCACCCACGCACCCTCTCTGAAGTTCCTAACAGTAAACTACTGAAGAATTCGCAAAATGGGTTGAGAAGTTAGGTTTCAGCCATGTTGCACCACATTACGTCCTACCCAAGGGCCAGTTAACGGTAAATATTACAGCTCGACTTGATATGACTCAATCTTAGGCCTCGATTTACCCTATGGACTTTCGAAAATGCCTACCAAGTCCAATCAGTTGTACTGCAAGAATACATACACAAAGCTTGTCTGCAATAAAGTGTCTAGGTAGAAAGTCTGCTCGCCGCTTCTTTCTACCTAACAAGGACAGTATAAAGACATTTGACGGTGAAGATTCGACACGCACTGTTGGCCAATACAAACAGTACCAGTGGGGAAACTGGCTAGCGGCAATTGCAAAAATTGCTTTACCCCTGTAGAGAATTACATTACAATTAACCGCAGCTACCGCACATGCGTGCGTACCGATACGCATGGTAGTCAGTGGGGCAGTATTTCTGTTAATCACACAACGACACAAACAAGGTATCTACCGACCAGCACACTACTGAATACAGCTTGTGGACTGTTGATTCATTCCGTGCCATAACTACGAAAAACGTGAAGGGGGTACGTGCCGCAATTGTACTGATTATGTATGAGGAGCCTAGTGGGATAAGTGGATCGTTTCCTATCATGCAAACATGCATCTCACACACAGAACAGCACAGCATGCAACACGCTGTTTGGTCATAATATTTTATTATCTTCGTACTGACAAACCAGGATGGTTTAACAACCTAAGTTACTCTTCCTTCTTTGTTGTTTCCTATTTTCCAACTATCCTTTCTTCTTCTTCTTCTTCTTCTTATGTTCTCTTGTCATTTCTTCTCTCCATGTTATTCATTAATTCTTATTTCCTGTACATTCATAACTTTAAAAGCACAGTATTTTATTCTTAAAAATGTTCCTGTTATTTTAGATACATTCATATTGAAGGTTTCCATTAAATTTTTTATTTATGTAATACATACTAGTGTAGATTTCTTTTTCCAGGGATACAGGAATATTTGTTTCACTGACTCGTTCTCATTATGTAGCTAGAGGTGTCCAAAGAACATTAATCTTCGCTTTACCACTATTTATAATCTGTATTTTTATAGATCTCGTTACTTCTCATTTTCAGGCCATTTTTATTGTACCCAGTACTCTTCTAGCAAACCGTCTTTAAGGTACCATATTCCTTCCAGCTTATGGTTCATCGTTACCCATTCACATGCATATTCAGTTTACCTTGTCGTGAAATTGCAGTAGATACTTCGTGTGTGTTAGTGTGGGCGGAGGTCATTGTTGGTAACCGGAATAAAATAATAATAGGAGCCTTTCACCGACATCCAAATTCAGATGATACAGTTGCTGAGAGGTTCAAAGAAAACTTGAGTTTGATTTCAAATACGTACCCGACTCATACGATAATAGTTGGTGGTGACTTTAATTCATCCTCGGTATGTTCACTTTCATATTTTACACAGATAAATTACATAGGCATGGCAGACTTCTAATCACAGTCTTCCTTGATGTCACTGTTAACTTCACACCTGCTAGTCATTTCATCTACATCTACAACCATACTCCACAAGCCACCTGACGGTGTGTGGCGGAGGTTAATGGATAATGTGAGTCTGTAAAGTTCAAAGTATGCTGTGAAAGAAGAAACTGAGTTTTTGTTAAATGTCTTGCAAAAATATGTAGAGGAACTACAACTGAAGCTAATTCATGGGAAATCAGCCTTCTGAAAGGTTTTATGACTTGTTTGAGAATTTTTTTTCAGTTTTCAGAAAAATCAACCCCATTGGCCCTCATTCAATGGAAATTATAAGAATAAAATGATGCTTTCCAATGCAATCACAGCGATGGGCGCTAGGCATAAAAAGGCAATGCTATTTCATTTGGTTGGCAGTAGACCATAATTGTTGTTGCAGCTCACAGACACAAAAAGGAAAGGAAGTCATAACCAGTGACCAGAGTTATAACCTCATTCCTAGTTTATTGATTGATATCAATATGGAAAGAAAGCCAGAAAACACCCTATGCATCGGGTTTTGCATCACCAACTCCTACCCCCCCCCTTCCCCCCCCCCCCCCACACACACACACAGTCACACACACACACACACAAAAAGGGTGTAATCTCTGAGGCAATGGGTTGGGAGCTAGGCTGGAGTAGGGACAGATAAGGATAATGTGTGGGGTTGGATGGGTGGTGGAATACCACCGTGGGAGGGTTTGGAAGGATAGTGGGTAGGACATTTAGCATTTCAGGGCTCAATGACAAATAACCAAAAACCCTGACAGAGAATATGATTCAGTACTTCCAGTCCTGGGTGGTACTGAGTCATGAGAGGACTGCTCCCTTGTGGCCAAACAGTGAGTATGTGGGAGTGGCAGGTGACTGCTGATACAAGGCATAAGAGATCTGTTTCTGGATAAGGTACACACACTCTCACTCTCTCACTCTCCTCTCTCTCTCTCTCTCTCTCTCTCTCTCTCCCATCCACCTTCTCCGTGTGTGTGTGTGTGTGTGTGTGTGTGTGTGTGTGTGTGTGTGTGTGCGTGTGTGTGTGTTTTTGCATGCGGGTGTGCACTTGGATGGGTGCGCGGGCACACTTATGTGATTTAACCTACAATCACACAATCTAAATTACATGTTTAATTCCGGAGGTACGGGTAAAATATCATCCAAAATTGTGCTAAATGCATTCTCTGCAAAATATTTCGAGCAGTTAGTTCATGAACCAACGCGAATAGTAAACGGTTGTGAAAACACACTTGACCTCTTAGCAACAAATAATCCTGAGTTAATGACGAGCATAAAAACCGATGCAGGGATTAGTGAACAGACGGTTGTCGTGGCGAGATTGATTATTGTAATCCCCAGATCCTCCAAAAATAAGCGAAAAATATACCCATTCAAAACAGCAGATAAAAATTCACTTGGCGCCTTCCTGAGAGACAATCTCCACTCATTCCAAAATAATAACAAAAGTGTAGACCAGATGTGGTCTGAATTCAAAGAAATAGTATCGGCAGCAATCGAGAGATTTATACCTTACGAAATTATATTTTCATAAGTTAACCAGTATGAGCTTTCTGGATATGTAACTTATTTCGTAGAAAATCATCATTTGTGGTTCACAGTTCTGCAGAAGAACATATCACCCATGAATATCATTGTATATCAACACACATAAAGATGCGGTGTTGAGAATGTTTGGAAGCTATCGTTGTGATTTGCATAATCTACGAGCAATTTGCAGTAAATAGGCGTTTGTGAGTTAATTACTGTAGCAGAAATTCTAACTAATACATTGTGTTACATATAATTTTCACTTAAAGTGGGATGACGCTATACATTATATGCATTTTTCGTAAACTAACTCTGCTTTCGAGCATGTCAACAACTATAGATACCCTGAAAACGTTTCGAGAAACAGTAATTATTTTACAGGCTTTTCTGTTGTATTAACAGAAATCTCGTTTTGTGTATTTACCTCAGTTCTTCTAGGGAACTAGCAATTTTTTAGCTCAACAGATTAAAAGATAAGTAGTGGGCTTAATTTGAAGTATATTACCCGTTTTCACATATAGCTTATCCCTATTTTTCTCAGAACTTAGAACATTTTGCACTATTTTAGTATTTGAACGCTTTTGCTAGGTTGAAAAATACTGTGCATGGTGTCTTGATTTTTCTTCAGTCTTGCTTCCATTATCAACGTCAATACCAGAATTGCTCCAGCTTGTAGTATGGATAATGGCGGCACGAAAAGTTATAGAAATTCTGCTACCACACCCACCGGCATGCCTTTTCACATGCCTCCAGGGCACGGTACAAGAAGCGAGGGAATGTAGTCTGGTACATTACGTATTATGGCAGCTTTCAGTGTAGAGATTTAGTTAGAGATGCAGAGAAAAACGCAGACCTAGACTCACACAGTTTTATTGTGACGCGCTGCTTCTCATTTTAGCAGCTTCATTTTTTACGTTATTCAGTTTGCCGTTCAGTTAATTTCTAGATCTTCCGACCACTTCTCAGAGATACACTGCACAATCAACTCCCAGAAAAACGCATGAAATCATCACCGATTCAGTCTTCAGATGCAAGTACCAACAAATTTTTATAGCCCTTATAAGTTCGGGCTTATGTTCACGCAGAGTCTAACAGAACTGTAGTCTACGAGGACAAGCGACAAAACGACAGTTGTGACTGACTCGATTTATCTGCACACATGTTTTAAATTTACTTATGAGTACAGCGTGTTCATTATGACTTTTTGTTGGAAACTTAGATCAAAGTTTAATATGATTTTTCTGCAATTTCATGTTTGTTTTGATGAACAACTAAATTGTTCAAATGGCTCTGAGCACTATGGGACTTAAAACTTCTGAGGTTATCAGTCCACCTAGAACTTAGAAATACTGAAACGTAACTAACCTAAGGACATCACACACATCCATGCTTGAGGCACGATTCGAACCTGCGACCGTAGCGGTCGCGCGGTTCCAGACTGTAGAGCATAGAACCGCTCGGCCACCCAGGCCGGCATCAGTTAAATCCTACACGTATGTTACTCTTCAGAGAAATAAATCACATTAAATCCTACGTATATATTACTCTTCAGCGTATTAAATATGATTTGCCCACTGAAGAGCCAAAACATTATACCACCTGCTTAACAGCTTGTTTGTCCGTCTTGGGAACAAAATATATATCAGCGATCCGACAGTTTGCTGGAAGGTTTGTGGAGGTACGTAGCGTTAGATGTCTACGAAAAGGCCATGTAATTCGGGTAAATAGCGGGATGGTGATTTGGGTACGCAGTGATGGCGCCTGATAGCGACCGAGATGGGTTCCATAGGATCTGCATTAGGTGAATTTGATCACCGAGACATCAACGTGAGTTCACTATAACGCTCCTCAAATCACTGTGGCCATCCGACACACGAACGGTTATAATACTGAAAGATAACATTGCCGTCGGTCAAGACTTCAAGCATAAACGGACGTAAGTTGTTCCTAGCCGTCAGTGAGCTTTCGATTACTACCACAGGTCCCATGAAAGAGCAGGAGAATATCTCCCATAGTATAATACTGCTTCCACCAGCCTGCGTCCGTGGCGCGCTGCACGTTTGGAGCCGCCGTTCGATTACGTCTTTTGTAGAGACGGTTATGGACCTAGTGTAGCAAACATGTGATTCTCCCGAAGAGCCGCCATGTTTCCATTGATCGACGGCCGAATCCCGATGGTCTTGTGCCCACTGCAGTCGTAATGGACGATGTCGTAGGATCAACACGTGGACATGCAGGGGTGGTCTGCTGCAAATCTACATGTTCAACAATGTGCGATGAACGGTGTGTTCCGAAACACTTGTGAATGCTCCAGCATTGTGGTTTTCCGTTAGAGATGCCACAGGTCACCATCTATCCTACTTTACGGAGCACACAAGTCTCCAAAACCCATTTTGTGTGAAGAGTGGTGGACATCCAACCATTTAGCGCCTAGTGGTAGTTTCGGTGTCTTACCTCTTTGCGTAGAGGCTCACGACAGTAGCACAATCGACCAGCTTCGCCGTTTTCGAGATACTCTTTCAAAGGCTCTGCTTAATAACAAACTGCCCTTTGTCGAAGTTGTTTATCTCTGCGGATTTCCCCATTTGCTGCCCATTGTTTCGCTAGGGTGATCCACCGTTCGTGTCTGCTCCACCTCCGTACTTTTGTTACCGCCTCACATGTCCGCAACGCCACCATGAGGCATCCAGAGCCGCGGTGGGCAGTGGTCATAATGTTTTGGCTCTATATACAGTAATGGATGTATGAGTGCTGCTCAGATGCCAGCATAAAGAAATATAAAAATATGTTTAAGTTTCATATTAGGGCCGAAGCCGTGACAGTTTGAAGCGGTTTTGTAAATGTTAGTTGTGCAATTCATTTATATAGAGTAAAATAAACAGCTGAAACGATAATCAGTTTTACGCAGTTAAATCACAAGTGTCTGGAAATCGTCTACTGTTGCAAAGAATTGGACTGAGTTAACCACCTGCGAAATTATACATCCGCACAATTTTATTTAACCAGTTCCCTGTACCAGAAATTTTTGTTTCGTCACTACCGTTTGTCAACACCTGCGTCCAGTAAAAGAGACGGGGTGAGTACTGTTGCATGATACGTGCATTAATAGGTTATCAGGAGCAGGGCATGAATTTTATGAAAATCGATAACATAAATACGTCAAAGGTATGGCCGCTCGGCTCTCAGCGCTGCAGCGAAAATGTTGCCACCGTTCGGGAGCTGTACACGCACCGCCAGCGCCGATGATACCCGAGTTGATTACACGCACACTCTTTCATACAGGTTACTCTCTGCCGAACAAACAATTTATTCAGTTATGAAGTGGAAGAGTAATATTGACTCGCACATACATTCATCGGCAGCAAACAAACACACACACACACACACACACACACACACACACACACACACACACACACACACATGGAGATGTTTTAAGCGCACACGCCACTGCACAACGCACCCGCTCCGGCGCTGTGATCGCAGATACGCAACAAAACGGCGTAACTGCGGGCTCCCTTTAGCTCGCGAAGAGGGCCGCGCACAAACGCACGGCTCACAATGACCTTATAAATATTTAGCACGCTAATCTGTGTGGCGAATAGCGAACGCGGACGGAGCGAGGCCGGCTGGGACGGCGGTAAAAAAGCGATGACAGATTATTTGCGCCACAAGACGTATTGCGCTCGCTATCTGGCGGCGGTCCGCGGACGAATAGCGCGTGCGAGATAAACAGCCAGCCAGACACGTGGAGGGACGGCGCGGTCCTCTCCGGAAGGAGCAGAGCAGAGACTGCACGGCGCAGGGAGGAGAGGGGGGGGGGGGCGGCACGCGCATCTAAAACGCGCCGAACTGCTCGATATTTCACGCCGACTGGGCTTAAAACGCGGCGAGCACACGGCGCGAGA
Organism: Schistocerca gregaria; assembly: GCF_023897955.1. Taxonomy (NCBI): domain Eukaryota; kingdom Metazoa; phylum Arthropoda; class Insecta; order Orthoptera; family Acrididae; genus Schistocerca; species Schistocerca gregaria. The sequence goes on from NC_064922.1 coordinate 832,251,713, forward strand.
GGAGGGCGCACGCTGCGGAGCTAAGCGGGGAATTACCGCTTCGGGATGTGCAGCTGGCCACCGTCACCTCCAGTGGTGCCAACCTCTGCGGTGCTCCAACGAGGTTACACAGAGACTGCACTGTGGTAACGACCCTCGATATCTCCCAGAAGCTATTCACTCCACCTCAGCCAGAGTAGAGACGCTGTTGCTATTTCTTCAGTCCGAAGACTGGTCTGGCGATGATTTATCCTACGTAAGCCTCTTCACCTCTGAAGAACTACCACGACACAAATGCATTTGAACCTGTATGCTTCATTCAGGTCTTTCCCTCCGTCTACCACTTTCACCCTTCCCCCTCCCACACATTCTTCCATTACCACACTGACGATTCCCTGGTGCATTATGATGTGTGCTGTTAACGTATCCCCACTTTTAGTCATGTTGTGCCATAAATTCATTTGATTAGAGCACCTGTACCTATGCTTCAGGCATGAATGCTCATTTAGTTCGATTTTGAATTGCTTTTTCAGTACGGCTGGAGAGCCTCTGGATGCTGTTCCAGTTTATGGGGCATACCAAGTGAGCTGAGACGTAAACGGGTATTTGGATTGAGGAGGGCGGCATGCTAGTATACTGTGTGCAGTTAAACGAAGCCACTGTGCCGAGGGTGGCGAAGTAGTAAGCACATTATGCCTAGTGATCAAAATGGTTCAAATAGCTCTGAGCGCTATGGGACTTAACATCTGTGGTCGTCAGTCCCCTAGAACTTAGAACTACTTAAACCTAACTAATCTAAGGACATCACACACATCCATGCCCGAGGCAGGATTCGAACCAGCGACCGTAGCAGTCGCGAGGTTCCGGACTGAGCGCCTAGAACCGCGAGACCACCGCGGCAGGCCCTAGTGAGCAGGAGACGTGTGTTCGAATCCCAGCCATGGTGTAAATTTTCGTGCATCGCTCCAGTCTGCGTAAATACGCAACTTTTTGTTTTTAACAGATACTGTGTAGATATTATTAGTATACAAGACCAGTTTATCCCATATGTGTAATGAAGTTGACCTATCTTCGTTTTCGGCCAGCATTTCATTACCCTAAGGAAAAGAAAACGTTGTCAGTTACATTACTCTGCTACTTGAGCAGCAGCTTCCTTCATGTAGTGCGTTCCTAACCTGTTCAGAGGGCCCCACAATTCTATGACTTGTGGCGGAGATTGAGAAATTCGCATCAGAGATAATCCAAGAATCATCTGAGCATGTGACGTAGACCTGCGCCTCCACTCCAATACAGAAGACCGCGATCGACCCTGAGTACGATGCTGCAAATGATGATGCTAGAGGTCTTCAGCATTTCAGTATCTGCAATCGGTTGCAGTCAGTGCTTTTAGTAACTACCGGCAGAACCTCCTCCACATCTCGGACGAGACCAGCAACATTACGTCGGCCACTGACCCTCGCCTTGTCCTTACCAAATTCCCGCAGGGCTCAGTGTTGGGCCTTGTCCTGTACAGTGTTTACAATGCGGACTTACCTACAACACCTCGAGTCAACTGACGACAATGCCCTGTTCTGCCACCACCAGCAATTCATCACCGACTCAAAGCCGCCTGCCGAGACATCGAGGAATGACCAGTGGATTCAGTTTAGTGCTGCTATGAGCCAGGCACTACTATTTACGGGACGACTGCGTTTGGTAGTGGACAACATCAGGTTGTGCGACCCCCCACCTCCTCCCTCCCCCCCCCCCCCCCCCCTCCCATTCCTTGGGCACTGAAATCCAAATACGTTGGAGTCACCCTTGACCGGCAGTTGACCTGGAAGCACCGTGTCAGCGACACCTGGAAGAAGGCGTCAGCTACCCTCGGAGTTCTTTATCCCCTGCTGAATGAATGGTCCACACTGTCCAAACAGTGTGGGCTTTGAATACGCAGAGTATCCGTGCAATCTATAGTAGACTCTGCCTGCCCAGTGTGGGGGACAGCCGCCAACTTTCGATATATTTTTAAGTCTCGACTACACTCTCATTATTTTTTACATATTTCTCTGATTTAACCTTGAAAAGAAATACAATTTTACATTTGTATACACTTTTCGCTACACAGAAATATTTTAAATGAGTAATTGGGAAAAGTGACAAGCAGCAATTCCACAAATTCGAAATTGGAAGACTATTAAAAAAAGTCAAAATCTGCACTGCTGCAAGTCCTCCCAATGCGGAAATAAAAGAAAAGGAAAGAAAACAAGGAAGAGAACAAAATACGGAGTTACAAAATACTACAGTGGTATCTACATACTGCACACAAAAAACGCTGTCCCTATAAATTTTCTACTAAATAAGGAACTGTAGAAAACACTAATAAATTTACTAAACAATTAAACAATCGGTTAAGCACTAGTTCACAAAGAAGAAGCAGGTCGCAAAGGTAACAGAAATCAAATAAATAAAGTGAAACTTGAACTTAGAGGGGCGGAAAACTACGCTAAAATGTCAGTTCACTCTGCACAAAGAATAGTAAAATACGTAAACACAACAAATCTGCGCGGTGTAGCCTCGCGGTCCAAGGCGCCTCGCCACAGTTCGCGCGGCTCCCCCCGTCGGAGATCCGAGTCCTCCCTCGGGCATGGGCGTGTGTGTGCTGTCCTTAGCGTAAGTTAGTTTAATTTAGAGTAAATAGGGTGTAAGCCTAGGGACTGATGACCTCAGCACTTTTGGACTTAGCACCAGTTAGAATGAAACAAATCCCAAAATAGTTAAAGAAACAGTTAGTGTTCACTCTACCCAGAAGTCAGAAGTACATAAAAATTTTACTAAACTAAACTGTGGGTACAATCTGTGTACAAATCCAAAGCTGCTGCTGGAGAACACCTATCGATACCATGGTCTACTGAACATGGCGATACCCATCTCCAACGACGCCTTGTCGCTTAATAGTGAGTGTTTATACTATCTGCCGATACCATACTACAATGAATCTGGCGATACCAATCTCACTACAACAATGAGACACAAATTCTGAGTTACAACTCACATCTGTAAGGCATTTTTCAGTCCACCAAGTGGGTGCGCGCCCTCTAAGGCAAACAGTCTCGTACGATTTAAGTACGATACGTACAAGCACCTGACAAGTGACGTCATCACCAACGAGTTCTGGCAAAGATGATGAGAAGGGGGGGGGGGGTGGCGGGTGGCAGGGGGGGGGGGATTTGCTTGTTGGGCTCAATTATGTGTTCCTTTAGAAAACATTAACTGTTCATCTTCTTTTCTGACCTACAGGGTGTTACAAAAAGGTACGACCAAACTTTCAGGAAACATTCCTCACACACAACTAAAGAAAAGATGTTATGTGGACATGTGTCCGGAAAGGCTTAATTTCCAAGTTAGAGCTCATTTTAGTTTCGCCAGTGTGTACTGTACTTCCTCGATTCACCGCCAGTTGCCACACTTGAAGGAAGGTAATGTTGACTTCGGTGCTTGTGTTGACATGCGACTCAATGCTCTACAGTAGTAGCATCAAGCACATCTGTACGTAGCATCAACAGGTTAGTGTTCATCACGAACGTGGTTTTGCGGTCAGTGCAATGTTTACAAATGCGGAGTTGGCAGATGCCCATTTGATGTACGGATTAGCACGAGCCAATAGCCGTCGCCCCTTACGTTTGTATCGAGACAGATTTCCAGAACTAAGGTGTCCCGACAGGAAGACGTTCGAAGCAATTGATCGGCGTCTTAGGGAGCACGGAACATTCCAGCTTATGACTCGCAACAGGGGAAGACCTTCAACGAAGAGGACACCTGCAATGAACGAGGCAATTCTTCGTGCAGTTGACCACGTTACTGTATGGGGAGTGCTACGGGAGAACCAGTTGTTTCCGTACCATGTACAGCGTGTGCAGGCACTAACAGCAGCTGATTGGCCTTCACGGGTACACTTCTGGGAATGGTTCATCCAACAATGAGTCAATCCTCATTTCAGTGCAAATGTTCTCTTTACGGATGAGGCTTAGGCTTCATTCCAACGTGATCAAATTGTAAATTTTCACAGTCAACATGTGTGGGTTGACGAGAATCCACACGCAATTGTGGAATCGCGCCATCAACACAGATTTTCTGTGAACGTTTGGGCAGGCATTGTTGACGATGTCTTGATTGGGCCCCATGTTCTTCCACCTACGGCCATTGGAGCACGTTATCATGATTTCATACGGGATGCTAGAACATCTGCTTTTACATTTAGGACACATGTGGTTCATGCACGATGGAGCTCCTGCACATTTCAGTCGAAGTGTTCGTACGCTTTTCAACAACAGATTCGGTGACCGATGGATTGGTAGAAGCGCACCAATTCCATGGCCTCCACGCTCTCATGACCTCAACCCTTTTGACTTTCATTTATGGGGGCATTTGAAAGCTCTTGTCTACGCAACCCCGGTACCAAATGTAGAGACTCTTCGTGCTCGTTTTGTTGACGGCTGTGATACAATACGCCATTCTCCAGGGCTGCATCAGCACATCAGGGGTTCCATGCGACGGAGTGTGGATACATGAGTCCTCGCTAACGGAGGACATTTTGAACATTTCCTGTAACAAAGTGTTTGAAGTCACGCTGGTACGTTCTGTTTCTGTGTGTTTCCATTCCGTGATTAATGTGATTTGAAGAGAAGTAATAAAATGAGCTCTAACATGGAAAGTAAGCGTTACCGGACACGTAACATAATTTCTTTCTTTGTGTGTGAGGAACTTTCCTGAATGTTTTGTCGTACCTTTTTGTAACACCCTGTATATAAGTTGAAGTCCCATGCTGCAGTTCTCTCTGTGTACGTTCGGGGTAATCTCAGGAATAGTTGCATGGAATCTGGTACGGTTTTCTCTAATACACAGCATGATTTACGATGAAGGTTTATGTGTATACTGTGTAAACATTTTTTGCAAACTGGCTGAACTGCGATGAATTAAGTTTGCGGAACGTTATGAAAACGATGCCACTGTCATCTAGTAATTGGCGGAACTGCTTGGAATCATGGTAGCCCTGGCAACCTGGCGCTGCTGTCGGGTGGATGCTAATGTTACGTGGCAGAGGACGCTTTAGAATGGTTCATGCCAATGTTATGTGTCAGAGGTGCTCTGCTAGTTGTCCTGCCCATTTGTCTAATATAGGGTGCCTAGGAAGCTGGTTTCTCGGATAGCTAGACAACAACTTAAGAAATTTTTACTAGTGGAGTTTATTACAATAAGTTATATCGACGATGTATAACTCTGCGTTTCTACAAGATGGGATGCAAGCAAATAGCGACGTGCAAATAATTAATGTCCTTCAGTATACAAAATTTCCATGCAAGCAAATCGCACAAGCTTATAAGTTACAGGTATGGAGTTTATATCGCAGCGCGTCTTCTAGTGCCTGTTTTCTAGTGCGGCTCTTCTAGTGCGACCGACGCTAGCTTGTAGCGGCTCTTATATTCTCTTCGTCTAGATGGCGCTCCTGTCGTGGTGTCGTTCTAGTCAGCGTTCTATTGGCTGACGTCGTCTCACAGCCTTCTCTGCGATACGTTCCAGGCCGACGGGCCGCCGCTTAATGTTACGCCGGAACGCTCTGTACTAATGTAGCTTGCCAGTGAGTGTTTCACACGATTGTTATTTGCCAGAGAGTGTTTCGTACCTATATTACCTGACAAAGGTTTCTTGTATCAATGTCACGTTACATTGGATACGGAGGGTGTCCCCTACTCATGCAATGCGGCAGAGGGTGTTTCACGAGCTGCAGGATTCACTCTTCCCAGAATTCTTGTGGCTCGGACAGGAGCTATTCCTCCGCTGTGTCCTTCAGATTGTCGTCAAAGTTGAAACACTTTCCTATGAGATGCTTTTTTTTTTTTTTTTTTGCTTGAACAAGAACATGGAACTCACAGGACGACTTTTCAGGGCTATGAGGTGTGTGCTCAGGCTGCTCATACTTGAATATAGCCATTACACACATTACACTTTGCGTGACCTTGGAGACATGTGGACGCTCGTTATCGTGGAGGAGATTCACTTTCTCCGTGAGGATCCCAGGCCGTTCCTCTTGATGGACGTTCGTAGGCTACTTAGTTCTCACAGTACACGTCACTGTTCATTGTTTTCTGTGCTCGAGGAATTCGACTAGTGCAGATGCCGAAAAAGATGGTGAACATCACCTTGTCTGATGAGGAAACAACTTTGAAATTGATGATGATATTTGGTTTGTGGAGCGTTCAACTGTGGGGTTATCAGCACCTGTATAAATTCCCGATATTTTCCCTGTCCATTCTCGCCACTGCCCCGAATGACGATCAAAAGATGAGGACAACACAAATAGTCAGTCCCCGAGCGGAGAAAATTCCTGGCCCGGCCGATAATCGAACCTGGGACCCCGTGGTCCAGAGGCAGCAGATGCTAGCTACTAGACGACGAGCTGCGGATAGCTTTAAATTTTTTATGGCGAAATGACGTATCTTTAAGTCTCATTACGCTATCCCAAAAGCGACGTATGCAAATTTCTGCCACTCTACTTGCTACGACGTTTCGTCCTCTTCATTTGAAAACTTCTTACACGAGTGCAGCATGCCGAAAGATCTTTCGTAGTGATGCGCGGCAGAGGGTGCTCCGTACCAGTATTTCATTGCTGAGGGTGCTTTATAGCAATGTTGTGACAGAGGGTACATCCTACTGATGAACCGTGAAGAAGGATGACGGCACTTTGTCCAAATGTGACGGTTTTGCTTGGCCTAGAGAGCTTCGTAGTGATGAAATGAAATGAATGTGTGGCACTGATGGTGGGGGGTTACCACCGGGGGAAGTTCGACCACTGACGTGCTAGTATCTTCAGCTGACGCCACATTGGGCGACTTCGTGTCAATGATGATGACAACACAAAATTTCTCAAGCGGTCGGGAGTCGAATGCGGGCTTTCTGAGTTTCAGTCAGGCAATCTGACCGTGCAGCTTAGGAGGATAGGGGGCGGCCTTCGTAGCGATGTTACATTGGGATGTGCAGGCAGAGGTCACATAGGAAATGTAGCTCACGCTGGACTGGCAGTGGAGTCTCCAGCCGAAAAGTGGTTTTAGATCACTCCGAATCCGTTGCGGTCCGTCTGGGGCCGACGAGGAATACTGGCCCAGCAATGAACTTGTGACGTCACACCAGTCGGCTTGGTTAGTCACACTTCTCGAACGCTCGGCTCCGTGCAGAGCCCACGGGAAATGGATATGTAGTTGAAAAGGTACCCACTAAAGAACTTAACTTTGTTGTGCGGTATCGAGAGCTTGCATGCATTTAAATTCGAAGTCAAGAATTGTTAAACTTTTCTGAAATACACACCTCAACAAATGTTTGGACTATCATAGGGTTTCCTGCAGAGGCTTCTTATGACACACCCATTGAGGTTCGTACAGTACTTCATTAGCAATATTCTGAATACAATAACGATTTTGTTTGTTTGCATAAAATCATTTGAAAGAAAGGAGGCTTTCTCCTAAGTGTACATCTTGAAAAAAAAAAAAAACGAGAAAATCATTATCTCGAGATGATGTATATCAGTCCTTAGTGGTATGTCCTCCCTGGACAAAGATGAGTTCTTCCACTCTGCGACATATGCTCTGGATGAGACCATCAAGTTTATATTGGGGTGTGAGATTCCACTCCTCAGGGACAGCTTCAGTGAGGTCCTGAAAATCGTCATGTGGATACGTACACTGCGCAGCGGCCACCTACGACAGCTGTCCTACATGCTCTATTGTTTTCGTGTCGGCAGATTGTGCTGGCCAATTCATTCCATTGATGTCAGCAGATAACGAGAGACTGCTAGAGTACGGTGCGGCATTGCATTCTCATCGAATAGGATGAGGTTATCACCGACTTCATGTCTGTAGGGCTTTTCAGTCGTTTGTAGGACCTCTTGGAATTTTTGGGCATCAGTGAAATTGCCCTAGATGTTAATTACGGGGTCCGGCGTTCCATCTTTACTGCTCCCCGCAAGATTACACTTAAACCTGCAACAGATCATCTTCCTGAGCGAATCGGCATTCCTGGTGTCGTCTAACGCATCTCCGAACCCTAACACGTCTACTGTCCGGTCGCAAACCAGTCCTGCTCTCGTCAACGAACACGACATTACTCCATTCCGCAATAGATCACTGTTGATGTGGAAGAGCCCAGGTCCTATGTTTGCATCGGTTCTGTTAGTTCAGTGCAAAACTTCTGATTGATCTTCTGGAATGAAGACCAACCTGATGCTATACTTTATGCACTGTTCGGACTGAAATATTGGGCGATGTGAGCAGACTTTTGGAGGAACCGATCCTGTATTAATGTTTGTCATATCAGGACGACCACCACGTGGTCTCTTGTTCACATTTACCGTTTGTTTGTGCTTTCTCCACACCTCAGACACAACGCTTTGAGTGTAATGTGCTGTGAATACATAGAAAGATAAATCTCTTATCATTTAGCTACAAAATAGCAGGTCAGCAACTGGAAGCAGTTAATTCCATAAATTATATGGGAGTACGCATTAGGAATGATTTAATATGGAATGATGATATAAAGTTGATCGTCGGTAAAGCAGATGCCAGACTGAGATTCATTGGAAGAATCCTAAGGAAATGCAATCCGAAAACAAAG